>NW_025964002.1:2648451-3848451 GCF_023055435.1 Haliotis rufescens | reverse complement strand
TTATAATTCATGTACATGCAAATGAATCGTTATGCATGCTTTTCGACATTGATGTTATTCTAACACAAGTAAATGACGGTATATGTTAGCAAGGCAATACGTTGTGTTATATGTCTAAAGATATCGACATCATGTTCACGTGTAGACCCTCTTCTGTCCTTAAAGTGACCCGAATTTAAGGGTCAATGGCAATAAAGAGCCTGATACTAAACTACGATACACTGATGCCGACACATTAGGTACATTGAATTATGCAGGGACACTGAACATTAATCAGTAGATGTATCATTACCGAGTAGATGTGTCATTACCTAGTAGATGTGTCATTACATTGTAGATGTGTCATTACCTAGTAGATGTATCATTACATAGTAGATATGCCATTACATAGTAGATATGCCATTACATAGTAGATATGGCATGATAGTAGATGTACATGCGTCATTACATAGCAGATTTATCATTACATAGTCGATGTATCATTGAGTAGTCGATGTATAGTAGATATGTCATTACATTTTAGATGTGTCATTACATAGTAGATGTATCATTAAACAGTAGATGCGTCATTACATAGTATATGTATCATTGAGTAGTAGATGTATCATTACATAGTAGATGCGTCATTACATAGTAGATGCGTCATTACATAGTAGATGCGTCATTACATAGTAGACGTATCAGTACATTTTAGATGTGTCAGTGTATATTAGATAGGGATTTATCCCTATTTATGGATCCAAATTTCAGAGAGAAATTTTATGTTTTGAAGATCATTTATTATGTTAGCATATCAGAAACATGTACATTTCAGAGCTCGACTTAGCTATATAAAACTTGCACCAGTGCAACCTATAATTGAAAAAAACACCCACATATCTATGTCTACATGCATAATGAACATGTCAAAAAAAGACTAACCCTTCCTTTTCCACACAAAATCTACCTTTGAACACACTCAATATCATACTCATTAACCATACTAATCCCCGTGTTACATGCAATTTGTCATCCTTTCGTAGGCTTGACATCAAACTGTGGGCACTTAAAGATTATGTGTACATGTTCCTCTTACGTTTTCAGCAATACATCGCGAATTTATGCCATACTGGCAGCCGACCGGTGCGTGTTTTAACTTTGATAAATTTATGAGGCCAGAGTGCAACCTGCTTGTGTTTGGTGCAATTTGGTTTTCATGTCAATATGCACTTGGTGCAAGATAAATCAAGTCCCTTAAGTAGAGCCCAGCATTTGTTTACGGTAAGACAATGCATGCCGTTCTCTTCGCAAGGAACTCGGTCTCACTTCGTGTGGCAAAGTCGATCTACGCACGAAATAACTTGTTGCAAATACAAGTAAACAGGAGCATGATCTTACTGCTGTCTGTGTGAAATCTATACTTCATTTTTTGGGGTGTGTATCCCTTTGTATCAAGTATCAGAAAGCGCAAGTTTTGTATTACGTGTTGTATATCCAAACATTCAGATACACACTACGCAGGTCTGACCAAGGCGTCCCTACCACCCCCTCCCCGAACACCAGGTGTTCCATGGCTGTCTGTGTTTCTGCGTGTCTATCTGTCTGTGTTTGTGTACATATGTTAGGCAACACCTTTGTTTCTGTGATTGTGTATAACATTGGTATTGCCTGTGCGGTGCTATATATCTGTACAAGTACCCTGCACCCAACGCCTTATATCCGGGGTATGTTACTTTTCAAAACATATTTTTATGCACTCTAACATACACGACTGCCTTTGCATTTTTAAAGTTTGATGTGGAGTGATTGACGATCTCCACTCACTCGCCCGCCCGCTCGCTCGCTCGCTCCCTCCCTCCCTCCCTCACTCCCTCACTCACTCACTCACTCACTCACTCACTCACTCACTCACTCACTCGTCAAGGCTCAAACGTTCCGCCAGATATAACAGTGGCTAGCAGCAATTTTGAAACCAGATATTTTAACATATTCGTTTGTAGAGGGAAGAAAGTTTTTTATGAGCTATAACTTGTCTGGATGTGTTATTTATTTTCCGCGAAACAGTTAGCAGGTATTTATGTCTTGGACTGTGCACGGATTGTAGTGCAGTCGTATGGTATGGCCTTGCATGCTTCTTTGTCTTTGCGATTTTTCTCATTTTTTATGACGTAATAAGGCAGTGAAATACTGCTCTTTAATCTACAATAAATATATCTCCCGTTACAAATATATTTTTCTCTCTTTTTCGGTTTTTTTTTCCTTCTGTCATATATTGCCAATTTGGAGTAATGTATCTGCACTACTACGACTACTACTGCTGCTGCTGTTGCTTCTGTTACTACCACTAATGCTTCAAGCTGCTGCTGTCGTTACAGCTACTGCTGCTACTACTACTACTACTACTACTACAAGAACTATTATACAACAACTACAACAACTGCTATACTACTACTACTACTACTACTACTACGAGAACTATTATACAACAACTACAACAACTGCTATACTACTACTAACTACTACTACTACAACAACTACTACCACCTCAACACAACCTCATTCAACGCACAACAACACGTCGCACAACACAGCTCATCACAAAAAATTCGCAACACAACACGATAAAACACACTCAAGAACAAAATCCCAGTGGGCGTATATGTCCAATAACCATATCTTAGTACATATAGTACACTTATAGTAGCTTATCACACAACACAAGACAACACAAGGTACAACTTCACAACCTCATAACACATCACACAACACCACACAATACAATCAAACACAGGTCCGTTACTACGCTACAATCGTCTCAACCACAAGACAGTACATCCCTTTTCTTTCAATGAGGTCCCGCATGCCCCAAGTCTCGTTGCCGTGGAAACAAAATGTCACTGGTTCCATAGAAAGAAAGTCATTGAGAAACTCAACATCAGATGCTGGTTGCGAACAGCGCGGCGAGGGAAAGTGTTCTGCTTGCTGGGAAAAAGTTAAAAGAAACTTATTATTTAGCAGACACCAGAAAAGGACCCTATTGCTGTTTGATGACGATTTCGTCAGTTTGTAGTCTGTATGTTTAATTCGTCCTACCTATCTGAAAACAATTTGCTGATCATTGTTATGTGTGCAGGTCATGTCAGATTTGTTTGGAATATTCTCTTGTGTTGATGTGAGAGTTATTTTTTTTTCTTGCTGTTTGGAGTTTAGCTGTTCAAAAGTTTGAAACTTAATAAATCCCGTGAAGCTCTTTGTTCAAAAGTTTGAAACTTACTAAATCCTGTGAAGCTATTTGTTCAAAAGTTTGTAACTTCAATAAAACCTGTGAAGCTATTTGTTCAAAAGTTTGAAACTTACTAAAACCTGTGAAGCTATTTGTTCAAAAGTTTGAAACTTACTAAAACCTGTGAAGCTATTTGTTCAAGAGTTTGAAACTTACTAAAACCTGTGAAGCTATTTGTTCAAAAGTTTGAAACTTCATTAAAACCTGTGAAGCTATTTGTTCAAAAGTTTGAAACTTACTAAAACCCGTGAAGCTGTTTATTCAAAAGTTTGAAACTTAATAAATCCCGTGAAGCTATTTGTTCAAAAGTTTGAAACTTCAATAAAACCTGTGAAGCTGTTTGTTAAAAAGTTTGAAACCTCATTAAAACCTATGAAGCTATTTGTTCAAAAGTTTGAAACTTACTAAAACCCGTGAAGCTGTTTATTCAAAAGTTTGAAACTTAATAAATCCCGTGAAGCTATTTGTTCAAGAGTTTGAAACTTAATAAATCCCGTGAAGCTGTTTGTTCAAAAGTCTGAAACTTCATAAAAACCTGTGAAGCTATTTGTTCAAAAGTTTGAAACTTCATTAAAACCTGTGAAGCTATTTGTTCAAAAGTTTGAAACTTACTAAAACCTGTGAAGCTATTTGTTCAAGAGTTTGAAACTTAATAAATCCCGTGAAGCTGTTTGTTCAAAAGTTTAAAACTTCATTAAAACCTGTGAAGCTATTTGTTCAAGAATTTGAAACTTAATAAAACCCTTGAAGCTATTTGTTCAAAAGTTTGATACTTCATGAAATCCGTGAGGCTAATTGTTCAAAAGTTTGAAACTTCATTAAAACCTATGAAGCTATTTGTTCAAAAGTTTGAAACTTCATTAAAACCTGTGAAGCTATTTGTTCAAAAGTTTGAAACTTACTAAAACCTGTGAAGCTCTTTGTTCAAGAATTTGAAACCTAATTAAACCCTTGAAGCTATTTGTTCAAAAGTTTGAAACTTCATGAAACCCGTGAAGCTATTTGTTCAAGAGTTTGAAACTTAATAAATCCCGTGAAGCTGTTTGTTCAAAAGTTTGAAACTTCATTAAAACCTATGAAGCTATTTGTTCAAAAGTTTGAAACTTCATTAAAACCTAAGAAGGCATGTGGCGGTCAGGTGTTAGTCTTCATTCAACAACTTCAATCATTCAGGTGAGTATAAAGATGGCACATAGATGCTGATGTAAGTTCATAGATTGATGTAGAATGCTGATGACTCCCTGTCGGTCTAGGCGCGGGCCGAGTCGATAGTTTAGGTGTTCATGTCTTCGTCTTGTTCACTGGGATATGTTGTAGGGAGGATATTCAATCATGAACATGCAGTCAAACACCCTGACTATTTCCAGTGTATGCAACAAGGCTAAGTTCAAGTGTCTATATGATCAGAAGCAAGGCTGTATTTCTTCGTGCTAGGGAATTCCCAGGGGGTTCCCCAAAGATGTAGAAGATGTCCATCGGTATTTACGTCTTTTCAAGATTCAAGAATACGTGAAAAAAAGTATTGACGTCAAAATGTGTCGTTCCTACGCTTCATATAAGAAGGGACCCGTTAAGATCCGGGGTAGAATAGGTCTTCAGTAACCCATGCTTGCCGTAAGAGGCGACTAACGGGATCGGATGGTCAGACTAGCTGACTTGGTTGATGCATCGTTTCCCCATTGTGTTGTTCACGGTGTCAATCACTGGATTGTCTGGTCCAGACTCGATTATTTACAGACCGGCGTCATATAGCTGGAATATTGCTGACAAACCAAAATCAAACGCGTCATAAATGAACTTCATTTTCCCGGTCATGCGACCGGACACGCGTCCAGTGGAAAAGTATTTCTTGTAAATGTCACATGAACAATGATTAAATAATAAGCTTAGTGTAAATAACAAGTTCCTACATTTTATTCATATGTTGTCTTTCGGATAAAAGCCTCTTTCTCAGTTTGTTCTGGTTGAACATCACGTGGTACAAGAAAACATATTCCAGGAGAGCCTGGGTCAAGACTTAACACA
Organism: Haliotis rufescens; assembly: GCF_023055435.1. Taxonomy (NCBI): domain Eukaryota; kingdom Metazoa; phylum Mollusca; class Gastropoda; order Lepetellida; family Haliotidae; genus Haliotis; species Haliotis rufescens. Next base: position 3,843,164 of record NW_025964002.1, on the reverse strand, counting down.
CTGTACGTGTGACAGTAAAGTGATTCACTCGGTCACGTGACTGACTAAATCCGTTCTTAGTGGTGTAAGAAGCGACTAACGGGATCGGGTGGCCAGGCTCCCTGACTTGTTTGATGCATGTCAACGTAAGCCAATTGCTCGGATCGATGATCATGATGTCAATCACTGGAGTGTCTGGTCCAGATTTGATTATTTACAAACTTCCGTCATATAGCTTTAATATTGCCAAAAGCGGCGTTAGATACAAACAAATCTTAGTTGCGGCCTGGCTGATCTAGTGTGTCATCGTACCCACCGCAACATCGATGTTCTCAGTAGCGGCATGTGGTATGCACGTCTAATGAGCAAAGTGAGTTTGTGCGCGAATGCTCTTTAACGCTTCTGACAGCACTGCTTTTGTTATAGCAGAGCAGCCTGTGAAAAATCTATCCGGTCGTTGATAGCACCAGCAAATTGATGAGCTACAACCAGGTCAACCGATTATACTCTAGTCGACCCTTAGCAATCCCAACAGAAGGCCTTGTTGATGGCCTGACGATATAGATCACAACATACCACTCAAAGACAATATACCTGATCACTTATTGTTTAAAATGTAACATGAGTAAACTATATACATTGTTTTCATTTACAAAGCGCGCATAATGTCTCAAGTTGCGGAAAAACGAAAACTATGATTGTAGCTGTATTGTACGTGCGCTTCGTGAAATCTTCAGCCACGCGCCGAGAACTGCTGATGTAAGGGAGGCAACTCGGTATGAACTGACCGAATCCGTCTGCAGTTGATGGAAGTGTAGCATCTTTTCATTCCATTGGTTGACAATCTGTTCATGATGTGACGTTAAGACTGAGGTAACTGGTGAACACAGATTTAATGATCGGGAAAACAAACGTGTTTGACCTGCAAGTATGGAAGATGCGACTCCAATCTCATTAAAATCAGATCTCAGTTCTCGCTACCGCTAAATTCATCCGACCAATCAGAGCGTCGCTTACCATATCCCGAAAGTTGCAGTCGGAATGTGTTTTCTAATCATGCATCCTCGAAATATTTAATAGAGGGTATTCCGAACGACTGTTACAGGTTTTATAGCTATACCCATACAATCTAGGCCATCTGTAGCCATTCCAGGATTTTTAATCGAGAATACGTCAAAATATGTTTTGAAGTGTAGTCGCCAGTTTGAAACTAGTGTCATAAAGCTCGAGAAAGCTGCCTTCTGATTGGCTAATGTCGATTTCTTGTCAGTCATTTCATTGGTCGGTCAAAGTTTGCGAATGGTCGTTCTGTCCTCATATCTTTGTTTAGCGGTAGTCTAAGATCTGATTTTTAATGAGATTAGATGCGACACGGAAGTTACTGTGTTGCAAAACGAATATATTCCTTGAACGTTTTTAGGGGGCACGGGTGGCCCAGTCGTCTGAGGCGTCGCGATTCGCTGTGCAGAGTTGCGTCCCTTGGGTACGCCAGAAACCCATGATTGTGGGTTCGAATCCCGGTTCGCCCCGATTATGTTTCTAGGTTTGTCAAGACCATACCCGTGCTCGTGGGTTTCACCAAAGTGGTAAACGTCTGAGACCTGCATCACTTCGGGCTTTCCTCCCACACTAAGCTGACACGCCGTGATATAAGCGTTAAAAGCGGTGTTAAACCCAACTCACTCACTTGAACGTTTTTTCGTTACTTATAAGCGACAGAGTCTCTGCACTTGTACACAACAGTTGTAATTCAAAATGAACATATTATCATTTGTCTCAACAAAATCAGTAAATACACTATCATGTCACTGGATGTTCTGGTTCATCGATCACTTGATTGTCTGGTGTGTATACAGAGTGAGGTCGCATGGCAGGAGTAGTGCTGTGCTGCGTCAGGCAAAAAACATTTACTTTTTTATGTAAGTTGTATGAATGGCGGGTGCTCCATCTTCGCGAACACCTGGCGTCATCACTGATTTCAGTGGTCCATTCATATAATTTTCACAGCTATTTTACCTTTTACGCCAAGTGGAATCTATCGGTGGATAATCTAGACTGGTTATTCTCATGCACTGACAATTTATATTTACCATTGTAAAGAGACGGAACTGAAGTTTATACTGTAACATACAAAAAACATTTAAAAGATCAATCTACTAACTAGACAGGTGTGTACAGAAAACAGTTTGTTTCTAAAATACATCCCAAACAATATCATTAATTAATTTTTATAACTACACAATAGAGAGACTGTCTGGGACACTGAGAAAAGCGGGGTAAAGCCCTACTCAATTACGCAACAGAAAGCTGCAGTTGTTAACTATCAAAGGTATCAAAACCACAACTACAGTCCCAGCCTAACATGGACAAATTAACGCCACGATGATCTTCCTGTACTGAATATAACTAAACATAGAATACTAATAGGAAACTTACAGAATATAATATAAAAATATCACAAATTGTGCAGTAATCATACTTTATTGACAGGCGCATCACAATTGCAAAAATGAATTCAGTTCATCTTCGCATATACAGTGAACATATCGAAGGTGACTCTGTCTATCTGTACACTGTTACAACGTTCAATCAACCACGTCCAACCAGGCATGTACCAAACCCCACTATGAATAGGTAACCCGTATACTTCCACTCCATATCAGGTCGCTGTCAATATATTATTTCTAAATCGAGTTCAACACTTACAAAACTTACCAATCCTACGTGTGATTTCTTATTCTGCTAAAATTCTCTGAAATACGTCGATCCTAAAAGCCTGGCACTTGAAATGCACTGCGAACATATATGGAGATAATTGCAATCTGTGAATGTGGTCGTTATAAAGTCAAAAGTCCTTTGGGCGTTTTTCATACATTAAGAAGAAATGACGAGTTATATCCTAAATAGTGTTGAAGGTTGTACCCAACAGATTCACGCTATTTCTAGGATACTATTTTCTACACCCCAATGGCACCATTGTCAGTAGCTTAATGCGAAGGTGGTGTTCTTTTAAGCATCCGGAGTTGTTGAATTCTTGGCACGGCTTTTCTTTGACGTGGTCTTTAGAAGAAACTGGATCATATCCCAAAAGTATCTGTCCGCGACATTCAGTACAGTGAACAGTTTTAAACTCCTCTTCAGGGTAGAGTCGATACCATTTAAATCAATTTGTTCAAGTTTCACAAACACCAAATGACATCTCCTTTCAACAATACTCTGAAAATAGGCTTGTCGTAACATCTCCCCGCACATTCGAGACTCCACAAAAGATTTGGACAGAACCACCAGAGTTCTTCTGCTCTTTTCTGTTTTGTCAATAATTTCGTCGATGGTGAAGGCCCCCGGCCGGAAGTCACGCCCTGGAACACACACATTTAACTTCCGGGTTTGCGAAGCATGCTCAGTAACGTCAAAGACATCGATGTCTTCTAACTTGTATAGAAGATTGTCCACAACCCAGTCCTCGTCTTCTTCAGAGGCGGCGATGAATACGTCATAGTTCTTGACGGTGGTGTCCCGGGTAGCCATTGGAAGAAGGATGTTACATCTTGTCAAACACAGAATCTGAATCAACTCCCGATTGGGGAATAATATGCAGAAGAGAATCACGGACAGGATGATCAAGGTGACAGCAGCACAAATCACAGTGGGATACGCCCAATGGGAATCGTCCACCTCACAAGGAAGTTCATCCAAGTTGAACTCTTTCAGACGAATCCCTTTAAATGATTCAGGGGTGACACACGTCATATTTTCAATATATTTATATTTCACCATATTTGGTTTAAACACAGAACCAAATTTCAGTTCAGTCATAAACTTCTTCATGGCGCAATCACAAGATATCGGATTGTCCCGGATATCAACAAAGGCTGGCTCCAGACCTGAAAGTGTCTCCATATCATCCAGCGTTATATGTGTGATGTTGTTGTAGCGAAGGTCTACGTATGTAGACTCAACTAATGTAGTGACATGATACGAAAAATCCCAAAGCGTTATAACATTATGAGATAGGTCTAAAACCTCCAGCTTCGGAAACGAAGTCCTGAAGTTTTGAAAGACCAAAGGCAGTTTGTTGATCAAGTTATGCGAGTAATTGCAGTGTGTAAGAGACGGGTAGTTGCTGTCCTTAGTGAACACTTGAAAGTGACTTTCTGATAAGTATCCATTTTGCGTGTTCTCTATGTCATGAAGGTGCCAGAACTTACACTGAATCCCCACCGTATTTAGGTTATCATTCACTTCGGTTATATTGTACTCGTTAATGTCTGAAAGGTTTCCTCTTAGTACTATTGTGTTGTTTCTATAAACGTACCTCTTTATGCTGTCGCTCTGTCCACATACAAAGGATTTCGTTGCAGGTCCATTGAAAACCTTAAGAATATCCAACGGGTTTTCAATAAATACGCATTGCTCGATTACAAACATCTCAAGTTCGTCCGGATAATCTTCAAAATTACGCAGATAGTTTTTGTAATAATTTTCAATGCCGCAATTTGAGACTTTTAATCCAATCAGACCTGGTGATTTGAACGGCCAGGGAAGCGATATATTAACACCATCTACACAGCGGATATTTAGATGGTAAGTCACATTCACACTGTTGCTAAGTGTCCAATTTCTCAGATCGTCAAACTTCCATTTGATGGCCACATCGTGTCCTATGTCACAGTCAACCACGGTGGTGTTGTTGAGTATCAGAGAACACACGGAGCTCCAATTTGGTGGAATCAGTCTGATGGAACTTGTTGAAGAATTTTCGGTTTTGATACCAGCTATAGCATAGACTGTTACAATGTATAATAACAACACTTGGCTGCCATTTGCCTTGATGAACGGGGGCCAATAGTACGATGACGCCATTGTCATTAAATACGGGCTTGTCCGGGTATGTGAAGAGAGTTGACCCTTCAAATCCGACGCCAGGACTACAATCTGTCAAATCTCCAGCTCATCTTTCACCGTATCTTGCATTTGTAGTCAAAAGAGTTAATACAACTCAAACAGGGTTCCTATTCAGTGTTAACTGAGAGAGAATTGTGTCTTCATCACCCAGTCTAACTGCAGACACAAACGATAGAGCAACGTTTTACAGCAAGCTACACTTTAAATGAGTCTCATTGCGTCTCCTGGTTCAATGAATAAGGAGTATCCGTAATACCCATTTGGGGCCCATGTTTCACAACCACAGCCCTGTCACCAATATTGGGATGGGAAGATGTACAAGGAAGGGCAGACGCTGGAAACACGACGTGTTTCGCGGGCTGCTCTTCACAAGTGGCGACCTCCATTGCTATACTGTTTACCCGGCGCTAACAAACGTGGTCATCCAGTGATGGCGGATGGTGTTAAATCCAACAACCCATCATTATGCACTGCTTCAGATCTATTGTGTCACACAGAGAGACGGAACTTTGTGAACGTAACGACAGATTATATAGGGTTGGTAAACAACGTATCTGGGTAGGGTTTTGGTATACCCAAATCGAAATTAAACATTTACGTGAATACGAAATACGGATGCAATCTAGCTGTATTAAATAGTTGTATATTGAGAGAGCGAAAAACATTTGATCATTTTAATTGCAAGAAATGTTTTTGTAACGTATGCAGCCAGAGTGATTGTGTACAGAAGACAGGATTTTGACAAACATTGACAAAAATGGCATACATTATGACTGCGCGCACTCGTATCAACGAAAAACTCTGAGGACAGTTTTAGTCATAGTCATTTACTGTTTTGTCTATTCTGGCAGCTGACAGGGGACTTCAGGGGATGCACCTCACGCACACTGGGCTGACTTGAAGGCGGAGGTGCGGAGCGAGAAAAGGATAAGTGGAGAGTGGTGCGGGGTGATAAGTGGAGAGTGGGGGCGGGGTGATAAGTGGAGAGTGGTGCGGGGTGATAAGTGGAGAGTGGTGCGGGGTGATAAGTGGAGAGTGGGTCGGGGTGGAGAGTGGTGCGGGGTGATAAGTGGAGAGTGGTGCGGGGTGATAAGTGGAGAGTGGTGCGGGGTGATAAGTGGAGAGTGGGTCGGGGTGGAGAGTGGTGCGGGGTGATAAGTGGAGAGTGGTGCGGGGTGATAAGTGGAGAGTGGTGCGGGGTGATAAGTGGAGAGTGGGTCGGGGTGGAGAGTGGTGCGGGGTGATAAGTGGAGAGTGGTGCGGGGTGATAAGTGGAGAGTGGTGCGGGGTGATAAGTGGAGAGTGGTGCGGGGTGATAAGTGGAGAGTGGTGCGGGGTGATAAGTGGAGAGTGGGTCGGGGTGATAAGTGGAGAGTGGGGGCGGGGTGATAAGTGGAGAGTGGTGCGGGGTGATAAGTGGAGAGTGGGTCGGGGTGGAGAGTGGTGCGGGGTGATAAGTGGAGAGTGGTGCGGGGTGATAAGTGGAGAGTGGGGGCGGGGTGATAAGTGGAGAGTGGGTCGGGGTGGAGAGTGGTGCGGGGTGATAAGTGGAGAGTGGTGCGGGGTGATAAGTGGAGAGTGGTGCGGGGTGATAAGTGGAGAGTGGTGCGGGGTGATAAGTGGAGAGTGGTGCGGGGTGATAAGTGGAGAGTGGGGGCGGGGTGATAAGTGGAGAGTGGTGCGGGGTGATAAGTGGAGAGTGGTGCGGGGTGATAAGTGGAGAGTGGGTCGGGGTGGAGAGTGGTGCGGGGTGATAAGTGGAGAGTGGTGCGGGGTGATAAGTGGAGAGTGGTGCGGGGTGATAAGTGGAGAGTGGTGCGGGGTTATAAGTGGATAAGTGACGAGTGGTGCGGGGTGATAAGTGGATAAGTGAAGAGTGGTGCGGGGTGATAAGTGGAGAGTGGGGGCGGGGTGATAAGTGGAGAGTGGGGGCGGGGTGATAAGTGGATAAGTGAAGAGTGGTGCGGGGTGATAAGTGGAGAGTGGGGGCGGGGCGATAAGTGGAGAGTGGGGGCGGGGTGATAAGTGGAGAGTGGGGGCGGGGTGATAAGTGGAGAGTGGTGCGGGGTTAAAAGTGGATAAGTGGAGAGTGGTGCGGGGTGATAAGTGGATAAGTGAAGAGTGGTGCGGGGTGATAAGTGGAGAGTTGGGGCGGGGTGGTTAGTGGAGAGTGGGGGCGGGGTGATAAGTGGATAAGTGAAGAGTGGTGCGGGGTGATAAGTGGAGAGTGGGGGCGGGGTGATAAGTGGAGAGTGGGGGCAGGGTGATAAGTGGAGAGTGGTGCGGGGTTATAAGTGGATAAGTGGAGAGTGGTGCGGGGTGATAGGTGGATAAGTGAAGAGTGGTGCCGGGTGATAAGTGGAGAGTTGGGGCGGGATGATAAGTGGAGAGTGGGGGCGGGGTGATAAGTGGATAAGTGAAGAGTGGTGCGGGGTGATAAGTGAAGAGTGGGGGCGGGGTGATAAGTGGAGAGTGGGGGCGGGGTGATAAGTGGAGAGTGGTGCGGGGTGATAAGTGGAGAGTGGTGCGGGGTTATTAGTGGATAAGTGGAGAGTGGTGCGGGGTGATAAGTGGAGAGTGGGGGCAGGGTGATAAGTGGATAAGTGGAGAGTGGTGCGGGGTGATAAGTGGAGAGTGGGGGCGGGGTGATAAGTGGAGAGTGGGGGCGGGGTGATAAGTGGAGAGTGGTGCGGGGTGATAAGTGGAGAGTGGTGCGGGGTTATTAGTGGATAAGTGGAGAGTGGTGCGGGGTGATAAGTGGAGAGTGGTGCGGGGTGATAAGTGGAGAGTGGTGCGGGCTGATAAGTGGAGAGTGGGGGCGGGGTGATAAGTGGAGAGTGGGTGCAGGGTGATAAGTTGAGAGTGGGGGCGGGGTGATAAGTTGATGAATGGAGAGTGGTGCGGGATGATATACCAGATCACTGTATGTTTCACCAGCTGGTCGCGTGTAAGGGAGTTACAATCGACTAGCTCTAAAATCGTTTCGTAGAGCGAGGGTCTGGTTGCTGTTGTACAAAGCAACCTTAACGCTAAGGTGGTCGCAACTCCCATTCTTCAACATAGACTTACGATAGTCGTAGCGCTAAGATTGATTTGTACAACGACACCAAAGGCCTCGTTCACAAAGCGACACTAGAGCCAATGTGGTCGCAAGTCCCATACTTAACGACAGTCGTAACGAGGAGATCGCTTCGTGTAAACGGGACCCAGGTGTACAGTGTATGTATGTCAACATGACCCGACACCCATTGTACACAGACAGCGGTTAACGTTTAAAGCGTTTAAAGAACCTTGCTGCACTATATCTGAATTCATATAGAAGTTAGAATATTACCCTAGTCCCTATCTATCACTGACGTTGCTCATTGTATCTATGTTATAACACCTATTTCGGCCTGGCGTTCTTCAAGGTGTTATGGACGCACTGGGCAACCCTCTTCCAGCCGTTACCCATGGCAACCAGGTAAACGCACTCCATGGCGGAACATAACACAGGTCGCCGATCCAATCAAGGTAAGAGGGATTAAGAAAGGTAGACAATGGTTATTTGATCCCAACCGATGCTGTAAAATAATTTACTGATGATCAGGAAAAGATTTGATACAAGACGTCAACGGTAGTGAAGGATAAGTCTCCAATATGCGCGGACACAGATTCCATTGGGCACAGAAGGCAAATAGTGGTGAAAATGACGTGAACTGATCACTGAATCAGTGATGACACCAGGTGTTCGCGAAAAGGGTAAGCATGTCCTGCTCCACCCGTAGCAGTGAAGCAATGCGGATATTTGCTCGCAGGTTAAACATTAATCGTGGATGTTTAATGTATAAACTTACCTATTTACCATACGTAAATTTGTGTTTGAAAACGTGTGCCGTTAAATCTTAAAGCAGGTATATATAACGTGAATACTGCACAGTTTATATTTGTAATAAATCAAGGCCTTTATTGGTTGTCTGACGGATTGTGGTATGAGAAACATTTGGCCGATGGTCGAGACTGAAATAAGAATATAATTAGACCTTCAGTGAGTTTATTTTTATTCCTTTTGCGAAAATATAGGTCGGTAGGATAAGTTTTTATTTTGAATTTTCCACCTTCCATTTCCACGTTTTTGTGAGAACAAAGTCATAGACAGATTGAAGTACCGATGAACCCACGTCAAGTATTAGAGGGAACAGTGCATTAAGTGTGTACTACTTGTCTGGGCCATGAACAAAAACAGTGTAATTATCAGCCTTGGCATTTATAAAAACAAACAATAAAATGGAATTTGATTTCCCCACATTTCTGAATTTTCAGGATCGTTAGAACCATGAATCCGGTAATCCCGCCTAATCCCTAATTCTATCACTTAGGTAAGTCAACATATGTTGATGTGTGTAAAGTCATTATTAGAATGTGATAACACTGGCATTTATTTTTTATATGAAAAGAATAATGTGTCTTGAATTGAGATCATGGCTGATCAAGCGAGTGACACATTCCAGGGTTATCCATTTGTAGGGTTGACTTGGGTTTTCAAAACACGAATCAAGGCTTGGGATAAATCAGTAACCCTCTGCAATGAATGAGCCGCCATAGACTGCTTTCACCAACATATGTCTATCATTGAAGACACGTATATTGCGAATTGTTAACTATTGCCTGTAGTGAATACATTTATCTATTAACATATTTATGTGAGGTATGTATGTTTGTATGTGAATGGGACAGGTAACCGAGGTTTGTAAAGCATATGTCGCACCTAACAAAGCATAGTGTGCGACAAGTACGAGAGGGTGTTTTGTAGGGATGATTTGTAAGTCGCGGAAGGTAGCTGCAAACATCTATATAAAGGCTATATGGAAGTACGTCTCATCGTCATAAACGCCAGGCTTACACACTTGCCGATATCCTTACTGGGTATATTATAACCGTTAAATTTCTGTCATTGTACGTGTTCTTAAACAGTATTTCATTTATATCACGGCCCAGAAGTGAAGTTATCTTAAGATGTTTCCCACTCTGCTGAAACCAACGACCACAGTTATATTGCTGCCACTCCAAGATTCATAACAATGGAGAGTCTGAGATTCTCATCCACGATCATACGTTTCTGTCAGGCCTAAAAGATGCACTTTTACAGCGTGCCCATATCTCTGTACGTGTGATAGAAATATCACTGCAAATACATGAATATATTTCTGTTTTGGATTCAGTTATATAAGCCACGTGTACATTGGAGTATTCAGCAAGGGTATATAAGGAGATAAAAAAATAGCCTGGCAAAACAATGAGAGTTTTCATGCCTACTGTGTAGTAAATTGTAACTCATGCCGTTTTCAGTTTCGTTCCACCTGTGTTACCATGGCTACTGATGATTCCCAGACAGTTCTCACCTGTATAAGTTGTGACGATGTAATCACAGTCCCCGTGACACTCCACTGCGGCCACAGCTTTTGTGGGTCGTGTGTCACCAACCACACCCACCACACCCAGCAACAGCAGGACGCCACACGTAACTATATTGCTATCATACATATATTACTAGAAGTCACACCGTAGTCAACTAGTGAGAGGCGCCATGCGACATAAACGACTGTCTGGAAACTGATATCAACACTGATAATTGAGGCCACTTATGCAGTGACGTCATCAATGAATAACGTCATCTTCTGTCTCGGGACAATGCTATTGTCGGAGTTTGTTTGTGTTTGTGCAAATTCTGAACACATCATACTACATTGAAGTTCGTGTATTGGTTTGAGACTGTAAAGAGAATGTATTGGAAGTACACTACTTGGTATATATAATCACCCGATTAGCGGAAGGCCGGTGGTTCGATCCCCTGACCGCGTCATACCAAAATACGTTAAAAGATGGAACTTTTTGTTGCCCTGCCTGGCGCTCGGCATTAAGGGGCTAAACAAGGACTGGTGGGCTCTGAGTCAGTACACTGTGTCTGAGTGGGGTATTCATGTTAAACTGCGGGATGGTATCTCAGTGGGCTTGAACTATACTTTCACACAGACACACACTCACACAGACACACACACACACACACATACACACACACACACACACACACAGAGAGACACACACACAGAGACACACACACAGACACACACACACAGACACACACACAGACACACACACACACAGACACACACACACACACACACACACACACACACACACACACAGAGGCATGCACTAAAGAGCAACGCAACGTTTAACCCTATTTCAACTCACTCCACCTGATAATTTTGCAAGTCGTCATGTGCAATATTCAACTTAATGTATTAATATTTAAGACACAGTATATCTTTTTGTCAGCGATCTCTGAATTCTCTCAGATTTCAAATACCTGTACATTATAAGACGCAATAGTTTGAATGCATTTATACCAACAAGGCTTGAAAGCTCGAAGTGTATGTTGCACAATGTAGTTCATGCATTAACTCGGAAACATGTATTTGAAACATCTCGCCCACATGTTTTCTTTGTACCTTTCAGCTGGAGACGTTCTCTGTTGCCCCCTGTGTGAGGGGGAGACAAGAGTGCCTCACCCCCAGCGACCCCTTGAGGAATGGGTGGGGCAGGTGAGAGGGGTCACCTCTGTCAAGAATCTCGTTGGTACCGTTGCAGAAGATGGAGGTTTGTTAACGGAATAAATAATCTTCACACAAGGGTGAAAGATTTTCTTTTAACTGGGCTGTAAACATGCTCTTTGCAAATAGGAAGCTTCATTTTCACACTCTTATAATAACTGACCCAGGTATCATTTTCAGAAGTAAAATCATAAGAAATACTAATTTCGTTTAAAACCATAATATGTAATATGATTCAAGGATCCTATAAAACATATCAACCATTATGATATAAATTGGTTAAAAGGTTCAGATAGGCTTATGTGACATCCGGCTTGTCATCCGGAGTCGGGGCAGTGGGGTAGCCTTGTGGTTAAATCGTTTTCTCGTTACGCTGAAGGCCCTGGTTCGATTCCCCATATGGGTACAATGTGTGAAGCCCATTTCTGGTGTCCCCTGCTGTGATATTGCTTGTGTGCTAAAAGCGGCATAAAGTTCAACTCACTCACTCATCCAGAGTCATGTGCTCATGTTACAGTGGCTGAACACACAGACTGCAGCATCTGTGCGGATGAGGAAAAAACAAAGAATGCCGCTGTCTGGTGTCCGGAATGCGGAGAGTCGATGTGCTCGGACTGTGAAAGGGTACATAGAAAACTTCATACATCCCACACAGCATCTGATGTCACGGGGGACGTGATAAAAACAGTACCAAGACGTGCAAGATGTGACAAGCATGAAGATGAGGTCATTGACCTCCTGTGTGAGGACTGCGATGAAGCCGTGTGTTCCCGATGTTGCATCCTGGACCATAGAGGATGTAATAAGGTGGTACCACTAGCAGAATCAGCTTTAAGAATAGATGCCCTTTTGCAGAAGCTGAAATATGACCTGAAAACCAAGATCCCTAAACTGGAAGAACGCATCGCTGTTTGGAATGAAAAGGTTGAACAATATGCTAGCACTTATGAAGCGGCAGAAAAAGGGATCGACGACACATGCGACGAACTTGTCGCCGAAATACGACATCAGCAGAGCCAGTTGAAAGGGCGACTGAAGCAGAGGAAGGATGAGGCTGATCTGGTCCTGATGAAGGATGTCAGACATAACGAGATGCAGCTGAAGGATGCCCATCAAAGGATAATGTTTGCCAACAAAGCCTTGTCATCTGCAACCACAATGGACCATTATGAAGTTTACAAGATATTCTCAGCTGCTGACGACAATGACAAGTCGAGAGAAGCTGATAAACTGGACACCAAAGGTATTGTGGATGTTAAGTTTATGGACAACAAAAGCTCATTGATGACGTCTTTGCGAAGGGTGACAGTTGGCCACATAACCGGGGCGACAGACAATAAGAACAAGTGCAGTGACGTGAAACGGTTTGATATCGGGAGGACAGGATTGCATGACCTAACAGTGGTCTCGTTTGAGGGCACTAAAACTATCGTTGTAACACAACCTGAAGATAGAATGGTGCATTTGTTTCATATATCAACGGGAAAATCCAGCAGCAGTTATCTAAAATTGGACAGTCACCCATACGGTATTACAAACTTAGACTCGCCAAAGGCTGTCACCGCAGTTCCAAAGAAGAAACAATTAGTGGTTCTTTCTGTAAGTCCCAAACTGCAAAAAGACTCGATAATCAAAACCCAGCTACGCTATATCGGGTTGGCCTGCTTGGACTCTACAACACTGGCAGCAAGTGGGGAGGAGGTAGGCGTCATTGACGTCATCGATCTCTCAGGGACGAGACTCCGATGTTTTGGTGTTGACATGTTTGTTAAACCTCTGTTCTTGCATGCAACACTGGACAACAAGCTCCTCGTGTCGGACTGGAAATGTAACAAGGTTGTGTGTGTGAATATTGACGGATCACTGGAGTTTGAGTACCAGCCCGGGGAGAGCTTTATGATGAGTCGTCCGCTCGGGGTGTGTCAGGGCGGGGCAGGAGGCATCTACATAGCAGACAGGAACAACCATAAGGTGATTCAGCTGAGCCCAACAGGGGGGTTTGTGAGAGATATACTCACCTTTGCTGATGAGGTGTCCGATCCACGAGCTGTGTATGTGGATGAGGATAATGTGATGTACGTGTCTGTGGATGATAGGTACATCCACACACACGACATCAGTGATGGAACTTAGGAAATGCATGTATTGGTATCATTTCCGTGTCACAATATAATTTGTTGGGCGAGAAAATGAACATAGCAACCATCATTGTGAGTTTATGTGCTAGGATACATATATCTGCATTGGCTGGAGATGCGTACAAAGGTGATAAATAATAATGCTACCTAACCAGATAGTCATCATCTTCCCGAGGCAGGGGAGTTAACTTACTAAAAGTTCAGTTTCCACACTTGCCGCACAAGGCTGGAATAATGAGTTTTAGTTTGGCTGTACTAACGAGTCTATGTATAGTCCAATCCAAATCGCGTAAGGAAATCGACATCCGGTTCCTAAAATGTCATGCAGATTTCGGTCGTTTGCAGGATTTCCAAAGCATGTGTACCGACAACTTAGCGTTCATGGGATATTTTCCATATCTTTTCATGTTTCTAATAAAGGCGCTAATGTGATTTGATGCACTTAGCGAAGTATGACCGTGTTATTACAATATAGATCTTGATCATCGATCAGATCGTCTTCACTGGGCGACGCCGTTTTATTTGAACCAAATGAAAGTTATATGAGAGATGGAATCTGAAGGGACCCGTGAAGACCCGGTAAGAGAATAGAGCTTCAGCAACCCATGCTTGCCGTAAAAAGCGACTATGCTTGTCGTAAGAGGCTACTAACGGGAGTGGGTGGTCAGGCTCGCTGACTTGGTTGATGCATGTCATCGTATCCCAATTGCGTGAATTGATGCTCATGATGTCAACCACTGGATTGTCTGGTTCAGACTCGATTATTTACAGACCGCCGTTATATAGCTGGAATATCGCTGAGTGTGGCGTTAAACAACAAACAAACAAACAAAGGGACATAACTCGTATTAGTCACTGTTGACGCTACGATGGAGCGCAAAACTTCCAGCCTAGTTCGTCAAGGGTGGAAATTGGACTTATACAGACACGTTCCCCGGGAAGATGGCTAGTTATAATATGATATGAATTCACTCACATAGTTCCTCATATAAAGATGTGCTAATGTGATAACACTATGGTTGTTAGGGTATAAATGCCGAAATAGTTTTGAGACGCTATTACTATGGCAAATCAACAGAAGAATAGACATACACAGTCATTACCAGAAGCCCGAAGCTACTTAAACACAGACTGCAGACTGCTGACATGGATGTCTTCCATACTGCAGGTGCTGCCTCCCACCTGCTTACATCATCGGGAGCTGTGACAACAGTACTAAAATGATTTCAAACTGTGATACAAATTGTTAAAGATTATATGCGAATAAACATGAGATGCGTCGATTTCATCTATTTTTCATTCCCTAGTTTGTATTTACCCAAACGTTTGTAATCACAATAAACTTCTTTTGTTCCGACAAGGCGACCAGACCGATAACCTTTATACATGCATCACGCGCTTTGTTATTTCTAACATCACAAAGGTCGATCTAATCGTAATAAAATTACAGTTATACTCAACATACACAGCGTTCCACATTCCACTGTAAAATGATGGTCTTTGAACTGTACTGTAGTGCTTCGTCGTGCAGAGTTAAGTACCTTAGCTATGCTAGAAATCGATGATGGTGGGTTCGAAGCCTAGATTTCACACAAATATCATAACACTCTCTGAAATGAATGTGTTTTGTTGAGATACATTGATTATGTGTAAGACTAGTATATCATTTGGTTTTAATATTATTTAGACTTAGCGTAAGATATTATTCATTAATAATTTAGCAAAGAATATCGTATACTTATCATATCTAACAATACATTTGTAATACATATCCCAAGATGCTCTGACACTAATACAAGGTTGTAGCAAGCGTAGATATATCTGATTTCAAATCCCACTATATCTCTTCTTGTGGAATACGTGCGTGATCTTATCTATACTTTGACCTATGTCGTTATCATATCACGTGTCGAAGGCTATGGACGGATGAGGTGGCTGGTGAAGCTGATATGCTTGGACTCATGTATATATACATGTATATACTGAACAACAAAAGTTCCTGAGACATTGAATAAGATTTAATAAAAAGTTATGTTTTTTACCAAATCTGAAACAATTTCGGTTTGCACCCGATAAAAGACTCCTGTAAATGGTTTAATTTGCTATAATGACTTCAGAAAATGCGCGATTTCATAAAAAAACCCCATGAAACTGACAAAATGTCAATTTACAAATCAATAGCGTGTGTGTCCACCTCTGGTTGAAATTCCTGGAGTGTCTGTGGAACACGTGGTTGACGTCGAAGGCGCTGATCCATCTCATCCCACATGTGCTCGATTGGTGAGAGATCAGGGGACCGAGCCGGCCCGGGGATGACATTCACGTCGTTTTTTTTAAGAGAAACCTGAACAAGTCGAGCAATATGAGGCCGGGCGTTGTCATGTTGAAAGGTAATGCCTGGGCCATGACGACGCAAAAACGGTAGAACAACAGGGCCGATGATTTCGTCGCGGTAGCGCTGTCCATCGAGATTTCCCTCTAACACTATCAAACGGGTCCTCTGTCTTGCTGTAATCCCACCCCATACCATAACGCTGCCGCCCCCAAACCGATCTTCTTCCATTTCACAATGATTGACGTAACGTTCACCTCGACGTCGGTACACTCGAATCCGTCCATCGCTGTGGCTGAGGTGAATAGAACTTGTCCCCACTGCATGGCCGTCCAGCGTAAACGCTGTCTGCACCACTGTAGACCTGTTTGACGGTGGTTTCCTGTCAAAATGGGACGTCTGGCGGGTCTTCTGGCGACAATCCCTGCACATCTGAGGCGGCGACGTACGGTTTGTGAAGATATTCGTCGAAGGCAAGGGATGCTTCTTGCAGTCACTGTTGCTGGCTGGAATCCATTTCGTAGGTGTGTTGTTCGAATCCAGTTGTCTTGTCGATTATTGGTTACGCGTTGCCTGCTACTCCGAGGATGGTCTCTGACTGCATTCGTCTGTTACCAACGTTGCCATAAACACCAAATGGTGTTTCTGTGGACGTTAAATTGTTTTGCAACATGACGTTGACTCGATCCTGCTTTGAGCATACCAATGGCTTGCAGACGCTCATTTTTGGACAGGCGTAATGTTGAATAATTGCGTAATTTTGTTGTTTTTCTGAGTGGTTGTTGTCAGCACGATGCTCAACAATACATGTGGAATCCCGTTAACGCACATGTTTTTATACCCATTCTTGGGTAGTGAAATGCATTGGGCTTGCATAAAAGTCAACTTTTGCATGGAATGCATGCTTTCCTGTAGCAGTTGCGTTTTGTGACTTGATTCCATACATCTACTACAATATTGAAAACCAAACTTTACTTGTTTGAAAAATCCACTAAAATATTGGTGTCACAGGAACTTTTGTTGTTGAGTATATATTGATAATGTTGGCGCATCTATCAGGCAGAAACAAAAACTGGCCTTTCACCTGGTACAATTCGAAAAGGGATTCCTTGCCACCAGCTTTTCAAATATATAAACAATACATAATCATATCACTGGGGCCCGTGAATAATCGAGTCTGTACCAGGTTAACCAATGGTTGATAGCATGAGCACGAATGGCACACATTCAGCCATTACAAACCACCCAGTCTTCGTGTTAGTCTCTGATGGAGATCAATTCATCGGCGTAATATTCACTGTACTGTTCATCGCAGCAAATACCCGAGGCGGAAAAACACTCACTCGCTAATCAAAACGTTTTTCTCCAAAAGCGGGGGCTGTGGGGTAGCCAAGTAGTTAGAACGTTCACCCCTAAGGCCAAAAGACCCGGGTTCGATTCCCTACATGGGAACAATGTGTGAAGCCCATTTCTAGTGTCACCCGTTGTGATATTGCGGAAATATTGATCAAAGCGGCGTAAAACCATAGTTTCTCACTCACTCTCTTATAGCCCCAATGAAGGATCATACTGCCCGCTGCTCGGTTCTGTAGGTATCGTCAACCAAGGTGCATCACACAACAGGAAACTTAAAGACAATACAGACACAACAATGAATTCCCCAAACTCCTTGTACTTGTACTTGTACTCCTTGTTACGGCTAACGAATATGGGGAACGCAGCTGGTATATTTCAAACAAGAAGGTAAGGGTGACATTGAGTTTAATGTCGCGTTCAACGTCTTTGCACGTTTTAGCGACGTATGCACGTGTGTCTGTGGCTGTCTGTACTAGTCCAATGTTACAGGGCTAGACCAAGGAGATACATGTACCATGATGTCGTTTAGTATGGATATTCCACTCAGACACAGCATACTGGTCCGAACCGACCTGTCCTTGTTTTATTCCCTTAATACCGAACACCAGGCAGGGTAACAACAAGTACATTTTTTTAACGTCGCGAACGACGCGGCCGGGAATCGAACCACCGACCTTCCTCTCTCTGGTACATCGGAGGCGGTCGTTTACCGAAATCGAGCCTCTACTTCAATAATGTGAATGTGATCTTTCCCAACATGAAATCGATTTTACTTATATGTGGCATGTGTGACAAGTTAAGTGAAGCCGACTCACAAGTGAGTCAGTAAGTGAAGATGATTTTACGCCGATTTGAACAGTATTTCAGTTATATAACGGCGTGTCAACGTGATGTGGCAGGAAAGCCCGAAGTGTTGTATATAATAAAGATTTTCCACTTGGGTGAAACCCACGGTGTAGGTATATATTTACGGTACTGACAAACCAAACAAAATATAATCTGGGCGAACTGGGTTCAGAACCTGGGTCTTCGGCGGGACGAGCGAATCATTTAACCACAAATAAAACCCACTGCGCTAAACATTTGGTATGAGTTACCAAGATGTAAACATAAATATTCAAGGGGTATTATTTTATGAGGATGATGAAATGAAATGTAAGAATAGCCCTGATTGAAATCTAAAATATTGATAAACGATGTTAAGCGTGGGTGATAGTTTGAAGGGGACAGCTATACACTCATTAGCAATGATTCATTAATCACGTTGCCTATCGCACGATAGCGAACTTTGGTTACATTTTAGCATAGAAATATGACTGACAAGCTCTCGCCGTCCAGTCGTCATGGACACCGAAGTCGTTGTTATAACGAAGGACCTTAACAAGCCTGTGACCGGACAATATAATGTCCATTAGACTTTGGCCTAGTTTCCCAAAGTGATAACAATACACGTAGCTGGTGACCTGGATTAAAGAGCTTACACCAGCTAGGTGTTATACGTGCTCACTCATACATTGCTTCAATATTCAACTCAGAATCTTTCCTCAGCTGGACGTCAAGGTAAATCACAGTGTCTGTAAACCTATATAGGGTGTAGTATGTGTGTTTTCGATAATGGTTTTGTCTTTACAAATCAAATATCATGTTACAAACACCCAATCATGGGTGTATCAAGCATATCATGGCACTTCGGAATGCTAAAATGGGGCGGTCGGGTAGCCTGGTTGTTTAACCGTTCTTGCCGAAGAGCCGGGTTCGATTCCCTACATGGGTACAATGTGTGAAGCCCATTTCTGGTGGTGATATTGCTGGAATATTGCTAAAAGCGGCGTAAAGCCATACTCACTCACTCAGAATGCTAATACGAACAGCTTTAATACATTGGAAACGTCACTAAAACGTGGCTGAGTTATAGACCTGATTAGGAAGCTTAAATTTGTCATCACATACCATTTGTGCTCGTTATTGGAGCAATATCATTAGGTAATATACAGATTCATATGTGTTCTATGCAGTTCATTTTGACACATGACGTGTTTGTATTTCAGTACAGAAATATGAGCGACAAGCCCGTGATTCCAGTCGTCGTAGGCGTAGATGTAGGAGGGACCAACACTGATGCCGTTGTCATAACGAAGGACGTCGACAAGCCCGTGGTCATTGCTGGTGTGAAGGAGCTTACCACCAGTGACGTGACTACCGGGGTGCAGAGAGCGGTCAGCAAGGTCCTGAGTGAAGCGTGCAGGTCTGGGACGTCTGTCGGTGTTGTCCAAGTCAACATAGGAACCACCCACTTCGTAAACGCTGCAGTACAGGGGAGGGATTTAGCGAAGGTGTCAGTTATCCGTCTCTGTGGTTCAGTGTCAGAAGCTCTTCCGCCATTTAGCGACTTTCCAAAGCATTTGAAGGATATCATTTGTCATACGACGCATCTTGTTGCTGGTGGGTACCGATTTGATGGAAGGGCGATTGATGATGTCAAAAGGGACGAGATTGAGAAGATTGTGAAAGCATCAGGAGACATAGGGTTTGTTGTTTGTGGGGTTTTCTCCCCCATTAGATATGATCAGGAACTTGAAGTGGAGAAAATCCTCAGGGAAATAACGCCAGATGCCAGCGTGACGCTATCACACGACATTGGTCATCTTGGGTTGCTTGAAAGAGAAAATGCTGCAATTCTGAACGAATGCCTCAAGCCACTTTGTCAACGAACAATCGATGGTTTCAGAGACGCCTTAGGAAATATTGGCCTGGACTGTCCTATCTACCTCACGCAGAATGACGGAACCATCATCAGTTCAGACAAGGCTAGACAATATCCGGTCTTTACATTCGCTTCCGGGCCTACCAACAGCATGCGAGGAGCAGCATTCCTGTCAGCGATAGAGGATGCAATAGTGGTTGACATCGGAGGTACAACGACCGATGTTGGTGTTTTGAAGAATGGCTTCCCACGAGAAGCATCAACTCAGGTCAAGATAGGTGGCGTCAGGACCAATTTCCGCATGCCCGATGTTCTAAGTATTGGTCTTGGAGGAGGTTCGTATGTAATTCCTCGAACAAACGAGTCAGATGGGATCTCAAGCATTGCCGTGGGACCATTGAGTGCTGGGTTCAACTTAAAGAACGAGGCACTGGTCTTCAGCAGCGAGGCTGGAGAGGAAGGGAGATCCATCACAACAACAGACATAGCTGTTGCTGCAGGTTTAGTTGAGCTTGGCAACAAGGACTTCATACAAGGCATTTCAGAAACTGTTGTAACGATGGCGCTGGACCGGATGCATGAAATGATTGAGGCATCTATTGACAAGGTTAAACTGAGTGATCAATCACTGCCTGTAATCCTCGTGGGAGGTGGCAGTATCCTTGTGGACCTGAAGCGAAATCTAACTGGTGCCTCTGAAGTCTTAATGCCGCAACATTATGGTGTCGCAAACGCTATTGGGGCTGCTCTTAGTCAGGTGTCAGGTAGTATTGATTACGTCGTCAGTATATTAGACATGATAGACAGGACAGCCATGGACAAATGTGTGGAGGAGGCTCTTGGCAGGGTAACAGAAGATCCTGATGGAAAGGAAAGCGAAATGGCAGAAGAGCTTGCAAGAAAACCATTCATCGTTAAGGCAAGAGATGAAGCCTTAGCCTCAGCTATAACAAGAGCTACAGCTGTAGCAGTTGAGGCAGGGGCTGATTCGTCCACTGTACACGTTGCAGAAAAACAAGATATGACGTTGTCCTACATGCCGGGTCAAGCGACAAGAATCAAGGTGAAGGTAGTTGGCGATCTCGCGGACCATGTGCAGAGAAATGTCAAGGTTGAAAAATGGCTTGCTCCTGAAGATGAAAATTTGGGATCTCTATCACTGAAAACTATGCATTCAAAACAAGAGGTGTCTGCTGGGGGAACTAAACTGTCCGGAAAGGATGATGGAAACGATGCAACCAAGGTTCCCATGGATCCCACAATTGACCCTGAAACTGGGGCGTGGAGTTTATCAGAATGGGACATCGAATGTATTGTTGTTGGAGCTGGTATTTTCGGATGTGGAGGCGGAGGAAATCCCCACCTTGGGAGGCTCCGCGCTTTAGAAGCTGTTCGGAGTGGGAAAGAAATTAAAATCATAACCCCAGAACGTCTGCTGATGAATGCAGATCCCGAAAACGATCTCGTTAGCATTGTCTGTTTTTATGGAGCGCCACTGATAATGTATGAACAGCTTGTGTCATCTAAAGAAACATCTGCAGCGCTGAGATGTATAGAGGATGTATTTAACATTGGCCGGTTCCAAAACGGGACACTAGACAACAAGTCAGGAGTCACGATTGAAGAGAAAGCTGGCATGCGGTTCATAAGTGATTACCAACAAACGGGCAGTCACAACTCAGGTTCCCCTTCAGTCAAAGGAAAACAAATCAAAGCTTTAATGGCTGTTGAAATTGGAGGAATGAATGCCATTGAACCATACCTAGTCGCTGCCGATCTTAATCTTCCCGTTGTGGATGCTGACACAATGGGGAGAGCATTCCCGAAGCTCAGCATGATGTGCCCGTACATGTATGGCCTTCCTGCATATCCTACAGCACTGGTGGACGACAGAAACCGTCGGGCTGTGATGCTAGAAGCTCCTACCGCAACTCTTGTTGAACATCACTTCCGGGATGTTGTGACCGAAATGGGATGTTCAGCTGGCTGTTCTTTCTCTCCTCTTGTCAAAGAGGATGTTCTGACGAAATGTGTCCAGCACACCATCAGTCGCGCTTGGAGACTGGGAAACGCCATCCTCCGTTCAAGAATAGAGAAGACGTCGCCCATTGAAGCAATTCTTAAAACAGAGACATCTATTCATGTCATGATTGGGAAGATCAGAGATGTTCAAAGGGAGACCAGAGGTGGCTACAACAAAGGTCGTGTCATCATCGAGGGGTTAGAGAAGTATTCTGGACAAAAGGTACTCATCAATTTCCAAAACGAGAATTTAGTAATAATACCTCTAGGTGAGAACAATGACGAAGGTGACGTCATTGCGTGCGTCCCTGACCTCATTGCTATCATTGACGCTGATACTGCTGAGCCAATCACAACGGAGGAGGTCCGGTACGGCATGAGGGTTTCCGTTATTGTGATAGCGTCTGCGGACATACTTAGAACTGACACTGCCTTGAAGTATGTCAGCCCGCAGGCTTTTCAGTATCCAGAGAGTGTCAAATTTCAACCATTTGGGCAAAGCAAAGTAACCGTTCCAATTCCACCAACTGAGTGAACATGTCACAGACGTTTGATACCCACAAGACTTTGATGGAGTTTCCTTCTTTGTTCCTATGCTAAATCAAAATGTTTGATTACATATGTACTGGTTCCATTTCCAACAGAAATTATCATTGATGCTAAGTATATGAAATTAAGAGCTTTGATTGATTTGTAACATTCGTCTGCTGAGACTCCAAGGTAGAACCTATTGAAATGAACCTATTAAATTCATTAATTCAAAACAATCGGGCTTTATCTTGTATCTTGAAACATTGTCAAAAAGTCAAAAAGGTGGTAATGAATGACTAACAGAAATTTTTAATCCTGACAAATGATAGATGCTACAGTTCTAACCAATTCCCTACGCTTGACATCAGTACGTGTCTCCAGATTCTAATTACACAGGAGCCATGGTTACTTGTAAGTGCTCCTTTAGGGTTTCTAAGATATCTCGGCCTCTGAGTGACCCATGAAGATCCGGGGTAGAATATATAGGTCTTCAGCAACCCATACTTGCCGTAAAAGGCGACTGTGCTTGTCGTAAGGGTCGACTAACGGGATCGGGTGGTCAGACTCGCTGACTTGGTTAATGCATGTTGACCACTTCAATATGTACCCATGAAATTCCTGTAAGTTATTGGGCGATTCAGATCGAAGTACCAGGTCATTAGTGAGGGAGTGAATATGGTTTTACGCCGCTTTTAGCAATATTCTATATTTGTGTTCCAAACATATTTCTTCAGTTACAGTCAGTTGAATTTCACAGTGGTCTAATTTGGATATAAACTTACTAAGCTTCATATATGTTACCTGTAGGTTCGACTATAAAAAAATTGAATTTGTGACGAAGTGTGCAACGTGAGGTTTAAAATGTGAAATGAAGTACCGTCAATCAACAGGCAGCATAGCTCTGCATTGAAAATACAGTAGGTGTATCTCTTAATTCTACCATGGTCAAATTAACACTAATCTTTGGGTAACATATGAAGCATAGATTATTGAGTGGAACCACAATTAGAATAAAGTAAACCACACAAGGTTTAGTTCCTCGTCAAATCACAATGATGGCGTCTCCTGCTGAAGGAATATTTAGGATGTCATACTTCACAGATAGAGAAGCACCAAAGTTAAATGTGTCCATGTATTTTTCTTCAAAACCTTTGGAAAACCATTTAAATTGAGTTTTATAAAGTCTTATGTACAAATGTATTGCTACAGTCACTATGTTTTTCTGTACCATTTACATACAATGTCAGTGACCTACATCCTCACAATCTGCATGTCGCCCTGTGTCATCCTGTGTCGGAGCTGTTTAAGGAGCGTCTGAATGCCCGCAGTAGAGAGACCAAGTGAGAGAGCATCCCAGTAATAGAGCGTCTGCTATAGAGAGTGTCTGAATGTCCGCAGTAGAGAGTCCAAGTGAGAGAGCATCCCAGTAATAGAGCGTCTGCGATAGAGAGCGTCTGAATGTCCGCAGTAGAGAGTCCAAGTGAGAGAGCATCCCAGTTATAGAGCGTCTGCGTTAGAGAGCGTCTGAATGTCCGCGGTAGAGACTCCAAGTGACAGAGCATCCCAGTAATAGACCGTCTGCGTTAGAGAGCGTCTGAATGTCCGCGGTAGAGAGTCCAAGTGAGAGAGCATCCCAGTTATAGAGCGTCTGTGTTAGAGAGCGTCTGAATGTCCGCGGTAGAGAGTCCAAGTGAGAGAGCATCCCAGTTATAGAGCGTCTGCGTTAGAGAGTGTCTGAATGTCCGCAGTAGAGAGTCCAAGTGAGAGAGCATCCCAGTAATAGAGCGTCTGCGTTAGAGAGAGTCTGAATGTCCGCGGTAGAGAGTCCAAGTGAGAGAGCATCCCAGTAATAGAGCATCTGCGTTAGAGAGAGTCTGAATGTCCGCGGTAGAGAGTCCAAGTGAGAGAGCATCCCAGTTATAGAGCGTCTGTGTTAGAGAGCGTCTGAATGTCCGCGGTAGAGAGTCCAAGTGAGAGAGCATCCCAGTTATAGAGCGTCTGCGTTAGAGAGTGTCTGAATGTCCGCAGTAGAGAGTCCAAGTGAGAGAGCATCCCAGTAATAGAGCGTCTGCGTTAGAGAGAGTCTGAATGTCCGCGGTAGAGAGTCCAAGTGAGAGAGCATCCCAGTAATAGAGCATCTGCGTTAGAGAGCGTCTGAATGTCCGCGGTAGAGAGTCCAAATGAGAGAGCATCCCAGTAATAGAGCATCGGCTATAGATAGCGTCTGAATGCCCGCAGTAGAGAGTCCAAGTGAGAGAGCATCCCAGTTATAGAGCGTCTGCGTTAGAGAGCGTCTGAATGTCCGCAGTAGAGAGTCCAAGTGAGAGAGCATCCCAGTAATAGAGCATTTGCGTTAGAGAGCGTCTGAATGCCCGCAGTAGAGAGTCCAAGTGAGAGAGCATCCCAGTCATAGAGCATCTGCTATAGAGAGCGTCTGAATGTCCGCAGTAGAGAGTCCAAGTGAGAGAGCATCCCAGTTATAGAGCGTCTGCGTTAGAGAGCGTCTGAATGTCCGCAGTAGAGAGTCCAAGTGAGAGAGCATCCCAGTAATAGAGCATCTGCGTTAGAGAGCATCTGAATGTCCGCAGTAGAGAGTCCAAGTGAGAGAGCATCCCAGTTATAGAGCGTCTGCGTTAAAGAGAGTCCCTTGGTGGTATTGGTTGAACAGGATACGCGTCTCCGATTGGTCTGAACTCAACGTTGTCATAATGGAAAGCTTTAGGGCCAACAAATCGCAAAGCCTGATCGGTTCGCAGTATATCTGGAGAGGCCAGTACAAGGACAGCGACTCGAATTCCATATTTCACCTCTTCTGTCGGAATAGGCTCAGCTGTGTCTGCATCAATGATGGTGATGAGATCTGGGACACATGCAACTGGCTTCCCAGCTTTCTTCTCGGCATCCAAGGGGAAAATAATCAAGTTTTCATTCTGAAATTCAACCAGTATGGTTTGTCCAGAAAAACTGTCAAGACCTTCAATGATAACCTTCCCTCTGTTGAATCCTCCACTTGTTTCCCTCTGCACGTCCCTGATTTTGCCAGTGATGATGTGGACAGATTTTTCTGTTTTCAAAATGGCCTCAATGGGGGACGTCTTTTCTATTCTGGCCTTTAGAACAGCATCTCCGACCTTCCACACGTGGCTGACGGAATATAGAACTGTCTTATCCATTAACACAGGTTTGGTGAGAGGATTGAATGAGAGTCCAGCAGAACATCCCATCCCAATAACTGTATCTCTGAAGTGATTTTCAAGATGTTTTGGTGAAGGTGTTTGCAGCATTACAGCTCGTGTGCCTCTGTCGTCTACTAAAGCTGCAGGATGAGCAGACACTCCATACATATATGGACAAAACATCTGCAACTCAGGAAATGCCCGTCCCATTCCATCAGAATCAACAACAGGCAGGCCCAGGTCAGCTGACACAAGAAGAGGTTCAATCGCATTCATTCCTCCGATCTCACCAGACATCAAAGCAATTATCCGTTTAGGTTTATCCATTGATACCCTGGTCTGGTAATTCTCTATATATACCATCCCATCTTTCGTCTTGATTTCAACTCCCTCTGTGTTCTGCAACATGCCATCCTTGTAGCCACCAATGGTGTACAGATCATCCAAACATCTCAACGCTCCAGTTGTTTCTTTTGAGGACACCAACTGCTCATACATAATCAATGGGGCCCCCATGAATGCTACTATAGCCACGAGATCATTGTCTGGATCTGCCTTTTCATACAGTTTCTCTGGGGAAATTATACGTATTTTCTTGCCTTTTCGTATATCCGCAAGAGCCCTGAGTCTGCCAATATGAGGATTTCCACCACCGCCACACCCAAATATGCCTGCACCAATCACAATTGCCTCTAAATCCCATTCCGAGAGAATCCACTCTCCAGTATGAGGGTCGATCTGAGGATCCACTGGGTGTTTTGTTGCATCTCCTGCCTCATTGCCAACTGCAAGTGTTTTCCCAGTTGAGGTCCCTGTTTGTTTTTCAAGTTTGCCACCAGACATTGATTCATCTTTTTTCAAAGGGCTTGGGATCCACTCTTTTGCATTTGCTGATTGTAAATTTTCCAAATTGCCAACAGCCTTTATCTTTATTCTCACTGCTTGACCTGGGATATAGGACAGAGTCATGTCCTCCTTCTGTGTAATTTCAACAGATGTTGGGTCAGCACCACAATCTACTGCTATTTGCTTAGCTTTACGTTCTGCACTTTCTAAAGCTGTGTCTCTGGCATTGACAAAAAATGGCTTTCGAGCTTGTTCTGCAGCGAGCTCGACTTTCTTTTCATCTTTATCATCCACTGCTGCCACAGCGGCTCCAACAGCTTGATCCATCCGTTCTTGATCCACCATATCCTGAAGACATACAATACTATCAGAACTGCCAGACACCTGACTCAGTGCAGCACCAATGGCATTGGCAACTCCTGAATACTCAGGGATAATGACTTCTGAGGCACCTTTAATTTCCTGATTCCTGTCAACCAGAACACTTCCACCACCAACAAGAAGGACGGGTAGTGTTTCCGCACTCAGCTTGACCACATCGATTGCATCTTCAATCATGATAACTATCTTTGCAAGCACTTTCTCAACCAATTCCTTTGATAAATGTTGAACATATTTTGCATCTCCAAGTTTCATCAATCCAGCTGCAACAGCAACATCAGACGTAGTTAAGCTTCGTCCAGAATCGGTGTCGCCGTTACTAAATATGAAAGCTTCATTCTTTAGGTTGAACCCTGCGCTGAGCGGTCCAATAGTAACTGAGGCGTCTGTGTTTTCTGTGACATAGGACCCACCACCAAGGCCAAAACTGAGAACATCTGGCATTCGAAAGTTTGTCCTGATCCCTCCAATCTTTACTTGGGTGGAAGCTTCTCTTGGAAACTTGTTCTTCAGAACGCCTACATCTGTGGTTGTGCCGCCAATATCAAGAACGATGGCATCCTTGACATCCGATAAGAAAGCTGCCCCTCGCATGCTGTTTGTGGGTCCTGATGCAAAGGTGTACACTGGATACAACACAGCTTCATCAGAGCTGATGATGGTGCCATCGTTCTGTGTGAAATACATTGGACAGGACAGACCAACACTTGATAGTGCAGTTTGAAAACCTTCAACTGTTTTCTTGCAAAGTGGTTTCAGACATTCGTTTAGTATTGCAGCATTCTCTCTTTCCAGTAATCCAAAATGTCCAATCATGTGCGACAGTGTAACTGTTGCTTCAGGATACTTGCTTGCGATTAACTGTAAAACAGCATCTTCTTGGTCGGTTTTGACAGGAGAGAATATTCCTGACACAACAATGTTTCTTATCTTCTTTTCCTTTATTTGACAAAGGGTATCAGTTATTTGTTTCTCATCAACAGGGTCAATTTCCCTGCCATCAAACCTGTACCCACCATCAACAAGGTGAACGCTGCCATATATGGTTTCTTTGAGATCCAAGGGAAAATCGCTGAAAGGTGGCAGATCGTGTGACGCAGTTCCACAAAGACGTATCACAGAGACCCGTGCAAGTCCTCTACCCTGTACAACAGCATTTACGAAGTGCGTGGTTCCAATGTTGACCTGCACCACAGCTACCCTATGTCCATTGTCTGTGGCCTGTTGGAGAACGGCATGAATGGCAGTTCGGACACCGGTAGTGACATCCGCTGACGTCAGCTCCTTCACTGCGGCAATCACTGTGGATTTTATCTTGCCTTTGGTGAGAACAACTGCATCGGTGTTGGTTCCACCCACGTCGACACCGACCACGACGGGAATCACTGAACAGTCTTTGCCAGCGGACATCTTACTGACCTGAAAAAATAATTTAGGTTTAGAATGTTTGATACTCTCATGTTTTTAACAAACGTACTTATTGCTCTCTCGTATCATATATCTACATTACTTTTTCAAGAAGTGTGAAATATGCAAACTAGCACTTTGCGGTTCCCTTTTGAGAAGACTAATTCACTTAACACACATAATTGTGTTTCTTAATCCATTATTAAATTCGTTCCTGTATCATCAAGTCATCTAAGGCGTCGGTTGCATCTCTCGGACATACCAGGATCCGCAGATCGTTGGTTCGAATCCCGTACTCTGATTACTGTGATATTTTTTTGTCAACAACATCCCCGCAACAAAGTGGTACCAGTATGACTTAATTTATCAAGCAACAGACATTACTTAGTCGAAAACTCACTTTCGTGACCAACTGAAGATAATTATCAATGAGTGACTCTGCCCAGAGAATACCCAAACATGTTGGACTGTTTTCTGAGTCTACGAAGGTCATTGGTGTTGTTAACATTCGCCGCTCATGTCGCATTCTTAATGTCATAGGGACACAGTTGGCCCAGACACAACAATTCTTCGTGCAGACATACCAGAGACTAGGATTGTGGGTTCGAATCCTGGTTTGCCCTTATTATATTTCTAATTCTGTCAGTACCATACCCAGTGGGTTGTACTCTTTATTACTATGGTTGTTATAAATATTATTATTTTCATTATCATTATTATTATTCCCGTAAAGATTCCGGGTTAGAATTGGTCTTCAGAAACCTATGCTTGTGGTAAGAAGCAACTATCTTTGTCGTAAGAGGCTAATGGGATCGGGTGGTCAGGTTCGCTGACTTGATTAATGCATGTCATCGTATCCCAATTACGTAGATCGACGAGCATGATGTCAATCATTGGATTGTCTGGTCCAGACTAGATGATTTACAGACCACCATCACATAGCTGAATGTTGCTGAGTGCGGCGTTAAAAAATGTCAAACACCCAATATTGTTGTTGTTGCTGTTGCTGATATTCTTCTTGTTATTATGTAAGATTACAATTAAAAATGCAGCGAAAAGGGTTTGCGTGATCCTGGCACAGGCAAACTGGTGAGGCTCATCATCAGCTGAGGGCCCTTGCCCCCTCTTCACGCAGCCCAGACAGCAAATGGGTCTTCTCCCGGAATGAGCTGCCTAGCCGAATCCAAGCAGAACGTTTCAGAGAATCTATAGACTCCCCAACACTGCAGCCTTCTGCATTACCCAGAATGCCAGTAGGGTGGTATTCCTGGTAGCAAACCCGGTTACTCTCCCAGTGTCAGTCAACAGATTGGGTGGTACCAAATCTAAGGCGAGAACAGTGTGGAGTCGGACAACTTGGTTCTTGGATGAAAGCGTGACATTTCGAAAACGAGGTCTGCATAGTTGCTATGTTTTTCCTGAATCTTGTCAATCACATTAGTGTCAAAAGGGACAGAAAATTGAATGATACAAATGATTTCATTGGATTTATAAAAAAGTACAAGATCTGGTTTGTTGTTCTGGATATGTCTGAGACTGTATACGGGCCTTTTCCAAAGAATTTGTGTTTATCTTTTTCCATGACGCCCTCTACATATTCTGAGTCGTACCATGGATAGACCCAACAGAAGTTCCTGTCACATTGAATAAGATTTAATGCAAAGTTGTTGTTTTTTTACAAAATCTGAAACAATTTCGGTTTGCAACAGATAAAAGAATCCTGTAAGTCTTCAAATGGTTTAATTTGCCATACTGACTTCAGAAAATTTCATAAAAAAACATGAACATGCCAAAATGTCATTTACAAATCAATAGCGTGTGTGTCCAGCTCTGGTTGAGATGCAAGCAACACATTATCGTCTCATGGAATGGACCAGGCGTCGCACAAAGTCCTGTGGGATATCTGTCCATATCTACTGGACCATGTTTCGCAGTGTCTGTGGAACACGTGGTTGCCGTCGAAGGCGCCGATCCATCTCTTCCCACATGTGCTCGATTGGTAAGAGATTAGGGGAGCGGGCCGACCAGGGGATGACATTCACGTTGTTTTGTTGAAGAGAATCCTGCACAAGTCGAGCAATATGAGGCCGGGCGTTGTTATGTTGAAAGGTAATGCCTGGCCATGATGACGCAAAAGCGGTAGAACAACAGGGCCGATGATCTCGTCGCGGTAGCGCTGTCCATTGAGATTTCCCTCTACCACTATCAAACGGGTCCTCTGTCTTGCTGTAATCCCACCCCATACCATAACGCTGCCGCCCCCGAACCGATCTTCTTCCATGACACAATGATTGACGTAACGTTCACCTCGACGTCGGTACACTTGAACCCGTCCATCGCTGTGACTGAGGTGAAAACGAGACTCGTCAGTGTATGCTTCTTGCAGTCACTGTTGCTGGCTTGAAACGATTCCGTAGGTGTGTTGTTCGAATCCAGTTGTCTTGTCGATTATTGGTAACGCGTGGCCTGTCTCTGACTGCATTCGTCTGTTGCCAACGTTGCCATAAACACCAAATGGTGTTTCTGTGGACGTTAAATTGTCTTGCAACATCACGTTGACTCGATCCTGCTTCAAGCATACCAATGACTCGCAGATGCTCATTTTCGGACAGGCGTCTCATTTCGTAATGTTGAATAATTGCGTAATTTTGTTGTTTTTCTGAGCGGTTGTTGTCAGCACGATGCTAAACAATGCATACGGAATCCCGTTAACGCACGTGTTTTTTATACCCATTCTTGGGTAGTAAAATGCATGGGGCTTGCATAAAAGTCAACTTTTGCATGGAATGCATGCTTTTCTGTAGCAAATGGGTTTTGTGACTCGATTCCATACATGTACTGCAATATAGAAAACCAAACTTTACTTGTTTGAAAAATACACTAAAATATTGGTGTCACGGGAACTTTTGTGGTTGAGTATATAATCGAGCCACTCCATCATATCGCTTTAGATACTGTGTTTGTTGTTATCATCATCATTATCATTATTATTATAAGTAGTAGTAGTGTTAGTAGTAGTAGTGTACACATTTTTACGTTGTAGCGCTATCGCCAGTTAAACTTCCACATCGTTAGACTGTCTAATTAAACTATTGTATCTCGATGAACTTTTTACTGATTTTATTTCTGCTGTGCAGTTCGTGTATTGCAGTGTCTGTGAGTTGTTGCAACATCAGATAGATTACAGTTAGTTATCAACACAATATGTGTTTACAGTGATTTCCATGATTAGATCAACAATGGCCACTTTTGCCTGACTTCTAATCAATAGCTTTGTCAATTAAGGAGATAGCTTTTTCAATAAACTTCTAAAATGACTGCAATATTTAGGCATTTTTTAAATTGTCTCAGTGGATCAGCCAATTTGTTTCACGCAACAGTCAGCCTGACTACCCGACCCAGGAAGTCGCCCTTATCTACCCTAGCTGCAAACTTGGGGCCTTGTGCTGGTCCGCTGTCATGTGTACATGTAGGTTACCGCCCATCACGAGCGTTAAGGTCTTGAGCTCCCGTTATCCAATCCTCGATTAAACGAAGCTGTGGATCACTCAACCGGAACGTTGATTTTTCTCCGGTTTTCACGAACTCGTTCAGATCCCATTTTATGGAAGGTATCGACTTGACTGCCTCTGTCAGTGTTACTTCTGTTAGACTCGGCCTATTCGTTGGTTTACGTTTATATATACCCAACCACCAAGCATACCAATATCCCGCAGTCAAATCGCTATATTTCAACACGTTCACAGGTGCTCGTACCCCTGTACTGTGGAACAGCACTTACCTGTATAACCTGTGATCACACTGTCTCCAAGGCAGCTTTAGGTCCACCAGGATTGCCGGGTTAGCTCCGACACTGTTGTCTGCCAGTCACGCGTCACAAAGGTCAATCAACCAGCTGACGCTGTAGCTCGGACCTTGAAGCTATATCATACGTACAGTCCCTGCGGTTAGGCCATACGAATCACGTGAAGACTGGCCTAGATTTATACACCCGCTTGAGTCGTGTCATCTGCATTGAACCAACGTTACCCGGGGGCTGTTTCTAACATCAATGAGTCTATTATGAAACTTGGCGGTTGGGACTGTTTTAAAATACGCCCCGGACTTTTCCGTACGCCCCTGGGGGTTATATAGTAGGACCGCTCAATAGCTCCCAGATTTATTTCTCACATTATGCAAAAGCGTGCACAAAGCCTCACAGTAGGTTGAACGTGCAATGTCAGACAAAATAATTTTATGACAATGCATTGTGAACTTACAGATATCCAATTTGAAGGATAGATAGACGTGGTTATGCATAGTTTTTTTATTGTGCAGACACTGGTTATGCAAAGTTTGTTTCTCTAAAACACCTTATTCAATGAGTGTCAGTATTGTTTGGGAAACATGCCAATGTACTGCAAGTGCTTTAACCGGAATGCACTGGAGGTATGAAACGAACTGCAATACGTAATGCAATCAACAAAACATTGCATGTTTTATTTTTTTCTGTCCTAATATATAGAGGTTATCACGCGAGTGTGTTTGGGGATGGTAAATATCCTGCATTAGGAATAAACATTGTATTTAGCGAGCCTTGGCGAGCTAAATACATAGTGTTTATTCCTAATATAGGATATTTACCATCCACAAACACACAAGCGTGATAACCTCTTTATCATATGATGTCATTCTTTAATTCTGTGCTTTAAAATCGCTTTCCCTCTCTCACAAACATTACCGAAACAGCGAGTTTCCTGGAATGCGCGCATTACTATTACTGAAATCTGTTTCTTATACAGTGGCGAAGCAACATATGCGCAATACAACACTTGTTTTTAATTGCCTTTCGCGGCAATCCATCGGTTCCGCTAGAGTAACTGCCCTTTGTCAATGGGAAGCTACTCTAACCCTAGTCTATGCGACGTCACGGCCACGGTCAGACGTTGTTGACAGTCGGTCTGTCCTGTAATAACGTTAAGAAGTGCAATCAGATGTATACACAGCGACAAAACGAAACAAGGTAACAATTCAAACATATTTCGGCCAAATCCAACTATTTTGTTTTGTTGAGAAGGTTTCAAACCGCAGAGGTCTACAAGCACACATACGGCTACTGATCCGACTAGGCCTTGTGCCCTCGCAAAATTGTTTCGAAATTTATAGATATCTCCAAAGTTGGCAAATGCCTTAGCCACGTCACAGTTAGACACTGATTTTCAGTATATTAGAATGTTCTTTTGGTAATGATAGCAATTATCCCTGTAGTTTATCCAGATTCCCGATGGTTAATTCTGCCATGTTTGTTTATAAACAGTGAAAGTAGTCCTACTTGACCTTTGATATTTGCATCTCTATCAGCCTATGACCCCAACGAAAATTGTTTTTATCCGTTGGCTTTATACTGCCGAGAAACCTACCCATTATATGATAAAAGGTTAGTTTGGGCATGTGTAGCACGGACTCACATACCGATTCATCCACTGTGAAGTTTCCGCCATGAAACTCTCTTGCCACTGTGAATGATTTTGGTTAAGGGATTTTGGTTGAAAGCCACCGAGCATAATTTACATTATTGCTGTCACAAAATACCGTTACGGTTGTCACCGTGGATCTATTTTACCCATGTCATGGTCCAGTGCCGCTATGTTACCCGACTTTATTTCCGGCACATTTCGGTAATCTCCGGGTGAGGTGAGGTGAAATTGGGTTTAACGTCGCGTCCAAGATTATTGCACTTATATAGCGACGTGCATGTACGTGTATGTGTTTGTGTGGCTGCTTTTACTAGTCCGGACTGATGCCGATTTATAGTGCTAGCTCACTGAGATACCATGCCGCAGTTTAATATGAATACCCCACTCAGACACAGTATACTGACTCCGGTAACAACAAGTACCATCTTTTAACGTCTTTTGGTATGACGCGGTCGGGGATCGAACCCCCCGCCTTCCGCTCTCCGATCGGACGCTCTACCACTAGACCACAGAGGCGGTCCGGTAATCTCCGGTGGTCACTCTCTTACAGCGTGTGATCATTTGGTGTTAGAGAATCAGTGGCTCAACTATATCTCTCTCTTGTAATCTAATGACACACTCAAACCATGTAATGACTGGATTATTTTGTCTCTCATATGGTCGCTATAATATTCTGAAAATGTCCTTGTATTTATAATTTGCAAACATTAGGGGAATTTATATCTACATTCAGGTATCTCTCATGTATTTATCGTCAATTCTGCCTTATCAATAAGTGTACATAGCTTGTTGTGCTTGTTTTTTACTTGTATCATATGTCCCCGTGTTGTTGCATGTGTACACTTGACTTGGCTTTGCATGTGTTTGTGACAGTTACCACTGGTGGGACAGAATATGCTTAGGTTTTCCTGAAAACCTGGTATCAATACTATCTTATTATGATTCATCAATACAGTTCTGTCTGGAAGTTATGCTGCCCCTGGTTATAATGCCAGTTTTTTTCAAGAACGAATTTCTCAGTACAACATTCCCTGGTTATAATGCCAACCTCGTTATAATGCCACCCTTGTTATAATGCCACCCAGGTTATAATACCACCCTGGTTATAATGCCACCAAGGTTATAATGCCACCCAGGTTATAATGCCACCCTAGTTATAATGCCACCCGGGTTACAATGCCATCAAGGTTATAATGCCACCCCAGTTATAATGCCACCCTAGTTATAATGCCACCCAGGTTATAATGCCACCCTAGTTATAATGCCACCCTAGTTATAATGCCACCTTGGTTATAATGCCACCCTGGTTATAATGTCACCCTAGTTATAATGCCATCCGGTTATAATGCCAGCCAGGTTATAATGCCACCCTGGTTATAATGCCAGCCAGGTTATAATGCCAGCCTGGTTATAATGCCGACCTAGTTATAATGCCACCCCAGTTATAATGCCACCCTAGTTATAGTGCCACCCAGGTTATAATGCCACCCTAGTTATAATGCCACCCTTGTTATAATACCACCCTAGTTATAATGCCAACCGGGTTACAATGCCACCAAGGTTATAATGCAACCCCAGTTATAATGCCACCCTAGTTATAATGCCACCCTTGTTACATTGCCACCCTGGTTATAATGCCACCCTAGTTATAATGCCACCCCGATTATAATGCCACCCAGGTTATAATGCCACCCTAGTTATAATGACACCCTTGTTACATTGCCACCCTGGTTATAATGCCACCCTGGTTAGAATGTCACCCTGGTTATAATGCCACCCGGTTATAATGCCAATAATGGTATAATGCCACCCTGGTTATAATGTCACCCAGGTTATAATACCACCCCGGTTATAATGCAACCCTGGTTATAATGCCAACCCGGTTATAATGCCACCCCGGTTATAACGCCACCCCGGTTAAAACGCCACCCTGGTTATAATGCCACCCTGGTTGTAATGCCACTCCGGTTATAATGCCACCCTGGTTGTAATGCCACCCTGGTTATAATGCCACCCCGGTTATAATGCCACCCTGGTTATAATGCCACCCAGGTTATAATGCCACCCTTGTTATAATGCAATCCTGGTTGTAATGCCATCCGGTTATAATGCCACCCTGGTTGTAATGCCACCCCAGTTATAATGCCACCCTGGTTGTTATGCCACCTCCTATATAATGCCTGCCCGGTTATAATGCCACCCTGGTTATAACGTCACTGAATTAAATTGGTCTGTGTTTCACTTCCCTTATCATAATGCCACCCTGAATGTAAGATGGCATTATAACCAGGGACGACTGTACATGATATAGTCGGAATCATAGAGAGGTCTGTCCTCTCGGCAGAGATTTCTTGTGAGTATGGTTGTGTCGCTTATATATCCAAAATAATTTTGAAATTGCAACTTCCTATCTCATTAACTTTGACCATGTTTCTCAGAAAATTGAAATCGGTGCTTTGAGTCTTGGACAGTGAGTGATCTATTATCAGAGCAAACTCTTCTGAGTGTCTGTGTACCTTAGCTCTGTCTCCCAGTAGGGCAGTCAAAGAGACACAGCCACAGTGCCACGTTACAGCTAGGGCATGAAGCTCATCTCAATGCCTGTCGGTAGCTTCAGCTAAACAAGTACATGTATCAATTCCCCACTTGGCATAACCAATGTCAACATGAAACGCAACACCTACATGAAAGTCAAGGTGGCACGAACGGTACTTGTCCTGGGTTTGTCCCACAAGACCAAACTCTTATGGCATCAATAATATATGGTCATGCTTTGTAGCACATGTGGTTGCGATCTACTGGAACACCCAGTAAGACAAAGAGACCTTTTTATGATGCCAATTGTATGTTGAAACGCTTCATAGTATTTTTGTTTGGGTTTTGTCACATCACGTGAGATCAACATCCCTCTGAGCACAATTATATATGCACATCCATCACAGCAAATGTCTGTTGGGTATTGTGATATCCTGTGAGAAATGGGTTCTGAAAAGGTTGCATATGTTCCAGATCACTGAATTTTATACTCTTAAAAAAAGTAGGGGATCTCGAAATAAAATGTTCACACCGAGTATGAGAAGAAAGATAAGTGTTGACGATCAACATGCTATGAAAGAACGTATATATCTGTAAAACGTAACACAAAAATACAGCATATAGTTTGCACGTGCCTCACACAGTCGTCACAGACATGCGTAGAGTGTCATTCCTGGTTTTGACACTTTCAAGGAAAATCGATTAATTGTTGTTGACCATTATGTCTGTCAATCGCATTGATTCTGCTTATCATACAGTTGTGATTAACATGATTTTATTCACAGTTTGTGTAAGAACTAGCGGTGCCGCGCCCGCTCGGCTATTGGCATGTTCGAAACTGGAAGAAGTCAGCGTGCAGTGGCCAATACGTTCAATGTTTCACAGTCTGTGATTACCATGGAATGTGCGCCAAGCCAACGTCAACCAAAGACCTCGTGACATATTTGGCGATGGATCGGTTATTGTGTCACTATGCCTGATCGAAACCCACTCCATATTGTGCAAGGAAGGGACACTGTGCAGTGCTGTCGGGACACCATACTGACACCCCTTGCTGTCCCGTTCTGCAAGGCGCGTGAGTCGACGTTTTGTCTTTCGGGACGACAACGCCCGTGCTCACCGTGCACGAAGCGTTAAGTCGTTTCTCGAGCAGCACAACCATAATAGAATGCCATGGCCAGCAATGAACCAAGACCGTTCTCATATTGAACACGTCTGGGAAATGAAAGCTTGATGTGCCACGTTGGCTGAACTTGGCGAGGCGCTTCAAGAGGAGTGGGCCAGACTTCCTCAAATCGTCTTTGGGAGACTCATACGCAGTATGCCTCGTCGCGTGAATGAATGTTTTTTTACAAATCGTGGCGGTATTATTCACAAACCTCAGTTTCCCATCTTACCACCATCGTCATTCGTTGGCGGTCATGACATCTGATGTCACACCGGTTGTAGTATGTGTTACCACTATTGTCTTTCATTATCATCATATAACTATATAGTAGGTTCGAATCCCGGTTCGCCCCGATTATGTTTCTAGATTGTTCAGTTGTCGTTACCAATGTCTTAAAGTCTGAGACCTGCTTCATTTCTGGCGTTCGTCCGAGATGAAGGTGATATCACTCGGATGTTGTAAAAACATCTTTAAACCCAACTCCTTCACTCACCAACTCACGCACATACTTAATAGCTTTGTACTCGCCTGTTAGTATCATCTTCCGCGGTGATGCGGTCATCAATTCAGCCAATCAGAGATGGTTATTGTGATTTATTACCTCTGGTTGACCAATCAGAATCGACTAATTCCCAAAGTCATGGTAAATTGGACCTGAAACCCTCCTAAAAATCTTGGTAATTCTTCTGAAAATGTCACAAGAACCTCAATGCATGACACCAAATTTTAAATAAGCGTCCACACCCTAGATTGATTGTGAAATATTTTTTTAATTTGAAGTTTACACGATATTAAGCGTTTTCATTGGAAGAGAGGCCGGTCACTTGACCGCGTAACTGACGTTCATAAGCGTATGAACGACACAATTTGACCTTCATACGTTTTTCATGAGACTGTATTCTTGGAATGACTCAACACTGACGTCTTCTTCCACTCTCCTGGGGAGATCCCTGGGAACCCCAAGCACGAATACATACAAAAAGCTTTGTTTCTGCTCATGTAGACACTTTAATCTCGAACTCAGCGTTTCCGCATACATTGCGCAACGTAAGAGAGTTTGTATGCATGATCGTTCACGAATATCCTCGCTACCACCAATCCTAGTGAACAAATCGAAGAAATGCACATCCAAACCATCGTAGTATCGACTCGATCAGTGGCTAGACTGAGACAGTGGCAGTCTGCACCAGTCTACGAATTTACCTTAGGATCTATTTGACACATCTTTACAATCACCTTTCAGTGATTGGCCAACTGATCGGTGATGATAAACACATGTAACCGTCACAGGTTCATTACCAACTTCGGAAATCTCTTCCGTCACGTTTACTGTATCTTCCATTTTTTTTACGTCTTGTACTTGATCAATCGTGACCAACTCGTGTTATTCCGGGACAAGCCGAATAGCGACTCGTGCCCCTCTCATGGCCATTTTTGCGACTAGGTTCCGTCTTAGCGCAAACGGGCATACCTAAAACAATTGTCAACTCGTTGCGTAATGGTTCACATATATTTCCCCATATATTATATATATTTCTGATGCAATCTAAAGGACATCGGGACGTGCGGAATTATACAGTATGATTAAACACATTTAACTGTGTCTTGGGTATATTTTTAGGTGCAAGTCATATGTAAAATCAAACATTATTTCTGAGGGATTATTTGACAAAGAACTCGAAATCATACGCGCATTCTGATTGGTTTGTCGTATTTTCGCACATAACATTCATCGAGAGGGGGACGAGTCTTCTTGCAGGTTACGGAAAGGGGCGAGTGGTGACGAATGGTATTTGATGTAAATGTATTACGACGCGCTGTCATTGTGAATGACTTACCGAGGTAGTTCGTAACCTATCCCGACCAATGATGATATTTTTTTAATACATTTCTTGTAAACAAACCACAATAGATGTTCTTTTAAAGCAAGATGAGCATACATACGCTCATGTCACCTCTCTTTTGGGGATCTATTTTCCTCGATACAGCTGGTTGTTGTATAGCTGTCAGTGTAAACATGAAGTCACACGTTCAGATCGAGCGCTACACCCCTCGATATATAGGATAGTGATAAAAAAACCTTATAAGAATTTACTGTCACATTATATAAGTTTATTGGAGTATGAACCTTTATAGAGTGAGGACCGAATTATATGAACGTCGGAGCCCTCACTCTCAAGTCGTAAATGGACACCCCCTTTAACACCCCTTGCATTTGACTCCTCTTTAAAGGTCCTGGAATGGTCTTGGTAGATCAGGGTCATGTTAGCAGTAGAGGGTAACACAGTGCGAAAGTCGAATATTACATAGTAGGCAGTGATAATGTACTGCTGGCAACACGCTGCCATGTTTTAAGAGCATGAACCACGGCTCGCGTTTCATTAACCACTGGTTGTGTGTCATACATATTGCCTATGTTGCGTTTTGATTTCAACACCGTGGTTAACAACACGACCTGTCTGTGTAACATACACCTTCTGTAACTATAGCAACAGTTGATGCGTTTCCGGCCACGTGGAGTTTAGAAACATATGAAACTTCCACCGTTGCAGTCTGCTTATTTAAAAATACGACCATTGTAATCACAAGTCGATTTAATCTAGAGCTTAAATGTCCTCCATGGTAAAATTGCAAAAATTGTTTTACACAATCGACATTCGATACTCACCCTCGTGAGAGGGTCTCCATCTGTGTCGATCGTTCCCTGATAATTACAATACTCAAATAACCTTATGGTATGTATAGCTAGTCGATCGATAACACTAGTAGTACATTACACCAGAAACAATATCTTCAGGTGGCATTTAACAGACTTTAGTATCAATGAGAAAAATGATTTCAACTTCATATTCTTTCCTAGCGACGTTTCGGTACTGATGCTAGTGCGTTGATGAAGCGTCACACCATGCCACCCCATCACATTCGGCCAAACTGTTTTACGACTGGCATCACGGGTACAGAATGATTGATTGTTTTCACTATAGAACAAATACAAGTGTGTCGTCCGTGATGAGCAGCTAGGGTAACTGTAACACGACAATGTATGACTGCTGTCTTGGTGCCTTGATTGTTTATGTGTTGTGCTCGAGTAACTGTAAGACGACAATGTATGACTGCTGTCTTGGTGCCTTGATTGTTGATGTGTTGTGCTAGGGTAACTGTAACACGACAATGTATGACTGCTGTCTTGGTGCCTTGATTGTTTATGTGTTGTGCTAGGGTAACTGTAACACGACAATGTATGACTGCTGTCTTGGTGCCTTGATTGTTTATGTGTTGTGCTAGGGTAACTGTAACACGACAATGTATGACTGCTGTCTTGGTGCCTTGATTGTTTATGTGTTGTGCTCGGCTCACTCGGCACTATTCAGATATGGCGGGCAGTGAATAATCGAGTCTCGATCAGAATAAAAAAATGGATGAGTAATGTGGAAGATACGGAACCCTTTTAGGGCCATTTTTTAATTATTTTTTTTCAATACTAAGTTGAAATTTCAAGATACTAAGTACCGTCCTGGGTTCGATTCTCTGCATTGGTACAACGCGTGAAGCCCATTTGTGTTGTCTCCCGCCGTGGTATTGCTGGAATATTGCTGGAAGCGGCGTAAAACTCAACTCATTCACACTCACTTGTGTAAGTCGTACATTCCGCGTCAATTGTTTGTACCGGAATTTCTTTAGCTTGCACATACCCGTCACATGTCGGTGTACGTTGACCTAGCCCAGTTCACCACAACCTCTGTCGCCGTTTACAGCAATGATGTTGCTCTGGACGTTGGACTTCTGTGGGTGATGAACCGACATAGTTCAGGGGATGAACAGTTAAGGCAATAAATGTCATACTATAAATAACAGTAATTAACGGGAAGTGATATAGTAGCCCAGGTTGGCTGACAGTCAATATATAATGATATACATCATAGTCTGTTGGCCAGGGGTGAAAAACAAGATTTTCATTCTCACTGCATAAAGAAGGTATCTGTACGCAGTTTTCATTTGGTGGTAAGCTTGCAAGTGTGTGCGTGAATTTTCACGGGGTCATAATTGCATAAATTGCATGAAAAATGCATAAATTGACAAAATTTGCTGTATCATTTTTATTAAGTCATTAAACTATCCAAATTATGGCTATGAGTACATGTTATATGTTCGGATATATGAATTTGGCAAACACTTTGTTTCAATGAACTGTTATTCTAATTCTCAGTGAAAACATTGATAAAAGTCATGTTTTTCTCCTTCTTTTCCAAATCTTGTGAGTAGGTTAAACACTAATTCCATTGAATTTTGGCAATAAAATCACTATAACTTCATATCGAAATCTGCCTTAACCATTGTGCTATCCTATACAGAAAACAAAATGAATATATAATATAGGGGCTGAAATATTATATACAATGTTACCCCACCCACCAAAAATCAATGTTGACGAAAACTGCTTTTTGAGACATGGTGGTTGATTATGTTAATGTAGTGGATGAGTGGGATAGTTGCAACAATGCTGAAAAAAACCACAAAAATAATAAAATCATAAAGAAAAATGATGTTTCAAGTTTTTCTATGAACATCGATGTTGGCCATAGTGAATTTCAAGATGGCTGCCGTTTGGACCTGTTTTCAAAATCAAGATCTAATATAGTTCTTCAACATGGTAATATCTCACATGAAAGCTTTTTACATTGTCTTTTCAATTATGTATGGTATTAACTGACTTCTGTGGTAAATTCATCCCTAACAATAAAACAAATGATATATTGAAAGCTAATTTCTCTAGCGACACCAACCCAAACCCAAAGTCAGATTTCAATTAAAATGGACATAGTTTCACTCAAATATGTAGATATACTGCACTTTTGCCGGAGCATTTCACTAGTTTAACAATTGGATGAAACAACACGTGAATACGTGTAGTATTATGAAGTATATAAAAAGTAAATCACAGTGTCAAGGGCTGTGAAATAATGTCACCTCTAGTCACCTTCAGAGTCCATCTTTTCTGGGAGGTTGGTAAGTTGCTTCTGTTTAGGCATGACATAGCATAATTGCATCCAAGGGAACATCCGAAGCTGTTCTTGGCGCAACTCCACCTGGGTGAGGAGCATCTGCTTATTGTGCATTTACAGGTGAACAAATCTAGTTTACAGCATTCGTTCCTGAACATGGGGACCATGACATCCTTAGTAGACGTCCACATATACTCTTGTGTCTGTAGGAGTTTCTCTAGGTCTCCAACATGTCAGCGCTTAGTGTATTAATGCTAACTGCAGTAGATGCTGGATTGTACACTTTGATGACAAATGATTCTGCCTTATTCATGTCGAAGGCACCACTTTCTTCTGTTTGTTGCAACAAATCTGGTTGTGCGATAAATATGTTCCAGGTCGACCTCTTCCTATTACTTCTGAACTGGCTTGTTGTGTTACAACCTGTGACCGCGCGGAATGTTGGTAGAGCAGCTACAACATCTGGAGTGATGTACAGCATCAACTGGTATGAATCGAAGGTCCTTTGCAGCACCTGCACTCATCCATATCAGAGCAGAAAACCGATGTTTATGATGTATCAACAGTACTAACATCAGTGTCTCGGCTGTGAATGACAATACGGTCGTATCCATTGCAGGAGGCAATACTCAAAATGTTACAGCCAATTTTGTCAAAGTATGCATTTTAACCTTCCAATTAAGCAATTTTGACCCCTTGAAAATTCACGCACACACTTGCAAGCTTACCACCAAAAGAACATAGCGTACATTTGCCTTCTTTATGCAATAGAAAAGGTTTAAGGTATACGGGAAAATGTGGGAACGAAAATCTAAACTAAGCCTCTTTTCTGATGGTGGCCAACTGACTATTATACTCAGATCTGTATTGCTTACATCAGCGACCATCTATTATATGGTCTCTGCTTACATTTATCATCCAAAACTGGCTCCCACAGGAGATATCGCTTGTGTGAGATCGAGCGATATCTACATTGTAGCTAATTAACTGTC
The DNA here is from genome assembly GCF_023055435.1 of Haliotis rufescens. Lineage (NCBI taxonomy): Eukaryota > Metazoa > Mollusca > Gastropoda > Lepetellida > Haliotidae > Haliotis > Haliotis rufescens. Next base: position 3,799,640 of record NW_025964002.1, on the reverse strand, counting down.
AGTACACATATGAAAGTAAACAATGCCATCACCTGACAGGCACTACACTCGTCCACAAGGTCACGCTCTCCTTGTGTGGCATCATGGGACACACTGTCGTTGGCGTCACGGAGCGTTTAGGTTTCATCGATAATATCAGACTAGGGCTCCTTTCAGAGGGCGCGCTCACAACGGATCTGTTAGGACACCAACGATGACTTGACTTGCTGCTCTTGGTGTGAAGAACATCCCTCTTTGAGATGTCATTGAGTATGTATTCGCTGGACCTGTGTATTCTGCTAGGGACCACACTTATGGTAGCTGGTGGTAAGTTGAGGCATCTTTACTTTTTCATAAAAAACACTACAGCAGTCCCGAAGATAAGCAAAATGTACATGTAACAAACATTAATAACGGACTAAGGAGATAAACCTATTTTTATTAATCGATATGAAGGCTATCGAGGTATTCCCGTGCACGTATTTTGGGGGAAAGGTTTAAACTGTTTGAAAGGGGTTTCCGTAACAAAAAGGAAACCTCTTTTTAACTTATCAGAATCAAGCATTCATCAATGTCATGGTACAATACATTATAATATTGAATTAGTCTTAGCAAAATCTATTTGTGAGGGTAATATTGTCGTGAACAGATCCAGTCGTTTTAATATCAATATCTATCATCTTGTAGATTAGTATTTCAAAACAACACGGGCTTGATATTAATGCTCTTGACAAAGCATGTTCATCTAATGTCGCATGAATTGAAATATTGGAATAAATCATGAAGACTGCCTTCGTTATGATAACTACAGCTGCTGGTAGGATCATCATGAATAAATCTGTAAAACCTCTGTTTGTTAAGATCGGTACAGCCTACTCTTAATTTACACCTTCTTGAGTACAATTTTAGTAACATTATACCTCCGATCTCAACATGCTATGTACGACCAGCTTCTTATGTACAATTTTTGTAACTAAATACCTCCGATCTCAACATGCTATGTACGACCAGCTTCTTGAGTAGAATTTTAGTGACATAATACCACCGATCTCAACATTATATGTACGACCAGCTTCTTGAGTGCAATGTTAGTTACATTATACCTCCGATCTCAACATGCTATGTACGACCAGCTTCTTGAGTAGAATTTTAGTAACATAATACCTCCGATCTCAACATTATATGTACGACCAGCTTCTTGAGTACAATGTTAGTAAAATTATACCTCCGATCTCAACATGCTATGTACGACCAGCTTTTTGAGTACAATGTTAGTAACTAAATACCACCGATCTCAACATGCTATGTACGACCAGCTTCTTGAGTACAATTTTACTAACTTAATACCACCGATCTCAACGTGCTATGTACGACCACCTTCTTGAGTACAATTTTAGTAACATAATACCTTCGATCTCAAAATTATATGTACGACCAGCTTCTTGAGTGCAATGTAAGTAACATTATACCTCCGATCTCAACATGCTAGGTACGACCAGCTTCTTGAGTACAATTTTAGTAACATAATACCTTCGATCTCAACATGCTATGTACGACCAGCTTCTTGAGTACAATGTTAGTAACATTATACCTCCGATCTCAACATGCTATGAACAACCAGCTTCTTGAGTAAAATTTTAGTAACTTAATACCACCCATCTCAATATGCCATGTACGACCAGCTTCTTGAGTACAATTTTAGTAACTTAATACCACCGATCTCAACATGCTATGTACGACCAGCTTCTTGAGTACAATTTTAGTGACATTATACCACCGATCTCAACATCCTATGTACGACCAGCTTCTTGAGTACAATTTTAGTAACATAATACCACCGATCTCAACATCCTATGTACGACCAGCTTCTTGAGTACAATTTTAGTAGCATAATACCACCGATCTCAACATGCTATGTACGATTAGCTTCTTGAGTACAGTTTTAGTGACAAAATACCAACGACCTCAACATGCTATGTACGACCACCTTCTTGAGTACAATTTTAGTAGCATAATACCACCGATGTCAATATGCTATGTACGACCAGCTTCTTGAGTACAATTTTAGTGAGATAATGCCACCGATCTCAACATGCTATGTACGACCAGCTTCTTGAGTACAATTTTAGTAACTTAATACCACCGATCTCAACATGCTATGTACGACCAGCTTCTTGAGTACAATTTTAGTAACATAATACCTTCGATCTCAAAATTATATGTACGACCAGCTTATTGAGTACAATGTTAGTAACATTATACCTCCGATCTCAACATGCTATGTACGACCAGCTTCTTGAGTACAATTTTAGTAACTAAATACCACCGATCTCAACATGCTATGTACGACCAGCTTCTTGAGTAGAATTTTAGTAACATTATACCTCCGATCTCAACATGCTATGTACAACCAGCTTCTTGAGTACAATGTTAGTAACTTAATACCACCGATCTCAATATGCTATCTACGACCAGCTTCTTGAGTAGAATTTTAGTAACTTAATACCACCGATTTGAACATGCTATGTACGACCAGCTTCTTGAGTACAATTTTAGTGACATAATACCACCGATCTCAACATGCTATGTACGACCAGCTTCTTGAGTACAATTTTAGTGACAAAATACCACCGACCTCAACATGCTATGTACGACCAGCTTCTTGAGTACAATTTTAGTAACATAATACAACCGATCTCAACATGCTATGTACGACAAGCTTCTTGAGTACAATTTTAGTAGCATAATACCACCGATCTCAACATGACATCTACGACCAGCTTCTGGAGTGCAATTTTAGTGACATAATACCACCGATCTCAAAATGACATGTACGACCACCTTCTTGAGTACAATTTTAGTAGCATCATACCAACGATCTCAACATGACATGTACGACCAGCTTCTTGAGTGCAATTTTAGTAGCACAATACCACCGATGTCAACATGATATGTACGATCAGCTTCTTGAGTACAATTTTAGGAGCATAATACCACCGATCTCAACATGACATGTACGACCAGCTTCTTGAGTACAATGTTAGTAACATAATACCACCGATCTCAACATGATATGTACGACCAGCTTCTTGAGTAGAATTTTAGCAACTTAATACCACCGATCTCAACATGCTATGTACAACTAGCTTCTGGAGTACAATTTTAGTAACATAATACCACCGATCTCAACATGATATGTACGACCAGCTTCTTGAGTACAATTTTATTACCATTATACCACCGATCTCAACATGATATGTACGACCAGCTTCTGCAGTACAATTTTAGTAGCATAATACCACCGATGTCAATATGCTATGTACGACAAGCTTCTTGAGTACAATTTTAGTAGCATAATACCACCGATGTCAATATGCTATGTAGGAGCAGCTTCTTTAGTACAATTTTAGTAGCATAATACCACCGATCTCAATATCCTATGTACGACCAGCTTCTTGAGTACAATTTTTGTAGCATAATTCACATTGGAAATCACAAAACTGGAAAGTAAAAAAAAAGCAGCAAAGAGCAACAAGAGACTTATCAAATTAAACATATTCAAATATTATATGTGAAACCTCTGACTCCTAAACACTACGTCAACACTATGTGCGGCGAATCGGATGTAGCCGTGGGATCATTTGCCACGGTGGTGGATCCAGCGGAGTGACTACGAAATATTTGTTGATGAAAATTCTTTCAACTCGTTTGGCCTGAAAGGCCGGGCGAGCTAATATCGTCACAAGCCCCCCCCCCCCCTCATTTTCCATAATTTGTTTCATGTTTTTTTTTCTTTAAATGTGCGTTGATGTGTGTTACCATAAGGGGTTCAAGTTTATTTAAAAAAATCAATATTGCAATTTCACTCTACCCACCAGGCAGCCAGTCACATTGGATTAAAAAGAATTCAAAACATCTTCTCAAAACAATGTAAGGGTCATATAAAACTTGGTGGAAGACATATTGATAGAAAATTCAAAATCGAAAATGCAAAAACATTATTCGTCTTAAACAACTTCTCTTCAGACACCATTTACCGCCTCCGTGGTCTTGTGGTAGAGCGTCCGCCCGGAGAGCGGAAGGTCCAGGGTTCGATCCCGGGCCGCGTCATACAAAAAGACGTTAAAAGATTGTACTTGTTGTAACCCTGTCTGGCGCTCGGCATTAAGGGGCTAAAACAAGGACTGGTCGGCTCGGAGTCAGTATACTGTGTCTGAGTGGGGTATTCATGTTAAACTGCGGCATGGTATCTCAGTGAGCTAGCACTATAAATCGGCATCAGTCCGGACTAGTACAAGCAGCCACACACACACATACACGTGCATGCACGTCGCTATATAAGTGCAATAATCTTGGACGCGACGTTAAACCCAATTTCACCTCACCTCAGACACCATTTGGGCCAATGACCTTTCAAACGAGTGTTCTCATCACTGGTGAAACCTGAATGTGTTCAAGAGATTCGAATCCGAGTTAAGACAGTTATGTATACTGCCTAACTTAAGATCTATGTAGATGTCGCTGCAATGAAATTGAATCATAATGCTTTGCAGACCATTGGGACGTCATTGGTTACTATGACGTCACAATCAATTGACATCACTAAAGGGTCTGCTACTGAAGCTGTTAGCAGTACTTTTACACTAAAGAAGGATCTTAGCACCTTTCATCCTTTGATCGGGGCCCAGAACTGACCTATGTGTAAGGACAAGGTCACAGTGAAGGTCATTAGTAAAGGACATGTTCACTATAATACCTTTAATCTGGCCTTATGGTGATTATAATGTTGGCATAATTACGTGTGACAAGTAATGCCACATTCTGTTGTATCAAACAAAGGTCACTCCGACCAACTTTTAATGAGTTGCATATGCAATTTAATTTCTGAAAGCACAAGGTGATTTATACCTCAGGGATATCATATATCAATCTTTTCGGCACATTGTTATGTCATCAGGGGTCAAGGTCATCATCCAGATTATAACATAAAAACTTAATTTACCACCTAACTCATCGTATGGTCAAGGTCAACGTTATTTGAAAGACAAGTTTCCCACTGGATGTAGATCGTTGAAACTGCGACTAGTAAGTTTGGTAAATAGCATCAGGTCAAAGAATGTACTTTTGTCACAGAAATAGCAGCAGATTAAAACAGTAAAACATAATTTGTTGTTGCGTGCTGCTTACAGGGAGGATATTCAAATAGATGCCAGTCAAGTGAAGAATTAATGTTACGGATAGACTTTTGCTACAATAATAAGAGGGAGACATTTGTCGACGACGCACTTGATTCGTAGACAGGCGCCTGGGTCTTTGTACCCTGCCTGTCCAAGCGATGCATTACAATACTCCTGACCGCAACAACATCGTTTTTACCTTCAGCCAATCACTAACATTTCAACAGGAAGATTCCATCAATAACAAACTCAATTCTGTGGTAATGTTGATTTTACATAATTTCGAAATGATCACGACTATATTATCGTAAATGTATGTTTACAAATCACTATGAAATAGTGCTGATAACAGGTGTTACCGAAAAAGTGAGCATTTCCGTTTTTTAAGCTCTGTGGTAATATGGACTTTGCATTTGAAAAGAATATTTATGCATATATTTGTTGTTGCAGAGAAAATCCAAAATGTCGGAACAAATTTGGTGTGGTCACATGACTATGAATTGGACATGAGGGGACACTGTTCCTTCACGTTCTCTGTGGCATATTGCGGAGCCTTCAAACTGGAGCTGTACCCTGACAAAGATCTCCCCGAACCCAAATACGAGATCTACATCGATCGTTACAGCTTAGAGAAGTATAAAGTTGGAATTAGGAAATCGTGTGATGCCGCGCTTCTACTTTGTTCGAATAACGGTATGAGCACCAGCGGTCACGAGAACACGCCACTTGTCATCTGCGATGGTTCCACGTGGACACCGTTCTGGATATCTTGGTTTGGGGGCGTCATCACCCTGGGGAAGGGGACCACTGTCGGAAAAAACATATTGAAAGAAGTCAGTGATCCACAGTTCCAGCACATCGATTATGTGAAGATGGGAGCTGACAATAAGACGACAGAAGCGAATTATAGATTTGGTAAGTAACATCTAAAAGTGAAACCATGGTATTGACCAGTGAGCAGTGTGACCGATAAGGAATGACGTCTAGGCATAGGATGAACAATGTTTTCAAGTTAAAGGATATACACACATGCTTGTTTTGCTGAGTTGCGTCCCTTAGGTGTGTCCCTTTGCTAGGGTCTTAGGTTCGAATCCAGTATGAGCTCTAATTATTATTAATGATCAGTTAAGGGACGTATCTCTACACAACACAGCACTTTGCCACTTGAACCCCGTGGAAACGTGTCATATTCTAGAAATTGTGTACTTGCTTAATGATGGAAGATAGATCATGGTGTTACAGTTTGAAGGTGGCCATATAGGTCAGGCCCATGTGCATGCAAGACCTGGGATTGTCTGTGGATCATTGTTAGGGGAACACCAAGAGGAATCGGACATAGTAAAAGTGGTTTGTTTTCCGTTTTGTTTGTAAGAGGATGCCTAAAGTTGACGCAGGTTTTTACCACTTCGTGGATGTGTCGACGTCGTAATCCAATCTGTGATTCCAATCCATAAACAAATATAAGTGTATACAGTAAACATGCATCAACATGTCTTCCCTTTTCAATGTACACAGTTTTCTTTACTTTAGAACCCCGCAATGGCAGAACAGTTGACCCAGATATGAGTTGCCGAAATATAGGTGAGTGTATTACAAACATTGTACATCAGAGACAAGTCTGGCTGTTTATTCTGTAGCCAGAAAACAGTTGACAGGACGTATGTAGCTAAAGTAGACAGACTGGCTTCTTGTTGGCCATATGTTGCTTTCTGATATCACACGCTCAATCATTTAACTGTTGTTCTTGGACTTACAGAACATTTTTTGGGACAATGCACTATCATGTAAACAGAGGCAAATCAAACCAAAAGATCGAGAAGAAAGCATTTTACCACATGCTTGGATTAGTTTGAGAAGCCACATCAGCACGCTTTTCTGAATTATATCCCTAAGATGGACCCTTTCGTCTGGTTTTAAATCCCAGTTACTGGATCATGGTCATTGGTCAGCATGATGCGAATTTTTCTGGGTTCTTGATAATCGTAAACGCTTGTGTCGTGCCTCTACTTTGGTCTTCTCTTCCACATTAAGCCAACACTTTGTGATGTGAGTAATTTGCTGCACACTAAGAAGATGAATCCTAACCTCCATCCAAGCATGGATAAAGGATTAAAACATTTGTTTGTGATGCTTCATTAACGCCCTTAGTGCTGACATTCAATTAAACTAGGTTCTGCATGTCTGTGTCTCTTTCTTACATTAGCGACAACTTCAGTTGCTCCGGTTGCTACAGCTACGACGCATGGTACAACAACAGCTGCTACAACCACAACTCCAGCTGCTACAACTCAGACAGGTGGTCCCACAACAGCTGAAACAACAACTACACAAGGTGAGTCGCGCTGAGGTTCAAATACCCTTGCACAGAACAACCTTAAGCTTAGGTGATCATTCAGATTAAAATTTATGAATTAATAATAGGACGCTCCGACAAACGTTTAATAAGAAGCATATTCAATTTCATTTTTGAAACCACATGATGATTTAATACCTCAGGGATATACTATCATGATGGTGTATCTCCTTCATACAACCGGGAAATCGTTTTGGCATCATCGTTATTTCATCAGGGACATGGTCATTGTCCAGATTATTGCATAACAACTTTATTTACCACCAAACTCAAGAAGGATTTTCTCTGTATTTAAAAAAAATGGTCGTTAGGTCAAGGTCATTCGAAAAAACATGTTTCTCATTGGATGTAGACCGTTCAAACTACATCAGGTCAAAGAATGTACTTTTGTCACAGAAATAGCAGCAGATTAAAACAGTAAAACATAATTTGTTGTTCCCTTATTACGTTGTAACCAGCCCTGTAATGGCCCACGTGCTGCTTACAGGGAGGATATTAAAATAGATGCCAGTCAAGTGAAGAATTAATGTTACGGATAGACTTTTGCTACAATAATAAGAGGGAGACATTTTTCGACGACGCACTTGATTCGTAGACAGGCGCCTGGGTCTTTGTACCCTGCCTGTCCAAACGATGCATTACAATACTCCTGACCGCAACAACATCGTTTTTACCTTCAGCCAATCACTAAAATTTCAACAGGAAGATTCCATCAATAACAAACTCAATTCTGTGGTAATGTTGATTTTACATAATTTCGAAATGATCACGACTATATTATCGTAAATGTATGTTTACAAATCACTATGAAATAGTGCTGATAACAGGTGTTACCGAAAAAGTGAGCATTTCCGTTTTTTAGCTCTGTGGTAATATCGACTTTGCATTTGAAAAGAATATTTATGCATATATTTGTTGTTGTAGCGAAAATCCAAAATGTCGGAACAAATTTGGTGTGGTCACATGACTATGAATTGGACATGAGGGGACACTGTTCCTTCACATTCTCTGTGGCATATTGCGGAGCCTTCAAACTGGAGCTGTACCCTGACAAAGATCTCCCCGAACCCAAATACGAGATCTACATCGATCGTTACAGCTTAGAGAAGTATAAAGTTGGAATTAGGAAATCGTGTGATGCCGCGCATCTACTTTGTTCGAATAACGGTATGAGCACCAGCGGTCACGAGAACACGCCACTTGTCTTCTGTGATGGTTCCACGTGGACGCCGTTCTGGATATCTTGGTTTGGGGGCGTCATCACCCTGGGGAAGGGGACCACTGTCAGAGAAGCCATATTGAAAGAAGTCAGTGATCCACAGTTCACGTATATCGACTATGTGAAGATGGGAGCTGACAATAAGACGACAGAAGCGAATTATAGATTTGGTAAGTAACATCTAAAAGTGAAACCATGGTATTGACCAGTGAGCAGTGTGACCGATAAGGAATGACTTCGAGGCATAGGATGAACAATGTTTTCAAGTTAAATGATAGACACACATGCTTGTTTTGCTGAGTTGGGTCCCTCAGGCGTACCCCTTTGCTAGTGTCTTACGTTCGAATCCAGTATGGGCTCTAATTATTATTAGTTATTGGTTAAGGGACGTATCTCTACATAACACAGCACTTTGCCACATGAACCCCGTGGAAACGTGTCATATTCTTGAAATTGTGTACTTGCTTAATGATGGAAGATAGATCATGGTGTTACAGTTTGAAGGTGGCCACATAGGTCAGGCCCATGTGCATGCATGACCCGGGATTGTCTGTGGATCATTGTTAGGGGAACACCAAGAGGAATCGAACATAGTCAAAGTGGTTTGTTTTCCGTTTTGATTGTTAGAGGATGCCTAAAGTTGACGCAGGTTTTTACCACTTCGTGGATGTGTCGACGTCGTAATCCAATCTGTGATTCCAATCCATAAACAAATATAAGTGTATGCATTAAACATGCATCGACATGTCTTCTTTTTTCACTGTATACAGTTTCCTTTACTTTAGAACCCCGCAGTGGCAGAACAGTTGACCCAGATATGAGTTGCCGAAATATAGGTGAGTGTTTTACAAACATTGTACATCAGAGACAAGTCTGGCTGTTTATTCTGTAGCCAGAAAACAGTTGACAGGACGTATGTAGCTAAAGTAGACAGACTGGCTTCTTGTTGGCCATATGTTGCTTTCTGATATCACACGCTCAATCATTTAACTGTTGTTCTTGGACTTACAGAACATTTTTTGGGACAATGCACTATCATGTAAACAGAGGCAAATCAAACCAAGATCGAGAAGAAAGCATTTTACCACATGCTTGGACTAGTTTGAGAAGTCACTTCAGCACGCTTTTCTGAATTATATCCCTAAGATGGATCCTTGCGTCTGGTTTTAAATCCCAGTTACTGGATCATGGTCATTGGTCAGCATGATGCGAATTTTTCTGGGTTCTTGAAAATCGTAAACGCTTATGTCGTGCCTCTACTTTGGTCTTCTCTTCCACATTAAGCCAACACCTTGTGATGTGAGTAATTTGCTGCACACTTAGAAGATGAATCCTAACCTCCATCCAAGCATGGATAAAGGATTAAAACATTTGTTTGTGATGCTTCCTTAATGCCCTTAGTGCTGACATTCCATTAAACTAGGTTCTGCATGTCTGTGTCTCTTTCTTACATTAGCGACAACTTCAGTTGCTCCGGTTGCTACAGCTACGACGCATGGTACAACAACATCTGCTACAACCACAACTCCAGCTGCTACAACTCAGACAGGTGGTCCCACAACAGCTGAAACAACAACTACACAAGGTGAGTCGCGCTGAGGTTCAAATACCCTTGCACAGAACAACCTTAAGCTTAGGTGATCATTGAGATTAAAATTTATAAATTAATAATAGGACGCTCCGACCAACGTTTAATAAGAAGCATGTTCAATTTCATTTTTGAAACCAGAGGCAGGGATATCCTATCATGATGGTGTATCTCCTTCATACACACGGGAAATCGTTTTGGCATCATCGTTATTTTATCAGGGGCATGGCCATTGTCCAGATTATTGCATAACAACTTTATTTACCACCAAACTCAAGAAGAATTTTCTATGTAATTAAAAAAATGGTCGTTAGGTCAAGGTCATTCGAAAAACATGTTTCTCATTGGATGTAGACCGTTCAAACTACATCAGGTCAAAGAATGTACTTTTGTCACAGAAATAGCAGCAGATTAAAACAGTAAAACATAATTTGTTGTTTCCTTATTACGTTGCAGCCAGCCCTGTAATGGCCCGCGTGCTGCTTACAGGGAGGATATTCAAATAGATGCCAGTCAAGTGAAGAATTAATGTTACTGATAGACTTTTGCTACAATAATAAGAGGGAGACATTTTTCGACGACGCACTTGATTCGTAGACAGGCGCCTAGGTCTTTGTACCCTGCCTGTCCAAATGATGCATTACAATACTCCTGACCGCAACAACATCGTTTTTACCTTCAGCCAATCACTAACATTTCAACAGGAAGATTCCATCAATAACAAACTCAACTCTGTGGTAATGTTGATTTTACATAATTTCGAAATGATCACGACTATATTATCGTAAATGTATGTTTACAAATCACTATGAAATAGTGCTGATAACAGGTGTTACCGAAAAAGTGAGCATTTCCGTTTTTTAATCTCTGTGGTAATATCGACTTTGCATTTGAAAAGAATATTTATGCATATATTTGTTGTTGCAGCGAAAATCCAAAATGTCGGAACAAATTTGGTGTGGTCACATGACTATGAATTGGACATGAGGGGACACTGTTCCTTCACGTTCTCTGTGGCATATTGCGGAGCCTTCAAACTGGAGCTGTACCCAGACAAAGATCTCCCCGAACCCAAATACGAGATCTACATTGATCGTTACAGCTTAGAGAAGTATAAAGTTGGAATTAGGAAATCGTGTGATGCCGCGCATCTACTTTGTTCGAATAACGGTATGAGCACCAGCGGTCACGAGAACACGCCACTTGTCTTCTGTGATGGTTCCACGTGGACGCCGTTCTGGATATCTTGGTTTGGGGGCGTCATCACCCTGGGGAAGGGGACCACTGTCAGAGAAGCCATATTGAAAGAAGTCAGTGATCCACAGTTCACGTATATCGACTATGTGAAGATGGGAGCTGACAATAAGACGACAGAAGCGAATTATAGATTTGGTAAGTAACATCTAAAAGTGAAACCATGGTATTGACCAGTGAGCAGTGTGACCGATAAGGAATGACGTCGAGGCATAGGATGAACAATGTTTTCAAGTTAAATGATAGACACACATGCTTGTTTTGCTGAGTTGGGTCCCTTAGGCGTGCCCCTTTGCTAGTGTCTTAGGTTCGAATCCAGTATGAGCTCTAATTATTATAAGTTATCGGTTAAGGGACGTATCTCTACATAACACAGCACTTTGCCACATGAACCCAGTGGAAACGTGTCATATTCTAGAAATTGTGTACTTGCTTAATGATGGAAGATAGATCATGGTGTTACAGTTTGAAGGTGGCCACATAGGTCAGGCCCAAATGCATGCATGACCTGGGATTGTCTGTGGATCATTGTTAGGGGAACACCAAGAGGAATCGAACATAGTGAAAGTGGTTTGTTTTCCGTTTTGTTTGTTAGAGGATGCCTAAAGTTGACGCAGGGTTTTACCACTTCGTGGATGTGTCGACGGCGTGATCCAATCTGTGATTCCAATCCATAAACAAATATAAGTGTATACATTAAACATGCATCGACATGTCTTCTTTTTTCACTGTATACAGTTTCCTTTACTTTAGAACCCCGCAGTGGCAGAGCAGTTGATCCAGATATGAGTTGCCGAAATATAGGTGAGTGTTTTACAAACATTGTAGATCAGACACAAGTCTGGCTGTTTATTCTGTAGCCAGAAAATAGTTGACAGGACGTATGTAGCTAAAGTAGACAGACTGGCTTCTTGTTGGCCATATGTTGCTTTCTGATATCACACTCTCAATCATTTAACTGTTGTTCTTGGACTTTCAGAACATTTTTGGGGACAATGCACTATCATGTAAACAGAGGCAAATCAAACCAAAGATCGAGAAGAAAGCATTTTACCACATGCTTGGACTAGTTTGAGAAGCCACTTCAGCACGCTTTTCTGAATTATATCCCTAAGATGGACCCTTTCGTCTGGTTTTAAATCCCAGTTACTGGATCATGGTCATTGGTCAGCATGATGCGAATTTTTCTGGGTTCTTGAAAATCGAAAACGCTTATGTCGTGCCTCTACTTTGGTCTTCTCTTCCATATTAAGCCAACACCTTGTGATGTGAGTAATTTGCTGCACACTTAGAAGATGAATCCTAACCTCCATCCAAACATGGATAAAGGATTAAAACATTAAAATTTTGTTTGTGATGCTTCATTAACGCCCTTAGTGCTGACATTCCATTAAACTAGGTTCTGCATGTCTGTGTCTCTTTCTTACATTAGCGACAACTTTAGTTGCTCCGGTTGCTACAGCTACGACGCATGGTACAACAACAGCTGCTACAACAACAACTCCAGCTGCTACAACTCAGACAGGTGGTCCCACAACAGCTGAAACAACAACTACACAAGGTGAGTCGCACTGAGGTTCAAATACCCTTGCACAGAACAACCTTAAGCTTAGGTGATCATTGAGATTAAAATTTATAAATTAATAATAGGACGCTCCGACCAACGTTTAATAAGAAGCATGTTCAATTTCATTTTTGCAAATCACATGATGATTTAATACCTCAGGGATATCCTATCATGATTGTGTATCTCCTTCATACACCCGGGAAATCGTTTTGGCACATCGTTATTTCATCAGGGGCATGGTCATTGTCCAGATTATTGCATAACAACTTTATTTACAGCCAAACTCAAGAAGGATTTTCTATGTAATTAAAAAAATGGTCGTTAGGTCAAGGTTATTCGAAAAAACCTGTTTCTCATTGGATGTAGACCGTTCAAACTACATCAGGTCAAAGAATGTACTTTTGTCACAGAAATAGCAGCGTATTAAAACAGTAAAACATAATTTGTTGTTCCCTTATTACGTTGTAACCAGCCCTGTAATGGCCCGCGTGCTGCTTACAGGGAGGATATTCAAATAGATGCCAGTCAAGTGAAGAATTAATGTTACTGATAGACTTTTGCTACAATAATAAGAGGGAGACATTTGTCGACGACGCACTTGATTCGTAGACAGGCGCCTAGGTCTTTGTACCCTGCCTGTCCAAACGATGCATTACAATACTCCTGACCGCAACAACATCGTTTTTACCTTCAGCCAATCACTAACATTTCAACAGGAAGATTCCATCAATAACAAACTCAACTCTGTGGTAATGTTGATTTTACATAATTTCGAAATGATCACGACTATATTATCGTAAATGTATGTTTACAAATCACTATGAAATAGTGCTGATAACAGGTGTTACCGAAAAAGTGAGCATTTCCGTTTTTTAAGCTCTGTGGTAATATCGACTTTGCATTTGAAAAGAATATTTATGCATATAGTTGTTGTTGCAGCGAAAATCCAAAATGTCGGAACAAATTTGGTGTGGTCACATGACTATGAATTGGACATGAGGGGACACTGTTCCTTCACGTTCTCTGTGGCATATTGCGGAGCCTTCAAACTGGAGCTGTACCCTGACAAAGATCTCCCCGAACCCAAATACGAGATCTACATCGATCGTTACAGCTTAGAGAAGTATAAAGTTGGAATTAGGAAATCGTGTGATGCCGCGCATCTACTTTGTTCGAATAACGGTATGAGCACCAGCGGCCACGAGAACACGCCACTTGTCTTCTGTGATGGTTCCACGTGGACGCCGTTCTGGATATCTTGGTTTGGGGGCGTCATCACCCTGGGGAAGGGGACCACTGTCAGAGAAGCCATATTGAAAGAAGTCAGTGATCCACAGTTCACGTATATCGACTATGTGAAGATGGGAGCTGACAATAAGACGACAGAAGCGAATTATAGATTTAGTAAGTGAGTGAGTGAGTGAGTTTCATTTTACGCCGCTTTTAGCAATATTCCAGCAATATCACGGCGGGGGACACCAGAAATGGGCTTCACACATTGAACCCATGTCGGGAATCGAACCCGGGTCTTCGGCGTGTCGAGCGAACGCTTTAACCACAAGGCTACCCGACCGCCCCATTTGGTAAGTAACATCTAAAAGTGAAACAATGGTATTGACCAGTGAGCAGTGTGACCGATAAGGAATGACTTCGAGGCATAGGATGAACAATGTTTTCAAGTTAAATGATAGACACACATGCTTGTTTTGCTGAGTTGGGTCCCTTAGGCGTGCCCCTTTGCTAGTGCCTCAGTTTCGAATCCAGTATGAGCTCTAATTATTATTAGTGATCGGTTAAGGGACGTATCTCTACATAACACAGCACTTTGCCACATGAACCCCGTGGAAACGTGTATTATTCTTGAAATTGTGTACTTGCTTAATGATGGAAGATAGATCATGGTGTTACAGTTTGAAGGTGGCCACATAGGTCAGGCCCAAATGCATGCATGACCTGGGATTATCTGTGGGTCATTGTTAAGGGAACACCAAGAGGAATCGAACATAGTCAAAGTGGTTTGTTTTCCGTTTTGTTTGTTAGAGGATGCCTTAAGTTGACGCAGGTTTTTACCACCTCGTGGATGTGTCGACGTCGTAATCCAATCTGTGATTCCAATCCATAAACAAATATACGTGTATACAGTAAACATGCATCAACATGTCTTCTTTTTTCAATGTACACAGTTTTCTTTACTTTAGAACCCCGCAATGGCAGAACAGTTGACCCAGATATGAGTTGCCGAAATATAGGTGAGTGTATTACAAACTTTGTACATCAGAGACAAGTCTTGCTGTTTATTCTGTAGTCAGAAAACAGTTGACAGGACGCATGTACCTAAAGTAGACAGACTGGCTTCTTGTTGGCCATATGTTGCTTTCTGATTTCACACTTTCAATCATTTAACTGACCCGTGAAGATTCCGGGTTAAAATAGGTCTTCAGCAACCCATGCTTGCCGTAAAACGTGACTATGCTTGTCGTAAAAGGCGATTAACGGGATCGGGTGGTCAGACTCGCTGACTTGGCTGATGCAATTGCGTTGATCGATGCTCATGATATCAATCACTGGATTGTCTGGTCCAGACTCGATTATTTACAGACCACCGTCATACAGTTGGAATATTGCTGAGTGCGGCGTTAAACAAGAAACCAACAACAACAACAATCTTTTAACTGTTGTTCTTCTGGCTTCTTGTTGGCCATATGTTGCTTTCTGATATCACACACTCAATCATTTAACGTTTTTTCTTGGACTTTCAGAACATTTTGGGGGACAATGCACTATCATGTAAGCAGAGGCAAATAAAACCAAAAGATCGAGAATAAAGCATTTTACCACATGCTTGGACTAGTTTGAGAAGCCACTTCAGCACGCTTTTCTGAATTATATCCCTAAGATGGATCCTTTCGTCTGGTTTTAAATCCCAGTTACTGGATCATGGTCATTGGTCAGCATGATGCGAATTTTTCTGGGTTCTTGAAAATCGTAAACGCTTATGTCGTGCCTCTACTTTGGTCTTCTCTTCCACATCAAGCCAACACTTTATGATGTGAATAATTTGCTGCACAGTTAAAACTTATAAAAGAGACGGGCATATCGTAAAGTAATACCTTAACATAAGAAAATGGCATTTCTCTATAAAATCTCAAACTCGAGCAGGCGATCGTGAAATGTAAATAGAATGATCGGCCTTCAGAATGATCAGCTTTGAAAAATGACTTCCACAGATAGAACAGATGGACCCAAAACCTATCGTCCCAAAACACCCGCATCATTCATCCGTGCACGTGGGAAGGGGTAGTTCTTGATTTTGACACTTCCGTTAAAGGTCGTCAAGCTGCTCTGAGCCATGTGTATTGTTGATTCTCATTATCCACAGAAACAAGTCAGCTCTCTACTCTTGCTTTAATTCAGTATTTGTGATCAGGGTGGGAATGCGTCATCTACAACGCGATGGACTCTTAGTGTCATTGGCGTGCTTCAAACTGGTAGAACTCAGCGAGAGGTAGCCACTATGTTCAGTGTGTCTCAGTCTGTCTGTCAGAACAGGTTTTTACAGACACAAAATGTCTATGATCGATCCCGCACAGGGCACCCTAGGTCCAGTATCGATTAATAAAAAACAAGGCTTCAAAGAGAAATCGAGCCCAAGCAGCTAATAAAACCGCTGTTTCACTTGTGCCAGGCCACCGGAGTTCAAACTTACAGACCAGATGATTGGAAAATGTCTGTATGCAGCTAATATACATGTTTGACGATCACGGATGGTACCCCCGATAATTATTCGGTTCATTCTAGCCAGACGCCAATAGTGCTGATTGATCAAGACATATAAAACGTTCATACACATGTCCCTGTCGTCTTCCTTGGCTGTTTGCATCCTTACAATACATAGCCAACACGTCCTGATGATCATCCCATCACACCTAGTTCCTCCTTCTTCTTATCCCTCCATTACCATGAGTCGATACCCCTTTGTATTTCTGTAACCATGTTTATCTCATCGAGGAACGGTTACGGTTTGTCAAGACATGAGTGTTTATTATGTATTTTCTTTGTGATCTATGACAATTAGTTCCAAAAGTAATTCAGGCATAAAGAATTAACGCAATTACATATTAGGAAGAGAATTTACTTCAACAATCAATTCAATATTGATCTTATATTTCCAGATAAATGAAGTACATCATTACGAAATACATAATGAGTATTATTATCATCAACCAGTCTTTGAGAAATTCAGTTTACTTTTTGTAATTGATAATTCTAATACTGTAAATATATCTTCAAGCACACGCCTTCCACGATACTATGTTGTACATATATATGTACATGTATATAATGGGTAGGTTTCTCGGTAGGATAAAGCCAGCAGATAAAAATGATATCCGTTGGGGTCATATGCGGATAGAGATGCAAATATCAAAGGTCAAGTAGGGACTACTTTCATTGTTTATAAACAAACATGGCGTCACCCTTGATATTCGTCGATCGTGTCAAAATTAACCATCGGGAATCTGGAGAAACTACTGGCATAGTTGCTATCATTATCAAACGAATAGTCTATTATACTGAAAATCAGGGTCTTTCTGTGACATAGCTGAGGGATTTTCCAAGTATTGGCAACTTTGGAGATATAAATTGCGAAACAATATAGTGAGGACACTAGCCTCACGGGATCAGATTCCATATCTGTGCTTATAGACCTCTGCGGACTGGAACATTTTCCTTGAATTAAAACAGTTGGATTTGGCCGAAATATGTCCGATTTGTTACCTTGTTTCGTTTTGCGCTGTGTGTACATCTGACTGACACTTCGTAACGCTATGACAGAACTTGCAGACACTAAACAAGTTTCAAAGACTAGGGTTAGAGTAGCTTCCGTTTGATAAAGGGTAGTTAATCCAGCAGACAGACCGATGGATTGCCGCAAAAGGCAAGTAAGAACAATTTGTGTAGGCAATTGTTGTTTTGCCTATATGTAGTTACGCTACTGTATAGGAAATATGTTTCAGTTGGAACTATATTGACTGTTGTCGCTGTCCATCTGACTTAGTATATATTAATGATCACATTCCAGGAAAACTTGCAATGTTTAGGTAATCTTTGTGGGAGATGGGAAGAGATTTTTCGAGCACAGAAATAAAGAATGACAAAATGTGACAAAGAGGTTATCACGCTTGTGTGTTTGGGGATGGCTCGCTAAATACAATGTTTATTCCTAATACGGGTACTTACCATCCCCAAACACATTCGCGTGATAACCTCTACGTATGCACGGAATATTAGTTAACTAAAACATGACATTAAAATTTCTACAATGAAATTACTTCTTCCGTATCATACCAAGAGAAAACATGTAAGTTCCTTGTGCAGTCGTCACCATTACCATTACCAACAGTGAGTGAGTGAGTGAGTTTGGTTTAACGCCGCTTTTAACAGTATTCCAGTTATATCGCGGCGTGTCAGCTTAATGTGGGAGGAAAACCCGAAGTGATGCAGGTCTCAGACGTTAACCACTTCGGTGAAACCCACGAGCACGGGTATGGTGCTGACAAACCCAGAAACATAATCGGGGTCATTACCAACAGAGGGGCAGCGAAACGTGTTCAGTATCAATAATGAAGCACGTGCGTACGCTGACTGTATATGTTCTCTCACACAAGAGGATTATAAAACTAGACAAATGAGCATTTAAATATTCAAATAGATTTTCAAATCTTCTTGTGAAGTGACGTCCCTTGTGCTGAAAGTGATTTAATACACACTATGTTCCGATGGAAATGGTTTTAATTCATTCATAAACGCGATTATCTGATATAGTTCTGTTATTGTCAAATAGCCAATTCCCTTCTACTGATTTACCCACCCGAACTAAAATGATAGTGACTAGATAAATCTACTGTTATATTTAGATCCAAGCACATAGATTCAGAGTGTCTATTAAGTTTCCGTAAGACACTGCAGAACGTTTGAGGTACAGTCAAGCATGCTCATTCTTCGATGTTTTAGAGAGCATCTTTCGACTTGCTAAAACGTTCTTTGATCAGGGATACAGCTTTCAATGCCTTGGGACCGACTTTCTATGGTCTGGTATTTTATGAAATAATTATGATCCAGACTGTAATGTCGTTTTCACTCTTGCAGTGTTAGATTCCGCTATACAATGTACTATATGTCTGTTTCATTTTTTTATTACAACAGACGCTGCAACAATCACAGCTCCAACTGCAACAACTCAGACCGATGGTTCCGCAGCAACCTCAGCGACCGCAACTTCGGCTGCCACAACTCAGACAGGTGGTCCCGAAGCCACCTCAGCAACCGCTCAAACTGTTGTCAAGATGACAGTTAATAATTGTGACAACGAGCGACGGCCTTATTCTGAAGATCTGGCAATGGTTTTCAAAGTAGCAGCCGACGACACAACACTGTCCCCGAGCAACCCCGACGTCGTGGAGCTCTCCTCGGCAACATCCGGCAGCTGCGCCGAGCTGTGCGCTTCACGTAAGACCTGCGTGATGTACAGCATCAGCAACACGGGCACCTGCAGGATCACCTCCGCCTGTCAGCCTGTAGTGGAGGGCGAGACAAACTCGGCAATTCTGTTCCTCAAGTATTGGGGTGATCACATGGACGCCATGACATAACTGAAACAGTGTTGTTTCACTTCTAGTCAATAACTTAAAAACTGTCGTTCACTACAAGCCATTGACCTACTTGTATATTAGGGATGATCTCTAGTGTGTCAGTCACATCACCGTGCTTCCAAGTGGTAAATGTCTAAGACCTGTGTCACTGTGAACAGGCACCCAAAATTAAAATGACATACTGTGATATATCTGAAATACCTTTACAGCCGTGTTTAACCATAATACACAAGCTATTGGGGTGGAAATACAATTAGATTAAATTCTGATGTGATGACCGCAATAATGTTCCAAATTTGTGAATTCTCTGAGGTAACATTTCAGGAAAATTCTATCAGTCAATACATCAGATAGTTAATTTGTTATTATTTACATAGCGTCACAATCTTGTAAACCTTACATTTTAAAACAAATGTTAACTAAATTTACAACTTTACAACTTTCAATGCATCTATATTGTTCCACATGATGCGCTTTCAAATATGAAAACATTTTTTATGTCAAAACCAATTTTATGCTATATGGATCTCCTATTTGAAGACTGTGGGAGAGCTTTGTAATAATAAGTAAACATTAGTATATTCCCAATATGGAACAGTGTGAAAAGTGAGTGAGTTGGGTTTAATGCCGCTTTTAACAGTAGTCAAGTTATATCGCGGCGTGTCAGCTTAATGTGTGAAGAAAGCCCATAAGTGATACAGGTCTCAGATGTTTACCACTTTGGTGAAACCAACGAGCACGGGTATGGTGCTGACAAACCTAAATCCATAATCGGGGCGAACTGGGATTCGAACCCACAATCATAGGTTTCTGGCGTACCCAAGGGACGCAACTCTGCACAGCAAATCGCGGCGCCAGTGTGAAAAGCTCACTGTTGGTGTCCCTCTGCGATGGCATGGCTTGAATGTTTTGTTTTGTTTTTTAAAAATGTTATTCTCAAGAAAATGATTGGTCACATATAGATTTCATGTATGCTTATTTATTATCGATACATTACATGTCAGAAAGCAATAACATTGCTCTAACACGCCTCTTTCTATTCTTCATATATGTATGTACATTCCTCGAAGCTAAAAAGGGTTTTCCATAATGATCAGAAATATGTGCTGAAAGAGTTCATATACTATTCCGACTGTATCAGAACTGTTTAGGAATCGCTGTCTATTAGTGATGATACCAGGTTTTCGCGACAACGCGGTTCAAACATATATAAACCCACATTACCCTTGTGAGAGAGAGGGAGAGAGATCGACGTGGGCTGCCATATATACAGTTAGCATTTGAGGAACATAATACGTCTTAAGTTCTATTTCTTACCTACATTTACATGAGTACTCGAGTATTCGAACAGATGATGATACTGTACCATCTTACATTATATTAAAATATACAATATGTATACATGAATACATCACAATGCAGCTGGTTTACACAAGGGCTAAATATTTAAGTTGTTTGGCCAGGGTAGGGTTGTAAGATAGAAATGTGGAGGCCATTTCCAAATTTAACAAACCAGTGACCAACATTCTGCAATTCCATATTTGAATTTACCACGTACCATGTTATGTTCATGTGTTTGTGCAGGTCAGCACTTGACTTCCCTATGCATTTCTTTGTGACGGGCCGCCTCTGTGGTCTTGTGGTAGAGCGTCCGCCCGGAGAGCGGAAGGTCCGGGGTTCGATCCCCGGCCGCGTCATACCAATAGACGTTAAAAGATGGTACTTGTTGTTACCCTGTCTGGCGCTCGGCATTAAGGGGGCTAAAACAAGGACTGGTCGGCTCGGAGTCAGTATACTGTGTCTGAGTGGGATATTCACGTTAAACTGCGGCATGGTATCTCAGTGAGCTAGCACTGTAAATCGGCATCAGTCCGGACTAGTACAAGCAGCCACACACACACACACACGTGCATGAACGTCGCTATATAAGTGCAATAATCTTGGACGCGACGTTAAACCCAACTTCACCTCACCTCACCTCACCTCACCTCACCTCACCTCACCTCACCTCACCTCACTTCACCTTTGTGACGGATGCAATCGGTGGGTCAATATATGCTTTCATTCAAGCGAACACCAGATATCATCACTATTTAGTCGTGATTCATACTTATGATATAGTCTGAAACATACAACATATTTGCAGACTTTGTATGATTATGGAAAAAGGTTTGCTGCTGTTAGAATTCAGTAATAAGTAAAGATTTGCAGATATGTAAGCATTATTTAGTTTTATCATATTCCTTCTTGAAGAAGCAGTTATACATGTAAATAGGATTTTGCTTGCCTCTTATATTTATATTTCTAAACATAAACGATAAGCTTACTCTGAGAAAACGTGGACAAACAAATTGTGGAAATACGCAAGAATATAATTTTGTTTGTTTGTTGTTTAACGCCGCAATATTCCAGCTGTATGACGCCCAAGAGTATAAGTGATTACATTCAAATATAAAGTGCATTGTGTCCTTCCCTTTGTATCATTCTGTTCAAACAGCTTGTATCAACATGCAAACATAAATTTTAGAAGTGCACGCCAAGCCAAAGGTAATAGTGAAAGTGGTGGAATTATAGCTTGAGGCAAGGTACTTTAATCTGGTCTGAGATCGTGGTATGCATAATGAATGTATTTCACCAAGCCGAAGGTAATAGTGAAAGTGGTGGAATGTTAGCTTGAGGCAAGGCACTTTAATCTGGTCTGAGATCGTGGAATGCTAATGCATGTATGTCACTAAGCCGAAGGTAATAGTGAAAGTGGTGGAATGTTAGCTTGAGGCAAGGTACTTTAATCTGGTCTGAGATCGTGGTATGCATAATGCATGTATTTCACCAAGCCGAAGGTAATAGTGAAACTAGTGGTACGTTTACTAGAGGGAAGGTACTTTAATCTGGTCTGAGATCGTGATTTACATAATGCATGTATCTCACCAAGCCCAAGGTAATAATGAAACTGGTGGTACGTTTGCAAGTGGGAAGGTACTTTAATCTGGTCTAAGCTCTTGGTATGCATAATGCATGTATGTCACCAAGCCGAGGTTAATTGCGAAACTAGTGGTATGTTTGCTAGTGGGAAGGTACTTTAATCTGATCTGAGATCGTGGTATGCACAATGCATGTATTTCACCAAGCCTAAATTAACAGTATAGCACTGAAACAGGTGGTATGTAATGGTTTCTTGTGCTTTCTGGAAATGAAGGGGTTGCTTCCTGTTCACAAGTACTTGCAAACACCTTTTTGCTTTCTGAACGTTTCATTTGATATTTGATAACCGTTTTCAATGTAGTTACTGTTGTGAATGTCTTTTGCATTTTTTCAAATTAATATCATCCATGTGTTGTGATGGCGTTTGATTATGCGATGCTTCTTTAATTTAACATGTGTGGTCGTTTCCAAAGGTCATTTCTATTTTATCTGTATCAACTTTTCCCCTGAATAAAGAGTGCCAGCATTACACTGTTTCTATGCACCAGTTTTCTTGGAGTCTTGGCATCAACAACATCTCGTAACTCTTAAAGACATCATGATCAAATCTACAGATAAGAAAACTGTTAGTTGAACGTATTTAACAGAAAACATTGAATGAGTGTTCAATTGCTCGGTCTTCTTGTTCTTTTTGTCATTTTGTCATGTAGAATTTGAATATTCTCGAACTGGCATTTATTAGCTGCATTTGCTAATACCAATACATAATCTGCCTACAGATATGGATTGAATACGAAGGGCTTTCGGGTTGAGTAAACCCAATTGCTGATGACAAATCTACTTTTGAACCTTCAGCATCAGAAACTGGTTTACGACTTTACGCTTGCTCTTAATCCAAACAACAAATAGGTAACGAATACACTGGTGACAAAGTGTAATTTTAGTATAACTTCTTCAGGTCAAACAAAGTTTCAGCCTGTCAGTTACTTTCCTAACTTATATGTCTTAGTTGTAAGTCAAACTCTAGATTTTATTATATTCATAAGTCTTGTGTTTTGGTTTGGTTGTTGTTTAACGCGGCACTGAGCAATATTCCAGTTAGATGACGGCGGTCTGAAAATAATCGAGTCTGGACCAGACATTCAGTGATTGACATCATCAGCATCGATCTACGCAATTGGGATACGATGACATGCATCAAACAAGTCAGTGAGCCTAACCACCCGATCCCGTTAGTCGCCTCTTACGACAAGCATAGTTGCCTTTTACGGCAAGCATGGGTTGCTGAAGACCTATTCTACCCCGGATCTTCACGGGTCTATACGTTTTGTGGACAGTATTCACTTCAGAATTGAACGTCAGTTTGGATGTGTTCATTGAAGTGGAGGTTCACACAGTTTAACCAGCGCTTTTAAATCGTTCACCCTTCAATAAACCCATCCAAACTGACGTTCAATTCATATAATTTCAAACTTTGTAGTTTACCGGCCTCACCGAATAATATCGTAACAATGATTGCTTCCTTTGAAGTTCTCTGCTTTCGCCAAAGAACACTGCAACAATGTCACGGTGCTGTCGTGTGTGCTGTCGTGTGTGCTGTAA
Source organism: Haliotis rufescens (assembly GCF_023055435.1). Taxonomy (NCBI): domain Eukaryota; kingdom Metazoa; phylum Mollusca; class Gastropoda; order Lepetellida; family Haliotidae; genus Haliotis; species Haliotis rufescens. The sequence continues at coordinate 3,775,329 of NW_025964002.1, read as the reverse complement.
CAGTTTGCTGAGCTGGTGTTTCTTGTCACATGTGATGGACCTACTGCATGACCAAATGTGGGCTTCATTTCTGTGCCCTGTTCTTCCTTCCATGTGTCGACGATTCTCGGCCTAGAATGCACGAAGAAAGGTCCTCAACTCAGAAACCGGAATAGTAATCCAGTCTACGGATATTTTTCTCGTCTCCGATCACTAATCTGTAAAACAGGTAGGCTGTTGTCTTATTGAACTTTCTTTCCTTACTTACTTTTTAATGCCTTATTTATTTATGAGCTAGATTAATTTTCTTTGGTCTACCATTGGACATTTCACAGCCAATTTACTGCTTTTCATTATACATTTGCTGTGCCTCGGTTGCTCCAAATCTTCTTCCGATAAAATAGTGAACCGGGTTTTAGTATGGGGTTGATCAGGAGCAGTCGCTTTAATATCTGTGTCGGCGGCCACATCTGAGGGGTGTACTGTCTTGGTGCTAGATTCCAGTCATTTTCCAAGACAAAGGCATCAAAGTCAATAGTGCTGATTAAATCAATCTCGTTCACCTCAGTAACTTTGCAGAATTCATTTTCTTCACTTACGTTACTAGTATTTAGGGATATCCATATCCAAATCACCTTCAGGTAACAAACACCAGAACCAAAGCATTTATATAGTTTTTAGTCAGATAAAATGTTACAAGACCAAGCAAAAATACTGAATTAATTATAAAGCTGATAAATGAGGGGATTAAAAAGGGAAAAGAAAAACGAGTTCATTGTAAACACCAAGAGTTCGGGGAAACCTCGGAAAGTAGTTCACAAAGTTCACACGATAGATTTCACAAAGAATTGGTCACATCGTGTAAACTTTGCGGTCCGTTCACAAGGAACTCTAAAGTTCAGATCAGGTGACTACCCATTAAGCCAATCAGCATGAAAGAAACAGTGTAACTTAAAGTATGAAATGTTCGTTTAGAACGTATGTCACACTACTTACTGAAAACAAGTCTATCCTACTTCCTCTCAAAAAGAAATTTCACTTTATTATATACTTCAGTGTGAAAGATTGAGTTTTCCGAAGTTGAGGAACATGATATTTTCATTGCAGTGAACATAACATTGATATTTCACTGTAGTTGAACATAACACTTTCATTGAACCATTTTCATACAAGAGTTTCCTTCCCGCAAATTGTCTCCATTTATTGTGAGTGTCTGGCTCGTACACAAACTGTTGATTTCCTTCTTATGTTAGTGCCACATTCTTGAGTTAACATCACTTCTTGCCGTTTGATGTTCTCTTGAAAATGTGACTGTTCGTCTTGACCGGCGTGTATACTACTCGTAGCCTTCAAGAATATTTTTGTTGTTGAAGTTGATGTTCCAAATAATCATATACAAATGTATCATAAAGACTTGTAGTGATCTCAAATATTGTTTTTTACTTTTGTTTACATTAAGATTTTGTAAACTAGGAACTAAATTTTAAGTCGTAATTACAAGGTGTGGTTAAACGTCCCTGCGTGTCAGGTAGTGAGAAGTTACGTGTCAAGGTTTTACATTTGTAATGATTTTTTTTTTTCCGGAAGGCTTCTTCACAGAAATATTATATAATAAATGGAATATTCCATGTATCTCGTAAAATATGTTTCTCCCATCTGGTACGGGGGAAATGTGATATTTTTAGTCGTGGCTCCTTTCCCCCATTGCTCGAAACATAAAACTTATGAACGGTTTGGCATGGATGATAAACAAAATACTATACACACAATACACTTCCTAAATACATGCAATGTAAGACATTTGTACACAAATTTTTAGTACATGCATGCTCACGAAACATTAATCTGCTGTACATATGATATCTGATGACTCAGCATCTCACCTTCACTGAGAAGCAAATCACAATACACAAAATTCGAAATATAAGTGGAAATTATACTGTCTGTATGAGGCTGTTTCCCTGGTTGCTTTAATTTCTAGTTCAGATGGATGAATCACAAGAAGGGTATTGGCTGTTCAACCGTTATTGAACTATATCTGATCACTAATATACCTGAAACAGCTGATGCATTTGTTTTTCCAGTCTTGAGTAACGGCATATGCCCACTCCCGTCAGGCCAATAACATACATTATACCAGTGACAAATCACATGTTTACGCTGAACGTGTCTATAGGTAAATCAAACTACAAATATTCTGTTTAATGGAGTACATCTACATAATCATAACGAGACTTTCCGGATAGTTAAATATACTTAAGGCTACTTATCTGCATAGTTTATGAAAACTTACATTGTTTTCAAAATAAATGAAATGAATGAATCTGTGTCATTAAAATCTATGTTCAGTTGGTCAATTCTGAATATACTCAGTGCCTTGGGGGTATTGGTTGAACAGGATACGCGTCTCCGATTGGTCTGAACTCAACATCATCATAATGGAAAGCTTTAGGGCCAACAAATCGCAAAGCCTGATCGGTTCGCAGTATATCTGGAGAGGCCAGTACAAGGACAGCAACTCGAATTCCATATTTCGCCTCTTCTGTCGGAATAGGCTCGGCTGTGTCCGCATCAACGATGGTGATGAGATCTGGGACACATGCAACTGGCTTCCCAGCTTTCTTCTCGGCATCCAAGGGGAATACAACCAGATTTTCATTCTGAAAATCAACCAATATGGTTTGTCCAGAAAAACAGTCAAGCCCTTCAATGATAACCTTCCCTCTGTTGAATCCTCCACTTGTTTCCCTCTGCACGTCCCTGATCTTGCCAGTGATGATGTGGACAGATTTTTCTGTTTTTAAAATGGCCTCAATGGGGGACGTCTTTTCTATTCTGGCTTTTAGAACAGCATCACCGAGTTTCCACGCATGACTGAACGTGTATAGGACCGTTTTTTCCATTATGTCAGCTTTGTTGAGAGGGCTTGCTAATCCTGCGGAACATCCCATCCCAATAACTGTATCTCTGAAGTGATTTTCGAGATGTTTTGGTGAAGGTGTTTGCAGCATTACAGCTCGTGTGCCTCTGTCGTCTACTAAAGCTGCAGGATGAGCAGACACTCCATACATATATGGACAAAACATCTGCAACTCGGGAAATGCCCGTCCAATGCCATCAGAATCAACAACAGGCAGGCCCAGGTCAGCTGACACAAGAAGAGGTTCAATCGCATTCATTCCTCCGATCTCACCAGACATCAAAGCAATTATCCGTTTAGGTTTTTCCATTGATACCCTGGCCTGGTAATTCTCTATATATACCATCCCATCTTTCGTCTTGATTTCAACTCCCTCTGTGTTCTGCAACATGCCATCCTTGTAGCCACCAATGGTGTACAGATCATCCAAACATCTCAACGCTCCAGTTGTTTCATCAGATGCAAGCTGTTCATATGATATCAATGGGGCCCCCATAGCCCCGATTACAGCAACAAGGTCGTTGTGTAGATCTGAGTTATCAAACAGTTTTTCTGGGGAAATTATACGTATTTCCTTTCCCTCTCGTATTTTCTTAAGAGCTAGAAGTCTACCAATATGAGGATTTCCACCACCACCACACCCAAAAATGCCTGAACCAATCACAATTGCCTCTAAATCCCATTCCGAGAGAATCCACTCTCCAGTATGAGGGTCGATCTGAGGATCCACTGGGTGTTTTGTTGCATCTCCTGCCTCATTGTCACCTGCAAGTGTTTTCCCAGTTGAGGTCCCTGTTTGTTTTTCAAGTTTGCCACCAGACACTGATTCATCTTTTTTCAATGGGCTAGGGATCCACTCTTTCGCATTTGCTGATTGCAAATTCTTTAAATTGCCAACAGCCTTTATCTTTATTCTCACTGCTTGACCTGGGATATAGGACAGAGTCATGTCCTCCTTCTGTGTAATTTCAACAGATGTTGGGTCAGCACCACAATCTACTGCTATTTGCTTGGCTTCACGTACTCCATTTTCTAAAGCTGTATCTCTGGCATTGATAAAAAATGGCTTTCGAGCTTGTTCTGCAGCGAGCTCGACTTTCTTTACATCTTTATCATCCACTGCTGCCTGAGTGGCTTCAAGAGCTTGATCCATCTGTTCTTGATCCACCGTATCCTGAAGACATACAATACTATCAGAACTGCCAGACACCTGACTCAGTGCAGCACCAATGGCATTGGCAACTCCTGAATACTCGGGGATAATGACTTCTGAGGCACCTTTAATTTCCTCATTCCTGTCAACCAGAACACTTCCACCACCAACAAGAAGGACAGGTAGTGTTTCCCCACTCAGCTTGACCATATCGATTGCATCTTCAATCATGATAACTATCTTTGCAAGCACTTTCTCAACCAATTCCTTTGATAAATGTTGAACATATTTTGCATCTCCAAGTTTCATCAATCCAGCTGCAACAGCAACATCAGACGTAGTTAAGGTTCGTCCAGAATCGGTGTTGCCATTACTAAATATGAAAGCTTCATTCTTTAGGTTGTACCCTGCGCTGAACGGTCCAATAGTCAGCAAACCGTCTGTTTCTTCTGTGACATAGGACCCACCACCAAGGCCAATACTGAGAACATCTGGCATTCGAAAGTTCGTCCTGATCCCTCCAATCTTTACTTGGGTGGAAGCTTCTCTTGGAAACCTGTTCTTCAGAACACCTACATCTGTGGTTGTGCCTCCAATATCAAGAACGATGGCATCCTTGACATCTGATAAGAAAGCTGCTCCTCGCATGCTGTTTGTGGGTCCTGATGCAAAGGTGTACACTGGATACAACAGAGCTTCATCAGAGCTGATGATGGTGCCATCGTTCTGAGTCAAATACATTGGACAGGACAGACCAACACTTGCTAGTGCAGTCTGAAAACCTTCAACTGTCATCTTGCAAATTGGTTTCAGACACTCGTTTAGTATAGCAGCATTCTCTCTTTCCAGTAATCCAATATGTCCAATCTTGTGAGACAGTGTAACTGAGGCTTCTGGATACTTGTTCGCGATAATTTGAAAAACAGCATCTTCTTGGTCGGTTTTGACAGGAGAGAATATTCCTGACACAACAATGTTTCTTATCTTCTTTTCCTTTATTTGACAAAGGGTATCAGTTATCTGTTTCTCATCAACAGGGTCAATTTCCTTACCATCAAATCTATAGCCGCCATCAACGAGGTGAACACTGTCACATATGACTTCTTTAAGATCTAGAGGAAAATCGCTGAAAGGTGGAAGAGCTAGAGATGCAGTACCACAAAGACGTATCACAGAGACCCGTGCAAGTCCTCTACCCTGTACAACAGCATTTACGAAGTGGGTGGTTCCAATGTTGACCTGCACCACAGCTACCCTATGTCCATTGTCTGTGGCCTGTTGGAGAACGGCGTGAATGGCATTCCGGACAGCGGTAGTGACATCAGCTGATGTTGGCTCTTTCACTGCGGCAATCACTGTGGATCCTTGACTAAGAACTACTGCATCGGTGTTGGTCCCACCAACGTCAACACCGACCACAACGTGAACCACTGAACTTGTTTTGTCATCGGACATCTTTTTATCTGAAAAAACGAATTTGAGTTTTGAAGTCGACATGATATCTTATGTCACATGCAATGTTCATAAAGAAGTAAACACGTTATAGGAAGTAATCAGTGATTAAGTTGGTGTAGATTGGCATGGTCTTAATGGTGAAGAAAATGTCACAAGTGTATGGGGATACGTGTCCTAGCTATTCCACTGTTTAACGTTTTGCAGCTATGTTTAAGGCTAGAAGAACAAGCCTTGATGACGATCCTAGGTCTGGAAGTCCCTCAACTTCCATCAACGAAGATTCAAGCGAGAGACAGAAAAAACTTATGTGGTCAGATAGATGTATTACCATTGCTGAAAACAGGACTAAATCATGGATCCATTGAAACTATATCTGCTCATTGGGTGCCAGAGTTTCTAAATTATAAAAAGGAACTGACATTGCCAGAGACAGTTTATAGCTTATTGAGGAGGATTTCGTCAAATTCAAATAGAGATAGTGCGTGAGTGAGTGAGTTTCATTTAACGCTGCTTGTAGCAATATTCCAGTAATATCACGGGACACCAGAAATGTGATTCACAAATGTACCCAAGTTGGGAATTGAACCCGTGTCTTCGGCGTGACAAGCGAACACTTTGACCACTAGGCTACCCGACCGACCTCAAAAAGAGATAAGTAACGGATGATGAAACATGGGTCTACCACTATGATCCCGAGTCAAAACGTCAATCCATGGAATGGTTCCATTCCACTTCTCCGGCACCAAAGAAATTCAAATCTTCAGTGAAGAAGGTTATGGCCACTGTATCCTGGAATGCAAAGGGTGTAATCTTTGTGGTTACTTAGAAAGTCAAAAGACGAATACAGGTGCCTACTGTGCTGGTTTGCATCATCGCCTCAGAGATTTTATCAAAGAAAAGTGATGAGGAATGCTGACTGCTGGAGTTCTACTACTTCATGATCATGCCTCTTGTAACGCCTCTCGACTTGCAAAGGCTCCTGTGTGACAATGTGGGTTCGAAGAGCTTCATTCTTCTTTCTCTCAGTGTGCATATATTAATTTTTTAAACTGGCGAGTGGCATGGCATACATGCTGCATTAAGTCCCAACCTCAATCAACTTAACTGTACAGCATATTTGTTTTGTTTCATCAGTATGATGATCACTCCACGCTACGAACTACCGTTTTATTAATAAATCATCTGCTTCAACATTGTAATATGCATACCATCGATAAACCAATAGACAATCACATTAATCGGTCCTGTGGTTTACACATGGGAGAAAGGTTGTCTCGTCAGAATTATGTATGAACTCTTATTAAAAAAAAGTATATGTTCAATTTAATGACCATTTGGGACAGGCAACAGGACATTCAGTCCGGGAGATGATTCTATCAGTTGTATTTCGTATCATGTCAAGTCTAATCCAAAAATAGTGCTTTCATTTCTGATATAGTTTATAATTATGCTCAATATGAACGGTTTGTTGAACAAAAGCTGCAAGGAAGAACTGCAACTTTACTTAAATTATTACACAAAAACTTCATTTGATAGTGATTCATAAGTTATTCATAACATTATTCATTAAAAAGCATGCTTATGATAGTCGGTTTCAAACAGTGGACTCTGCTTTGAGCAGTGGTTTCTGGTGAATATGGAGAGGGTTTTGCCGCTTTCCATTGAATCTCCTCATCAATCATTTTTTGACGAGAAATGCAACTTTTTCTCTTCAATTTCACGTTTCTGTTTAGATGCTGGTACTTTCCATCAAACATTCTTTACAACTCTGTGTTATTTCAACTCTGTTGTTCTTACCATTCTTCCAAGGGACAAAGGAGCTAAATAGATCAGTCATACTACAACATCCCAATCATACACATGTATACGATTAAATATACACATGGGATTGCTGCTTTTATGCAAAACAGAGGGGAAAACATACATCACTTATAAGAATGGATGCCATTCATTTATTGTCCGAGTCTACGTGAGCGTGTCTTTGCTGTAGACAACAGGTTCTATTATACATGAGTGCCGCGGATTTGAAAGAAACCTGACTTTACCCTGGGATGTGACTGTTCATTCGATAGTCCCAAATGAAACCATTTCAGTTACATTTCACTGAAGATTTAATCAGGGTTTTCAGTCAACCCACACGCGCACTGCGTGGGTTTTGTGTCTAGCATAACGACTTTACCAAACACACATGGATGGTTTTGCGCGTATCATACCGTTGTTGTTGTTTTACTGTTTACTGTTTAATGATTACTGTCGCACTCATTACTACTCCAGCTATATGACTGTGACAATCGAGTGAGTGAGTGAGTGAGTATGGTTTTACGCCGCTTTTAGCAATATTCCAGGAACATCACGGTGGGGGACACCAGAAATAGGCTTCACACATTGTACCCATGTCGGGAATCGAACCCGGGTCTTCGGCGTGACGAGCGAACGCTTTAACCACCAGGCTACCCGACCGCCCCTGTGACAATCGAATCTGCAAGCCAGTGATATCACGAGCAAAGATTCACCCCGTCATGGTTAGATGACAGGCAATCCACCAAGTCACCGAGCCTGATCACCCGATCCATTAAGTGGCCATTTAAAACAGGCACGGAGCTGTGTTCCTGGGACCAGGCTGCCATTCAACAAGAATAATTAATGATTAAAAACTTGGTAAAAGTTGTATTACTGCCAGCTAATTGTATCAACAAAGGAGAACATAAAGGATCAAAAACCCAATTTACACAGACAATGATCAATGATTAGTTAAATCAGAGCAAATATACAAGCTGATTAACTGACGAAAAACGCCTGAAAACCAAACTAGTATTATAGGTTTAAGTCTCTGTCACTTGGTCTGGCCAATGAAATAACCCCTAAGACCCCATAATATACGTTACTTGACCGACAGAGTATCTATACTTACAAGCATTAAGAAAGGTACCTCACCCAAAAAGTAAATTGACTCCAAATTGTAAATTGGTACTTCACCTAAACTAAGCAATCGCGGAAAGTTGGTTATTCGCGGATTACCAGAACAAAAACGGAGTATAAAAAAGTTTAGCTCAATACAACCAGAATAAATCAGTATGAGATAAAACTGCCCCATGATTAGTTACTGAGTTTCGAATGATCACCCAGAGTGATAAGCTCTGTTCGCAGGTCAACAATTCTCTTACAAGGGACCCGTGAAGATCCGGGATAGAATAGGTCTTCAGCAACCCATACTTGCCGTAAAAGGCGACTATGCTTGTCGTAAAAGGCGACTAACGGGATCGGGTGGTCAGGCTCGCTGACTTGGTTGATACATGTCATCGATCCCAATTGCGTGGATCGATGCTCATGATATTAATCACTAGATTGTCTGGTCCAGACTCGATTATTTACAGACCACCGTCATATAGTGCGGCGTTAAACAACAAACCAACCAACCAACCTCTTACAAGGAAGTACAAACACCGGAGTGTCGCCGGACTTTGCTGAATGGTGACGACGCCGGGTCGTTAAGGGAGCGGTACGGTTACTAGACCATGACTTGACTTGTTCTACGACCTGGTGGCAAGACCAAGATGGATTGCTGGGGATCTTTTCTAACCGGTGAGATGAGGTGAAATGGGGTTTAGCGTCGGATCCAAGATTATTGCGCTTATACACAAAGAAAAAGAGTTAAGCACACCCCTATTTCTGGACCATGACAAATAGCAAAAATCATGGCATGGGATGACTGACCATAGGAGCTTGGCGATTCCAATGTCATCGGATAGAACAAACATTTGACAACAAACAAAGAAAATATTGGTGAGTTGTTATTGAAATTTACTGACAAAAACATCATGGTAACACAGGTACTGTTTTTGACCTTAGACAATACCTAAAAACAGTATGGAGGTTCAGGATTAAGTAAACGAGTTACGTTTGATGTTTCATGTGAAAATGTTCCTTAAAGTCTCCACTTGACATAACACGTGAAACAGATAATTAGCGGGTATAACCGCCATGTACGCGGATGACGCATTCCACCCTACGTCTCATGCCTACAGTCAGACGTTAGATCTGTTGATGGGCCAAACAACCACTCCTGATGCAATGCTGCTTCAATTTGGCGTAAATCTTGTACAGGTGGATATCGTGTCTGTATGCACCGCCCCAGAATATCCCAAACATTTCAAAGGAATTCAAATCTGGACTCATTGCTGGCCAGGGTAGAGTCGTTATGGCATTGGCCCTCATGTAATCCACGGCTGCATGCGGACGATGAGGCCTGGCGCTGTCATCCAGGTAATGAGGTAGAGTAGCAAGAGGGTGGTTGTCAAAATGAGGAACGACGACTGGCCTCAAAACGTCCCGGATGTACTGAGCCCCTGTTAAGTATCCCCTTATGGTGACCAAATCCAATCATGAGAGATACACCCCCAAACCATTACCTAGCCCCCGCCGTATGCAACAGTCGGTTTAATGTTCCTGGGGGTGTAGGCCGTGTTCCAGTGCCTCCAAAATCTCGTTCTTCCATCAGGATCGTTCTCAGATTCCAGTGCTGTCGCACAAAACACCATGCGGTGTGGTGATCTCTCAACAAGGGACGCTTTATGACTCGTCTAGCCCTCAGTCCTGCTTCTTTCAGCCGGTTCCTGATTGTTCTGGAGCTGAAACGACGATTGGGCAACCACAGCTGTTTGAGCCGAGTACTTGTTAAAAAGGGTTCTCGACGTATGAGTCGAAGAAGGTCCCTGGCTTTGTGATGTGTCGTCAAAGGAGGTCTTCCGGGTCTGGGACGATCGTGTACATCACTGCTCTGAGCATGTTTCTCGACTAAACGGCTTACGACAGTGTGATGATACCCCAAATTCCGAACAATGGCATAACAAGACATTCCTACATTATGCATGCCGATTATTTTCCATCTTGTGGCGTTTGATAATCGCCTTCGTGCCATGGTCACCCAATGGAATAACTGTTTAAAACCGAGCGTAAGAATGCAATTTTCACGTTTGGATAAACTGCTTTTAGAGATACTCGAGGGTAGCATGCTGCACGGGCAAACCATGCATGGTACGTGAGCTTTCGTTACGCATGACTGATTACATCTCGAGAAAACATAATTCTTCCCATAATTATATCTTTCATGACTGTTACAAATATTGGGACCAAACAATAATGAAAAATATTAAGGTGTGCGTAAGTTTTTTCTTTGTGTATATATAGCGTGTGTGTGTGTGTGGTGTGTGTGGTGTGTGTGTGTGTGTGTGTGTGTGTGTGTGTGTGTGTGTGTGTGTGTGTGTGTGTGTGTGTGTGTGTGTGTGTGTGTGACTGATGCCAATGTATAGTGCAAGCACACTGAGATACCATGTCGCAGTTTCACATGAATACCCCACAAAGACACAATATACTGACTCCGAGCCGACCAGATTTGTTTTAAGCCCTTAATGCCGAGTGCCAGGCAGGGTAACAACAAGTACCATCTTTTTACGTCTTTTTGTTATGACGCAGCCTGGGATCAAAGCCCGGACCTTCTGCTCTCCGAGCGGACGCTCTACCACTAGACCACGGAGGCCGTCTGTTCTAACCGGAATCTCCATTGAGGATAGGGGTTGTTGTACTGACATCACCGTGTATCGTTAGTGACATCACAATCTAGCTCCTTGACATGGAATCGGGAATACATTTAGTCTCTACTACATGTCATATTCACTTCATACGCCCATGGGAACCATATAAGAACAGCCCCAACACTTTACTGTGACTAAAGCTGGTCGAATGGTCAGGCTTTGAGACTTGAGAAATGCATGTCATCGTCCCCTTGCGCTTAAGGACGATGCTCGTGCCACCAATCACTGTTTGCCTGCCCACGAATGGCTACCTGTTCTAAAGGACGTCTGCCTTGTTAAGCTGCGGCATTGAATGTCAGTGGACAAACACTATTAAACCGGCATCAGTCTGGACTAGTAAATCCAGACACACACAGACACAGACACACACGCACACGTATACGCTCATCGCTGTATAAATGCAATAATCTCGAACGCGACGTTACAGCCGATTTCACCTTACCTGTCCTGCTCTCTGACTCACTGTGTCCGTTTCCACCATTACACAAACACAAGATTAAAGCCTATAGCACCCTGCCAAGTGAAACATTCCTCTTGCATCTCCCCAACAAACCCAAAGGACTAGGGTAAGCTAAAAAGCATACCTATATAATTAAAAAAAACTACCAAGCATCACGTTATAAGAAACACATACCTCCGGGTGCCAGGTTTTACAATCAAATGATACACGGGACAGTCAGCACATTGCCAATCCAGGTTATCTCTCACCGAGGTGCAGAGGAACTCTACACAAAGTGTGTCAAGTATGTCATTGCGTAATGCAACATGGATAGCATGTCACTGTGTCGCCTTAAAGATACGACGGAATAAAAAGTGTGTCTTGTGATATGGACATTTCAGTATAACATTTCATGAGTACCTCTGTATCTGATAATAGAATTGTTGGTTGTCGTGCAGAACTCAGGGACGGTGGAGTAGCCTTGTAGTTAAATCCTTCACGCATCGTAGGCACGGAGTTCGATTCCTCTCATGGGTACATTGGGTTAAGTCCATGTCTGGTGTCTCCCTCTGGAATAATGTTAACAGCGACGTAACACCATACTTATTCACTCACAAACTAGGGCGGTCGGGTAGCCTAGTGGTTAAAGCGTTCGCTCGTCACGCAGAAGACCCGGGTTCTATTCCCGATATGGGTACAATGTGTGAAGCCCATTTCTGGTGTCCCCCGCCGTGATATTGCTGGAATATTGCTAAAAGCGGCGTAAAACCATATTCACTAACTCACTCACTCACCCACAAACTAAAAGAAATCCAAGTTAACTGAACAATGGAGCCAATCACTTCAATATGCTTTGAAGAGGCATTCAGTGGTTACATTGTACAGTTACCCTTACGATGTTTATATATCGTCCATAAATATATCTTATAATGAAACTTTATTATTTTGTTTCGATTGTACATGGTTTTTCATCAAGAAATTTACCACGGAAAACAATCGACACACCTAATTTGACATGAATTGCAGAAATCACTCATTAATTTGTTTTGTTAATCCCAAACTGATCAGCCTTCTCCGTGGTCTTCTGCCCCCGAGTACACCCCGTGATTTTATGCGTGACGAATCGGCTAGTGGCTGCATATTACAATGGCTGCTGAGAAACTTGCTTTAACAGTTAACAATTAATCCTTTAAATAAACAAAAGAGGATTAATCACATATCTATATTACCTTAATCTCATAAAAATCTCATTAAAATCTTTTCGCAAACGCTGAGGATATCCCATATTACAGTTCACGTCAGAACGACCTTTCGCAAACTTTGACCGACTAATAAAATGACTAACTGGAAGTCCACATTAGCCAATAAGAAATAAGCTTTCTTGAGCTTTTCCTGCACAAGTTGTAAACTGACGACTTCCATTCCAGACTACGCTTTCAGTCATGCAACTCGTAACTGTAGTTCGGAATGCCCTGTGTTAAGTTTTTCGAGGATGCATGATTAGAAAAGTACATATTCCCACTAACAATGTAACATAACAATATGAAAATATCCTTTTTAATTATTTTATTACAACGTACGTTTCAACAAACCATGTCGGATTTGTTTCTTTGCTCTGAGTAGAGAAACAGTTGGCGTTTTATAACTGAGACTGGAAATTATTGAAACCAACAGCTTACAAGATCGAAGACTCATCGAACACCTTGTATCAACACTGATTTTGGCAGAGATTTCTTATGAGTATGGAAAGGGTTTTGTCGCTCATACTTCATATTTTACATTCCACCAGCAGAAGTCCAGATCAATTTTTTACATACCGTACATCTCCAGCAATGCCACAAGGTGCTTTAGAAATAGCAAATTGGTTAAGCGTCCATGATGTACCATCAGCTGAAGTAACCACTAAAAGTAGGATCAACTGTTCGAAGAATTCTTCAGGATAGCATTCTCCTCAAATTTGGAATCATCTAATGCATGTCTGATGTTTTATGTTGAACCATGGTTATGTATATATTGTTCACCATCACCACGGAGTGTCATAAACACGATGCTTAATACCAGTGGATCTCCAACTGACAGCACTAAGGATACAATGAGATTGTATGCAAAAGCAGAAGAATTAATTGAAAATAATATCCACCAGATTGGCCCGTGAACCACCGCCTACTGGATACAGGATTCTAGGCACATTATACGTTTAATTTTTGAAGTCAGCATGCGAAGTTCAGTGAATTAACTTGTCCCATACCCTCAAAAGTAGATTAAGTAATCAAATTTGTGCGTGTGAAATATAATGCACAGTGCATGGCGTGACAAGCCCATTGATAGAACCCAGCCCATGCTACCACCCGTCTGGACCAAGTCAGGGTCGAAGTGGTGTGTTGGGCATAGTATAGTTATTCCTTGAAACGGTGCCCTCAACCACCAGACCCCCGTCCTCCGCCGACACAGGGCCAAACATGTCATGCAATTCGGTCGCATTTTACCACCAGCAATGGGGTGCTGGGGACACGCTCTACCACGCGTCCCCATGGGGATTATAATTATTAATATGTTAATGTTACAATGGGATTCATTGCTGCTCGTCAGATTATGAATGTAGCAGGTCAAAGACAATGCAGGAAGTTCAGATTTTCACAAAGAACATAAGAAATGTCATTTCCACATGCAACACACAAACGTTTCAGAAAGTCAAGGCAGGACAGGTGTTTGTTGCAGATTCTTCAGGACTAACTCTTTATGCCTGTGTTATCAAGTCGTTGTGGCCTCACTTCATGGACCATTATTTTGACTTGTGTATTTTCATTGATGGTAATGAGAACACGAATTATTTTCTTGCTGTTACTTGATCGTGGTGGTCCACAGGGATTATCTTAGATGACCACATTTTGTGTCTCATTCGTTTGAGTAACAAATCAAAGGTAGTTTAAGTACATATCAGCTTTTTAACATTCGCCTTTCAGGCTTCTTACAGACCGAATCAAACGGATCAGATACTTTATATTCATTCATAAATCCATTAATAATATGGAAACTGTCTCTTTACAAACGATCTTTTCGTCTTTGTTTAAACGATTATTCTTGTGATACACTTAAGAAAGCTTTGGGAATATTTCTTACAGCCTTTGGAAATTTGAAGTTACCACTTTGAAATAAACTCCCGGGTAAAAGAAAGTATGCAATCATTGGCGGTGAGGTGAAATGGGGTTCAGCGTCGCGTCCAAGATTATTGCACTTATATAACGACGTACATGCATGCGCGCGCGCGCGTGTGTGTGTGTATGTGTGTGTGTGTGTGTGTGTGTGTGTGTTGGGGGGGGGGGGGGGGGGGGGGGGGGGGGGGTGGTGAAAACATATATTGACCCACCGATGGCACCCGTCACAAAGGTGAGGTGAGGTGAAATTTGGTTTAACGTCGCGTCCAAGATTATTGCACTTATATAGCAACGTGCATGCACGTGTGTGTGTCTGGCTGCTTGTGCTAGTCCCGACTGATGCCGATTTGTAGTGCTAGCTCACTGAGATACCATGCCGCAGTTTCACATGAGTACCCAAATCAGACACAGTATACTGACTCCGAGGCGAAGAGTCCTTGTTTTAGCACCTTAATGCCGAGCGCCAGACAGGATAACACGTACCATCTTTTAACGTCTTTTGGTATGACGCGTCTAGGGATCGAACCCAGGGACACTCTCTGGGCGGACGCTCTACCACTAGACCCCGGAGGCGGTCCCAATATCATTGGAACGATCACCATCAAATGACTGTAGTGCAAGACTGAAATATTTACCTCAGAGGAAAAGCTGTAAATCTTGAATTCTTTATCGATTAAGATAGTAACAAAAGAAGCACATACCAGTACGTCCATAGCTGCTTGGTACCATGGGATACTTTATAGGCATGAAGGGACACTGAAGACGTTACATAATAGAGGCGTCGATTCAAAACGAGGTTTAGTTGGAATAACCACACACCAGTGACTGTCCTTGTGGGAAGTACATCGCTGGTTCTGTCTCCCAGTATGCATGCCTTGTTGTTCCTATGTCTTCTGTTCGTGAACACACATATTGTGGCAAGTGGTAAGTTGGTTTTTTTCTTCATCTGATGAACTACGATATAGGAAGCTTGTATCAGCGTATTTTGCTTTGATCTTTTAGAATGCGAGATCCCTGTAGCCACATCAAGGAATGCTAGCCTCCTAATCATAATGATACAAAGAAAAGCGTAGTGGCTCTGAATACATTAGAAATGTGAAACGGCGCTTAAGATACATTTGTGGATTTGAAGCTGACAACTTGAGGTGAATTATTATATAATCTACCATGATGTTAAAGATATTGACAGTTCTGAAAGCCTGTATGGGTCACATAAATCACTCCATACTACCAGACGTTTTTATTTTATCATACATTCAAAAACTGTGCTTGAATGGTGTTTGACCAAAGGTTACTAAACTTTGCATGAATATTTCTGTCATCATTTTCATAGGCATTATGTCAATGTGAAACAGCCGAGACGGCTTCACTGGTTACCCTTATGGGGAGTGCATTGGTTATTGGATGGTTATTGAACAATATCAAATCATGGATATACCTGAAACCTAAGTTAAACTTCTTGGCCAAAGTATCTATTTTGGTTTTGCAATCTGGCATTTGCGTCTTAGAGGAAGGAATAAAGTTTTTTCCCTTTCATTTGAAGTGTGGCAGATGGGTGCACAAAGTAGGAAAATCCATTTTCATACATAAGTGAACTTGGATGTTTTCTGAGATTCACTTATTCAAGCAAATCCTTTGAGATTTTGAGAATTCACAAGGTTTTAATTCCACTTGTTTGACATACGTACTGTGAATATATAAAAAATCTTACCTTGGATGTATTCAGGACATCTTGTCTGACATACGTACTGTGAATATATAAAAAAATCTTACCTTGGATGTATTCAGGACATCTTTGAGACAATGGTATGGTAATACGTTTACTGGACGCTGCAATGTACCTTTATTACATGTTGATTTTTATGGAGCTTTGAAATCCAGCACAGAAGAACGTGTCTTCAGGTTTTAGAATCAGGCCACAAGTTGATAGTACTGATGCATGGTTTTGGCAGACATGCTTTCACTTTCCGCGAAACACTTCGTGTCATCACTGATTTTCAATGATCCATTCATATAATTTCACCGTTACTTTTGCCTTTTACGCCCAGTGGCATCCGTTTCTGCAGATAATCGACTGATTATTCTCTACCGTTGACGTTGTATATTTCCTCATATATACTGGTCTCATTTGTGGCATTATTATATGTCACTCATGCCAAGATCTTTGATCATGTAGTGACACGTACATATAATATGTCCCCGTGGAGGCGTGAGGTAGAATGAATCCCCAGCACCCCATTGCTGTTGTAAGAGAGACGGAATTGGGTAAGGTGAGGTGAGGTGAGGTGAGTTGAGGTGAGGTGAAATGGGGTTTAACGTCGCGTCCAAGATTATTGCACTTATATAGCGACGTGCATGCACGTGTATGTGTGTGTGTGTGGCTGCTTGTACTAGTCCGGACTGATGCCTATTTATAGTGCTAGCTCACTGAGATACCATGCCGCAGTTTAACATGAATACCCCACTCAGACACAGTATACTGACCCCGAGCCGAAGCAGTCCTTGTTTTAGCCCCTTAATGCCGAGCGCCAGACAGGGTAACAACAAGTACCATCTGTTGACGTCTTTTGGTATGACGCGGCTGGGGATCGAACCCCGGGCCTTCCGCTCTCCGGGCGGACGCTATACCATTAGACCACGGAGGCGGTCCCGAATTGGGTAAACAGTGAAGATTCGAGTAAGAACTGATCTCATAACAACACGAAAACAAAACTCTATTATGACCATCTCCATAGTCTAGTGTATAGAGGGTCTACCAAGAGAGCGAAAAGTAGGAGATTTGTTGATTATTACTTTACTTTGGAAGCGAAGTGGCATATGAGTTTCTGCAACAAATCATTATTTTTCATCCCTCATTGGGATATAAACACGACTTACTGCTTGAAAGTGTTCACTGAACAAAGATGTATAAAGCTACATGCAGCGAGGCCCGTGAAGATCCGGGGTAGAATAGGTCTTCAGCGACCCCTGCTTGCCGTAAAAGGAGAGTGTGCTTGTCGTAAGAGGCGGCTAACGGGATCGGGTGGTCAGGCTCGCTGACTTGGTTGATGCATGTCATCGATCCCAATTGTGTGGATCGATGCTCATGTTGTCAATCACCTGATTGTCTGGTCCAGACTCGATTACTTACAGACCGCCGTCATATAGCTGGAATATTGCTGAGTGCGGTGTAAAACAACAAACAAAAAAACAGCGATTTCTCTTGTCGTAAAAGGATGCAAGTGCTACCTTAGCACTGTTATGAGTGTATTAGAGCTCGAAAAAGTGTTCTGTTCTTTTGTCAAGTGTCCATGCTCTGTTCCAGGACTGTTGAGAGTGTGTTCGAAAGCTCGTAAAAGTGTTCTGTCCTTTTGTCAAGTGTTCATGCACTGTTCCAGCACTGTAATAATATAATGTAATAACTTTTGACTACCTTATCGCCACACCACCGAGGACCAATTACCGCAAAGACCAAGTTATAGCGCGTGACGAGAGATTCGTTTTACTTTTGCTCGTTTCCATTTGAAGGGAGATGGAAAAGACGGACAAATTATGAATTGATTCTTTTGTGGAAATATTAAAAATACACATTGAAAGCGCCTTGCTGCAATATACATGTAAATTTAGACAACACCAACAACCAGATGATCCACATTTCGGCTAAACAAGTTCAGTAAGAGCTAATTAGGCCTGTTCGTAATTAGCAAGCATGTTTCTGTCTCTACCCGAAAATACAATTTAATAACCTATATAGCGCTTTAAACTAAGGCAATAACTAGCAGCCTACAATTAGTCGACCTTAAAATACTTCCATTGTTCTGATTCCCTCTCTTCGCTGTATAACAGGAATCTACTCAACCGTTCCAGTAGAGTGAAATGAGTGATATTATTTCACAAAAATTCACAAAGTCAGCAGTTTCGTACATGTACAGTAAACTTTAAACAGTAATGATTTCAGAAATAACACGGAAGAAATGGCGATAACTGTCAGTGGTCAGTATGCGATGCATACGTCAAATACACAGAAACTCGATGATATCGTGTTTATAATTATTCGTACAGAAATATTCACACCTCTCAGAACAAATAGAAAAGGAGTGAAATCCGCCATCTTGGTTCTTATTAAAGATTTCGCAATCGGTTCGAATCACAGCTCGATATCGCATGGCACGTATTTCAACCTATTGACACTTGCTAAGCAAACCATGGGCTACACAATCGTGTTTATCTGTGGTCACCTTACCTCGTACATATTTTAAAACAACCATTCGATCTCAACCCTAAGCTTCGCCGTCCAGGTAAACAAGAAAAAGATGGGCGGAAATTACGGCGCAACCCGGACCCGAACTCAACTAACGTTTCTGATTGGCTGAAATAAACAAATAGTAGATCTTAATATCAGCAAACGGTGAAGGGAGGGAAATTCAAAACCGTCAATGGTAGGCCTGCTTGCAAAATATTGGGTCTGACAAGGAAAACTACAGCATAATTAAACATTTCGAAGCAGATTTAGCATTGACGGTCATTCTCCATGTGCTAATATTATGATATATTTTTTTAACCTTCAGAGACGTTTACTGAGTTCAAGCCCGGGAAGGGCCGTGAAGACACCGGTAGGCCCGTGAAGATTCCGGGGTAGAATAGGTCTTCAGCAACCCATGCTTGCCGTAAAAGGCGACTATGCTTGTCGTAAAAGGCGACTAACGGGATCGGGTGGTCAGGCTCGCTGACTTGGTTGATGCATGTCATCGATCCCAATTGCGCGGATCGATGTTCATGATGTAAATCACTGGATTGTCTGGTCCAGACTCGATTATTTACAGACCGCCGTCATATAGCTGGAATATTGCTGAGTGCGGCGTAAAACAACAAACCAAACCAAACCATTAAGCCCGTGTAGCGCCTTAATTTTATGTTTTCTAACGTTGCCCTAGAGAGACGCAATAACGTTCTGGAGATTTAAGTATCAAGAGATGAAAATCCAAACGCCGAATATATAAGAAAGTAATGCATTACTGCCTTTGTATTGAGACGAAATGAAGTTGATATTGATGAATCAGTTCTATTCCAAAATGACTATCAAGAAGCAAACTGTATAAGGTTTCACCGACGTTTCAGCAACGTGGTTACAAAAACGTTGTGTGATGTCCGATTTCACAACGTAAATGTGCAACTTTGTTGTTACTTTGTGAAATAACGTTGCACGTTGTATCACGAGGCTAACAATCCACAACGTTACCACAACGTCGTGACAACGGGGATAAATGTGTTTGGTTACTGGTGGTGTAATTGCAATGTATGACTCTTTCTGTTTCTAAGTTACAACAGCAACCACGTCTCCTGCTGCTACAACTCAGACAGGTGCTTCCGCAACTACATCGGCAACCACTTCTCCTGCTGCTACAACTCAGACAGGTGATTCCGCAACAACCATAGCAAACACTTCTCCTGCTGCTACAACTCAGACAGGTGATTCCGCAACAACCACAACAACCACTACCCCGGCTGCTACAACTCAGACAGGTGATTCCGCAACAACCACAACAACCACTTCTCCTGCTGCTACAACTCAGACAGGTGATTCCGCAACAACCACTACCCCGGCTGCTACAACTCAGACAGGTGGTCCCGCAACAACCACAACAACCACTTCCCCGGCTGCTACAACTCAGACAGGTGGTCCCGCAACAACCACAACAACCACTACCCCGGCTGCTACAACTCAGACAGGTGATTCCGCAACAACCACAACAACCACTTCCCCGGCTGCTACAACTCAGACAGGTGATTCCGCAACAACCACTACCCCGGCTGCTACAACTCAGACAGGTGATTCCGCAACAACAACAGCAACCACTTCCCCGGCTGCTACAACTCAGACAGGTGATTCCGCAACAACCACTACCCCGGCTGCTACAACTCAGACAGGTGATTCCACAACAACCACTACCCCGGCTGCTACAACTCAGACAGGTGATTCCGCAACAACCACTACCCCGGCTGCTACAACTCAGACAGGTGATTCCGCAACAACCACTACCCCGGCTGCTACAACTCAGACAGGTGATTCCGCAACAACCACTACCCCGGCTGCTACAACACAGACAGGTGATTCCGCAACAACCACTACCCCGGCTGCTACAACTCAGACAGGTGGTCCCGCAACAACAACAGCAGCCACTACACAAGGTGCGTCGCACGCAGGTTGATAAACCCTTGCACGAAACAAGCTCATGCTTAGATGATCGTTAAGGTTAACGTCTTAGCTTGTTCAGATCCAACTAAAGTTGATTATATATATGCAATGAACTTTTCATCAGTTAAAGTGTCTTATGTGACGTTAAGTATTTTTTCTTTACTTTAATTATTTAATGTGAAGTTTGCACGATATACGGCGTTTTCATTGGACGAAAACCCGGGCACAGCGAAACTGACGTTCATGAAAGACACACTTTGACGTACATATGTTTTTCACAAGACTGTATTCTTGAAATGATGGAAACACTACTTCCGCATTTCTGAGGAAACCCCTGGAAATTCCCTAGCATTAAACAATACAAAAGCGTTGTTTCTGATCATTTAGACCCTTTAACCTTGAACTCAGCGTATTAGCATACATTAGGTAAAGTCAGAGCGTTTGACTGCATGCCCCTGTACAAATATCATGGCTACGACCTATCCAGGTAAACAAAACAAGGAAACTAAACTAAGGCACACCTAAACTATCGACTCGATCCGTGTCTAGAAAGACAGTGGCAGTCAACTCTTTCTTTTTGAATTTACTTCAGTGTCTACTTCATTAATAATCACCTTTCAATAATCAACAAGTGGATTAATGATAACTTACATTTGCAGTCGCCACAGGTTCATTAACAATTTCGAAAATGTCTCCCCGTCGCGTTGATGTGTCGGACATGTAGATAAATATAACTGTACAAAGACGTACTGTCAGCGTGACTGACTTATTGAGGTAGTTCTTAACAGACAACATCTAACAATGATACTGGATTACTAGAAAAGATGTCATTTGTTATTTGAGCATACATACGCTCTTGTCACCACTCCTTGTTGGCTGAAATTGTATCGTATATTTCTTTCACGCCTCGCATTCCTTTAAACTACATGACCATTTCTATTTTTAACCCAGCTTCATCAACCGGTAGTTTGACTGATGCTTATCAGAAAATGGCCGTTAGTAATTGTGGCAACAAACGACGACCGAATTCCGACAATCTGGCAATGGACCGACTTTCTATGGTCTGGTATTTTGTGAAATAATTATAATCCAGACTGTAATGTTGTTTTAACGCTTGCAGTGCTAGATTCCGTTATACAATGTACTATATGTCTGTATCATTTTTTTTTATTAAAACAGACGCTGCAACAACCACAGCTCCAACTGCAACAACTCAGACCGATGGTTCCGCTGCAACCTCAGCGACCGCAACTTCGGCTGCTACAACTCAGACAGGTGGTCCCGAAGCCACCTCAGCAACCGCTCAAACTGTTGTCAAGATGACAGTTAATAATTGTGACAACGAGCGACGGCCTTATTCTGAAGATCTGGCAATGGTTTTCAAAGTAGCAGCCGACGACACAACACTGTCCCCGAGCAACCCCGACGTCGTGGAGCTCTCCTCGGCAACATCCGGCAGCTGCGCCGAGCTGTGCGCTTCACGTAAGACATGCGTGATGTACAGCATCAGCAACACGGGCACCTGCAGGATCACCTCCGCCTGTCAGCCTGTAGTGGAGGGCGAGACTAACTCGGCAATCCTGTTCCTCAAGTATTGGGGTGATCACATGGACGCCATGACATAACTGAAACGGTGTTGTTTCACTTCTAGTCAATAACTTATGGGGATGGTCTATGGTCGCCATGGTGATATAATTTAAATACTGTCGTTCAACACAAGCCATTGACAAACGTGTATATTGGGGATGATCTTTTTGTCGGCACCATACACATTAAGCTCAGATGCTTAATGACATTCTATTAAATGCAATGGCAAACCGCCATTGACTACCGCCCTCACATTATTGGGGTAAAACTTAGATAAGGTACTTGTGGTGACAACTTTAATTCACAGTTAAGAAAGCCTTTGTCGGAAAAGTTAAGAATTCGCATCTTTCTGAGAAGCTGTTTCATCAGGCTCACTCTTCGTGAACACCTGGTATCATCACTATTTGATGGTGATCAAAAACAAATAATTATTCTATAATCGGATTCAGAGTGTGAGTTAAGTAATCAAAATTCATTTATAAATAATACCCACATGTGTTCTTCGGGATTTTATTTGTTTAGATTCGACAGCCCTGACCATGCCCACTGTGTTCCACGGTACGTCAATGTAAATTAGTCATATATTAATATAGATCTGGTACTAATATCCAGCTTCAGTCTTACATCTTTGTTCAGATCGAGATAATACTCCTGAAACCGCTTTTGACTATCAAAGTGACTTGATGCGAACATTCTGCTTGCCCCGGTGAAGTCTGTTTTGAATAATTTTTAAAAGGAGGTAGATTTCCGTTTCTTTGATTTTCAGATGATGAATGACACGATTCTTACTGAGATAGAAGTTTCTGAAAACAAATCATACAAAATCAATAACATTTGCCTCGTCATGTTTTCGGCTCGATTTCTCAAGGGCAAGGACAGGTTATAAAATCAATTGATATGTCAGTCGTATTAAATGAAATTGATCACGTACTATCTTGAAATACCATATATATAGCCAGTTATATATCATCCCCAACTGGCTCCCACGGGAGATATCGCTTGGTTGAGATGAGATCAGGCGATATCTACATTGCAGACCATTGTGCTGTCATTGGTTACCATGACGTCACAATTCAAGGACAATACTAATGGTTCTGCTACTGAAGCTGTCAGTAGTACTGATGACACTTAAGAAGTCATTGCTTATTACTGTCTACAAACTGAAAAAAAGTTGGAAGAATGATGTTGGATGATAGATAAAATGTTATCCTCGTGTCTTTTGATATCAAATATATCACCACTTTCATCAACTCTGAAATATTTGAAATAAAAAGACACGAGGGTGAGATTTTCTTCTTTTTTCTCTCTCTCTCTCTCTCTCTCTCTCTCTCTCTCTCTCTCTCTCTCTCTCTCTCTCTCTCTCTCTCTCTCTCTCTCTCTCTCTCTCTCTGCCCCGTCACTCGATGAAACCACTTGTTACCTGTAATTTCATGTCTATCTATATGTATATGCCATGTACCACATTTCACTACTTGTCATATTTTACGTCCTGAATAAAAGCAGCATGCTCAAATACAGAACCGTTGTGCGTGATTACTGAGTGAGTGAGTGTGGTTTAACGACGCTTTTAGCAATATTCCAGCAATGGCACGGCGAGGGGACACCAGAAATGGGCTTCACACATTGTACCCATGTCGGGAATCGAACCCGGGTCTTCGGCGTGACGAGCGAACGCTTAACCACTAGGCTACCCGACCGCCCCATGACTCTGAGGGGGCACGGGTGGCCCAGTCGTCTAAGGCGCTGGTTCGAATCCTGGTTCGCCCCGATTATGTTTCTAGATTTGTCAGCATGACACCCGTGCTCGTGGGTTTCACCGAAGTGGTAAACGTACGAGACCTGCATCACTTCGGTTTCGGGCTTTCCTCCCACATCAAGCTGACACGCCGTGATATAATTGAAATAATGTTAAAAGCGGCGTTAAACCCAACTCACTCACTAATAACTCAAGGAAAGCCCACGGGCGGGCACGTAGCTTCATTATCTTTATCAGTTATATAACTGAATAATTGTCAATCTGTGTATTCACACTTCCACAATTACTAGTCAATAATTGAATAACATTGACTCCTGAATGGGCTCAGCATAGTAAGCAATTGCGGACCCCTTTTTCTGTATTAACTTGGGTTCATTTTCGGTAACGTTAACACATCTCCTAAGAATGAGTGAGTGAGTGAGTGAGTTGGGTTTAACGCCGCTTTTAACAGTATTCCAGTTATATCACGGCGTGTCAGCTTAATGTGGGAGGAAAGCCCGAAGTGATGCAGGTCTTAGACGTTTACCACTTCGGTGAAACCCATGAGCACGGGTATGGTGCTGACAAACCTAGAAACATGATCGGGGCGAACCGGGATTCGAACCCACAATCATAGGTTTCGGGCGTGCCCAAGGGACGCAACTCTGCACAGCGAATCGCGGCGCCCCAGACGACTGGGCCACTCGTGCCCCCCTCCGAAGAATGAGTCTTGTATGGTAGTCAAAGCTATCTGGCCCGTTTATCCTACATGGTTAGCGGTGTATGAAGCTACACATTTGCCAAAATGAGTTTTTAATGTCCGTTTGAATGATTTTGGGGAGTATGAAGTTTGGATGTGACTTTTCCCTTCCCAGTTCTGAAACATACTTGTAAATATAACTGATGATATATGTTAGGTATGGGTAAATTAATATACTTCCAGTATCTACCTGAAAATAGCATGCTCACGCTATAGGTTCATTCCACTAATTTTCGTATGCACGAGGGGGCACGGGTGGCCCAGTCGTCTAAGGCGCCGCGATTCGCTGTGCAGAGTTGCGTCCCTTGGGCACGCCAGAAACCTATGATTGTGGGTTCGAATCCCGGTTCGCCCCAATTATGTTTCTAGGTTTGTCAGCACCATGCCCGTGCTCGTGGGTTTCACCGAAGTGGTAAACGTCTGAGACCTGCATCACTTCGGGCTTTCCTCCCACATTAAGCTGACACGCCGTGATATAACTGGAATACTGTTAAAAGCGGCGTTAAACCCAACTCACTCACTCACTTACTCGTATGCACGGGCGCACACTCTACATACATAACCTCATAAAACACTAGACCGCCTCCTCGGTCTAATGGTAGACGCCCGTAGAGCGGAAGGTCCGGGGTTCGATCCCCAGCCGCGTCATACCAAAAGACGTTAAAAGCTGGAACTTGTTGTTACCCTTTCTGGCGCTCGGCATTAAGAGGCTTAAACAAGGACTGATCGGCTCGGAGTCAGTATACTGTGTCTGAGTGGGGTATTCATGTTAAACTGCGGCATGGTATCTCAGTGGGCTAGCACTATAAATCGGCATCAGTCCGGACTAGTACAAGCAGCCACACACACACACACATACACATGCATGCACGTCGCTATATAAGTACAATAATCTTGGACGCGGCGTTAAATCCCATTTCACCACCACCTCATAAAACAGTGGGGTAAATAGACAACGTAGCACAGCGACATTGTCCTGACGTTGATGGAATCAAACGCCGTATCAACTGTCAACTATAATATTCAGAGTAAGAAGCATTGCAAAACATATCGATCGTATCATTTATGTTTAGTATCATTAATTTGACTGAAGGTGATCAATTCACGCTGCAGTCAAATATGGGCTTGACAGTAAAGCAGTAGAAAAATGTACACTTATTATTCCATCATGTTTTCCGGTGTTGTGTTAGTGATCATTCACACACACACAAATCAATAGCATGACGTGTATACGGTTCAAACACTGTGACAGACACTATTGTGACACAAATGAATCTTGATTATTGATTATGTGCAATCTATCGAGAGTTTCAGAAACACGTGACATCGTCACTATTAGAAAAAATCAGAAATGAGATAGAAATATTACATGCTGCTGTAGATTCGTAGTTTGTTCAATACTGTATTAGAGTAGTGTACTCACTTCATTCACGAAATTAACTAATTTAAGTCACAAAACACGCTCAGTACTGTATGATTAGGCGATAGAGTATTAAAACGTTAAAACAAATGAGTTACCATTGTGTGTCTAGAAGAAAGTAAAAAGAGACAAGTATAAGCGATAAATATTTTACTTATGGCATAAAAGATTAGCTTGTCTATGAAGCCATGTTACACACACACACACACACACACGCGCAGGCGCACACTTATTATCATGGAAATTAGTTACCACATCCCTTAGTTACTCTATTCCTATTAGTTACCCCATCCCTTAAGTTAATAATAATAATAATAATTGATTTGTAAAGCGCCTAATATCCATCGACAGTTGCTCACTGGCGCTGTGACAAAGTTAAAAAGTAATGTCTATGTACATATGTCAACAATCAGGAGGTCTATTGAAAAGCTGAAGTGAAGAAGTGGGTTTTGAGGAGAGACTTAAACGTTTTCTTAGAAGCAGAGTTTCTCAGATTCAAAGGCAAAGAGTTCCATAACTGTGGACTGCAAAAGGAGAAGGCACGGTCAGACATAGCAGAGGTAGACAGAGGCTGATACAGTAGAGTTCCACCAGAGGATCGGAGAGCGCGCTCTGGAGAGTACAGGGATATAAGATCTTTGAGATAGTCTGGATAGTCGCTATTGTTGAGGCAGTCGTGAGTGATGATACATATCTTATAGTTTAAACGAAAGGAGACTGGAAGCCAATGTAGTGCTTTGAGGACAGGACTGATATGATTGGATCTTGGAACTTTAGAGATGCATCTAGCTGCAGAGTTCTGAATGCGTTGTAGCTTTGATGTGGCTTTTATGGGAAGATTAGCATACAATGCATTGCAGTAATCCTGTTTCCCAATCACTTCAGTTACACCCCTTCCCTTAGTTACCCCATCCCTCTAGTTACCCTATCCCTTTAGTTACCCTATCTCTTTAGTTACCCCATCCCTTTAGTTACCCTATCCCTTTAGTTACCCTATCCCTTTAGTTACCCTATCCCTTCAGTTACCCCATCACTTTAGTTACCCTATCCCTTTAGTTACCCTATCCCTTTAGTTACCTCATCCCTTTAGTTACCCTATCCATTTAGTTACGTAATCTCTTAAGTTACCCTATCCCTTAGTTACCCCATCCCTTTAGTTACCCCATCCCTTTAGTTACCCCATCCCTTTAGTTACCCCATCCCTCTAGTTACCCCATCCCTTTAGTTACCCTATCCCTTTAGTTACATAATCTCTTAAGTTACCCTACTCCTTAGTTACCCCATCCCTTTAGTTACCCCATCCCTCTAGTTACCCCCATTCTTGTAGTTACCCCATCCCTTAAGATATCCCATCCCTTAATTAACCCCTTACTTTAGTAACCGCATCCCTTTAAAGTCCCCATACCTCAAAGGTCGAGAACACCGCCCGGGACGAGGGTCGAGGACAACGCCTGGACAAGGGTTAACTGCAGTTGTAATTCAAAATAAACGTATCGGATTTGGTTCAACAAAATAAGTCAATACGCACCAGTGTGACTGGATTTCTGGTCCACCACTTCATTGTATGTATTGTTTATATGGCGCCGTCGCATGGGAGACGTACTGCTTTGTCAGGATTGCATACATTGTTATGGGGGTTGTGTGAGTGGTGGTGCTAGCTGTAAGTAGCTTACCCTTTTCACGAACGCCTGGCATCAGCACTGATTTTCAGTGATGCATTCATATTATTTTTACTGCTATTTTGCCTTTCACGCCCAATGGACACTGTTTCTTCGGATAATTGAGCCTAGTTATTCTCTGATGTTGATGTGGGCGGTCGGGTAGCCTAGTGGTTAAAGCGTTCGCTCGTCACGCTGAAGACCCGGTTCCCGACATGGGTACAATGTGTGAAGCCCATTTCTGGTGTCCCCCGCCGTGATATTGCTGGAATATTGCTAAAAGCGGCGTAAAACCATACTCACTCACTCACTCTGATGTTGATGTATCATATATATTGTCATTCACTGGTGTTACATTATCACTATCCACATCTTCACAACAGTGTCACAGCAGCACCGACTATCCATAGCCGTAAGAGGCATCGAACGAGACCGGGCGGTAAGGCTACCTGACTTGGTTGATGCATGTCGTCGTATCCCAATTGCATAGATCGATGCTAATGGTGTCAATCGCTGGATTGACTGGTCCAGATTCGATTATTTACAGTCTGTCGTCATGCAGCTGGAGTATTGCTGAGTGCGGTGTTAAACAAAAAACCAAACAACAAATCATTCTTCTTTCTCACATAGAGACAATAGAGCCCCCCTTTTCCTCGGACGCCCTATCATCGAGCTACTTGAACAGTCTTGAGTACGGTGTTAAAAACAACCGAATCATTCTTCATACTCACATAGAGACAATGGAACCCCCCTTTTCCTCAGACGCCAGGCAACTTGAACAGTCTCATTGAACACATGTTATCTCTGTTTACAGAGGGGATGCTACATATCCTACACTGAGGCTTCACATATCCGGAGGTAGGTCACCATTTCCCTTGCTAACCTACATAGTCAGCGGTACGTGTCTAAACTATACCGTATATATTCTATGTGACACAACTCTGTAGCTGAGGCGACTTGGCCACCATTGTCCCTGAAGAAGATGACGACGGTGGCGGTGATAGTGATGGTGATGGTGATGGTGGCGGCGATAGTGATGGTGGTGGTGATTGTGGTGAAGGTAATGATGAATTGTTTGATATGCATTTCCTAGAAGTTGACGGATGACAAAGTGGATACAATATGTGGATAACAACTTCTTTAACATACTATTGTAGCGACGTTTTGGTGCCCATAATTATACCGTTGTCAAGCAAGACTAGTTTGCTTCGCAAGAGCATTAGGATCTATGTCAAAAGCCGCTATAATAGTATTCGAAAGCAGTTGTTATCCATAATGCATCTAGTTAGTCAGGGTAAGATGACGACGATGAAGCTAATTGTGCTTAATACGAAAGCTTAATTGATGAATGTGGTAAATACGGAGCCAGATGCGACCGACTGAGCAAGAATAACCAAACTCTTCCTGTGGTTGGTTTAACGCACGTCATACGGTAGTGGACAGTATATACACACACAGGACACGGTATGTCCCATACTCACTGGCTCAGTGCTAAACCCACGCAGACGTGACAACCATCTGTGACAACATGACAAGCTGGACAATCTGTTTGTTTCTATTTTCAGTGTGGATGTTTCTTGTTGCGGGACACAGGAACCAACAAAGAAGTTTTACCAGGCGCCTGGTTGGGATTGAAAGGAAGCTAAATGGCAGGATTAGTGAGGTGGAGACGAAAGTGAATGATCTACAGAAGAACCTCGATGGAGATTCAAGCGGCGCTAGGGAGACTCTTCTGCAGGAGATACTGGCGGAGTTCAATCTCCGTTACAGGCAGGAGATTATGCAGGATCTTCTTCAGGAGATGAAGACAACGATAGCGGCGAAGCTCGTCCGAGAAATTGTTAGCGAAGTGTCCGACGGTAACAAGAAGACGGGGAAAGTCAGATCGACAGTCGATCTCACACGTGTGACGGCGATGCTGCGGGTTCAGAAAGTAAGCATCATGCATTTGGAGTCGAGAATGTGGGAAATATTTACACAACATCAAGTTTGGAACCGAGAACGTGAAAAGGCAAAAGTGACTGGGAGGACGGGAATGGATTTGTGCTTTGACAAGGATGAAGTTGCCAGATGTGGGTTAAAACCGTTTGTGGAATCGGGTACTGATGAGCGTGTGGGTGCTTCTTCAACCCTGGCGCCGTCAGCGGGTGGAGACCATGGTGAAGTTATTGGTGGGGACAATGGCGGAGACAGCTCAGAACAACCAGGTGACGGACGAAAACAACTACTTGTTGCAGATTACTTCTACACTTTCAAACCTTTACAGATGGTTGACTTGATGACTTCTAAGATACAGCCGACTAAGAATTACAGACATGTGTCTAGTGTGGCCTTTCATTCAAAACGGAAACGTTTGTTCCACGCCGTGAACCTGCATGGGAAATTGAGTTCATCTTTTCTGAACGGAAGTGATGTGAAACACTACGATATCGGCAATTCCATAGCCTACAAGATTGCACTGGATGTGGATAAAGATCTACTATTCTATGTAACGAACTTCCCGTGGAGTCTGAATGTGTATGACCTTGAGAGCGAACACTACGTTCAGCTGACATCGTTTGCCCATGGCGACAAACAAACTGGAATAGCCGCGGACACTGATGGGATGACTGTGTTTGTTCTGGTAACATTACATACCGGATCAACAGATATACGTCGTTTTGACTACGAAGGGAACCAACAGAAGACATTTAGGCTTCGTTCTCGGGTCAGCACGGTTATTGGAGATCCACATATCACGGCCATAGGATTCGGAAATGACAGGCTGTGGTACAACAGAGGCCACCGTCTCTTTACCATGTCCAGAGCTGATGGATTCACGAGTGAGGACTTCGTCGTTCGTTTAAACGGTGTCGCAAGTGACTTGGAAATTAAGAACGGCCGTGTGTATATCGCGTACAAGGAGAACCAACGGATAGACGTCCTTGAGAAGGAAACGGACTCCCATTATGGCCACTTGACAAGAATTAAGTACGTTGTAGGTCGCGGTAGGCATGATAGATCAATTTGTTTAATTGAATGATAATTTTCTCTACAGGTTATGACTTATTCTGTTTTCAGTTTGAAACATTGGTCGTTATTTTCACATATTCATAGCATCTTAACTTCCTGTCTGAGGTAATAATTAAATGCGCTATAATTCAAATTCCAGTTTGATGATGTTTATATCAATGTTTGTTCGTTATCAAAATAAGATTTTTTCAGATGTTAAGTCATCCGGTCAGATTTTATTAAGAATTGACTTCAATGTTTAACGTTTATGGAGGTAGAAACGTAGATACCGGTGTGCAAACTGTGTACATGCTCGTAACACATCGGGCTTTACGTTTATAACACCATAAAAAACAAACATATTAAAGTTAATTCTTATGAATCAATACGTCAACAATAATACCTTCACAATCATTTGATGATTAACAAACACAAAGCTGAAGACAAAAGTACGAAGTCAGTGACATCGTTCACTGCAATAGTGCAACTCAAGCCCCGCCCACTCCATCAGCCAGTCAGGAAACAACAGTTTGTTAGTGGCCGTGGCCTAAATCGTTATCAGTTTCGGTTCCTTGGGCACCTTTGTTTGTTTGTTTGTTGTTTAACGCCGCACTCGGCAATATTCCAGCTATATGGCGGCGGTCTGTAAATAATCGAGTATGGACCAGACAATCCTGTGATTGGTATCATGAGCATCCATCTACTCAGTTGGTATCGATGACATGCATCAACCAAGTCAGCGAGCCTGACCACCCGATCCCTTTAGCCGCCTCTTACGATAAGCATAGTATCCTTTTACGGCAAGTATGGGTTGCTGAAGACCTATTCCACCACGGATCTTCACAGATCCCCTGGGCACATCAATTTCCTATGGACTATGACAGTAGGGACAAGCTGATTAAAAGCCAATATAAGGTGAGAAGGATTCATATACATATGTATACGGACAAGTTAAATATATATAATAATATGTTAAACGTGTCTTTATCAATCACTGTATTATTTGACCCAATCATGCCTTGTCAATCCTATATATTTTTGTATGTACATTAATAACGCTTTATACTTCAACCTCATCTGTTGTGTAAACATCAATGAATCATCATTTAACCTTGTATAAACATCAGTTATCCTCAGATGTATATAACCTTCCTACTTAACAGTTCTGTACATCACTTGCTTGATAACGGTGTTGGTATCTACACCGAAACGTTGCATTCATTGTAATAAATAAGTTGTATGTGTATCCATAAAACTGTCTTCCTTGTTCACTTGAGACCTGCAATTCGGGCATTTCCCCCCACATGAATATCGGATCACACTGATATCTGGAATACTGTTAAAAGCGGTGTAAAACGCAACTTACTTATCATTTGGTCGCCAAATGTGCATGGATTACGAAGTTCATGAAATATATTTGTTTGTTTGTTGTTTAACGCCACACTCAGCAATATTCCAGCTGTATGACGGCGGCCTGTAAATAATCGAGTCTGGACCAGACAATCAAGTGATTGACATCATGAGCAACGGTCCACATAAAATACATAACAGCTTTCGTTCGTTGACAGACCAAACTGAAACCGGTTCCAAAATCTGATTGCGCTTGAATATTGATATATACTGAGTCAAATCAAAAACTTCACATTTTCAAAAGTAATCCCATATATGATATACAACGGACAAATGTATCAGAGAAGGTAATTTTTAATCATTAATGTCCAAAGAAGGATTTTAATTAACGGTGGTAACCATAATTTGTTCCAAGCACCTACGGTATTCGGTAATAACATCAACAGTTTAAATCATAAGTCCCAAGCACGAGAATCTGATGGCACACAAGTTCAGTAGCGTGTATGGCCACCATGTGCGTTGACAACTGCCACACAACGCCTCCGCATGGACCTTAGATTGGGAAGACGACGCCATTGTTGCTGCAAAATTGTGCCAAGATCTTGCAAATTCTGTGGTTGGTTCTGGAGAGTGCGCAGAGTTCTGCCAAGAGCATCCCAGACATGTTCGATGGGATTGAAGTCGGGAGACCTTGACGGCCAGTCCATTCTGAAGGAAATTCCTTGTCAAAATTGCTGTGTGGGGTCTGGCATTGTCGTGTTGGAAGATCAAACCGGGTCCATGTGCTGCCATAAAAGGCAGGAGTTCTGGTGCCAGTACCTGGTCGCGGTAAGCAGCAGCGTTGAGGTTGCCACGGATGACAAGAAGCCTGGAACGTGCATTGCCACAGAAAGCACCCCACACCATGACACTTCCGCCTCGAAATCTGTCAACTTCCTGTACACAACACTGGGCGTAACGTTCATGACGGCGCCACCACACCCTCGCCCTACCATCAGCAAATCGAAGATTAAATCGGTATTCATCACTGAAGACGACTTGATTCTAATTCCTCTGAGTCCATCGTAAGTTACGCTGTGCCCACAATTGACGTTGACGTCTGTGTAATTGAGTCAGAATCGGCTCGCAATATGGCCGTCGTGCTTGAAGGTGAGCAGTTCTCAGACGGTTACGAACAGTTTGCGCACTCAGTCTACCCCTAAACAGTTCATTTCTGGTTGATGTAGCCGTCAAAAATCGGTTACGGAGGTGACGTAAGACCATCTCACGATCCTCTGCATGTGACGTCACACGTAGTCGACCTGGCCGAGGGCGATCAGCGGTGGTACCCGTTTGCTTTAGACGCGTCTGTTAATCATAAACAGTCCGTCGACTACAACCCATCGTCCTTGCGACTTCAGCTACGGACGTTCCCGTCTGCAACATGCCGCTGGCACGTTCACGTTGCACATTTGAAAGGCGTGGCATGACAAATGGCCGTAAAGACTTTTGTTTTCTTGTGTTTTTCTTTTTTTGTTAATGACTGCTAACAAGTATGGCTGAAAACACGTGCGGTATTATGGCCACGTGACCAGTTGCACGTGAAAAACCACTTTTGCCACTATAGTGCTGTGCACATGATTTTGATCGATTTACCTTCACAAAAACGGATGTTATCTGAAGACAATACGTGGCCATTACTGTTTAAATACACAATACGGGCCCACAATGATAACTGGTCAAAATGTTAACAATTTAGGATTGTGAAGTTTTTAATTTGGTTCAGTATATGTCCAAATTTACTACTCGGGTACCCACCCCCATATTACCCGACCCCACCTGTGTACCCGCTGTAGGTCTCAAGAAATAGCCACAAACTGTCCGATTGGGAAAAATCTGACCGACCCTTGGACAAAATGCATTTAGATACACGTATAAAACCTTCTGGTCATGCATACATAGAAGATGACTGAAGTTATATTTTTATTCAAACATATAAAAGTCAGTAGGAATGGGCGTAGTAGTCAGAAAGAACTGTGAACATTAGTGACTTGTAGTTTAAACAGTGACAGTGACAGTGACAGGGAATTGTATTGTTCACATTTGTGATATTTTGGGCCACATAATCAGAAATCAGGCACACTACTTTCCGAATGATTTGTATCGGAAATGTTCACTTTGAGTGATCTGGTCGTGCACTCATGAACAAACAACTCAAGAAACAGTGCCACAGAATACGCTACGCAGAGGGCAACATTGATGGCACGTACAACCGGATTATCCCAAGTAAGTCTCGATATCTGTCCAGATAGTTTAAACAGACTTCATTTCACAACGCTTATCCATTAACGTTAAATCAAATCGAAAGTGGTTGGGTGCGTCACGCTCATTGGGACCCTCGATCTATTGAACGGTAGTCGTACATTGTAAATGGATATTGCTCGATTATATAATGTCTTTAGAAGCTCTATGCATAACTTATATAGGATGCAACCCGAATTTGTTGCGTGTGACTATCTTGTTTGGTTTTATAAAGTGTTTGTTAATATATCTCGTTCTCATGAGATTGCTTCAGTTTTGCCTTAAGTAAAACAGTAGTTGCAAAATGAATGACGATGTTTATATGAATGAAAAATGAAAAACGTAGTCCCTGTGTGACACAGGTCACAGTTATCCAATCAAAACTATTAAAACAAGGTCAACCTTTTACGACACAAGTGTCACGTACGGATATATAGAGGTTATCACGCGAGTGTGTTTGGGGATGGTAAATATCCTGCATTAGGAATAAACATTGTATTTAGCGAGCCTTGGCGAGCTAAATACATAGTGTTTATTCCTAATACAGGATATTTACCATCCCCAAACACACAAGCGTGATAACCTCTTTATCATATAATGTCATTCTTTAATTCTGTGCTTCAAAATCGCTTTCCCTCTCTCACAAACATTACCGAAACATTGCGAGTTTTCCTGGAATGCGCGCATTAATATTTATTACGTCACAGGGTAAGTGATGTGTCAGTCGGACAGTGACAGTAGCCAATATAGTTCCAACTGAAATCTGTTTCTTATACAGTGGCGAAGCAACATATACGCAAAACAACAATTGTTTTTAATTGCCTTTCGCGACAATCCATCGGTCTGTCCGCTAGAGTAACTGCCCTTTGTCAAAGGGAAGCTACTCTAACCCTAGTCTATGAGACGTCACGGCCACGGTCAGACGTTGTTGACAGTCGGTCTGTCCTGTCATTACAATAAGAAGTGTAGTCAGATGTACACACAGCGACAAAACGAAACAAGGTAACATTTCAAACATATTTCCGCCAAATCCAACTATTTTAATTTGTGGAGGAGGTTTCAAGCCGCAGTGGTCTACAAGCACAGATATGGCTTCTGATCCCGCTTGGCTAGGCCTCGTGCCCTCGCCAAATTGTTTCGAAATTTATATCTCCAAAGTTGACAAAACTTATAAAATGCCTTAGCTACGTCACAGTTAGACACATATTTTCAGTATATTAGACTGTTCTTTTGATAATGATAGCAATTATCCCTGTAGTTTATCCAGATTCCCGATGGTTAATTCTGACTCGATCCCCGAATGACAAGGGCGACGCCATGTTTGTTTATAAACAGTGAAAGTAGTCCCTACTTGACCTTTGATATTTGCATCTCTATCCGCATATGACCCCAACGGATATCGTTTTTATCCGTTGGCTTTATCCTGCCGAGAAACCTACCCATTATATGATAAAGTATCTTACCACCTGCGTCTTCACCGCGTGGGTATTAAATGTTCATAGTCACTTGTATGCTCTGTTTCATGAACTCGAGAAGATCTGGGGTAGAAGGTCTTCAGGAGCCCAATTCTTGCCGTTAGAGGTAAGTATGCTTGTCGTAAGAGGAGACAAACGGGATCGGGTGGTCAGGCTCGCTGACTTGGTTGATGCATGTCATCGTATCCAAATTGTGTAAATCGATGCAGATACACAACATATAAGGCTGAAGTATAAAGCCTTATTGATGTATATACAAAAATATATAGGATGATTGGGTAAAATAACACAGTGATTGATAAAGACACGTTTAACAAATATTATTATATATATTTTACTTGTCCGTATACATATGTATATCAATCCTTCATTTGGCTTTTAATCAGCTTGTCCGTACTGTCATAGTACATAGGTCTTTGATGTGCACAAGGGATCTGTGAAGATACGTGCTGGAATATGTCTTCAGCAACCAAAACTACAGCATAATTAAACATTTCGAAGCAGATTTAGCATTGACTTTCATTCTCCATGTGCTGATTTTATTATATATCCGTGATCCGTGAAAGGCGACTATGCTTGTCATAAGAGGCGACTAAAGGGATCGGGATACCAACTGAGAAGATCGATGCTCATGATGTCAATCACTGGGTTGTCTGTTCCATACTCGATTATCTACAGACCGCCGTCATATATAGCTGGAATATTGCCGAGTGCGGCCTTAAACAACAAACAAACAAACAAACAAAGGTGCCCAAGGAACCGAAACTGATAACGATTTAGCCCACGACCCCTAACAAACTGGTGTTTCCTGACTGGCTGATGGAGTGGGCGGGGCTTGAGTTGCACTGTTGCAGTGAACGATGTCACTGACTTCGTACTTTTGTCTTCAGCTTTGTGTTTGTTAATCATCAAATAATTGTGAAGGTATTATTGTTGACGTATTGATTCATAAGAATTAACTTTAATATGTTTGTTTTTTATGGAGTTATAAACGTAAAGCCCCATGTGTTACGAGCATGTACACAGTTTGCACACCGGTATCTACGTTTCTACCTCCATAAACGTTAAACATTGAAGTCAATTCTTAATAAAATCAGACCGGATGACTAAACATCTGAAAAAATCTTATTTTGATAACGAACAAACATTGATATAAACATCATCAAACTGGAATTTGAATTATAACACATTTAATTATGACCTCAGACAGGAAGTAAAGATGCTGTGAATAAGTGAGAATAACGACCAATGTTTAAAACTGAAAACAGAATAAGTCATAACCTGTAGAGAAAATTACCATTCAATTAAACAGATTGATCTACCATGCCCACCGCGTACCACAACGTTCTTAAGTCGAGTCAAGTGGCCATAACGGAAGGCCTTCTCAAGGACGTCTATCCGTTGCCTCTCCTGATACGCGATATACACACGGCCGTTCTTAATTTCAAAATCACTTGCGAAACCTTTTAAACGAATGACGAAGTTCTCACTCGTGAATCCATCAGCTCTGGACATGGTATAGAGACGGTAGCCTCTGTTGTACCACAGCCTGTCATCTCCGAATCCTATTGCCGCGATATGTGGATCTACAATAACCGTGCGCATCCGGAAGCTAAGCCTTAATGACTGCTTTTCATGGTAAACACGCCGTATCTCTCTTGATCCGTTATGTAATCTTAGCAGAACAAACACAGTCTCCCCAACAGTATCCACGGCTATTCCAATTGGTTTGTCGCCATGGGTAAACGATGTCATCTGAAGGTTGTGTTCGCTCTCAAGGTCATACATTTTCAGACTCCACGGGATGTTCGTTACATAGAATAGTAGATCTTTATCCACATCCAGTGCAATCTTGTAGGCTATGGAATTGCCGATATCGTAGTGTTTCACATCACTTCCGTTCAGAAAAGATGAACTCAATTTCCCATGCAGGTTCACGGCGTGGAACAAACGTTTCCGTTTTGAATGAAAGGCCACACTAGACACATGTCTGTAATTCTTAGTCGGCTGTATTTTACAAGTCATCAAGTC
This sequence comes from Haliotis rufescens, assembly GCF_023055435.1. Lineage (NCBI taxonomy): Eukaryota > Metazoa > Mollusca > Gastropoda > Lepetellida > Haliotidae > Haliotis > Haliotis rufescens. The sequence continues at coordinate 3,737,175 of NW_025964002.1, read as the reverse complement.
AACCATCTGTAAAGGTTTGAAAGAGAAGAAGTAATCTGCAACAAGAAGTTGTTTTCGTCCGTCACCTGATTGTTCTGAGCTGTCTCCGCCATTGTCCCCACCAATAACTTCACCATGGTCTCCACCCGCTAACGGCGCCAGGGTTGAAGAAGCGCCCACACGCTCATCAGTACCCGATTCCACAAACGGTTTTAACCCACATCCGGCATCTTCATCCTTGTCAAAGCACAAATCCTTTCCCGTCCTCCCAGTTACTTTTGCCTTTTCACATTCTCGGTTCCAAACTTGATGTTGTGTAAATATTTCCCCAATTCTCGACTCCAAATGCATGATGCTTACTTTCTGAACCCGCAGCATCGCCGTCACACGTGTGAGATCGACTGTCGATCTGACTTCCCCCGTCTTCTTGTTACCGTCGGACACTTCGCTAACAATTTCTCGGACGACCTTCGTCGCTATCGTTGTCTTCATCTCCTGAAGAAGATCCTGCATAATCTCCTGCCTGTAACGGAGATTGAACTCCGCCATCATCTCCTGCAGAAGAGTCTCCCTAGCGCCGCTTGAATCACCATCGAGGTTCTTCTGTAGATCATTCACTTTCGTCTCCATCTCGCTAATCCTGCCATTTAGCCCCCTTTCAATCCCAACCAGACGCCTGGTAAAACTTCTTTGTTGGTTCCTGTGTCCAGCAACAAGAAACATCCACACTGAAAATAGAAACAAACAGATTGTCCAGCTTGTCATGTTGTCACAGATGGTTGTCACGTCTGCGTGGGTTTAGCACTGAGCCAGTGAGTATGGGACATACCGTGTCCTGTGTGTGTATATATACTGTCCACTACCGTATGAAGTGCGTTAAACCAACCACAGGAAGAGTTTGGTGATTCTTGTTCAGTCGGTCGCATCTGGCTCCATATTTACCACATTAATCAATTAAGCTTTCGTATTAAGCACAATCAGCTTCATCGTCGTCATCTTTCCCTGACAAACTAGATGCAATTATGGATAACAACTTCTTTAACATACTATTATAGCGGCGTTTTAGACATAGATCCTAATGCTGTTGCGAAGCAAAGTAGTCCTGCTTGACAACGGTATAATTATCGGCCCCAAAACGTCGCTATAATAGTATGTTAAAGAAGTTGTTATCCACAAATTGTATCCACTTTGTAATCCGTCAACTTCTAGGAAATACATATCAAACAATTCATCATTACGTTCACCACCATCAGAATCACAATCACCATCACTGCCACCGTCGTCATCTTCTTCAGGGGCAATGGTGGCCAAGTCGCCTCAGCTACAGAGTCGTGTCACTTAGGCGTGCCGGAAACCTATGACTTGCTGACTTCTTACACTCTAATTGTTCTAACTGGGCTAGTGTCAATATTATTGAATTCATATAATCACTGAATTCTGAATCATTTATTTGATATCGTATGTTGGAGTGACATCTCGATCGCACTGCCTCATCGAATATATACGGTATAGTTTAGACACGAACTAGTGGCTATGTAGGTTAGCCAAGGGAAATGGTGACTTACCTCCGGATATGTGAAGCCTCAGTGTAGGATATGTAATATCCCCTTTGTTAACAGAGATAACATGTAATATGATGAGGCTGTTTAAGTAGCTCGATGATAGGGCGTCCGAGGAAAAGGGGGGCTCTATTGTCTCTATGTGAGAATGAAGAATGATTTGTTTTTTTGTTGTTTAACACCGCAGTCAGCAATATCCCAGCTACATGACGGCAGTCTGTAAATAATCGAATCTTGACCAGTTAATCCAGTGATTGACACCAGTAGCATCGATCTATGCAATCCAACATCAACACCAGAGAAAAACTAGGCTCGATTATCCGGCGAAAAACATTCATTGGGCGTAAAAGACAAAATAGGCGTGAAAATACTATGAAAGGATCACTGAAAATCAGTGCTGATACCAGGCGTTCGCGAAAAGGGTAAGCTACCTACAGGTAGCACCACCACTCACACAACCCCCATAACAATGTGTGAGTGGTGGTGCTGATTTGTCAGTACGCCTGCCATGCGACGGCGCCATATAAACAAACCAACAATCAAGTGGTGGACCAGAAATCCAGTCACACTGTTGCGTATTGACTTATTTTGTTGAACTAAATCCGATACATTAATTTTGAATTCCAAGTGCAGATAACCCTTGTTCCGGGCGTTGTCTTCGACTGTTGTTCCAGGCGTTGTTCTCGACCGTTGTTCCGGGCGTTGTCCTCGACCCTCGTCCCGGGCGTTGTTCTCGACCGTTGTTCCGGGCGTTGTCCTCGACCCTCGTCCCGGGCGTTGTCTTCGACTGTTGTTCCAGGCGTTGTTCTCGACCGTTGTTCCGGGCGTTGTCCTCGACCCTTGTTCCGGGCGTTGTCCTTGATTGTTGTTCCAGGCGTTGTTCTCGCCCCTCGCCCCAAGCGTTGTTCTCGACTGTTGTTCCGGGCGTTGTTCTCTACCCTCATTCCGGATGTTGTCCTCGACCTTTGTTCCGGGCGTTGTCCTCGCCCCTCGTTCCGGGCGTTGTCCTCGACCCTCGTCCCGGGCGTTGTCCTCGACCCTCGTCCCTGGCGGTGTCCTCGACCATCGTCCCGGGCGGTGTCCTCGACCTTTATTCCGGACGTTGTGCTCGACCCTCATTCCGGACGTTTTGCTCGACCCTCGTCCCGGGCGTTGTCCTCGACCCTCGTTCCGGGCGTTGTCCTCGACCCTCGCTCCGGGCGTTGTCCTCGACCCTCGTTCCGGGCGTTGTCCTCGACCTTTGTTCCGGGCGTTGTCCTTGATTGTTGTTCCAGGCGTTGTTCTCGCCCCTCGCCCCAAGCGTTGTTCTCGACTGTTGTTCCGGGCGTTGTTCTCGACCCTCATTCCGGACGTTGTTCTCGACTGTTGTTCCGGTCGTTGTTCTCTTCCCTTATTCCGGGCGTCGTCCTCGACCCTCGTTCCGGGCGTTGTCCTCGACATTTGTTTGGGCGTTGTCCTCGATTGTTGTTCCGGGCGTTGTTCTCGACCCTCATTCGGGGCGTTAATCTGGACCCTCATTCCGGGCGTTGTCCTCGACCTTTATTCCGGGCGTTGTCCTCGACCATTGTTCCAGGCGTTGTCCTCGACCCTCGTTCCGGGCGTTGTCCTCGACCTTTGTTCCGGGCGTTGTCCTCGACCCTCGTTCCGGGGGTTGTCCTCGACCCTCGTCCCGGGCGGTGTCCTCGACCTTTATTCCGCGCGTTGTCCTCGACCCTCATTCCGGACGTTGTGCTCGACCGTTGTTCCGGGCGTTGTCCTCGACCCTCATTCCGGGCGTTGTCCTCGACTGTTGTTCCAGGCGTTGTCCTGGACCGTTGTTCCAGGCGTTGTCTTCGGCTGTTGTTCCGGGCGTTGTGCTCGACCCTCATTCCGGACGTTGTCCTCGACTGTTGTTCCGGGCGTTGTCCTCGACCGTTGTTCCGGGCGTTGTCCTCGACCCTTGTTCCAGGAGTTGTCCTCGACCCTCGTTCCGGGCGTTGTCCTCGACCCTTGTTCCAGGCGTTGTCCTCGACCCTTTTTCCGGGCGTTGTCCTCGACCCTCGTCCCGGGCGTTGTCCTCGACCCTTGTTCCGGGCGTTGTCCTCGACCCTTGTTCCGAGCGTTGTCCTCGACCCTTGTTCTAGGCGTTGTCCTCGACCGTTGTTCCGGGCGTTGTCTTCGACCCTTTTTCCAGGCGTTGTCCTCGCCCGTTTCTGGGCGTTGTCCTCGACCTTTGTTCCATGCGTTGTCCTCGACCCTCGTTCCGGGCGTTGACCTCGACCTTTGTTCCGGGCGTTGTCCTCGACCCTCGTTCCGGGCGTTGTCCTCGACCGTTGTTCCGGGCGTTGTCCTCGACCCTTGTCCCGGGCGGTGTCCTCCACCATTTTTCCGGGCGTCGTTCTAGACCCTGGCTCAAGGCGTTGTCCTCGACCTTTAATCCGGGCGTTGTCCTCGACTGTTGTTCCGGGCGTTGTCCTCGACTGTTGTTCCGGTCGTTGTGCTCGACCCTCGTCCCGGGCGTTGTGCTCGACCTTTGTTCCGGGCCTTTTTTCTCGACGGTTCTGTTGGACGTTATTGTCATAGTGTATATCCTACTTAATTTGTTTAACTGGCTTCAAAAGTGTTTTTTTCCTGTTCACAATGTATTATCATATCAGTCACCTGAAGCCTTTTGTTGGTTTCATGAATAGAAAAGTAGGTCACTTATCAACGCTTCCAGTTATATATTATGTATTAAAGAACAATATAAATCTAACCGGGCGTTCTCTAACAAATCAATATTGATCTTGATCACCCGCAGTATAGAAGATGCATAACAAAGCTTGACAAGTTAGCAGTAGGTGTTCACACTTCTGTTTCGTTTTTCGCGTTCTTTTAAATTTAGACATTTTTTATCTTTTGCTATTGGTCGTGCTCCTATATTCTTCCAAAATGCAAAGAACGCCGTCAGAAACATTCGACCAAAGTAGCTGAAACTTCACATGCGCGTTCCCGCCTGCATGTGTTCATACGATCGAATCTGCCACGGTAGCCATATCATGCACTAGGACTGGGAAAAAAATTCTCCTTAGAACGTATATCATCCTCAGAGTTAAAACTTGACATAAATACATAAAGTTAATATATCTGTTGTACATTGATTCTTGCAGTTTTAGAAACAGTTTGGGAAATTAGTTACGTGTTTCACATTTGTTATAACTTGTTACAAGACTGAGTTACAACGGAAGCAGTATGAATGTCCGTCACTGCTTTTATTTATTTATTTATTTATTTATTGACAGTACTCGACCTTGAGGATTGACTATTGATTATTGTCTTAGTACAATGTACATATTGATTGTGCCGATCAATAAATATATATATGAGACGCGGAGATATTGTTTAAGTTTATACACAATGTATATACATTGTGTATAAACTTAAACAATATCTTAGAGAGCTGTCTCTTGTGGCCCTATGTCATAGTCTCCCATAACTCCTTAGGGAGAGGCTCGTCACTTTATGTGCCGCTTTTACCGAGATATTTTCAAAGTGTTCATTTCCAATGTATTATTTATGTCACGAGGTGTGACTCAAGTAATTTATCTGTCTGTCTGTCTATTGGTTGTGGCGATCAATATATACACATTGTGTATAAACTTATATCTCAGAGAGCAGTCTCTTGTGGCCATGATGAGTGTATACAATGTGTACAATTGATATAGAAACCAAACCATCCCAACCATCATTTCTTAGAATATAATTATATATAACGATTTTTAAATGATGTATACAGCTGTTTCAAGTACGGCAGGACATGCTTACCGTTTTCGCGACCATCTTGTGTCGTCAATGATTTGCAGTGAACAATCATTTAATTTTCACAGCTACGTTTTACACCATGTGGATTTGGTTTTGGTAGATAATCGTCGCCGATTATTCTCTAAAGTGAAAAAGTTTACTGAAGTAAGATAAATTGTAAAATATGTGAGTTTAGATGAGGAATGTTTACATTGACAGTACTGGAATATTTATTCCTATCTACAACTATCAAGAGATGAGAGGGAGTAAAGGGAGTTTTAAACCGAATAATTAGAACTGTTTTCTCAAACCTTCCTGTATTGTGTTTAATAAGAGCATTGAAATTATTTTTTGAGCTACCACCAAGGTGGTATTTTTTAAACCTAACCATGTAGCCTGAAAAAAGCGACAAAACCCTTTCCATATCCAATAGAAATCTTCATAAAGCAGAGTCGATTGTACGATTCCGACTATATCACGAGCATGTCTTTATGGATCACTATCAAATAGTAATGCTACCAGTTCGCGAAAAGGTGAGCGTATCCTGCTCCACCGGTAGCATCCATCACAAACACATGCAAAGGCAAGTCAATTGTTCACCTGAAAAAAAAAAACCATGCACATGTATATTGCCTATGAAACAAAGATTTATACCGTCATTAGCCTTCAAGATTTTAACCTTGGCAAATTTGCCAGTGTGAGCTGCCACCTCTGTATCATCAAACGCTCTTTTTCTGATTTGTGTTTCAGAACAAAATTTCTATTCCGATTCGAGCTCGACTGGCATATATCTGTACATGGTTATCAGTGTTAGTTTCTGCTGCCTTGATTTGAGCGGGGTTTTCGTGTGACTGTGGAAATGGTCTTTGTCGCTTTTATTAATTTTATTTATCTAAAATTTCATTCGGTTCATGTGACCCGATAGGCGTTTAACTACAATATCACGGAAACAATTTAATCACACTGAAACTACTAATATCGTATTCATTTCGTCATAATCATCCTGGCTACATAATAACCGACACAATCATCATGGCTACCTTATCATAGAGACACAGTCACCTTGGCTACCTTATCATAGAGACACAATCACCTGGGCTACCTTATCATATAGACACAATCACCTTGGCTACCTTATCATAGACACAATCACCTTGGCTACCTTATCATATAGACACAATCGCCTTGGCTACCTTATCATAGAGTCACAATCACCTTGGCTACATTATCATAGAGACACAATCGCCTTGGCTACCTTATCATAGAGACACAATCACCTTGGCTACCTTATCATAGACACAATCACCTTGGCTACCTTATCATAGAGACACAATCGCCTTGGCCACCTTTTCATAGAGACACAATCACCTTGGCTACCTTATCATAGAGACAATCACCTTGGCTACCTTATCATATAGACACAATCACCTTGGCTACCTTATCATAGACACAATCACCTTGGCTACCTTATCATAGACACAATCACCTTTGCTACCTTATCATAGAGACACAATCACCCTGGCTACCTTATCATAGAGACACAATCACCTTGGCTACCTTATCATAGACACAATCACCTTGGCTACCTTATCATAGAGACACAGTCACCTTGGCTACCTTATCATAGAGACACAGTCACCTTGGCTACCTTATCATAGAGACACAATCACCTTGGCTACCTTATCATAGACACAATCACCTTGGCTACCTTATCATATAGACACAATCATCCTGGCTACCTTATCATAGAGACACAGTCACCTTGGTTACCTTATCATAGAGACACAATCACCTTGGCTACCTTATCATATAGACACAGTCACCTTGGCTACCTCATCATATAGACACAATCATCCTGGCTACCTTATCATAGAGACACAGTCACCTTGGTTACCTTATCATAGAGACACAGTCACCTTGGCTACCTTATCATATAGACACAATCACCTTGGCTACCTTATCATAGAGACACAATCACCTTGGCTACCTTTTCATAGACACAATCACCTTGGCTACCTTATCATATAGACACAATCACCTTGGCTACCTTATCATATAGACACAATCACCTTGGCTACCTTATCATATAGACACAATCACCTTGGTATATAAAAACACATAATTGATGCTAACGTTGAGAACTAGTATAACCCATTCCGCATCAGCGAACGTGACACGGCGCCAACCTCTTATTTTGGAATGGGTGCCGCCTCCGTGGTCCAGTGGTAGAGCGTCCGCCCGGAGAGCGGAAGGACCGGGGTTCGATCCCCGGCCGCGTCATACCAAACGACGTTAAAGGATGGTACTTCTTGTTACCCTGTCTGGCGTTCGACATTAAGGGGCTAAAACAAGGACTGGTCGGCTCGGAGTCGGTATACTGTGTCTGAGTGGGGTATTTATGTTAAACTGCGACATGGTATCTCAGTGAGCTAGCACTATAAATCGGCTTCAGTCCGGACTAGTACAAGCAGCCACACACACACACACACGTGCATGCACGTCGCTATATAAGTGCAATAATCTTTGACGCGACGTTAAACCCAATTTCACCTCACCTATTTTGCAATGACCAACTTGTTGTGGTCTCGCCTTCAGTAAATGGCGAGGCTTTTGTCTTTTACGAGTGCTTCATTTCACCCTCCTCTGCTTGGGAGACCCCACAGTGTGAGGAATGTGAAGTGCTTGCGGCGACGAGGATAGATCCAAGAACGCGGTCATTTGCCTTGGATATACATGCCAACACCCTTTGCGTGAGGTTTATGTATTAAGGTTATAATTGTTAATCCGAAGAACGTATTTGCATGATAGAAAGGAGTGTTTGTGCCATGTCCGTTATTGGAATTTGTTTGCTTTGTAACGCCGCTCTCATCAATATTCCAGCTATATGACGGCGGTCTGTGTATAATTGAGTCTGGACCAGACAATCTAGTGACTGTCATCATGAGCATCACTCTAGGCAATTGGAATACGATGACATGCATCAAACAAGTAAGCCAGTCTGAATACCCGATCCCGGTAGTCGCCAACACGGCTTGCTGAAGACCAATTGTGTGTTTATTTGTTTATTTATACTCAGAAATATTCCGGTCTGTAAGTTATCGAATCTGGACCAGACAATCCAGTGATTGACATCATGAGCATCGATCCACACAATTGGGATAGATGACATGCATCAACCAAGTCAACGAACCTGACCACCCGATCCCGTTAGTCGCCTCTTACGACAAGCATAGTCACCTTTTACGACAAGTATGGGTTGCTGAAGACATATTATACCCCGTATCTTCACGGGCCTGGCCCACTGAGATACCATGGCGAAGTTTAACATGAATACCCCACTCAGACACAGTATACTGACTCATATACTCATCTTAATGCCGTGCACCAGGCAGGGTAACAACAAGTACCATCGTTCAACTTCTTTTGGGATGACGCGACCGGAGTTCGAGCCTCGGACCTTCCGCAATCCAGGCGCACGCTCTACCTCTAGGCCACGGAGTTGGTCCTGTTCAAGGAAGACTTCAGGATATACATGTGTAATCTGATAAACAATCCTGTTGCCTTGTTACGTATCATCCACCTTTGTGGGGTCTCACAGAGGTGGGCAAGTGTGGTATTACATCGCATCCTAATGTTATGCTTAATGTTATGCTCGATGACACACAAAACACCAGCCACAAGGCTCCTAGAAAACCAGGAAATCAATACTGTACAAGATACATGAGATATTCTCAGAAAGGTTTTCTAAATTATTCATAAAAGCAAATGTCAGTGCAGCGGGCGAGAGCCACGTTTAAAATCCTTCCACCCGGCGGTGACAAGTCTTGAGCCTGGAGGAACCGAGGACCCGGATTGAGCTGCTCGCAGTGAGGCTCCACAACCGGGGGTTCTGTTCCCTTACTTAAATTTTATTTGATTCAATATTTCACGTAAGTGATTGATAAAAAAAATATTTGCTCATTTATAAACAAAATGTAATATATTCAAGAAGATTTCTGGATCTGAGTCTTGGGTTGTCTGACGTGACTTGCAGTTGCCGTTGCTTGAACCGCTGTCCAGATCTGTCCTATTGTAGGGCGACTAAATGGATCGGGTCGTCAGGCTCGGTGACTTCGTTAATTGCGTGTCAAGGTATCCCTACGACATGGATCGTTGCTCCCAATATTAATTGTTCAGGCACACACACACAAACACACACAAACATACACACACACACACAAACACACACACACACACAAACACACACACACACACACACACACACGCACACACACACGCACGCATGCACACACACACACACGCACACACACACACACACACACACGAATATATACACACATATGTTTCCACACACATATTTACATATATATTTCATAAAACACAGATGTTTTGTAAAAAAAATAATTAATTAATGAAAAAGAGAAATGTATTGTCTAATATATTATTTCCTGGTTTATATTGTCTACCAAGGAACAGTTACGTGTCTGTCACAATGTTAAGTAAAATAAGCAACAAAACTATTTCCATTATCGTAAGAAATCTCTAAAACCGGAGTCCATTGTAGTATTGCGACTATGTCATAAGCATGTGTTAATTAATCACTATGAAACAGTGACGATACCAGGTGCACAGCGTATCCTGCATCACCGGTGACACCCGTCACAAACACATGCATGTGCTAGTCATTAAGCCTGGACGTGACATCTATGGCTGACGCCGTGACGCTGCCAGGATACGACGCTACAACAACGTCACGGACGTCGGTCATCCGAATTGTTGAAAACATATGTCAGTACGACCTTGAGGTCACGACACACACAATGCTACTTGGATGATGTCATGTGTAGTATTTCATTCATCTATTTGACAGAAGGACACCGATGGTCCTGTGGTCTATGGCGCCGAAATTCGCTGTCCAGAGTTGCGTCCCATCGGCGTACCAGGAACCTATGATCCTGTGTTCGAATCCCGGTTTACCTCGATTATGTTTCTAGGTTTGTCAGCACCGTACCCGTTCTCGTGCGTTTCACTGAAGTGGTAAACGTCCGAGATCTGCAACACTTCGGGCTTTCCTCCCACATTAAGCTGACAAATCGTGATATAACTGGAATACCTTACAAAGCAGCGTTAAACCATCACCCACTCACCGAGCGTATGACAACTTTCACATGTATTGCTTATGGCTTCAAGTATTTTCTTTGGTTCTATACAAACACATAAAATGAGCAATTTCAATCTATTATACGATCGTCGGAGTTAGCATCTTTTCACGTACATAATTGTGTTTATAAACATGTTTGTCCATTGCCATGGAGACTATCAATGAGGCCCTGTACTACATGGTGTATATAGAATAGGTTTCTTCTTGTAACAAATATCGAGGAAGTATTAGGAGACGTGATGAAGTCGACCGTAGAGGAACAAATCAACAGAATGTTGCTGTCATTAGCCCCTCTAGATATAGCTGTTCACGTTGTTGGCCGACTAAATATGATGCGATCAAAACCAGTTCTATAATCAGAAGAAATCTCTATAAAAGCAGAGTCGATTGTACGTTATATATCATAAAAGCGACAAAGGCATTTCCATATGATAAGAAATATCTGCTAAAAGCCGAGTCGATTATACGATCACGAGCATGTGTTCATGAATCACTATCAAATATTGATGATACCAGGTGTTTATGAATCACTATCAAATAGTGATGACACCAGGTGTTTATGAATCACTATCAAATAGTGAGGACACCAGGTGTTTATGAATCACTATCAAATAGTGATGACACCAGGTGTTTATGAATTACTATCCAATAGTGAGGACACCAGGTGTTTATCAATCACTATCAAATAGTGATGACACCGGTTGTATATGAATCACTATCAAATAGTGATGACACCAGGTGTATATGAATCACTATCAAATAGTGATGACACCAGGTGTTTATGAATTACTATCAAATAGTGAGGACACCAGGTGTTTATGAATCACTATCAAATAGTGATGACACCAGGTGTTTATGAATTACTATCAAATAGTGAGGACACCAGGTGTTTATGAATCACTATCAAATAGTGAGGACACCAGGTGTTTTTTAATTACTATCAAATAGTGATGACACCAGGTGTTTATGAATCACTATCAAATAGTGATGACACCAGGTGTTTATGAATTACTATCAAATAGTGATGACACCGGGTGTTTATGAATCACTATCAAATAGTGATGACACCAGATGTTTATGAATCACTATCAAATAGTGATGACACCAGGTGTATATGAGTCACTAGCAAATAGTGATGACACCGGGTGTTTATGAATCACTATTAAATAGTGATGACACCAGGTGTTTATGAATTACTATCCAATAGTGAGGACACCAGGTGTTTATGAATCACTATCAAAAAGTGATGACACCAGGTGTTTATGAATATGAATTACTATCAAATAGTGATGACACCAGGTGTTTATGAATCACTATCAAATAGTGATGACACCATGTGTTTATGAATCACTATTAAATAGTAATGACCCCAGGTGTTTATGAATCACTATCAAATAGTGATGACACCAGATGTTTATGAATCACTATCAAATAGTGATGACACCAGGTGTATATGAGTCACTAGCAAATAGTGATGACACCGGGTGTTTATGAATCACTATTAAATAGTGATGACACCAGGTGTTTATGAATTACTATCCAATAGTGAGGACACCAGGTGTTTATGAATCACTATCAAAAAGTGATGACACCAGGTGTTTATGAATATGAATTACTATCAAATAGTGATGACACCAGGTGTTTATGAATCACTATCAAATAGTGATGACACCATGTGTTTATGAATCACTATTAAATAGTAATGACCCCAGGTGTTTATGAATCACTATCAAATAGTGAGAACACCAGGTCTTTGTTTCATAGGCAGTATACTTGTGCAGAGATTTTTTATGTGAACAATTGACTTGCCTTTGCATGTGTTTGTAATGGGTGGGGCAGGATACCCTCACCTTTTTGCAAACACCTGGGATCATTACCATTTGATAGTGATTTATAAACACGTGCTCATGATATAGTCGGAATCGCACAGTCGACTGTGCTTAACGCAGAAAGGGTACTGTTGCTTTATATATATGTACTTGTGTGCACATCAAAAGGGAGGGGGGGGGGGGGGGGGGGGGGGGGGGGGGGGTGGTGGTGTGCAGGTGGCCCAGACGTCTGGGATGTCTGTCAGAGACGTGGCATTGTTTGACTTGTTTTCTGGGTGAAGGGGCTCTGATGATATATACTCTGTACAGCCTCGATACCCTACTTGTGTAGATAACAAAATGGGTCATCTAGAGACGTGGAAGGTGAATTGCCTCATTTTTTCTTCAACGTATGTGGGTTTATAGCCATTTACAATGATGGATGAAATACTAAACTATACACATTGATCACAAATGAAACTTATCAGATTATAGGTTGAAAAAAAAGAATAATTGGATTAAAATCACCAGTTGAACATTCATTTGAAACTATTTATCCTGTGAGTGGACACCGTTTTTGTGCTATTCTCAGGATTTCTGTGGAACGAAGTGTCATGGCTGGCTGGCTAAACTGACAAGTGCTATTTTTCCGATCGTCTTCACCTGATGGCATTGTACGTGATAACTCCTAGGATTTAGTATATCTGCCCATATATGCGTGAATTCACACAGCCTGCAGCACGACTGAGTGAATATGGTTTTACGCCGCTTTTAGCAATATTCCAGCAATATCAAGGCGTCCCCACCGTCGCACCTGTAACGGTGTAACGAACACCTGGAGATAAGGATATATACAAATGTTTTGTAATTGAAATGCACTGCCATGAATTGGCATAGATGACATGACATCTTCAAGCTGTTAAGTGCTACGTCTGATCAATGCAATGCACAAAGACAATATATATTTGATTAATAACCATTTAGTTTGAAGAAGACCAATTTCGGTCTTTCAGTGCGCAGTCATGTGCAATGTTTTACAGGGCGGACTCCATGCTTGGCACTGTATCTGGTCTTATCGCAATTAAATATCAAAACATCCATTCACATCAGTTTACATCCATTTATATCCGTTTACATCCATTTACATCCGTTTACATCAATTTACACCCGTTATATCAGTTTACATCCGCTTACATTCATTTACATCCGTTTACATCCATTTACATCCATTTACCTGATCGTCTTTCGGTTTTTTTCGATATAAACGATAATATTGATACTGAAATCAATATTTACATGTCTCATCCCATCTTCATGCATAAACTGAAGACAAGGACGTTTGTAGGCCATCTGTGCCGTATTATATTGTCACCAGTCACGCGCCGTAACGTCTCGCATTTCAGATAATTTACAGATGAAGTTTGTGGGCGTTGTTCTTTAAGCTGTCCCAATTGTTATGGCGTGGTGAACAGCGTCAAAGGATACGAATCATGGTGGTATTAAGGGATGACTAGGGGATTTGGTACTTGGTACAGTCGGATAACATCCTCCGAAATCATTATTAAGTTTAGTCTTTATCTTCATCTTTGTGGGGCAGTGGGATAGCCTAGTGGTTAAAGCGTTCGCTCTTCACAGCGAAGACAATGGGTATAATGTGTTAAGCCCATTTCTGGTGTCCCCCGACGTGATATTGCTGGAATATTGCTAAAAGCGGCGTAAAAACTCACTCACTCACTCACTCACTTCACCTTCGTGGTATTTTTGGTCTCAATCCCTGCCCCTGGGCCAGTCTCTGTTTCAGTCCCAGTCCCAGTCTCACCCTTAGTCCCAAACCCTGCCCCTGGGCCGGTCTCTGTTTCAGTCCCAATCTTAGTCTCAACCTTAGTCCCAAGCCCCGCCCCCGGGCCAGTCTCTGTTTCAGTCCCAGTCTCAGTCTCAACCTTAGTCCCAAACCCTGCCCCTTAACCAGTCTCTGTTTCAGGCCCAGTCTTAGTCTCAACCTTAGTCCCAAGCCCTGTCCCTTAGCTAGTCTCTGTTTCAGTCCCAGTCTTAGTCTCAACCTTAGTCCCAAGCCCTGTCCCTTAACCAGTCTCTGTTTCAGTCCCAATCTTAGTCTCAACCTTAGTCCCAAACCCTGTCCCTTAGCCAGTCTCTGTTTCAGGCCCAGTCTCAGTCTCAACCTTAGTCCCAAGCCCTGTCCCTGTGCCAGTCTCTGTTTCAGTCCCAGTCCCAGTCTCAACCTTAGTCCCAAGCCCTGTCCCTTAGCCAGTCTCTCTTTCAGTCCCAGTCTTAGTCTCAGCCTTAGTCCCAAGCCCTGTCCCTTAGCCAGTCTCTGTTTCAGTCCCAGTCTCAGTCTCAACCTGAGTCCCAAGCCCTGTCCCTAAGCCAGTCTCTGTTTCAGTCCCAGTCTTAGTCTCAACCTTAGTCCCAAACCCTGCCCCTGGGCCGGTCTCTGTTTCAGTCCCAGTCTCAGTCTCAACCTGAGTCCCAAGCCCTGTCCCTAAGCCAGTCTCTGTTTCAGTCCCAGTCTCAGTCTCAACCTTAGTCCCAAGCCCTGTCCTTTAGCCAGTCTCTGTTTCAGTCCCAGTCTCACCCTTAGTGCCAAGCCCTACCTCTGAGCCAGTCTCTGTTTCAGGCCCAGTCTTAGTCTCAACCTTAGTCCCAAGCCCTGTCCCTTAGCCAGTCTCTGTTTCAGTCCCAGTCTTAGTCTCAACCTTAGTCCCAAACCCTGTCCCTTAGCCAGTCTCTGTTTCAGTCCCAGTCTCAGTCTCAACCTTAGTCCCAAGCCCTGTCCCTGGGCCGGTCTCTCTTTCAGTCCCAGTCTTAGTCTCAGCCTTAGTCCCAAGCCCTGTCCCTTAGCCAGTCTCTGTTTCAGTCCCAGTCTCAGTCTCAACCTTAGTCCCAAGCCCTGTCCCTTAGCTAGTCTCTGTTTCAGTCCCAGTCTCAGTCTCACCCTTAGTCCTAAGCCCTACCTCTGAGCCAGTCTCTGTTTCAGGCCCAGTCTTAGTCTCAACCTTAGTCCCAAGCCCTGTCCCTTAACCAGTCTCTGTTTCAGTCCCAATCTTAGTCTCAACCTTAGTCCCAAACCCTGTCCCTTAGCCAGTATCTGTTTCAGTCCCAATCTTAGTCTCAACCTTAGTCCCAAACCCTGTCCCTGAGCCAGTCTCTGTTTCAGTCCCAGTCTCACCCTTAGTCCCAAGCCCTACCTCTGAGCTAGTCTCTGTTTCAGGCCCAGTCTTAGTCTCAACCTTAGTCCCAAGCCCTGTCCCTTAGCCAGTCTCTGTTTCAGTCCCAGTCTTAGTCTCAACCTTAGTCCCAAGCCCTGTCCCTTAGCCAGTCTCTGTTTCAGTCCCAATCTTAGTCTCAACCTTAGTCCCAAACCCTGTCCCTTAGCCAGTCTCTGTTTCAGGCCCAGTTCCAGTCTCAACCTTAGTCCCAAGCCCTGTCCCTGTGCCAGTCTCTGTTTCAGTCCCAGTCTCAGTCTCAACCTTAGTCCCAAGCCCTGTCCCTAAGCCAGTCTCTGTTTCAGTCCCAGTCTTAGTCTCAACCTTAGTCCCAAGCCCTGTCCCTTAGCTAGTCTCTGTTTCAGTCCCAGTCTCAGTCTCAACCTGAGTCCCAAGCCCTGTCCTTTAGCCAGTCTCTGTTTCAGTTCCAGTCTCACCCTTAGTGCCAAGCCCTACCTCTGAGCCAGTCTCTGTTTCAGGCCCAGTCTTAGTCTCAACCTTAGTCCCAAGCCCTGTCCCTTAGCCAGTCTCTGTTTCAGTCCCAGTCTTAGTCTCAACCTTAGTCCCAAGCCCTGTCCCTTAACCAGTCTCTGTTTCAGTCCCAATCTTAGTCTCAACCTTAGTCCCAAACCCTGTCCCTAAGCCAGTCTCTGTTTCAGGCCCAGTCTCAGTCTCAACCTTAGTCCCAAGCCCTGTCCCTGGGCCGGTCTCTCTTTCAGTCCCAGTCTTAGTCTCAGCCTTAGTCCCAAGCCCTGTCCCTTAGCCAGTCTCTGTTTCAGTCCCAGTCTCAGTCTCAACCTGAGTCCCAAGCCCTGTCCCTTAGCTAGTCTCTGTTTCAGTCCCAGTCTCAGTCTCACCCTTAGTCCTAAGCCCTACCTCTGAGCCAGTCTCTGTTTCAGGCCCAGTCTTAGTCTCAACCTTAGTCCCAAGCCCTGTCCCTTAGCCAGTCTCTGTTTCAGTCCCAGTCTTAGTCTCAACCTTAATCCCAAACCCTGTCCCTGAGCCAGTCTCTGTTTCAGTCCCAGTCTCACCCTTAGTCCCAAGCCCTACCTCTGAGCCAGTCTCTGTTTCAGGCCCAGTCTTAGTCTCAACCTTAGTCCCAAGCCCTGTCCCTTAGCCAGTCTCTGTTTCAGTCCCAGTCTTAGTCTCAACCTTAGTCCCAAGCCCTGTCCCTTAGCCAGTCTCTGTTTCAGTCCCAATCTTAGTCTCAACCTTAGTCCCAAACCCTGTCCCTTAGCCAGTCTCTGTTTCAGGCCCAGTTCCAGTCTCAACCTTAGTCCCAAGCCCTGTCCCTGTGCCAGTCTCTGTTTCAGTCCCAGTCTCAGTCTCAGTCTCAACCTTAGTCCCAAGCCCTGTCCCTTAGCCAGTCTCTGTTTCAGTCCCAGTCTAAGTTTCAAACTTAGTCCCAATTCCCACACCCAATACAAAACTCGGCCTCTATCTTAGTCGTATTTTCAGTTTTATTTTGAGCTATTTACAGATTCGTCATTTGCCACATAGGGGTGTCATGTCGTTCATTAGCGACACAATTGTTCGTTAAAAGAAGCCATGAAGCATGAAATATAAACAATAGGTCATGGTCTCATCCCTTTCGACCAGAAGTCCGGCTAAATAATTACCTCACTTGAAGCAGTGACCACCGCAGAGATCAATGCATGACCCAGCATACCTTAACGGTTAGCAATGGTTAGAAGTATGTACAGGTTCTCTCTACATCTTATCATATGAGTGAGTGAGTGAGTTGGGTTTAACGCCGTTTTTAACGGTATTCCAGTTATATCACGGCGTGTTAGCTTAATGGGGGAGGAAAGACTGAAGTGATGCAGGTGCACTTTGGTGAAACCCACGAGCACGGGTATGGTGCTGACAAACCTAGAAACATAACCGGGGCGAACCGGGATTCGAACCCACAAGCATAGGTTTCTGATGTGACCAAGAGACGCAACTCTGCACAGCGAATTGCGGCGCCTTAGTCAACTGGGTCACCCGTGCCCCCTTATCATATGAACACTAATCAAGGCACACGTTGACCGACTATAATCTCTAAATCTCCTCCACAACAAACACAAAGCCAAGAATTGTTTGAAACTTTTACCAGCGCTTTCAAATCAATAATAAAAATGTAGGCATGTCCCTATACCTACCCATAGAAAGCCTCTCTGTTATATCCTACGTGGCCTTGTATCAAATTTCACTCAAAGACATTCCAACCCAAGCGCCATTTTGTTCAGGATGGAGCCTCACGTTGTCTTTTCTGTCTGCCTCGGCATTCTGTGTATCTCAGGTAAAACCTTCGTTCATGTCCGGTCATTTAAATGCGATAAATGCATTTATATTGTGGTGTACGTTTTCACATTTTAAGTATATATGTTGCACTTTTGACACAGAATGCAGGTAAATGTTAAGATGTCCATATATGAAGGCTAGAGTTCTCTGCTGATACAAATCGTTTGCACTGACATTTCAGGGACTTTGCTGTAAATAATAGTAACACACTGAAATTGTTGGAAGATATTCCAATAGGGTTGACATCCTAGTTGTTGCAATTTTTGTTCTTGGTAACCGTTACCAGGTATCGACTGTGATAAGTACAGTTGTGAAATATACGTGCTTGGTTCAACATTGTTAATTGCCATCAATGTTGTATTTTTGTTTTGTTCTGTTTTTTATTTTTGTTTAACGCCGCACTCAACAATATTCCAGCTATATGACGGCCGTCTGAAAATAATCCAGTCTGGACAAGAAAATCCTGTGGTTGACACTTTGAGTATCGATTCACAATACTGGGATACGATGACATGCATCAACCAAGTCAGCGAGTCTGACCACCCGATCTTGTTATTCGCGTCTTGCGACAAGCATTGTCGCCTTTCCCGGCACGCATGGGATGCTGAAGACCTATTCTTTACGGGTCGCCATCGATATATATTGCATATAAATGCGTTTACTGCAGTATGGCCCACAGAAATAGAGGCGACAAAGTCTTTTACCTAATTATAACACATTGTTGCCAAATGCTGTGTTGGGGCGGTCGGGTAATCCAGTGGTTAAAGCGTTCGCTCGTCACGCCGTCGACGCCGAAGACCCGGGTTTGATTCCCGACATGGGTACAAAGTGTGAAGCCCATTTCTGGTGTCCCCCGCCGTGATATTGCTGGAATATTCTAAAAGCGGCGTAAAACCATACTCACTCACTCACTCACAAATGCAGTGTTCTTTGTACGATTCCGACTATATCAATATATCACTATCAGACAGTGGTGATACCAGATGTTCGCGGAAAGGTTAGACTGTCCTGCCCTTTCCGGTGTTACAAACACATGCAATACAAGTCAAGATAAGGAGTTGCACAGGACATTGTTCTTGTCACTGATGCGTCAAAGGTAGAAATATCCTCCACACGTCTACCACAAAAATGTTGAAGGCTTTACCAAGATGTTATAAGTTGACAACCGATCTCAAGGGGTACATCAGAAGACGCAAAATGAATTACTTCCCTTTATCCAATGCATTAGGATAAACATCGGTTCATTTCATTCAAAAATACTTACGCGAGATAAACAAGTTACTTAAGGTGTGTTACGATTGATTTCTCAGCGGGGTATATGAGCGGGCTATGTAAGGGGGCTACATCGAAAATAATTGCCGCTCCTTAACCAATCAGAAGCTAAGAGCTTTTTTAAAGAACTACATATCTTTCTTTTTTGAATAATGTCACAATCACAAAATCAGGCCACAGCTGATTCAGTTCATTGATAACTTTAGCAGTAAACTCAGAACCGTTGTCACTCTGGAGAATGCTAGGAGCCCCAAGTAATAGGACAATGTCCAGTAACTGACATGCGACTTCAGAAGCACGTTTGGAGGTAAGCGGTCTCAGCACACAGAACTTAGTAAGGTGATCCAGGTACACCATAATCAATTTTAAATTCCCTTGTCTCATTGACTGCATATCTATTAGATCTACCTGGATTCGGCAGCTGCAGTCTTTGGTAACACTGGGTTTAACTACAGTCCCTTTTGTTGTTGGCCTCTTCCGCTGTCGCTGGCACCCAATACACTAAGACTTGTAGAGAGATAGGGAATTGTGTGTGACGTTTGCATATTTTTGGTTGACTTCCTTGACCATCTTGTCTCTACCACCATGGTCACTAGCAACCTGTACCCTCTTGGGAAAGTCAAAGGTCTCCTCAATGGTCACAAAGTAAATTTTAGTTTCCTGTTCTTGTTGGCGTTATCTAATTAGTTTTTGAACATCACCACACTGAAGTTTTTCAGCGGGCCAGCGGGCGCATTCTTTTGGAGACGCATTAATTTCACGATTTACAGCATTTTAATCTCATATCTATCCTATGTTTGGATTACAGTTAAGATTTATTGTTAAGTTAAGTGAAAGGTATTTGTTATCATGTCAAATAAATTTGTCTTCTCGATTTCTTTTATCAAGTTTGACCATATGAGAGCCTCAAAAGTAATTTCAGGGAATATGTCTAAGAAACTTGATGTTAAATAAGGGAATATGTATAATACCTGAAAAAAATAGGGATTATGTATATTGTACTTCTTGCATTTAAATAAACCTGTCTGTCTGTCTGCCTGCCTGTCTGTCTGTCTGTAATCAAACAGCATGACTAACCGAACCGTGTGATGCATATCACGTCACTTTGGAACTTTTTCATCGATGTGGTAGATACTTTTCATGCCAATTTTCGGGAAATGATTTTTAATTATTTTTGTAAAGCCCAATTGGCCATCACGTGTTACAGTAGATCGAAACATTTTGAACAGCCACGAAACGGTAAAGAAACATAATCAGCTGGATGGTCATGACATCCCAAATATGTCCAGAATTATTGACACGTACAATGATGGGCGAAACATCCGATACAGTCATCCGGAATGTGGAAAATATCAAAACAGCATAAATAGAATATATGATATACATTATTAGAATAATACATATATAAAAGGCATGTAAGAGGATGAGTTATTCTGGTTTGATTGGTGGGGATAATGTTAAACTCTGGCGAGTCACTAACACCTACAGGACATTGTGTCATATATTCAATATAGTGTGTTCGTAAGTTATGTAGCGTAGCAAAACGGAGTACATTTTGTAGTAAATTTCACATTTGTATCCATGTATATTAAGTGGTAGAAACTTATGTCGATCAAGGTTTCTTCACTGAACTGGGGGCACGGGTGCCCCTGTCGTCTAAGGCGCCGCGATTCGCTGTGCAGAGATGCGTCCCTTGGGGACGCCAGAAACCTATGATTGTGGGTCCGAATCCCGGTTCGCCCCGATTATGTTTCTAGGTTTGTCAGCACCATACCCGTGCTCGTGGGTTTCACCGAAGTGGTAAAGGTCTGAGACCTGCATCACTTCGGGCTTTCTTCCCACATTAAGCTGACACGCCGTGATATAACTGGAATACTGTTAAAAGCAGCGTTAAACCCAACTCACTCACTCACTCTTCACTGAACTATCTCCTATCCCAAATCTCGTCATAGTTTCCCTCCCTCACATTCATGCTACTGGAATTTGATACTGGCCATATCAGGTTCCAGCCGGCTGTTAACGGAGACTGGCATGGCTGCAGCCAATCTCTTTTCTAAATTGGCCCTTTACAGTATTAACAGTTATTGTTATATATTTGTATTCACTGAAGGAATCTTTGTTAATGTTTCATGTTCATATTATACCATTTTGCCAAGCCATCATTTTATGTCATATTCGAGTGGTACTCATATTTTACCTGGAGGTAATGTAGCGTAGCAAAACGGAGTATATTTTGTAGTAAATTTCACATAAGGATAAGCATGTTATCTTTATTTTCTGGCGGTTTGAAATGAAATGACGTTTGGGATTATCTGCCCTTGAGCAGAGGTGAAGGTTGGAGAGATAAAAATGTGGCGGCAAAAGAACGGCGTCTTGTTGTCTGCGGTAGCCAGAATAATTACAAGATGTAGAAGACAGGTCCCACAACGCAACAGTTAATACCTTTCGTCGCATCAGCAATCGTTTCACTACATAACTTTTTTGTTTCATACGGATTATATGATGATTACAACATTCGTGTCGGCCATTTTGAAAACGATATAATCACTAGGCAACCTCACCGCCATCATAATGAAAGATGTGTGTATAATTTGACGTAGCAGGTATTAAGGCACATAATTTTGAATGGCATGACATGAGTTATAGAGTATCCTTTTAAGCAGATTTTAGCAATATTCCAGCAATATCCCCGCGGGGTCACCAGAAATTGGCTTCACCCATTGTATCCACGAGGGGAATCGAACTCAGATCTTTGGCGTGACGAGTGAACGCTTTAACCACTAGGCTACTCCACCGCCCAGAGTTTATATGAAACAGGTACTAATTTTGAAAATAAAGAATACCTACAAGCTGATTTCATACATGTCAGGTATATGACATAGTATTTTATGATAATCTTTCCCACAGCAGTTATCAAGTGCGACGGGGACACCAAAATCCACCCATACACGAAGTACCGCTCCCTAGAGATCACCAGAAAGCAGGTCCTCAAGAAGACCATTTTCAACACCGTCTGCAGACCCAAGACACCGGAAAGTAGTGACGAGATTGTCGTCACCGACATGACAGTCGGGTCCAGAGTCGGTCCAGAAGACAAAAGCTTTGAGTTCACCAAGGTCAAGGACAACCACACCTTCCGAAACAAATCTGAACTGCTGGAGTCTACCACCGTTAAGACCCTCAACGAGTGCGTTGGCAAATGCTCCGACAACAAAGGCTGCCTGGCCTATGCGTATGAAGACAATGGCAAGGGATGCAAACTGGCCAAGACCTGTAAACCCTCTCTGTCGCCGGCGGCAGACTCCCAGGTGTTCATGATGTCCTACTGGTATTAGCGTCGTCCAGGTGGATCCTACCCGCCCAGGACACCACACCCTCTCATCCGTTTAGTCAGATGCTTTGGTGATGTAGCGACTGGGGAATACGAATCCCCCTGCTGGTGTGGCTCTACGGGCAACTGTTTAAGCTAGCTCTCACGCTAATGAATGCTCTTTGTTATTAAGATCAGTTGATCTTCTTTTTTCATGCATTTTGCCTGAAACCATTGTGTTATATAAATGTAGATGGCTACTTTTAATACTTTATCTTTATTACATGCCTTTGCTTGATTTTTTGTCTATGTAATGTGTTCATCTTTGTTCTTTGTTAAAGTGTAAGATTGTCTATGGTCAAGACATAGCGGAATATGTTGATGACAATAGAGAATTTCCAGATTTTCATGCTATGTACGAATGACATTTCAATTTTGTTTGAAAAAACCCTGGTCAGACAGTGCAATAACATATGCATTAACATATGCTGCATGTCTGGTGATCCAGATTATAGTCAAACGTCTTGTCACACGCCTTTTTAATCCGTATGTGTGCACACAATCCCTTCCAAAGACACTGGGAGATGGTTCCAACCTTGCTCCAGGTCGGTGGGTCGTTCGAGGCTTGGTCAAGAGAAATACAATAAATGCTGCGTCGATCCGGTGCACATGCCATTGTTAACTGATGCTGTTTAGATGTATAGCTTAGTCTTATTAATGTATATTTATTGCGTCCAGTTCAAGCATTGAATTCTGATGTCCCCCGCCGTGATATTGCTGGAATATTGCTAAAAGCGGCGTAAAACCATACTCACTCACTCACTCAAGCATTGAACTGAATATGACTTGGTAGTCCCCTCGTATTAGTCACACGCCACTTCTCACCCTCCGATTTTGTCACACAGAGGATATGACGTTCCTTTAAGACAAACCTATTGTTGGGTTATGGACTTGGTTCTGTTCTAACAGTCAGGTTTGAAGAAGGTGGGGATCCGTGCAGTCAACCCTGTCCTGTGTTGTAAGGTGTGTGATGGAGTGGAAAACAGCGGGAGATACCAACTTGATGAGTGTTTAAAGAAGGGATGCGCCGTGGCAGAACTCAGAGCATATAAAAAGTATTAAATAAAACAATTACCCCAATCCATGCACGTCCCATTCACAAGTCTCAGCAGCCCCTTTTAAGCCATAAATTAAGACACTTGAGGGTCCTTTAAGCACAAGTGTTCCATCATAAAATTACTTTCAATGAACTTTATTGATTTATGTTATTGTGTAGCAGTAACCTGACAGGTAATGCCATGGTGACGGATGTATGTCAAAGTATATGCAACTGACGCATGTGCATCGTTGTTATACCTGGAAAACATATTGTACGATGTTGATTGTATATATGAATGTGTTCGCTTTCTGTATATCAGTTCTAATGTGTTGAATTCATGTACTTGCATAACGTTCATTTAAATGACAGACGTGGGGTGAGGAAGACTGGCGGTCATGACATCTATTGGATATTTTTTTCAATCTAATTAAAATACATATTTTACTCCGACACGATACCATTCTGCTGATGATCTGTCGACAGCATACAAGGTCGCGTTATGGTAGCTCTGAGCGAACTTTGACCGCTCGATATAAAGGAAGGATGCGTGGGTTCTGGAGCCAATCAGATGGCAGTTTTCTAAAACGATTCGGTACATATTTTTAACCACCTCGATTCGGACATTTCGATTTTAATTAACGAAATCTCTCACACAACACAGATACTCCTTTGATGGTGCTCCAGGTTGGTGTAGATGCCATCGTACAGGTATAAAAGATCTGTTTTCAGTGGGGCTGCTTTGTTATTGACTTCCCGTGTTCATGGGTAATCTCATTCACTGCTATACAACCCGGAAGCCTGCTCGACGACATCTGAACACTCTATTCACTTCACACGTAGCACTGTTTCGGCTTGTGATAAGGAGCTACCGGTTCTCAGGACTGACAGTTTATAGAGATAATCCAATTTTATGAACGAGTGTTAACATATTTGATATCAAAAGACCTTTGGGTGAGATTCTATTTATCATCCAACATCATTCTTCCAACTTTTTCACTTTGTAGACAGTAATGAGCAGTGTCTTATGTGTAAAAAGTACTGCTAACAGCTTCAGCAGCAGAGCCATTAGTGATGTCATTTGATTGTGACGTCATGGTAACAAAGCATTGTGATGCAATTTCATTGCAGCGATGTCTACAATGTAGATATCGCTTGAGTGAGATCAAGCGATATCTCCATTGTAGATATCGCTGCAATGAAATTGCATCACTCAAGCGACGTCTCCTGTGGTAGCCAGTTCTGGATCATAAAAAGATTTATCATCCCAACCTGGCTTCCACAGGAGATATCGCCAGAATGAAATTGCATGACAATGTTTTGAGGCTATTGTGACGTCATCGGTTACCATGACGTCACACACAAATGACATCACTACCCTATGCTGCTGAAGCTGGTTAGCTGTGTTTCTTACACTGACATCAATAATACGTTTTACAGACTGATAAAGCTGGAAGAGTTATTTTGGTGATAAATAGAACTTCACCCGCAGCCTTTTGATAACAAATATATCAACACTCGGCAAGCCTCGGAATTAAAACCTTTATAGACTATATACATTTGATATCAAAAGACACAAGGGTGAGATTCTCTGTATATGGAGGGATGAGGATGTTCTGTATTCCCCGCTATTGTATTATTTTGGAGGGGAAATCTCACAATTCCTTAGTATTGTATTTTGTAAATGCATAAATATATTTGTTTACCTACTCAGCATTACTTTGGCCGCCATGTATGTATTGTAACACACTCGACCAAAACAGACCGTGACTCTCAATAAAGACCCTGCTCTCCACAAAATCTTGTCATCATTTTACATCTTTTAAGTGGTTTTCAGTGAGCTCATAGCGAAACCCCGTTAATCCGACACTACCTACAGTAAATGCTTTTCTCAGGAACTTCGTTTCATTTACAAACGAAACACGCCACTTTTAGCAATATTCTAGCAATATCAGTTTTTCCAGAAATATCGGCGAGACGTCTTCAAATCTTCAATTGAGTTCAAATATGTACAGTGAAACCTTGTCGATCCGGACAGTGACATTCACAGGGAAACCTTGTCAATCCGGACAGTGACATTCACAGGGAAACCTTGTCAATCCGGACAGTGACATTCACAGTGAAACCGTGTCAATCCGGACAGTGACGTTCACAATGATACCTTGTCAATACCGACAGTGACACTCACAGTGAAACCTTGTCATTCCGGACAATGACGTTCACAATGAAACCTTGTCAATCCGGACAGCGATATTCACTGGGAAATCGTCCGGTTGAAACCATTGTGGATTGAGTGATAGATACGTAACGAACTCTCATTATTTGAACCTCTTACTTATTTACATACTTACTTAAAACACATATTTACACACTTAATAAAAGTCGACAAAACCCTTTCCATATTCATAAGAAATCTCTGCTAAAAATAGTCTACTGTACAAATCCGACTATATCATGAGCGTATCGTGCCCGACAAACACACGTAAAGGCAAGTCAACTGTTCACCTGAAAAAAAACACGGAAACATATTGTACATGTCAAAATAGAGAACTGCATGGGACTTCATTCTTTTCACTGAGGCGTCAAATTTGGAATGTCTTCCACATATCTACCATAAACTTTTTGAAAACTTTACTGAAGCCATGAATGTTGCAACCTTGATCAAACAACTTCTGAGTTGCATGGCGCTCTTTGAAAAAGACATAATTACTCTAATACTTACTTCAAACACATACTTACTTATCTACTTAAAACATAAAACTTACATTCTAAAACACACATTCACTTACTTACTTGAAAAACATATTTACTTAACTACTTAAACGATATTCTTACTTACACACTTACTCAAAACACACACACTTACTTACATACTTACTTAAAACACATACTTGCTTACATACTTCAAACATATACTTACTATTTACTTAAAACACACACACTTACTAACATACTTACATAAAACACACACTTACTTACATACATACTTAAAACACACACTTTCTTCAAACATACTTACATACATAATTACTTAAAACACATGCTTACATACATAATTACTTAAAACACATGCTTACAAACATAATTACTTAAAACACATACTTACATACATAATTACTTAAAACACATGCTTACATACATAATTACTTAAAACACATGCTTACATACATAATTACTTAAAACACATACTTACATACATAATTACTTAAAACACATGCTTACATACATAATTACTTAAAACACATGCTTACATACATAATTACTTAAAACACATGCTTACATACATAATTACTTAAAACACATGCTTACATACATAATTACTTAAAACACATGCTTACATACATAATTACTTAAAACACATGCTTACATACATAATTACTTAAAACACATGCTTACATACATAATTACTTAAAACACATGCTTACATACATAATTACTTAAAACACATGCTTACATACATAATTACTTAAAACACATGCTTACATACATAATTACTTAAAACACATGCTTACATACATAATTACTTAAAACACATGCTTACATACATAATTACTTAAAACACATACTTACATACATAATTACTTAACACACATGCTTACATACATAATTACTTAAAACACATGCTTACATACATAATTACTTAAAACACATGCTTACATACATAATCAAAACACATACTTCCTTACATATTTAAAATACCTACTTAATACACATACTTACCGACTAACGGGATCGTGTGGTCAGACTCGCTGACTTGGTTGAAACATGTCATCGATCCCAATTGCATGGATCGATGCTCATGATATCAGTCACAGGATTATCTGGTCCAGACTCGATTATTAACAGACCGCCGTCATATAGCTGGAATATTGCTGAAAACAACAAACCAACCAACCATCTTACAAACTAACTTAAAACACACACTTACTTACATACATACATACATACATACATACATACATACATACATACATACATACATACATACATACATACATACACACACACACACACACACACACACACATACATACATACATACATACATACATACATACATACATACATACATACATAATAAGAACATATTCCTGTTTAAAACACATACTTCCTTACTTAACAAAGACATACACTTATTTACATACTTAAAACAGATACTTACTTAAAATACACACTTACCTACATACATACTGTAAACACATACTTACTTACTTAAAACACACACTTCCTTACAGACTTACTGAAAACACATACTTACATACGTAAAACACATACTAACACACTCACTAAAAACGCACACTTACTTACATACGTACCTATACACATACCATGAACTTACTTACATTCTTAATTAAAACACATACTTACTTACACAGTAACTAAAACACATACTTACATCCTTACTAAAAACAATTACTTACTTACACGCTTAAAACGCATACTTACACATTTACTTACAAACCTAAAACGCATACACACATTTACTTACATGCTTAAAACGCATACTTACACACTTAATAACATACTTAGTACGCATACTTACACTTATTTACATACGTACCTATACACATACTTACTTACATTCCTAATTAAACCACAGACTTACATCCTTACTTATAACACATACATACTGAAAAGAGAAATATGGAAAGTTTCGATGCGCTGAGTCTCATAGATTGATATGTCAAATACAACAAAAGGAAAGAGAAAGCAAATGATACTAGCTATAGTGTACACGGAACTTGGCTGAACCTTTCAGGAAATGTTGCTTATTTCCAGGCGGCTACAAGAGATGTCTATACAATGGTTCCTGGAGGGTTCTTCATTCTCTAATGAGGTTCCATTGTGATATGGAGCACATCTCGGCTTACAAGACAGACTTGTAGGCAAGTTTGAATAGGCAGATATCGATGAAACAAAGTATATTCCGGAACTCATTTGTGGATAACACGGTACATTCTACGACTAATGGCTCCTGTAATGACACTTATCTGATAATCGATGGAAACAAAGCGACAAGTGTTTCCTCCAGGCTTGAACTAGTGCCCCACGGTAGTGTCGAATCGATGGAGAGACAGGAGCTTATAAAACAGTTGTATGTGCTGCACGAACTGATTGAGCTTGGAACATACTGCGGATAGTAATTTTGTTTTAACTTTTACCATTTTCTTTGGTGAAAATGTCAAATCCAATTTTCAAGTGTATACTTTCTTCTGCCCTGCAGTTTATATTGGGTGCCGGTGTCCGGGTGTGCGGGTATACTGAGGTGCAGTTGTACACTTATGCAGGTGTGCAAGTGCATAGATTGAAGGTATACAGGTATGCAGGTGTACAGGTGTGCGGGTATACATATATGCAGGTGTGAAAAAGTACAGGTATGCAGGTGTGAGTGTGTACAGAGTTAAAGATATACAGGTATGCAGGTGTGAAAGTGTACAGGTATGCAGGTGTGAAAGTGTACAGAGGTAAAGATATACAGGTGTGCAGATGTGAAAGTGTACAGGTATGCAGGTGTGGATGTGTACAGAGGTAAGGATATACAGGTATGCAGGTGTGAAAGTGTACAGGTATGTAGGTGTGGAAGTGTACAGAGGTAAAGATATACAGGTGTGCAGGTGTGAAAGTGTACAGGTATGCAGGTGTGGATGTGTACAGAGGTAAGGATATACAGGTATGCAGGTGTGAAAGTGTACAGGTATGCAGGTGTGAAAGTATACAGGTATGCAGGTGTGAAAGTGTACAGAGGTAAATATATTCAGGTATGCAGGTGTGAAAGTATACAGGTATGCAGGTGTGAAAGTATACAGGTATGCAGGTTTGAAAGTGTACAGAGGTAAAGATATACAGGTATGCAGGTGTGAAAGTGTACAGGTATGTAGGTGTGGAAGTGTACAGAGGTAAAGATATTCAGGTATGCAGGTGTGAAAGTGTACAGGTATGCAGGTGTGAAAGTGTACAGAGGTAAAGATATAAAGGTGTGCAGGTGGGAAAGTGTACAGGTATGCAGGTGTGGATGTGTACAGAGGTAAGGATATACAGGTATGCAGGTGTGAAAGTGTACAGGTATGTAGGTGTGGAAGTGTACAGAGGTAAAGATATACAGGTGTGCAGGTGTGAAAGTGTACAGGTATGCAGGTGTGGGTGTGTACAGAGGTAAGGATATACAGGTATGCAGGTGTGAAAGTGTACAGGTATGCAGGTGTGAAAGTATACAGGTATGCAGGTGTGAAAGTGTACAGAGGTAAATATATTCAGGTATGCAGGTGTGAAAGTATACAGGTATGCAGGTGTGAAAGTATACAGGTATGCAGGTTTGAAAGTGTACAGAGGTAAAGATATACAGGTATGCAGGTGTGAAAGTGTACAGGTATGCAGGTGTGGAAGTGTACAGAGGTAAAGATATTCAGGTATGCAGGTGTGAAAGTATACAGGTATGCAGGTGTGGAAGTGTACAGAGGTAAAGATATACAGGTATGCAGGTGTGGAAGTGTACAGGTATGCAGGTGTGGATGTGTACAGAGGTAAGAATATACAGGTGTGCGGGTGTGAAAGTGTACAGAGGTAAACATTTACAGGTATGCAGGTGTGAAAGTGTACAGGTATGCAGGTGTGAAAGTGTACAGAGGTAAACAAATACAGGTATGCAGGTGTACAGGTGTGCAGGTGTACAGGGGTACAGGTGTGCAGAGGTAAACAAATTCAGGTATGCAGGTGTACAGGTATGCAGGTGTACGAACGGGTTTTCTTTCCAGTGGTCCTTCATTGCAACAACATTTTTTTCTGTACAGATAATACTGTATGTTGATTTTAACATATGAGTGCGGCATTTCGAAGCTGTAGTTTCACTACAAGGTATGACTAGTATGGCGTTTCTTTGTTCTTTCAATGCGACGTATCAATAAAGAAGCTAGTGAGCAGCGAGTAGGTTGGGCATGGTCCAATAGCTATGAATACAAAGACACAGATATTTACAACACCAACAAATGATGATCAGGGATGAAGCTTTGGGCCCGACACCAAGGTGTCACGGGTTCAATACGATGGTCTATTACAGTGTTGTTGCAATGGGTTACAGCCATATCCATATACAAGCGACAAAACCCTTTCCACAAACATACGAAATATCTACTAAGAGCAGAGTCTATTTTACGCTCCCGACTATATCATAAGCATGTGTTTATGAATCACTATCAAATAGTTAAGATCAAATTTATTCGCGAAAAGGTTAGCGTTTCCTGTCCTACCGGTGGTACATCACAAACACATGCAAAGGCAAGTCATTAGTTTGCCTGAAACGAACCACGGTAACATTTGGTACATTACATTCATTAACAAAGGAGAGAAACATTTGAAACTGTAAAAGGAAATGAAACCTGAATTGAGTATATGTTGGTTTATGCCTAATGCTTGAAGGTTTACTTACGTAAGATTTCATTGGACAGAATTGATACTTGACGTCTTTTGGTGTGTATGTTTCAATTTTTCTTCATACAAGTATGTCTTTGTATTTATGTCTTTGCATGAACCTTTTTGTATCACACATATTAAGCACCTTTGTCTCAAGCACACGCCGTACCCTATGACTGTAACGATACACCATCCCGACTGACGTTCCGGGTGTGCCAGATTACCTCTGTAATTGGCTGAATTGTTTCTATTAACATTCATACCACCACCCTACAAGAAACTCAACACTCCGGCGATCAGCAACACACTCGGACACGCGCAGCAGTCATATCCTGCCATCGATTAATCTATCGCTCAACCAGGGCTCCTCACTCTGTCTGATACATCATTACGACGAGGTCCAATGCATTAGAAGGAAATCCTGCTTGGCATCAAACATCGAATATGCTTTGGGAGATATTTATTCACGCTCTAGTTCTTGGTGGATTTACAATTCCAGGTAAAATGTGTCATTTATTAATATACTTTTTATTTGTTTGTAGAAGAACGATAGATATGTTGGTTCATATATTGAAAAAATATTCCAAAAAAAGAAACGCATATGTTGGTTTTAAAAAGTTCATCTTGTGTCTTCTACAAGGCTATAGAAGCGATTACAAAGTGAAACACAGTCAAATGAGAAGTCTTTGTTCTTCCTGTCACTATTTCAAACACGGCAGTCATAAAACTTAGTACCGTGTGTCGTGAGTCGAGGTGAAATTGGGTTTAACGTCGCGTCCAAGATTATTGCATTTCTATAGCGACGTGCATGCACGTGTATGTATGTGTGTGGCTGCTTGTACTAGTCCGGACTGATGCCGATTCATAGTGCTAGCTCACTGATATACCATGCCGCAGTGTAACATGAATACCCCACTCAGACACAGTATACTGACTCCGAGCCGACCAGTCCTTGTTTTAGCCCCTTAATGCCGAGCGCCAGACAGGGTAACAACAAGTACCATATTTTAACGTCTCTTGGTATGACGCGGTCGGGGATCGAACCCCGGACCTTCCACTCTCCGGGCGGACGCTCTACCACTAGACCACGGAGGCGGTTAGTACCGTGTGTGTCGTCCAGTGGTGTCAATGACTGCACGACACCTCATGACCATAGAACCAGGTAACCTGCGGATGAAACCTTGCGGAATGGTTGCCCATTCTAGAAATAAAGAAGACCAGTGAGACCGCCTCATCTGTTTCATATTTAGATACATACATAAACATTCAGAGTGTTAAAACGGTCTTCACAAGACTGTATGACAAGAGGGATGACTTCAACCTTCACTTTATGTCGGGCAATATTTCCGCAGCTCCAGCCTTTGGTGTCTACATTTCACTTTGAGGTACAGTCGACCATGTTCTTTCTGACTCTTGCTCAGAAGTCGTTATGGTGGACTTGTGAAGGACATTTTCAAATCAGTGACAAAATTATATCAGATGCGATTCACTATTTTGAGGTGCACCATGTTCTCGTACTTTGTCAGGTGAACAATTGACTTGCCTTTATATGTGTTTGTGACGGATGCCACCGGTGGGGCAGGATACGCTCACTTTTTCTCGAACACCTGGTATCATCACTGTTTGAAAGTGATTCATAAACACATACATATATTCGGAATTGTGCAATAGCAGTCATCCCCACGCGTACGTTTCAAGTATTTCCATAGTGACAAATACTTTATCACACAGCTCGTTCCTCAGTTTTCTCCATTTCCTCACTTTCTATAGCTCCTGTCAAATTCTGGAAAATAGATACAGTTATTAGTATATTGTGTGATTTTCAAATCGTGAATGAAGAACATAATCTTCTGGAAGACACCAAATAATATAATGCAATTTACATGATACCGGTCATATAAGGGTTGGTGCTCTAAGATATAAGTTGGTCGATACTCCACTAACCCTTTATATACACGACATAGAAAACGATTATCTGATGAATGACAAAAGAGTTTTGCTTCCTTCTTTGCATGTGGAATCTCGTTTTACAAATTAATCTCATACCATATGTCAAGGATGTTTACTGAAGTGTGTGATATGAAGCAATATGGCCACATCAGTATCTTGAACGCCTTTCGTTTCTCGGTTTATATAAGATATTCATAATGAGACAGGATATTACAAGGACATCCTGAAAATTGACAAATAAAGATTGATACGGGACATTGACAAAGTCCACTTATATGAAGCATTTGTGTTATTTCTTTGGTTTCTTTGGCGGGAGTATTGATGTGCTGCGTTAGGCAACACACAAACACTTCCTTGTTTATGCAGTTTGTGTGAGCGGTGGGTGTTACCAGAAGGACAATACCTACCCTTTCCGCGAACACTTGGTCATCACTTATTTTTTTCATGCAATTTTCACCACTGCTGTCTTTTACGCGTAATGGAATCTGTTTCAGCAGATAATCGAGACTGATTATTTTACGAAACGGTTAAGCCAGGCGTGTATTATGTGGAGTATGTTGATCGAAGTTGTGTATTTTAACAGACAGAACAAACACTTTTGGAAAAAACAAACAAAATGACTGTCCGTTTGAACAGAACTGATACACATCACCGGAACAGATCACTAACTGGCCATCCGAACAGACAATTGACTGACTAACTGAGCAGACCACTGGCTGTCCATCAGAACAGTCCATTGACTGGTCATCTTAATAGCCCATTAAACGACCATCTGAACAGCCCATTGACTGATCACCTGAACAGCCCCTTTACTGACCATCTGAACAGCCACTTGACTGATCGTTTGAACAGATGTGATATAATTTTGAACAGATAACTGATTGACTATTTGAAAAGACCAGTGGCCAAGTTTCTGAACAGACCGCTGACTGACCATTTGAACAGCCCATAGACCGACTGTTTCCTAGACAGTTGACTGACCATTTGATAAGACCTAATTTAGTGAAACAAAGGTCGACTTTATTGTTTCTATATGAAACACAGAGACTGAATGCTTATGTGTCTACACTTTCTGTTGGCAAACAATCACTGTATCATTCTTTATATCAGTTAGACGTGTTTGTTTTCTTTGGTGCCCGAGGGATCTATACGATACAACGCATTCACTAACCACATCGTAAAGGCACAAGACCATTAGATGACGACTACAAGCACTGAAAACGACCATTCGTAGAGAACAATTAGGTATCTCAATGCCCGAAGATTGAATTATGAATAATTGAAAAGAAAAAATCAAAGTTCATGTGGCAATATTGTAACTTCCCATTGTGGCCATTCCCATGATGTGTTGTGTACAGACGTGTGAGGTCTTGTAGCGACATGATCGCCGTGGTCTAGGGGGGCACGGGTGGCCCAGTCGTCTGAGGCGCCGCGATTCGCTATGCAGAGTTGCGTCCCTTGGGCAAGCCAGAAACCTATGATTGTGGGTTCGTATCCCGGTTCGCCCCGATTATGTTTCTAGGTTTGTCAGCACCATACCCGTGCTCGTGGGTTTCACAGAAGTGGTAAACGTCTGGGACCTGCATCACTTCGGGCTTTCCTCCCACATTAAGCTGACACGCCGCGATATAACTGGAATACTGTTAAAAGCGGTGTTAAACCCAACTCACTCACTCGCCGTGGTCCACAGTATTCCACCCACATATATCATCAGTAAGCATGACGTAAGCTTGTCAACACGAGGGCGAAACGCGATCGAGGTGACCGCGAACTATTCAAGGATAATGGATTAAATGAATGTATTTATGAAGTTTGACCTATTTCGTTTTGTGATTAAATCACATTAAACAAGGCTACACAGGATAATAGGACTTTGGTCTTTTGGTCTTTACTCTATTTGTCGTGAACAAAGGGTATATAACTGAAGTATAATCTTGGTTCAAAGTTTGTTTGTTTCGCTCTTCCATGCTCATTCGGGGCGCCGTATACTTGTATAGTGAGTGAGTATGGTTTTACGCCGCTTTTAGCAATATTCAAGCAATATCACGGCGGGGGACACCAGAAATGGGCTTCACACATTGTATCCATGTCGGGAATCGAACCCGGGTCTTTGGCGTGACGAGCGAACGCTTTAACCACTAGGCTACCCGACCGCCCCTTATACTTGTATAACAACTCGATATTTATCTTCGCGCTGACTGACGTGGCAGGAAAAGGTCAACTTGTGTCACACCCGGCTTTGCTTAGTGAGTTTACATGGGTATTTTCTAAATACATCACAGTTTCCACGGAAAATAATTGAGTAGAGGTATTGTATGATTTCACTGCAACCGTGTACCAACCGATCCCTCAGCATATAATTCGTACAACAAGACAGTCGATCTTAAGAAATATAAGCTAAAAAATTATGTCCATAATTATGAGAAATCTAAAAACTAAAAAATGAGTCGGTTGTACGGTTTCGGTTACGTCATAGGCATGTGTTAATGATTCACTATCAAATAGTTCCAGGTTCCAAAAGGTGATCATATCCTGCTCCATTAGTAGTAGCCGACACACCAAATTGTTGTGAAATGTTAACGCCAAAGGCTGAGCTGCTGGAATATTGCAAAAAGGGCAAGTTGACAATTGGAAAGTTGAAGTCATCCTTCTTGTCATACAGTCTTGTGGAGAGTTCTTTGTCTCTCTGAAACTTTATGCATGGATCTAAATATGAAGCAGATTAAGCAGTTTTACTGGTCTCTTTTATTTCAAGTTCGGGGGGGGGGGGGGGGGGGGGGGGTCCGTGGAAGAGGATTGGCTATTTGATAATTATGGAACGATAACAGATCATCGATTTACCTGAAGCTTAAGTTAAACTTCTTGGTGAAATTCCCTTGTCGTATCCAATACGAGCCGAAATCCCGATTCTAACGCAGAAAGATCGGCAAGGACGGTGGCGCAGTTTTTGCCCATGTGGATGCCCACGTTTGGCCCAAATGTCCTATCCAAAAATTTCATATCGACATATCGATAAAGGATCACTCGGTGTTACTCATATTGATAAAGGATCACTCGGTGTTACAGACATATTGGTAGAGGATCACTCAGTGTTACAGTCATATTGATAGAGGATCACTCAGTGTTACAGTTATATTGATAAAGGATCACTCGGTGTTACAGGCATATTGATAGAGGATCACTCGGTGTTATTCATATTGAAAAAGGATCACTCGGTGTTACAGACATATTGATAGAAGATCACTCGGTGTTATTCATATTGATAAAGGATCACTCGGTGTTACAGACATATTGATAGAGGATCACTCGGTGTTATTCATATTGATAAAGGATCACTCGGTGTTACAGTCATGTTGATAAAGGATCACACAGCGCTATAGGGCGAGACCAATATCGAGGACCAGCCAATCAAATCGATGAGCCATTGTGAGCATTATCTAGAAAAGGTGAAGTGAGGTGAAATGGGGTTCAACGTCGCGTTCGAGATTGTTGCATTTATACAGCGACGTACGTGTGTGTGTGTGTGTGTGTGTGTGTGTGTGTGTGTGTGTGTGTGTGTGTGTGTGTGTGTGTGTGTCTGTCTGTCTGTCTGTGTGTGTCTGTGTGTGTCTGTGTCTGTGTCTGTGTCTGCCTGTGCTAGTCCGGTTTTATATTGCTAGCAAATGCAAAACTAATTTAACTATTCTCATTCCACTGGAAAAAATGTTTTGTTTTTTTTCAGATGAGGGACGGTCGGGTAGCCTAGTAGTTACAGTGTTCGCTCCCGACATAGGTACAATGTCTGAAGCCCATTTCTGGTGTCCTCCGCCGTGATATTACTGGAATATTGCTAAAAGCAGTGTGAAACCATACTCACTCACTCACTCTTTTCAGATAATGTCCACGGCCAAGAGATTGACTGTGAAACCTACGTATTGAGAACGGACGTCCCTCGCATACAGAAAATCTACCGTTGCCTTAGCGGACCTAAAAGTGGACCAAAACTTGTTCTCCATCAAGTATGTCCTCTGGTGAAGATGCCTTCCTCTGTTATTCAACTGGATACATCAACTCAGGACATCCGCCCTGTGATGGATGACGTCATCTACCAGTTCCAGATCATTGGGAATCAGTCGACCGTGGCCAGTGACGTCATCAGCACTGTCACTGGTCTGTCATTGCATGACTGCAGCGTGACGTGCACAGGAAACCCATCCTGCATGTCCTTCGCGCATGCAGTAGATGGCACGTGTGTGTTGGCCAGAGCATGCAAGCCGTCTATGACAGCTCAAGAGGGTTTCTCCGTCTACGATATGGCTTACTGGTACCAAGACTGACGGGGCCGGAGTCTTCATGTTTAGATTTCTGTTGAAACACATGTGTGAGTTGCTAGGAAACACCACGGTCCGGGTATTTATATATGTTTGATATGCGATGTCTCTCATATGATTCTAATGTACTTTGTATGATGTTGCCAGGCCCTTATGATACGCAGGATTCAGGGTGTATGTAGGGGGTATTGGGGACTCAGCAGTGTTGCAGATAAAATCGTAATTAGTAAGCATTTTCAACATTTATGAGGACAAAAACATCTGTGACCGTACATGTTTCATTTATACATATTATGTTAATTAATCTAACTTCAAATCACACCATTCTATGACCTAGGAATGTGTTCTAGCCTATAGGTTTTCATTCTGCCTTTGAAGGGGCGGTTGGGTAGCCTAGTGGTTAAAGCGGTCGCTCGTCACGCCGAAGACCCGGGTTCGATTCCCGACCTGGGTACAACGTGTAAGGTCCATTTCTGGTGTCCCCCGTCGTGATATTGTCCTTTTGACATTGTGTTAAGTTGTGTGTTTGTTGTTTAACTCCGCACTCAGCAATATTCCAGTTATATGACCAGACAATCCAGTGATCGATATCATCAGCATCGATCCACGCAATTGGGCTACGATGACATGCATCAACCAAGTCAGCGAGTCTGACCACCCGATCCCGTTAGTCGCCTCTTACGACAAGCATGGGATGCTGGGGACCTCTCCTACCCATAGTATTCGGGATTCAGGAATGAACAAATGAGACTCTGAGTGAACATAAGATGTATTCGGGATCAAGGGAAGGGTATTTGCCATATGCTACTGATGTGTATGTTATTATACAGCCCATTTGCTCTAATGGTGACGTATGCTGTTTTTTAATTGACTTAAAAAATAAAAAATAAAACAACCGGTGTGCACACTAAGTATATCCGCTTCACAAATTGAAGTCAATTCTCATAAATAAAGACGTCATAATAATAACTTCACAAACCGCTTATTTAATGGTTAACACTAAAACCGTAGACAACAATACGAAAATCGGTGACATCTTTCAGCACAACAGCACAACCTGAGCCCTGCCCACCCTATTATCAGCCAATCAGAAAACAGTAGTCCGTCACTGGGCGTGGCCTTAAAAACATGCGAGGAAAACAAATTGCTAGGTTAGCAACGCAAAATGCGATGGAATCACTTGCAATGTATTAATAATGCCATTGTTCGTTGTCGATGCCGAGGAATCACAGAACTTACAGACCAGATGAATCTCTACCTGGTGTTTACAGCTGCGACTGGGGATAAACAGTTTAAGATGTTGCTTCATTGTTAGTTTCATTCACAGAGGCCTGAGGCCCGTTTCACAAAGCGAACTTAGCGCTACGACTGTCGTTAGTCTACGTTAAAGAATGGATGTGACGATCGTCTTAGTGTTAAAATCTGTCTGGCTCTACATGCCTTATTATCTCAAATATCCGGATATCTCGAAGTTACAAATATCCGTATATCTCGAAGTTACAAATATCCGTATATCTCGAAGTTAGAAATATCCGTATATCTCGAAGTTAGAAATATCCGTATATCTCGAAGTACCAAATATCCGTATATCTCGAAGTTACAACACGGCCCAGATTCGTCCCACACACCGGGGTCCGACTGTATTTGTTATTCTATAATACATCTGCTATAGTGCAATTCATCTGCTATGCTACAATATTTCTGTGTTGCGCCACCGATGAACTGGTCACAATGGAATGTGTGGATCTTTAACTGGCGTTTAGAAGCTGAAGAACCAAGAAGACAATGCCTGTGGATTTCAAAGAGAAGTTGAAATGCTTAATTTCTCTCTCTTGCTACAATGTATCCGTTATGCTACAATGTATATATTATTCTACGGTGTATATGTTATGCTACAGTGTATATGTTATGCTATTGTGTATATGTTATGCTATAGTGTATACGTCATGCTAAAATGTATATGTCATACTACAATATATATTTCATGCTACAATGTATGTAAGTTACAGTGAATATATTATGCTACAATGTATATGTTATGCTACAATGTATATGTTATGCTACAATTTATATGGTGATTCTTTCATATTGCTTTAGTTAATCTGTCGAGGCGATTCTTTCATATTACTATAGTTAATCTGTCATGGCTATTCTTATTTATTATATACATATGAATGAAATACTGGAACTTATCAGTGACGATAGATCAAGTTATCAGTCACTAGCGACTGACATAAACAAGGTGCCGGAACTACTTTCTCCTGAATCAAAACATTAAAGAGTTATCCATTTTAAACAGGCATGTTTAATTATGACAAACTAAAATGTCCATGAAACTTAATACTCGATATGAAATAATATATTTCGCATAACATATATTAACAGGGCTAGTTTTTTTCACGAACTATATTCTTTTCGCAAATCCCCTTTATACGGCGGTGGTAAAGGGGCGACAGGGAGAACTTAGTAATTTATCAGACACTGTTTTCGAATAAACATATAAATTGCAAGTAATAAAAATAAAACATGTATATAATAATTGAAAATGTGTTTTCTCAAATACCACTTTTATCAATTATTCTCATCTGGTGAATTGGGTAGAGTCTAATATTTCCACTCGTGACTGCGTCACTCGTGAAAATATTAGACTCTCCCCACTTCACTCGATGAGATAAAAGTGGTATTTGAGAAAACACATTAAATATCCTTTATATATATTACTTAAGTTAATCAGTCATGACAATTCTTTCACATTTCTATAGTTAATCTGTCGTGGTGATTCTTTCACATTTCTACAGTTAATATGTCGTGGCGATTCTTTCACATTTCTATAGTTAATCTGTCGTGGTGATTCTTTCACATTTCTACAGTTAATCTGTCGTGGTGATTCTTTCACATTTCTATGGTTTATATGTCGTGGTGATTCTTTCACATTTCTACAGTTAATATGTCGTGGCGATTCTTTCACATTTCTATAGTTAATCTGTCGTGGCGATTCTTTCACATTTCTATGGTTTATATGTCATGGCGATTCTTTCACATTTCTATGGTTTATATGTCATGGCGATTCTTTCACATTTCTATGGTTAATATGTCGTGGCGATTCTTTCACATTTCTATGGTTTATATGTCATGGCGATTCTTTCACATTTCTATGGTTAATATGTCGTGGTGATTCTTTCACATTTCTATAGTTAATCTGTCGTGGCGATACTTTCACATTTCTATAGTTAATATGTCGTGGTGATTCTTTCACATTTCTATAGTTAATCTGTCGTGGTGATTCTTTCACATTTCTATGGTTAATCTGTCATGGCGATTCTTTCACATTTCTATAGTTAATCTGTCGTGGCGATTCTTTCACATTTCTATAGTTAATCTGTCGTGGTGATTCTTTCACATTTCTATGGTTAATCTGTCATGGCGATTCTTTCACATTTCTATAGTTAATCTGTCATGGCGATTCTTTCACATTTCTATAGTTAATCTGTCATGGCGATTCTTTCACATTTCTATAGTTAATCTGTCGTGGCGATTCTTTCATATTACTATAGTTAATCTGCCATTGCGATGAGTATTACATTTATGTACTACAGTGCCGCGTGGCTTGAATCAGTAGTTCTCGTGAATGCAGTCATACATATTGTCCCATATGTTGCACTTAGATCAGATATGAGGTACATACCTCATTGAGGTAATGCGTCTGACCTTCACTCAAGCAGGTCACCGGATGAGGTGCTTCAGATTGTGGGTTGCGTGGAGTCCATTAATTGAGTCAGTGGCACGATAAGATAAAACGTTGCAGTTTTACTCGTGCGTTAACTTTAATGTGTCAGTTCTGTTTATGTGTCTTGTAAGTTGTGGACGGCCATGACGACTTTCTAAAACACACCCACCCAACATACCCCTACTCTTATCTGTCCTATATGCCACATTGTGTCACCCCTAGGCCTTCCCTCCATCCGCCCTCGTGGAAAATCCCAGGGCAGAATATTTTTTCGTTGTCCCTCTTGAACCACGGGATCATACGCAATAACTCACTTGACTTCTTACAATGATCACGTGACGTCTGTGTAGATTTCTTAAGGCCTGTCAACGTGCATTGAAATTGAAAACCTGTTACACCAGTTGGTTACAGTACATTGGAAATTCTGAAAACTGATATACGGCTATATTTTGACTTCAGTGAGTGAGTGAGTGAGTGAGTGAGTGGGTGGGTGGGTGGACGAGTGAGTGAGTGAGTGAGGGAGTGAGTGAGTGAGTGAGTGAGTGAGTGGGTGAGTGAGTGAGTGAGTGAGTGGGTGAGTGAGTGAGTGAGTGAGTGAGTGAGTGAGTGAGTGAGTGGGTGGGTGGGTGAGTGAGTGAGTGAGTGAGTGAGTGAGTGAGTGAGTGAGTGGGTGGGTAGACGAGTGAGTGAGTGAGTGAGTGAGTGAGTGAGTGGGTGGGTGGGTGGGTGGACGAGTGAGTGAGTGAGTGAGTGAGTGAGTGAGTGAGTGAGTGAGTGAGTGGGTGGGTGAGTGAGTGAGTGAGTGAGTGAGTGAGTGAGTGAGTGAGTGAGTGAATGAGTTGGTGGGTAGACGAGTGAGTGAGTGAGTGAGTGAATGAGTGAGTGAGATGCAGGGCTTAGGACAACTTAGCATATACCCCATGTCATCTCTTATGGTTGATGCATGTCATCGCCGCACTCAGCAATATTCCAGCTGTATGATGGCGGTCTGTACATAATCGAGTCTGGACCAGACAATCCAGTGATTGACATCTTGGGCATCGATCCACACAACTGGGATACGATGACATGCATCAACCAAGTCAGTGAGCCTGACCACCCGATCTCGTTAGTCGCCTCTTACGACAAGCATAGTCGCCTTTTACGGCAAGCATGGGTTGCTGAGGACCTATTCTACCCCGGATCTTCACGGCAAGCATGGGTTGCTGAAGACCTATTCTACCCCGGATCTTCACGGGCCTCCATCATATGTAGCACTACAAATGTATCAGGTTTTTGTATTACCGTCAATATGTATTTCGTTAAAGCACTTTATGGTGTTATCTTTGTAACAGACATGTATTATGTGATAAATACATGTTATATAATTTGTGTATACGCCGTCTTGTATGTTATGTACATTGGCGGTATTATCATGTATGCCCACATACCACCGATGGTGATTGGTTTTAGAATAAACCATATCATAATCGTTTGTTTGTTTAATGCCGAATTCAGCAATATTCCAGGTGTGTGACGGCGGCTTGTTAATAATCCAGTCTGGACGAGACGACCCAGCGTTTGGTATAAAGAGCAACGATCAACGCCGTCGGGTACGTTGACGGGTTATTGACCACGTCAAATTGTCTGATCGTACGTCAAACTGTCTGATCGTACGTTAAACTGTCGCCTCGTACGTCAAACTGTCTGATCGTACGTCAAACTGTCGCCTCGTCCGTCAAACTGTCGCCTCGTCCGTCAAACTGTCTGATCGCACGTCAAACTGTCTGATCGTACGTCAAACTGACTGATTGTACGTCAAACTGTCTGATCGTACGTCAAACTGTCGCCTCGTCCATCAAACTGTCTTATCGTACGTCAAACTGTCTGATCGTATGTCATACTGTCTGATTGAACGTCATACTGTCTGATCGTACGTCAAACTGACTGATTGTACGTCAAACTGTCTGATCGTACGTCAAACTGTCGCCTCGTCCATCAAACTGTCTTATCGTACGTCAAACTGTCTGATCGTACGTCATACTGTCTGATTGAACGTCATACTGTCTGATCGTACGTCAAACTGACTGATTGTACGTCAAACTGTCTGATCGTACGTCAAACTGTCGCCTCGTCCATCAAACTGTCTGATCGTACGTCAAACTGTCTGATCGTACGTCATACTGTCTGATTGTACGTCATACTGTCTGATCGTACGTCAAACTGACTGATTGTTACGTCAAACTGTCTAATCGTACGTCAGACTGTCTGATCGTACGTCATACTGTCTGATCGTACGTCATACTGTCTGATTGTACGTCAAACTGTCTGATCGTACGTCAAACTGTCGCCTCGTACGTCAAACTGTCGCCTCGTACGTCAAACTGTCGCCTCGTACGTCAAGTTGTCTGATCGTACGTCATGCATGAGGTTGCTGCGGACCAGTTCTAACCAGCAGTCACCACTGCCACAGTAAGACTGTGTGTACTACTTCCGAAGCTGTAAACAGCAGTTCACCGCTTCTCCCTTACTTGCAGTGTTTCTAAATCACCAACAGTAATTAACGAATTAAACTCATCAGATAGACAGTTTTGTTTGTCTGTTGTTTGACGCCGCACTCAGCAATATTCCAGGGATATGAAGGCAGCCTGTGAAAAGCATCGTGTCTGGACCAAACAATCCAGTGATTGACATTATGAGCATCGATTAAAAGGCAATTGGGATACGATGATATGCATCAACCAAGTAAGCGAGCCTGGTGGGTGGTGACCTATATTCAAAGCAAGGGGTGCTGGAGATCGTTAGCCAGTCGGCCCCAAGAGCACCACACTGTTATATTGTAAGAACTTTTGAATTGTCGCAACACTTGTTTTCCTTGATTCCGAGGTGTGCATGTATTATAATCACACAGCACGCTCACGTGTGGAGTCTTTGAGAGCATATGGGGAGTGAGTGTGAACGCTTCGGTTCTTGAGACTACACGCGACAAGGAGGCATTATATACTATGATGAAAAAAGGTAGGGGATATTTTGTTTTGAGGTGAAACCACGGGAACATGCACCAATGTCTGGCAGTGAAAGTAAGTGATTTATGTGGCAAAAACATTTCCAAAGAGATCAAGCTCGCAAACACAACATTGTAACAGTCATGAAGGACGTCACCTCGGACAGCAGTGCAATGGTCGTATGCCAGATTTACCATTCACGGAGACTCGGTTGTGAGTGAGTGAGTGAGTATGGTATTACGCCGCTTTTAGCAATATTCCACCAAAATCACGGCGGGGGACACCAGAAA
The DNA here is from genome assembly GCF_023055435.1 of Haliotis rufescens. Classification (NCBI taxonomy): domain Eukaryota; kingdom Metazoa; phylum Mollusca; class Gastropoda; order Lepetellida; family Haliotidae; genus Haliotis; species Haliotis rufescens. The sequence goes on along the minus strand of NW_025964002.1, from coordinate 3,693,053 downwards.
TGGGCTTCACACATTGTACCCATGTCGGGAATCGAACCCGGGTCTTCGGCGTGACGAGCGAACGCTTAAACCACTAGGCTACCCGACCGCCCCGACTCGGTTGTGAGCAGACGTATATTGTTATCTTGGAACCAAACGCTCAGTGACACTTTATTAAACACATTTAATCATTTAGAAAGCAACATCATGAGCTTCTAACATTAAGAATATTTTGTATTTATATGGTTTTGGTTTTGTATGGGAAAATCAATCTGTTGGTCACACTGATTTATTTATATGTGAGTTTTCACAAAGAGTTAAAGATTGTTATATACAAACATGGCATTCACAAGTTAATGATTATAAACATTTAGAATTTTATTCGTCACTCAAAACAGCATTTGTTATTGAACTGTATATTTTAAAAATCACTTGTAAAGAACTAAGAAGAATGTTAACACTATTAAGAATTGGAGAATCAAATATCATGGTGAATATTGGAAGAAAAAGTAATATTGATATTAATTTTAGATGTTGTCCTTTTTGTAAGAACATCATTGAAACTAAATTACATTTTATACTATCATGTCCATTATATGATGATATCAGACAGAAACACATTCCAAATATATATTGTAAATCTCAGTTATTTAAGCATATATAAGCTCAGGCAAACTAACTGATTTACTTCAATGCTGTAAATATATTAAAGAGGCTATTGTATTACGTTCATCCCATTTGTAATACTTGTTTAATGTTGCACCAATATGTATATTCTATATGTCAATATTTATTTGTACATGGGCCTGTGGCCTTTATACTGAATAAAGAAATTGAATTGAATTGAACATTGGTCATGCGACGTTTGCAACGAGCTGAGTGTTGACTTGCCATAGGTATAACCGTTGCAGGTGGACACACAATAGAATATTGTTGTCTAAACGCTGCATGTTTCTCAATCTGTCATCAGCAGATTGTGGATCCGATACCAACAAACATTCCACATTGGTACAATGTGTGACGCCCATTGCTGGTGTCCCCTGCCCTGATATTGCTGGAATATTGCTAAAAGTGGCGTAAAACCATACTCACTATAACTCATCATAACAAAACTTTAACGTTGATGAGTTAACACTTGAAGGAAACAGTGGCGATTACACTAATTACTTAGAAGCTTAGGTATACTATGTCTCGTAGTGTTTGTAGTGTGACCTTTTCTTTTCGTAATCCTTCCCATTCGACACTGCCGGGAAGCCCATTGGAAATTCCAGGAAATTCATGGGTTTTTCCAAGAAGTTAACCCACGGTTCTGATAGAGGAGAGTCCATTTAACAGAAGGGGGTGTGGGGGGGTGGAGGAGGTTTCTAATATTGCAGTCAGCTGTTTATGACCGACACAGTCCAAAGCAAGCACGTCGACAAACGTTTTATCAGAAAGAATCCCAATCAACACACGCAGTGGGAACAGGTTCACATGTGTGTTTAAGTTTCATCATATAAACAACCCGACCTGACACCCCTGCGAGATTGCATGACACGTCGTCTGCCTTGCAGTTACAGCACAACTCGCAGACGAGCACCTGACAGTCTCCGACAGGCTCAGAAAGAAGGCACAAGAAACAAATGTGAATCTAACAGTCAGAAATATTCATCAGTTGTCGCCGATACTTGCCAGGTAAGTGACGGATGTCGCTACAGACTACAGTGTACGTACACCACTGTAGCTGGGACACCTCTCTCGGTGTGCATCGTTGGGGCGGGGTGACATTATCGATCCCCAGACCGTGCGTGGTGTGATCGCGGTGGCTGCAATGTTACGTGTACAATTGGCTGCAAGGGGAGGGTGGCTGATGGATAATGCTAAAGCAAATCTAGTATAGTCCGGAAACCCCGCCTTCCGGACAACAACCGTTGGTAACGTCCACCAAAGGAACGTGTTGATGGTTCGTTAATCCGGACATCTAGCATTACGGTACATGGGCGGATACAGCTTTTTGAAAAGGGGGGGATGCACAATTAAGATCTATTTATCTTTGGTGGTAATTTATACAGAAATAAAGATTTTTTTTGAAAAAAAGGGGGGGTGCGCACCTCTGTATCCGCCCATGCGGTATATCATGGGAACAGCACCGATGTCCACATAAACGAAGTTTCGCTGTACACACGTTTACATTTGAACAATAAGGGGAGTAACTCTTTGGATATAGTCACAAGAAGATATCTCATATTAATATAATAAATAAAATATTGAACTTGTTATGGGGTAGCAGTTCATTCCCCCCTCACCCCTTGAAGCGAGCGAGATAAGGCATTAGTCATTTCATGCGGGGTGGGGGTGGGGTAGACAGCTTGGTTGATAAGGGGTCGGAGATAGTACTTTAGAAAATGTATGTGCAGATCGATCGAGTTACTGTGTAAAATTAACATTCCAATATTGACCCGATAGAAGGCTCCAAAGACGTTTAGTCTGGGAAATAGCATTAGGAAAAAACTAAATTTAGAAGATCGAAATCTATTGTGTCATAAAAGTTTCCATAATCTACTTATAAGCTTCTTGCAAAGTCACGTAATATGATACCCTTTGATCACCCACACCCAAGCCGCGTAGCTGGATCGCGTGGAGCACCAACATGCACGTCACCCGCCATTGCGCGATGTGGTAAACGCAGCGCAGTGAGTTAGGATTGTCATCAACTTGAAACGAAAGCGAGGAAACAGAAACATGGCGGTTGTAAGATATATTCATAAGACGGAATGACGCACGTGGAAAGTGAAATTGGTACGAGCGTTATAATCAGGTTAGGACTATATTTATATGCTTTCCTTTAGTAATTGGTTAATATATATCCTTTTCATTATAACAATCGTTGCTGACGGGTTCGTTTTCTACTGTGCAGTGATGCAGGTATGATGTAATTTGCATATATCATGTTTATTTTTTTTTAAACTTTTGTAAACTTGTGTAAAATATGTCTAGATATATTTACTACTGAGTTGGAGGTTAAGGCACTTTGCTTAATTCCAAACTTGTCCAAGTGACAAGACAATTTATAATACCACCCTTATCGGGCCATATAACACTTTCATTGGCAGCTTTTTTGAAACAATGTTGCCATTATTATCATATGGCAGTACCATTTCGCATTTCTATTATTGACTGTAAACAATAGGAATCCCAGTTCAGCTCTGTAGACGAAATTTTGTGTTTTCTGAAAAAAAATCCACTTAACATGATTGCTAAATTTTACCTGTATTTTTTAAGGTGCAAACATATCTATTTGCTTCAAGACAGTTGATTATGTACCCATATGTAACAATTATAAATAAATCCATAATTGGCTTAAAAGAGTTGCAGGTTACATAAGCCAAATCTTACCACAGGAGGGTGAAACAAGGGCAAGTGGTTCATTCTCTGTCCCTCTCTTACAGAAAGGCTTAACTGTATTGCTTAAATCTAGACTTTGATGGTAGACAGTTCCAAAATAGGTATATCTGTCTGACATTTTCATATCATGTCCGGCTACTGACAACTTCAATCTGTAGCCATCACAAAAATAACAACATCTGTCTTTTCATTCTTGTAGTTGTCAGTGCAAACAGGAGAGACATTACTTGGTTGTTGTTTATCCAGCTTGATAATGGTGTAAGAATCTACACTGAAATGTAGCTACTTGCAATATACCAGAACTTGTTATCCATAAAGTTGTACGTTTTCTTAGAAAAGAGACATTCCTGTGGTTTATCCGGTAAAACAGATCGAAGTATCAGGTCGTTGCTGGAGTAAGTGAGTGAGTGAGTGAGTATGGTTTTACGCCGCTTTTAGCAATATTCCATCAATATCACGGCTGGGGGACACCAGAAATGGGCTTCACACATTGTACCCATGTCGGGAATCGAACCCGGGTCTTCTGCGTGACGGGCGAACGCTTTAACCACTAGGCTACCCAGCCGCCCCTGGTCGTTACTGGAACGTAGATGGCATATAGCAGGTGAGAACCGATTATCATATTGTTGAACTATTTTTATATTTTCTAAATACTTTTAAAGCATGTGTTCTCAGTGACAGTTCAGAACACAAATATCATATGGATTCAACAGCACAACTGTCATAGAAGCTGTGTCGAATATAATTAGTTACAACTATGTGCAAAGTTATTATACATGTACCATACACATACATATATATGTGTGTACTCTATGAAAAGACCCTATACTCTACCCAGTCAATTATTCTCAGGAGAAAAATAAATTCTTTGACTGCCCTAATGTTGTACCATTGGTTAGAGATAACTGCTGGTTTGTCAGGGTTTACACGGAGGAAACCTCTTATCCTGGAATTAAAAGCGATCAGGGCAATGCGATTTCTAGAAGAATTTGTTTAGATTTTATTTGTTTCTACATGTCTGTCCACAAGTATGAATTGTGTGTGTTTGTGTTTTATTAACAACTTTGCAAATATTTTCAAATGCCGGTAAATATGCATACTACTTTCAAAATTTCGTAAATTAATTTATAAGAATCACTATTTCTCAAAAATAATACAAACCCGATCTTGTAGGTGTCGTGTAGTTTGATTGTTCTTTCATGATATGAAAGCGGTCAATACAACAAAACTGAGGGTTCATTACCAATGTGTGAATCGCATTCTTGGTGTCCCTCGCTGAATCGCATTCTTGGTGTCCCTCGCTGAATCGCATTCTTGGTGTCCCTCGCTGAATCGCATTCTTGGTGTCCCTCGCTGAATCGCATTCTTGGTGTCCCTCGCTGAATCGCATTCTTGGTGTCCCTCGCTGATGTTGTTTAGGCAGGTCGAACTCTCTCACCTATTTTGTAGCTCAAGGAAACCTCTGCATTAATTCTTGGGAAAATCCCAGGTTATTGTTGGTCCCCAGCAGCCAGTGCTTGTGGAGTTAAACCCAAATCACTCAAATCCTAGTTTCGACTTTGGTATGTTTCTTGGTTTCTCTTGTTTTTCACCGAAGTGGCATCGTCTCATATGAAGCTCACAAATACTGTTTGAAGCAGCGTCAAACTAAAATCTCAATCACTAGCTGTAAGTGATTCCTTCTCTGTTTCAGAACAATGTCTTGGAGAGTGCTGAGAGTACTTGTGGTCCTTGCTGTCATCCAAGGGGCGAGTGTATTTGCAAAGTGTCCTGCCAAGTGTTTCTGTAACGTTCAACAGACCTCTGTGAACTGTGGCGGAAAACACCTCACGGACCTCCCAGCCAATATACCTCGAGAGGTAGAAAAGTTATATCTGAACAATAACAGGTTCACCACACTAAGTCCATACGCATTTTCTAACTTCACACGGCTATTGTATTTGGACCTCCGACAGAACTTTCTCCATCAGATTGATTCGGGTGTATTTTCCAACTGTTCACAGCTTCAACAGTTATACCTTACTGCTAACCTAATAGAAACAATCCATACAAAGGCTTTTGAAGGTTCCCAGCAAGTTACCTACTTGTCACTTGGAGCAAACCGACTGAAGCAGGTACCATCCCTTCCTTCCCTTGTCAACCTACAGAGTCTCATCATGGAAGGAAATAAAATCAGCAATGCAACCTTTCCAGAGAGTTATTCAGCAAACACGGCCCTCACCGACATAGTGATGAGCAACAACGCGTTAGATGTCCTCTCAAACGCAACCTTTCAATCACTGAGACCATCTCAAGTCAGGAAAGTGGAAATAGCCAGAAGCCATATACAGAAAGTTGAAAGCGGGGCGTTTGAGCCACTGAAGTTGTTGATGTCTCTGAAGATTGGATACAACCCTTTGGATAGTCTACAGCTGCAAAATGTCATTCGTGGCCTGAGCCACACAAGCTTAGTGTCCTTGGACATCCGGAACCTTAGTCTTGCTGGGAGGCTTCCTTCTGAGACGTTCCTTCTTTTACGCAACACACCGATCAGTTCCTTGAAGATGCAAAGCAACCAGATTGCAAATATACCCTCAGGGGCTTTTGCCAACTTGCCCAAACTGATTCTGATTGACTTATCCGGATGCAGGATCCAAACAATTTCCGAGTCAGCATTTGAGAATTTAACAGTACTGCAGACACTTTTTCTGTACGACAATAGTCTAGCAATAGTTCCTCGTGGTTTACCGTCATCACTTACTAAACTGAACTTAGACCAGAATCAGATTGATAAACTGAAAAACGGTGACTTTGATAATCTTAAAACTCTTGAAGAGTTGAACATAGGGAGAAATTCCATTTCTGAACTTCAAGAGTATGCTTTCTTGGGGCTCTCGCAGTTGCAGAAGTTACACTTGGGCCAAAATAGGATTTCAACCCTGCCAGGAAAGTTATTCAACCTATTTACGAGACTTGTGTCCCTTGAATTGAATGGTAATAATATCAAATCTATTCCTGCCAGCGAAGGTCGTTTTTCAAGTTTGGCATCCTTGGTTTATCTTAAACTCGACTCTAATGCATTATCAGATATGCCTCTTACGCTCCTTCGCCCCCTTCAGAGCCTAGTGTATTTGCATCTTGATAACAACCAGCTTGGATCTCTCCTAGCCGAAGACAGATCAGGAGAACTGTTCAGAAGCTTGGCTAAGCTTGAAGAGCTCCACCTCCGGAACAATGATATCCACACTCTTCCTGAACCAATGCTTGCTGAACAGAAATCATTAACCATCTTAGACTTATCTAAGAACAGACTCATTCACTGGGAACAACATTTCTTTGTGTCAACCGAGTCTCTGCGTACCCTTGATCTCAGTTTGAACTTGATTTCACTCATCAACAAGACTTCCATCAGCAACCTACGTTCACTTCAGACTCTGAACCTGTCTGGCAACCCTTTCGCCTGTACCTGCAGCGCTAGGTGGTTTTGTGGCTGGATGAATCAAACTGACATAGTCCTTCCACAGCGGTCTCTCTTCACCTGTAATCTTCCTTCGCCCTGGCAGGGAAAATCCATGTCCTCCTACTGCAATGCTAAAGTTGACTGTACTGATTACACGTTGTACTATATCATAGGGGCAGTTGGTGTAGGGTGTATTTTAACGTTCCTGATGATGGGAGTTTGTTACAGGTACAGATGGTATGTCAGGTACAGGTGCTTTAGAATCAAACGAGGACTCCGAAGAGGTAGGTACCGTAAAGACTACATGCATCTACCGGGCGATGACAAGGTTTACGATGTGTACGTATCGTACGCTGAAGAGGACAGAGATTGGGTGGCACAAAATATCATTAGGAAGTTTGATTGTGGTGAATGTGCAGGCGATCAGTGTGAAGGTCATTACAAACTCTGTTTTAGAGACCGGGATTTTGTCAACGGGCGACCAGAGATTCCCAGCATGGACGAGAGCCTCACTGCAAGCACATGCGCCTTCGTAATCGCCACAGATGAATATGTCACATGCAACTGGTGCTTGTTTGAATTCGATATGCTCATGGAAAACAAAGCCAGGAAGGTCATCTCAGACATAATTTTGATCAAGGTTGGCAAATTACACCAAAACATCCCCAAACTGATGGAGAGGATGATTCAGAGACATGAATATATTGAGTGGATAAGTAATGAGACTGCGGAGACGAACTTCCTGGAAAAGCTCACTGAGCAACTAGGCCCTAATACTGTTGGGGGCGCAATCCAGGCCTAAGCGGACATTATTGGGACGTCCAATCTACAGAATTGGATATAATGAACAGAAACACACAGAAAAAATTTATTGTGACGCGGTATGCCGTAAATTTAGCTCGTTGTGGGATTTCATGTGTGTGTTTGATGTTTGAGTGTGCAATAATTTTTCAAAATATTTGGCAGGTATATCAAACAGATCCTGCAGTGGTGCCTTTTGCTATTTACGGATTTTCGGCATTTTTATTTTTTTTCAATTCACAAGGAAACAATTTTTACATTTTACCTTACCTGATGCTAAGTAGTGCTATAGGTGTATCGTCAGCTAAGTATAAAAAACATTGCATTTAATCAGAAATGCTCATTTTTCTCGATTTCCAAGGAAACAATTTGTACTTAGTCTCATAAGCTGTTCAATATCATTCATCAACAAAACTTGGCAGATACATCAAACAGCACCTGAAGGGTGATTTCATTTCCGAGGCTTAAGGGGTGCCTTTTACAATATAAGATGTTTAAAAAAAATAAGTTCCCCGTTTCCATGGAGACATGATATTCAACATTTTTTCATCAAAACTTGGTACATGTATTGATCAAAGGTCAAGTGGTGCCTTTGGCTATTTAGAATTTTATTCAAAAAATATTTTTTCTCTTTCCATGGCAACAAGCTTTAATTTGATTGTTCATAGTGGTGTGTTTGTCCCCACCATGTCTCTAAAGTGAGTGGGTATGGTTTTACGCCGCTTTTAGCAATATTCCAGCAATATCACGGCGGGGGACACCAGAAATGGGCTTAACACATTGTACCCATGTCGGGAATCGAAACCCGGGTCTTCGGCGTGACGAGCGAACTCTCTAACCACTAGGCTACCCGACCGCCCCCATGTCTCTAAAACTTTGAACTACTCTTTTTTTTTAAACTGGGCACACACAAAGACCAGGTTGTCAGGTAGTGCCTTTTGCTGTTTAGGGATTTTTAGAATTTATATCTTTTCCATGTCAACAGGTTTGACTTGGACTCTCTTCATATTGGTTTATATCTGACATTGAAATACAAAGTTCCAAATCCCAATGACATGGTATTGTTTTGAAAACTCAGAAACTACTCTTGTATTAGATAGCAACTCTTTCATCAAGTTGAACTTAGAGTAACAGTTAGGCGATTTGTCCTTTCGAATTAGTGGGATCCGGGGTGGGGGTGGGGGGGATTTGTCATCTTCAGATGATTCTTTTCTAACTAGTCATGACCCGATTTCTCTCCACATTGTATGTGTTGTATTCATACCAGTACATGATAGAGGTGGTATGGACTGTCTTGATATGTACTTTTCATATTAATTGGGGGACATTGTGAGCAATTCTTGAACTGTTATGTAACAACACAATGTATTATGTGAACCATAGGCTGGATGGCCTTCACATTTGAATAAACTTTGATTGAATAATGTTACACTTCTTTACAGAAGTTAGGAGTGAGAATGGTTTGGGGCCGCTTTTAGCAATATTCAATAATCCAACCTGGACCAGACAATCCAGTGATCAATATTGTCAGTGTGATGATTTTGTTGGTTGGTTTGTTGTTTAACACTACACTCAGCAATATTTCAGCTATATGATGGTGGTCTGTATATATAATCGAGTCTGGACCTGACAATCCAGTTATTCATATCATGAGCATCGATCGCCTCTTACGACAAGCACAGTCACCTTTTACTGCAAGCATGGGTTGCTGAACACCTATTCTTCCCCGGATCTTCACAGGTTGTCGGTGTGATGAGGCGCAATCAATCAAGTCTCAAAGCTTGACCATTTGATCCATTTAGTCGCTTCCTATGACCAGAAAATGTTGCTGGGGACCTAATTCTAACCCTTAATCCCCAAGGAGGAGCTGACTTGATTGACCAATAATAGGACTTAGTCAACCTGTGTGGGGCTCTCTGTGACCTAGATCAAAGTCACATAATTCCTTCACAACATCTTGTGAAGGTTTGGTGTTGTCATTTTATGCAGCACCAAGCGATATTCCGACTGTGTTAGGCAGTCTGGAACAGACAAAGCCAGTTGATTGATATCATGAGCAAAGATGCTAGCCACTGGGGTATGTTGACACGCTACCTGTGAAGATAAGAATAAGGTGTTCAGCAACCCATGCTTGCCGTAAAAGGCGACTATGCTTGTTGTAAGAGGTGACTAACAGGACAAGGTGGTCAGGATTGCCGATCTGTTTGACACACGTCATCAATGCTCAAGAAGTCAATCTCTGAATTGTCTGCTACTGACTCAAATATTTACAGACCACTGTAATATAGCTGGAATACTTCTGAGTGCGGCAAACAAAACAAACAAAAAGTTGACACGCAATCCACTACCTCCCTGACCTTGACCACCCAATCCATCAGGTCCCCTCACTCCACAAGCACTGGCTGCTGGGGACCAACTATAACCTGGGATTTTCCCAAGAATTAATGCAGAGGTTTCCTTGAGCTACAAAATAGGTGAGAGAGTTCGACCTGCCTAAACAACATCAGCGTGGGACACCAAGAATGCGATTCAGCGAGGGACACCAAGAATGCGATTCACCGAGGGACACCAAGAATGCGATTAACACTTTGGTAATGAACCCTGGTCTTCAGCTTGACCAACTGACTACCTGGACAAACCAGAAGAACAAGACAAAAACAAAAGCTACCATACCAGCAAATTTATTTCATACATTTTTCTACACAGCAAAAATACAAGTCATTGAAATTAATATCAACATTCATTTTGAAACTTACAGAAAGGTAGCCTGGCTACAAACAAACTGATATGGTGTTGATATGACCTAATTATTGGCAGGCCATAAACAATTCAATGTACAAAATGTTACAAACGGCAGCTAACGTAATATAGTAACCAGAACCTCAAATGATATACAACTTGAACAGTTTCATTGTCTTCTTTGGACTCATTGGTTGGCTGGCTGGTCACATGACAGCTGACTCCTCCCACCAGGCTGGTGGAAGCTGACACAATGAAGAAGCATCTCATCCTTACTTGTTGATGTTGAAATCACATGACACCTGACACTTCCTGGTCACATGACAGACACCCATATGCTCATTGGCTGATTATAGGATCACATGATGCCCAACATGGCCAACAGTGATGGAACTTGATTGAAGAATCATTGTATGTAATGAAGAAAGAAAAGTGGCCTACCTGTGAAATTAAAACAGAGATGACCTGATTAAGTTGGTTAAAGAACTGATTGAAAGTGGATTGACCATCCATTGACAACATACAACTAAGGTATTTTCACTGTTTTGAGGTAAACAATATTTTCGGATGTGATCGTATTACCATAGTGATGCACCAGGGCTGCGAACATTGTGGGTTTCAAATAAGAATAAAAACAAAAACCTTCCTAACATTTCATATAACTGGGTATGCCCTGATTAAAGAAACATATCTTATCAATTCTAGAATTCTTGAAGATTTATCCAGTGTAAATTATTTTAATTTTCACAAACATATTCCCTATTTATTGTTTTAGGAATATTATAGGTAGGGACAATCTGGACAAGGATGTGAATAGTCTCACTCTCAAGAGCACAAAATACAATATGTCAATCTTAGCCATGGTCTCGTGGATAGAGCATCTGCCCGGTACAGAAAGATTGGTTGTTTGATCCCTGGCTGTGTCAAACCAAAAGATGTTAAAAGTTGATACTTGTTGTTACTCTGCCTGGTGCGCAGCATTAAGGGAATAAAACAAGGAATGTTCGGCTCGTTTGTACAGAGTGTCTGATTTGGATATACATGTTAAACTGAGGCAGGTTCTCTGTGGGCTAGCACTATAAAACTGGCATAAGTCTGAACTAGTATAAGCGCACCCCTTGCAAAAGAGCAAAAAACCTGAATGTGACATTAAACCCCATTTCACCTTACCTATGCCAAAATCTATATTAATAATCGTAAAGGTGTATTTTGGGGGACTGCTGTTTCATCTTGTCTACAAGAGAAGGCTGTAGAACCTATACCCTCGGTGCACCACAACCAACTATTCATATCAACCTGGAGTGTCCTCCACACACTGAGGGATGAACATTCTTAAACAATTCCTGTCCCTCGGACGACAAACAAAACATATAAATTGAACCAATAGCAAATTTGAACTACATTTACAAAAATAGAAACACATAAAAGTTGAATATCTCCAATGTATACAGAAAGGAAACATCTTGGAACCCTACTGATGCTGGGCACTGCATATTCATGCATTTCATGCTCCCTATCGTTACCAGTACTTAATCTCATTTCTTTTTGTGTTAACCTTATAAAGAGCTCCACCGCTGCCTCCTCCAAGACTGTACCTAGAAATGAAAATAATTTGTTTAGTACATTTTCGGTGGAATACAATGAGTGAAAAGCAGGTCCCCGGGCTGTAGTATAATCTGCAATAAGGACTTAAGAGCTTGTCAAAACCTTTGTCATAAGTAGTCGATCCAAAGTCTGCCTTTTACAAACGTTCCTCATTGACTGTACTGTGTCTTCACATTGGGCCAGATTGGTCACTTAGCAAGACACTATTTGGTTCAAATCCCTGTAGCTGATCCTCCCATAGACTAGTCAACATTAACAGGTAATGGCTATATCAGAAATATGGTAGCAAGCTTTACCATAGACTAGTCAAGAATTACTAGTAAATGCTGCATCTATCCATGGACTAGTCAAGAATAACTAGTAAATGCTGCATCTATCCATGGACTAGTCAAGAATAACTAGTAAATGCTGCACCTATCCATGGACTAGTCAAGAATAACTAGTAAATGCTGCATCTATCCATGGACTAGTCAAGAATAACTAGTAAATGCTGCACCTATCCATGGACTAGTCAAGAATAACTAGTAAATGCTACATCTATCCATGGACTAGTCAAGAATAACTAGTAAATGCTGCATCTATCCCGAATAATATAGCTGATCTTCCCATGGAGTAGTCAAGAGCAACTAGTAAATGCTACATCTATCTTGAATACTGTAGCAAACCTCAGTAGGTGTCAGAATTGAGTCGGGATATCTTTCAGAAACCAAGGACTCATCTAGTGTTTTGTTACTTGTCCAATAAATACATGTGAGTACCGCCCTGTGGTGCAGACAAATAAATGTGTGAAGATGAGTGAGTGAGTATGGTTTTACGCCGCTTTTAGCAATATTCCAGCAATATCACGGCGGGGGACACCAGAAATGGGCTTCACACATTGTACCCATGTCGGGAATCGAACCCGGGTCTTCGGCGTGACGAGCGAACGCTTTAACCACTATGCTACCCGACCGCCCCTGTGTGAAGATGAACAAGGTTACAAGAGCGTTCACAATATTTTACAATTTCCTCAAATGTTTAACATTTGGCAAGTCAGATTTGATAGTAAAGATCAACATTCTTTTGAACACAAAATACAGTTTTCAGTTTTTGGTTACCAGCTGATTATTAGATGTGTGAATATAAAAAAGTCACTTTGAAAACTATTTTTGAATATTTGTCAAATTAATTAAATATGTTTTAAATATATTACAAGAATTATTGACACTTGATAAGTACAGTTTAACCCCATAACTAGGGCAGTGAACGCTTCATTCTATGCAATACACACAGTGGTACATTTATCACCTATTGTGACAACAGGCATCTCAAACGTCACTCACGGTAGTAAATATCGGGCACTACTTATCATTACTCAAAACTGAAGACTTCCTCAGCTCCCCAACTGTATCGAGTTCTGTGATTGGTTGACTGATGACCTTGACACTCATCCTGTCAGGGGTCAATCTCCGCCAATGCAGTGGTAACGAAAGGAAATCAAAACAATTAGAATTTAGTTCTAAGAACTTCCAGGTAAGTCTGTTAGGCCTTTCATCATTTACTAGTTGGTTTACAATTATTTTGGCCGAAACTTCAATGTACATGTGGTCGAATATGTTTTTTTTAATTCAAACTTCCAGATAAGCATTGCTATTAGTAAAAAAGACCCAGACTAACAGGTCACACCATTAAAACTACAGTTACAAAACGATACCAAAAGACAATAGTGTTTTTTTTGTTAGAATAAAGATTTTTATACATATTCACCATTTCTTACAAAATGAGGTGATGAAATCTGGTGGGTTTTTTCATTTCACCTACTTGTAAAACAGTTGGCCTAAAATTTGTTTGTCAGAAGTCATTTTATTTTCCTTCCAATGTCCGGTTTTTCTTATTGACAGGCCTTGTAAACCAACTGACAATAACATAAGGCCTAATGATATATGGACTACAAAATAGGAATGAAGGTAAATCCCATGATTCCACTGTATTTATTATACATTACAAATTCAAACCTTTCAAAAACTTATATTCATTCACATTTACAAAGTCAGAACACATATTTAACGATGTCTCTGCAAATGTGAGATTTGTCATTTTGTCACAGACAGCAACAAGAATGACTTGCCTTGCACCACTTATTGAACTGTTTGGATGCAGAGCATCTTAGTGTTAAACAAAGGTACCATTTCCTCCTAAAGTCAACATGAATATCAGAGGAAGTGTCACAAGGCAAGAAAAAACATAAAAACAAAATTATTACCACTTTATGAAAGCAGCTTAAGTCTTTAATTGACAAATCATCCAGAGATGGTAGGTCCTGTATAAAGAAACAAACATTCATACAGTCACCATGGTAACCATGATTACATGCAGAACATCACTATGGTATCCATAGTTACATGTGTGTCACAGAAGGGAATACACAATCTTTTAAGGATACATTTGTGTTTCTATTGATGATGTATCACAATGTCCATGGAAAATATGTACAAAAGCCAAACTATTTCCCCCCTCCTTTCACGGATAATCCTGCAAATGTTTCAAAAAGTACAAAAGTTAAAATAGTGCATGCTCTTTTCAAACCTCAGCTTCTTAATAGTTTATTTTTATTTTAAAAAATTGTATTTTCAAGGCTTTGAAAAACTGGTTGCTCATCTTACGTAATGATTCAAATGACAGATATTTTTTTCTGAAAGTGAGATTGGAATTCTGATCATGGAATATCGGTTAAGGCAAGTAAAATCAATAAAGCAAGTATGAATTAGTCCGGGCCGTTTCATTTTAGGGCTGATCAATTGTTTATATTGGGGGTTCATTTTATAAAAAAAAAAAAATTTAACTTCATAATCAGCAAAATATGGACCCATTTTCCTTGCAAATATAACAAAAAATACATGATATATCAGTGTGAACCTCTGTGTCAGACATTCATGCTTTAAAAAGGAACCGGCTGAACAACAGTTCCCACAAACCGTCTCCTATGTATGGCTGCTCTTACTGCTTCTGCAGTCAAAAACAAATAAAATACTGTAAAACTCAAAAACTGAAATCCTACCAGAAGTCATCTCTGAAAGGATAACCTACGAACCATTGAAATAAGTGGTCCAATAATGCATGATATGCGATAAGTCATGTTTCCACCAAAAGTATGTTCTACCTTTCTATACTCACCACCAAAAGAAACACGAACCATAGAAACATATAGAGAAGTTTGTACGTTATGAATAGATGTTTCCAGTGTGTACCACTTGATGACCAAACTAACAACTCTGTTACCACAGAGTGTCTTTATTCTTATCACGATGTGCCACAAGTGATTTCCAAAATTTACACGCTAATCCTGCACGAGAGAAATAGTGCATCTCAAGTTATGGATCTATGACGTCACATGATGCTTTCATGAGCATCGGTTCACACAACATAACAGTATATTCATTTGTACGTTGAACAAATCTAATATCTCTTGAATATGAGTAATTCATCATATATTAACCAACATGTATGGTATTCGTGTTTCTTTTGTAGGTGAGTATTAAAACATTGTCCACAGATGCTTACTGCCTATCATCATTATGGAAAGTGTTATCGACCTAATCTGATAAACTTGGTGTCAACATCCAATAAATACGGAAATGAGGTCACCAAGCACAAACTACTTTTAATGTAGTTACATATTCCAATATCTGCTTGATCATTAAATAAATAATCAAAACCCATTCTAACTTATTCGCTGTAATTCCATGTGGTTTCAAATTGGTAATTGATACGCAGATGTCCCAAAATCCCCAAATAGCTTTCTCAGTCTTATGTGTTGTATGATTAAGATAACTTTGAGAAAACAGAAATATTTGCTCGACATTACAAACAGCTGGACTGAATTTTAATTACAGCTTTCAACCTGTTCAACAAAAGTTTCCCTTTCAGAATTATTCTATATTCTAACTTGGACGTGTTTCAACATACCCTGCCAAGAGCTGCTCTATGATTGTATGTCAAAATGGTGTTCTTTAAAAATATGTCAAAACTATAAAAACACAAGGGAGGAAAATACAGCCCTGTTACAAACCAGTGCATATGACAATAACATGTAAACGTAGAGAAGCTTCAGATCCTATTTCTACCGTACAGATTGACTGGATAAAGGAAATCCACTTATCTGGCTGTTCACTTATCAGACAGGGATGGTGGCATAACACAACCCTAACCATCCACTGCAAACATCTGAAACAAAGGCGGATTAAATAAGAACACCATATTCAAACAGAGCTCTATGTTCATATGGACAAACAAAATGTATATATACCAATACTGCACGTTCCAACATCTGGGCAAAAACATACATTAATTGTTGCCTTTTCAAAATCATTTACCCCATAAAAAGAAAAACGTAATCTACCAGATTGAGAGGCCCATTGGGGTCGATCTGATTCACTTGTCAAAACTTTGTACCATCATGTAGCATGTCAACATCAGACGTTCTTGCAAGTTACAGAACTCAGGATATTTCTTGACAACGTCATTTAAATCCCAATAGTTAAACATTACTTAACTCAAAGTGTTATAAAATTAACCAACTTTTAGCAACAAAATCAAAGCCAATACAATCCTACAATATATGTACATACAAAAACAAAAGCTGGTTCAATGATAAAGTTCCTGTAAAAAATCAGTCTATGTTTTTGGTTTGCGTTGTCACAGGAAATCTACAGCTTTTCCTGAATGAAGTGATGGGTGAGCGCTTGGTTTATTGATAACCTCTTGGAGGGATCAAGCATTATTGTCCGTTCCAACAAGTCTTTGAGTTGAGCAACTTTGCGCAGCTGGTCGTCCGGTAGCCTCTGGTATCCAACCATCTCCGCCAATAGGTCCTTGTTAGGGTTGATATTGCTCAGCACGGTGACCTTCTCCTGCAAGCACAAAACACACTCATTGGCTGCAGTTCATTCTGAGGGAGCAGTTTCAGTCCCTGTTGTATTCCGTTTATTCGTAGTTTTGCACCTGTTTGACTGGTGGCAGACACTTTTATGAAAAACATATCCATGGCTAGAATGGCTTATGGAACTGAATCTGGAGATCACTAGTGTAAACATACAGACATACACTTTCGGTAAGCAATAATACAAATGTTATTTTCCAGTCAAAATGAAATCAGGATATTAATTTCATTTAACCATTTCTCAAAAAACAAAATGAATAATAGTCTGTTTGTAAAGAGTTTTTTTTTTCATTTGACACAAACACCTCAAACAATTATTGGAATGATTTAATAAAAACAATGCACAATTCAAAAACTGACACTTTATAAGTAAACCTATGCAATTTTTACATGATTAAAACCAGCTTCTGACTCACATGTTAAAATTCTGCAGTGTATTCTGAATTCTGCGGCAAATGCAAAATTCTGGACAAGGTCTGCACAAAAAGTGATTTTCTGCAAAATAGGTACATTTCTGCACAGAGTGGACATTTCTGCAAAATATTCCATGACCGCAGAATCTCGGAACATAGCGGGACTGCAGTTTGGGTTGTAATGTTGCTTTCAATGACGTCACAGCATGCCAGCTAAATGTGGAATGAAAGTCTGAAGGGATACAGATCCCACATGCTTTCCAAGCAAACCCAGAATCATAACCAGAGAAAATCTGGTATTCGAAACCACCTTCGTAGGATCCTGGCATGCTTAAGGGTTGCAACTCTGTAAAGCAAAATTTGCTGCCGGGGGCATGGTGCTTGAGATATGTTCAACTGAGAATGTCTATCCAATCTTTATCTTGGAGCAGGTAACTTACCCTCTGTGTGACTTTATCCACCTCGTGGTACAGGAAGTTGTAGTTGCCGTCGAAGTGCTGTTCCTTAAACATGCCCTTGCGAATCATCTTATTGGGCATTTTACCTTTCACGTCCATGACAAACTTGAGCATCTCATTGTTGGAGTTGCCCGGGAATAAGATCTTGCCTGTGTACAGCTCGTAGATGGTGCAGCCTACTGACCACATGTCGATGGCGTGGTCGTAACCCATGCCGATGACTGTAAATGAATAATAGTAAACCCACGTCTTACTCTTCCTGACAAATATGGAGACATTGTACGTTCTTGGCTACATATACTTGGCTATATAAACTCTGCAGTGCCTTAGACCACTGGGCCACACATGCCACCGGGTATGGATGCAGCTACATCATCATCATCATCATCATCATCATCATCATCATCATCATACATTTATATAACACAGGTATCCAGGTACAAGTATCTGCTTTAATGTGGTTTTATTTGTTCCCCTGACCAGTGGACCTGTTTGTCTTCCGGTTATCATTCTCAACTCCCTGGGGAGTATACAACCCAAGCCGCCTGCAGGTCGTAGAGGGTTATTACATCCACCTCACATATCGGGTACTTATTCCCTGCTGGGCGACCAAAGGAACCTTTGAGCTAAGTCACTTGCGCAGGATGACACCACGAGTTTTGAGACTTGTGCTTCGGGTGTATGAATGTATTCGTATTTCCGCCATCTGGTGGGTTCTTTTGAGTGCACAGGGTGTATCTACTGTACACTAGGGGCAGTGACAAAACAGTATATGGGTGAGGAAAGAAACTTTGCATCCAAGATCTTGTGGGGGAAAACACATGTGATGTTCATGGGTTAGTATTTTGTAATTCGGGCAACTGTAGACCAACAGATGAATATACGCATCACCAAATATGATGCATCAGACAGGTTGGAACAACTCAATCAAACTTGTTTGGACTGAATTGTTTGATAGGAATTACACAGAAGTTGATGGATGACAAGAGCCACAATTTATGGATAACAAACAGTCAAGTGGTATAAGGATCTTGACAACGGTATAAGGATCTTGACAACGGTGTAAGGATCTATACCGAAACGTAGCCTTTACAGTATTAAAGAAGTTGTAATCCATAAATTGTGCTTACTTTGTTGTTTGGACTGGGTTGGGCTTAAGGCTGTTTAGAAAATCATTTTAGTTGTATCAAGGCGTGTCATCTTGATGTGGGAAGAAAGCCTCAAGGCTATTACGAGTTATGTCCTTTCTATGCCTCTCCTATTGACCAATCAGATTCAACCTCTCGTATCACTTGCATTTGCTTCAAATAAAACGGTGGCGCCAAGTCAAGACGATCTGATTGATAATCAAGATCTATATTGTGATAAAACGAGTCTTACATTGCGAAGTGCATCAAATCACTCGAGTACCTTGATTAAAAGCATGAAAGGATTTAGAAAATTTCTGTTGACAACGAGCGGTGCACATGTTTTGCAAATCCTGCAGTCGACCGAAATCTGCATCACACTTTACGAACCAGATTTCGATTTCGGTGCGCGATTTTGATTGGACTATGTATAGACTCGTTAGTCCAGTCAAAATCTAACTCCATAATACCAGCCTAGTTCGGCAAGGGTGGAAACTGGACTTTTATAGTCAGTTAACTCACTTGCCTCGGGAAGATGACAAACACTTGCAATGATATGTTCCACAAGGTGGTATTTCAAGGGACACGACGGGTATTTACATCATTATCATCATTATTGTTAGCATAGGATTATTCTGAACAGTGTTCAAAATCATATGAATTATATGATGCATCTCTGTCAAGGTAACAACACTGACGAGACAATCTAAGACTGAGGGGTCCCTCGATTTAAAGTTGATTGCAGCAAACCCCAAGAACCCAAAGATCCACTTCAGTTTCCAGGACTGCCAAAGATTGCAATTACTTATGCATAGACATACAGGATTACTGCGAAGACAAAACCTGACATATGTCTATCACTTACTGATCTCTGGAGCTCTGTAGAACCGACTGACGAGGTATGGCGTGATGTCATTCTCGGACACGTGAGAAGCTGAGCCGAAGTCACACAATTTCAGCACTAGTTTGGATTCATTTACCTGAAAGAATAGTCGAAACAAATACATGAAATAACTTGAAAGAAAACAAGGAAAAATCTACAGAAAAGTATTCCCAGCAGAGTTATTCCCCTTTAGTTTACAACCAGTCTGCTGTGCATGCTGTGGTGGTTGTGGTAGTGGTTGTGGTGGTGGTTGTGGTGGTGGTGGGGCAAGATTCCATGTCAGTTGCCTAACTAGGCTTGGTAACTGCTAGCATGCTGAACATCAGTGTCAGAAACTCACAGTTTTCGTTAACTAGTCCTGATAATGATAACATACAACAAAACCTTTAAAAAGGGCAAATTTCTACTAGTCCTTATGGTACCTTTCCCATTGGGCAGTTTGGCAAGGACTACAGGACTAGTGCCAATTTCTAACGCTGAACATATTTGTATATTTATATACTTATCCCATCTCACACTATGCATTTCTCCTTCCTCGATCTTGGTGCCGAAACGCTCGAGAACAAAGTTTACAGCTTAAAAAAAACACTACACCTGAACACATCCCAACATCACCATGGTCACTACCTAAACAAAGAGTCACATATTGTAATCCCTTGCACTGTGACCATACAGAAGCTGACCACATTACTTGACCTGATATATCATTCTCTTTTTTTTTTCCTGTTGCTGCCTTTTGAAGAACCTGAAGTCGAAGGCAGGTTGGGGGAATGGCGTAGGCATTGAGATTCTACGACGAGATGTCTAGAGTGTTGTGTTCTAGACATCTCGTCGTAGAATCTCAATGCCTACCACTTTGGGGACCCGTGAAGATTCCGGGGTAGAATAGGTCTTCAGCAACCCACGCTTGCCGTAAAAGGTGACCATGCTTGTCGTAAAAGGCAACTAACAGGATCGGGTGGTCAGGCTCGCTGACTTGGTTGATGCATGTAATCGATCCCAATTGCGTGGATCGATGCTCATGATATCAATCACTGGATTGTCTGGTCCAGACTCGATTATTTACAGACCGCCATCACATAGCTGGAACATTGCTGAGTGAGGCGTTAAACAACAAACCAACCAACCAAACCAACCAAGACTTTGGGTCTGGGATGGAAGAGTTGAACGTGTTGAAGCTGGTTGTGAAAAGGTTGACGTTTTGGCTGGCATAAAGGCAGCAAATCCACTGAAAAAGCAAGGGGTGGAAGCGCCATTCCGTCGGTGATGCTTGGTCTGGTGGGACAGGGAGTCTGCTCTGATGTCGTGAATCTCTGGGATGTGTCTCGCCCGAACTTGTACGCACGGAGATCTGACCAGCCGGAAGAACACCAGAGCCGTCGCCAGGATGGACGCCGACTTGGTGGAGCCCATCTTGTTGATGTACCCTACTACGGTTGTCTGATTGGATCATGAGTTGCGTAGCAAATGGGATACTGCGAGGATGACTGCCTTGAATTCCAAGTTGTTGATGTGGAACTTCCTGTGTCCTAGGGACCAACACCCTGCCGCACTGAGATGAGCTCCCCAGCCCACAGTTGAGGTGTGAACGGCTACAAAGAGACTGTCACAAACATTTGACTTTTGTAGCAACCACTGGGGATGCTGGTGTAATGACAATGGTAGGCGGATCAGAATCTGACAGTTGTCGTCTTGGACAGAGTTGGAGTTGGCCTCTTCTGTGAGTGCTTGTGCCGACGTTATCAGACCTAACAGCTGTTGCCATATGCGAAGAGGCAAGGGCTGTTTGAGTTTCATCTCTCCGAGGGAACGAACATGTTGCCCAGGTCGGTATAGTATAGAGAGGTGTACGCCAGGCAAGGTAGCATCTACTAACGTCTTTTAGTATGACACGGTCTGGGATCGAACACATGAGCTTCCGCTCTCTGCGCAAAAATTATCCATTAGACCATGGAGGGGTTTGTCAGATAAGTAGGGGTATTGATGGCAGAGGCCCAGGAGGGTAGAAACAATCTATGCAAGCTGGCTTTTTTCCTTGTCCAATATTGACATGTAGTTGTAAGAGGAAGTTTAAAATAAATAAATGATGTATTCTTTAGGTTCAAACACATTTCCAAACAATGGCGATAAGAAAGAGAATGACATATGAAGTCAAGTCATGTGGTCAGCTTGTGTATGGTCACTATTACAATGCATGACCCTTTGTTTAGGCAGTGACCATGGTAATGTTGGGCTGTGTTCGGTTGTAGTGTTTTTTTAATGCTAGAAACTTTGTTCTATGGCATTTCCACACCAAGATAGAAAGAAGGAGAAATGCATGGTGTGAGATAGGATAAGTTTAAAATACAAGCATTAATAATGTTCCATTCCATACACCAAGTAAATGCTCCATACTTATTACTAGTCAATGGATCTGAGTGCACTCATATTACTTTGAAAGCTCCCTTGGACATATGAGACACAACTGGCATCCCTAATGAGGTGACTGAGAGTTGAGCTGCACTTCACCAAGTGAAGTTCAATCCACAGGACCTAGTCTCCGTTTATCACCTCATATGTGAGGTATAGGACACTTATCGTGCTCTGGCAATCCCACAAGAAGTTGACATCATAAATCATACACTGATCTTGTGCAAAAGTAGTAAACACATCCACTACCAAACATCACTTCATCCATGTGATTCACCGATTGACATCATGAGCATCAATCTACGCAATTGGGACACAATGACATGTTTCAACCAAGTCAGCAAGCCTGACCATCCGGCCAGTTAGTCCCCTCTTACAGCATGGGTTGCTGAAGACCAATTTTTACCCAGATCTTCACGCATGTAGTGCTGGAAGGAATATGTTATCAGAGAGAGAAATATACCTACCAAGATGTTGTCGGGCTTAATATCAGCATGCAGAATGCTGCATCTCTTGAGCAACTTGAGAGCCAGGAAGAGTTGTTGGCTGTAGGAGCGCACCGCCTTGATGTGCAGGCCGATGTCCTTGCCATACTTCTTGAGAACCTCACGCAGGTTCATGCTGAAACACAAACCTCACAGCCGTCAGCTTCTACTGGGATGAAACTCTGTACAGCGAATTAGATGACTGGATCACCCATGTCCCCCCATTTCCATACTATACATGCAAGCTTTGAACAAAGTCCTGAGTGGTAATTTACTTTCCCTGGTTGGGACTAGTCCTGTAGTCCTTGCCAAATAGTTAAGGTGTCCTGAGGACTGCTTGAAATTTGCCCTTTGTAAGGGTTTTCCTATATGTTATTCTAAGGACTAGGGGCTAAAACGGTTAAGTTTCTATCTCTGAACTTTATGTGGCGTTATATTTTAAGTCCAGCTGACCTGAGAGATTCAAACACAAGACAAAGATGGTTCTTGTGGAAGAAGTGTCGATACAGTCGGAGACAGTGGAATTTGTCATCGGGGTCGGCATCGTTCAGTTTCCTCAGAAACTCAAGCTCTTTCAAGCCGGTCTTGTGCCTGAAACGTGAAGCAACATAAGTTTCTATTGGACATAACGGCCAGTTGACGATCTCTCACCAACAATCAAATATTCAATCAATTTAACAGTCCGATGTACAAGGATTCCAGTTACTGGCAATTACAAGGTTACGACCGGAAAAATAGAACTTGGACCCGGCAATTTCAGAATTCTGGACAGTAAATACATTAAAGTTGTACACTAGATGTCCCCGAATCGTTACATCACCAGAGGGAAGCAGTTACTCATACACGTTGAAACCAGTGTTTGAAACAGTTTTAAAACCCAACAAGACAGTCGGGCAGGTGACCTTCAGTGTTGCCTGCCAATCTTCAAACTTACCTGCCTGCATTCATACATTATGAAGATTGAAAAATCGTGAAAAACACGAGACAAATTGCATCTTGATTCAGTTAAAAAAATGCAAACAATTACTTGAGTATATACAAGGAGTTATAATAAAACTGTATACGTAAGTAGTCTTATAATTTCATGCAACCCGACAGGAATGCTACCAGCCACAGGCAAGCGGGCAGGCCATTATTTCGAACACTGGTTGAGACATGAGTGAGTGAGTTAATTTGGTTTTACGCTGCTTGTAGCAATATTCCAGCAATATCACAGCGGGGGACCAGAAATGGGTTCACACATTGTACTCATGTCGGGAATCGAGCCCGGGTCCTCGGCGTGACGAGCGAACGCCGTAACCACTAGGCTACCCGACCGCCCCGGTTGAGACATGAAGAATAAACCAGAGTCTGGAGTCTGGCGGGTTATGAAAATGGCAGTGGCCTATCAGAATGTTACAAATTGACTCGTTGTTGCAATACGAAATCAGGGCAATACCCATGGTTAAAGTGGAGTGTATCCTGACTTGGGGTGTACTCACATCATCTCATTGTTTCGGATGATCTTGATGGCAACATCCTGGGTCCCGCGGGCAGCATCACGGCCCCTCACCACATTACTGAACACCCCCTGGCCAGTGTAGCCGTACACATTGTACCGCTTGTCCAGGGTCTCGCTGATACGAACACCTACAAGCACACAGACAAACACGCTGGAATCAGTGAGTGAGTGAGTATGGTTTTACATCACTTTCAAGAATATTCCAGCAATATCACGGCAGGGGACACTACAAATGGGCTTCACACATTGTACCCATGTGGGGAATCAAACCCGGCTCTTTAGCATGACGAGCCAATGTTTTAACCACTAGGCTACCCCATCGCCCCCATGCTTGAATCAACACAAATACTCTCACATTGCTTAAGGAGGGTTCAACGCTGATTTTAACAGTTTTCCAGTTGTATCACGGCATGTCAGCTTAATGTGGGAGGAAAGCCTGTAGTAATGCAGGTCTTATACATTTACCACACTGGTGAAACCCACGAGCACGGGTATGTTGCTGACAAACCTAGAAACATTATCAGGACGCACCGGGTTTCGAACCTACAGACATAGGATTCTAGCATGACCTGGGAATTTACAGTTACTGGCATCAAATGACATCAGGGAAAAATAAATTATTGTTCTGTATAGCTCAGCAACAATCCAGTCCAGCATTATATATTATAAGGAGCGTCAACTCACGATAGTAGCCCTCTGCATCGTCCCAGTTGTCCATCAAGTTGGGGTTGTCATGGACACCGCCTACAGGACGCACAAACCCGGGACTCTGAAATTACACAATAGACACTTCATATACATGTAAGTGAAAATGATATCGGGGATGGTTTTATGATGCTTTTAGCAATATTCTTATTGATAGCATTGATAGTATTGACGTAATGAAAGTATTGAAAGTATTGACAGTATTGACAGTACCGACAGTATTATCGATAGCATTGATAGCATTGGTATCAACAGTATTGATAATATTGACAGTATTGATAGTATTGATAGTATTGACAGTACCGACAGTATTATCGATAGTATTGATAGCATAGATAGTTTGTTTATTTGTTGTTTAATGCCACACTCAGCAATATTCCAACTATATGGCGGCGGTCTGTAAATAATCAAGTCTGGACCAGATAATCCAGTGATTGACATCATGAGCATTGGTCCATGCAATCGGGATCGATGACATGCATCAACCAAGTCAGTTAGCCTGACCACCCGATCCCGTTAGTTGCCTCTCACGACAAGCATAGTCACCTGTTACGGCAAGCATGCATTGCTGAAGACCTATTCTATCCCGGGTTTTCTCAATGTGTATTGATAACTGAGATAAATGAAACACTAAAGTGGTATTTTTTCAGAATTAATGTCACTAAACTCCACTCTGGTACAATGCCTTTCTACATGAAGATCTAAGGACACCTCCATAGGAGGTTACGTGAACCCTGAGCTAAATTTGACAGCCCAATCTATATTAATTATGCGTAGGTTGTTGAAACAATCATATACCAACTTTCTAAACACATTCAGCTTCATTTTCATACCACCCTCGTTTTAAAATTTCAGTTGTAACAAAGGAAAGCCCAGACAGAACACAAATATGCCTTCGATGTTATTCCAATTTGATGTAGGTGCCATGGCATCTAGTCTAAGAGACACTGCCCGGACAAACACACCACTATGAACAGAGTCAATGTCAAATTTCTTGCCATGGAAATGGAAAAAATATGAATTCTAAAAATCCTTAAATATCAAAAGGTACCAGTTGACAGCCTGGTGTTTGTGTGTGAAAAGTTTCATGAAAGAATACCTATTAGGTTCTGAGATATGGTCCGGACAAACAGACCACTATGAACAGAGTCAAAATCAAACTTTTATAAACAAAATAAAAACTTTTAAAATTCCTATTTAGAATCATGCACCAATTGACAACTTGGTCTTTGTGTGTGCACACTTTCATGACAGAATACCTATTAGTTTTAGAGATACGGTCCGGACGAATACACCACTATAAACAGAGTTAAAATCAAATTGTTGCTATAGAAACGAAAATGTTTTTTCTAAAAATCCCTAAATAGCAAAATACACCAGTTGACAGCTCTGTCATTGTGTGTGCAATGTTTCATGAAGGTATACCTATTAGTTTTAGAGATATGATCCAGACAAAAAAAACTGATTTCAGATGGACAGACAAGCTGATTACTCCATCCGTCTCCATGACACACCGGGGGCACACAAATAAGATAATTGATCTGAATGCTTCACTCATTTATGCCAAGAATTTAGAAGCCTTGACGATGATTGGCCAATTAGAAAGTTCACCTGACGCGACCATCTATGGATGTGTCCACAGGTCCTCCCAGAGAGGTATACTGACTCCGAACCAACCAGTCCTTGTTTTATCCCCTTACTGCTGAACACCAGGCAGGGTAACAACAAGTACCATCTTTTAACGTCTATTGTATGACACGGGCACAGAGGCGGCCAACTTCTATATGGTAGTTATAGTCTTCTCTGCACCCCTTAAAGGTTTGCTAGTTTTGTCTAGAATAAATACATTTCCTTCCAGTCAAGCTGCCTGACAACTAGAGCCTGCGTTAACACTTACAGAGTAGGTTTCACTGAACATGTCATTGTCTTCAGCAAACATGTCCGCTGTGCCATTGGATTTCTTCTTCTTGTCACCATCTAGAAATATAAGAATGAATTTAATTTGTTCCACAAGAGCTGAGCAGCCCTCTATGTAGCGACCATTTCGGTCGTCAATGTGACTTCAATCTATGATCAATCTCATTAAAATCAAATCTTAGTTCTCACCATCGCTAAACAAAGATCTGAGGACATCCCATTAGGGGTCACGTCAGAACGACCTTTCATCCAACCAATCAGAGTGTCGCTTATCAGATCATGAAAGTGACAGTTGGAATGTGTTTTCTGATCATGCAACCTCGAAATATTTAACAGAGAGTAATCCGAACGACAGTTACGGGCTTTATGATTTTATCCATACAATCTTGGCCATCTATAAGCCATAACAGAATGTTCTTTTTATCAGTTTTAAATGTTTTAACCGAGAATACGTCAATATATGTTTTGAAGCGTATTCGCCAGTTTGAAACTAGTGTCGTAAAGCTCGAGTAAGCTGCCTTCTGATTGGCTAATGTCGATTTCTTGTCTGTCATTTCATAGATCGGTCAAAGTTCGCGAGAGGTCGTTCTGACGTGACCCGTAATGGCATGTCCTCAGATCTTTGTTTAGCGGTAGCGAAAACTAAGATCTGATTTTAATGAGATTGATCTATGATTGGCAACCTAAATTTATCTACTGTTCGCCACTTGGCTCCTTAAAAATATACATTACTGGCAACAATAATTGTTTCTGCCACGAATAATGTCGAATCATGTAATATTGCATGTGTACTTGTTCTGGGGGATTTTGTACCCTGTTGGAAATTGCACTTCAACCAACTTAAGCCTTACAAAAATAATCTAGTGGTTCCGATTAACCGACCGACCCCATAAAATGCTTCTGACTCACGTTTTTTCACTATTAATTCACTAGACTGACATTTGCTCCGCCCTTTTTCTTGCTCCCCAATGATTGCAATGGATTCCGTATAACCACACCCAGCGTTAGAAATCGGCACTAGTCCTGTAGTCCTTGCAAAACTGCCTAATAGTTAAGATATCATAAGGACGAGTAGAAATTTGCCATTTTTAAGGGTTTTGCTATATGTTATCATTATAAGGACTTGTGAACTAAAAATGTTAGTTTCTGTGTCAGTGAACATTTCAGTGGCTCCATGGAGCGGTGTGAGGATTCGGTTACGCTAAATGTTTATACAGTGTGCAATTGTCTAGATTAGGTCAAGTACCTTCTTATAATTCTCAGTCAAGTAACTCTGTAGGTCAAGTACCTGTATTTTGGGGAAGTCTAGAATTTCCTTGTTCAGTCCAAGTGACTATAGTCTTTAAGATTAAGCTTTTATTTTAGGCATGGTCGTCTTATCATAATTGTCCAAGAGACATATTTTAGGAATAGGTCCTCAGTGCTCATTTCTCCCTATCTAAAACCAAGCCGATGGTATTCATTGATTAAAGTGTTGAGTTAATTACCTCTCAGGTGTTTACTGGTCACTGCCAGCTGAATTGGCTGTCTATGCGTCGTGTCGATTGTCTTGTCAGAGTGTTGATTTAGCTATCTTTTGTAATAGTTGTTATACAGTAGCTCAGCTAATCTGCATGTGAGTGAGTGAGTGAGGTTTTAAGCCGCTTTTAGCAATATTCCAGCAATATCACGGAGGGGGACACCAGAAATGGGCTTCACACATTGTACCCATGTCGGGAATCGAACCTGGGTCTTCGGCGTGACGAGCTAACGCTTGAACCACTAGGCTACCTGACCGCCCCTAATCAGCATGTATAGTTGCTCACGGGATATTATTCAGTGATAGCTGTCAGTGGCCTTCATCCTTGATATTGTCTTCTTTAGTTACACTCAGCTGATCATAATAAAACTGGGAACCTTTACCACATTACCTATTATCACATTTTCCTTATATAATGATCCCCTGTCTCTGGAGCACAGTTCCGTGACATACTCACTTTCACTAGTAATGCTGTCTCGTAGCGCACTCCTCTTCTCATCCATCGACTTCTCGAAGTCCTGCGACTCTTCCTCCAAGTCTCTCAGTACCTGGTCGGCCATCTCATCATCGTCATCGCTGTCCAAGCCAGACGAGGAGGAGGAGTCGCTTCCGTGCCCACGTTGCCCCTCAGCCTTGTCTTCTGGTGGTGGAGTAGACTCGTCACCTGCAACATCTAGCCCAGGGATGTCCGACTCTGCTCCCAAACGCTACAGTTGTAGAAACATAAAAGATTAAATGCCCATGCTTTTTCCTGGTGAGCGAATGATGCAAAGTCAGTGAGTATGGTTTTATGCCGCTTTCAGCACTATTCCAGCAATATCACAGCAGCGATCACCGGCAATGGGCTTCTACACATTGTACCCATGTGGGGCATCGAACCTGTGTCTTTGGCATGACAAGCGAACGCTTCAACCACTAGACTACCCCATGATGCAAAGTGATACTGGTCTTTGATGTAAAAAAAACAAGTAATACTGAGCAATTCTAGTGAAACACACAAGCATACATGCAGTGCTGACAAACCAATGACATTATTATGATAATCAGTGTGAATCTGGGATTGAATCCACAACCATCTGATCCTGAAACGGCCAAGGGATACAACTCTGCACAACGAACTGTGGTTCCTCATAGCATGATCTCAAGCTGACAGATGGTTAATCAAGATGGCTCAAATAAGCACTGGCAGAATGGCAACACCACTGATTTGATGGGACTTGATGAGATACTTGTAAATTAGTGCATGTAACAGGCATCCATTGTACACCTATTTTACAGCAGACAAAACTGAATCAGGTCTGGGCCCCGTTGCACATAGTTATCTTAGCACTAAGGTGATTGTAACTCACATACTTTAACATAGGCGCTGAAATCACTTTCTGCAATGGGGGCCTGGAACAGCATCTTCCCGAGGAAAGAGAGTTAACTGACTATAAGTCCAGTTTCCACCCTTGCCGAACTAGGCTGGTATTATGGAGTTACATTTTGGCTGGACCAACAAGTCTATACATAGTCAAATCAAAATCTCGCAACGAAATCGAAATCCGGTTCGTAAACTGTCAGGCAGATTTCGGTCGATTGCAGGATTTGCAAAACATGTGCACTGCTAACTCGTTGTCAACAGATATTTTCAAAACCTTTTCATATTTTTAATCAAGGTGCTCTCGTGATTTGATGCTCTTCGTGATGTAAGACCCGTTTTATCACAATATAGATCTTGATTATCGATCAGATCGTCTTGCCTGGGGGCCGCCATTTTGTTTGAAACAAATACAAGTGATGGAATCGGATTGGTCCACAGGAGAGGCTCAGAAGGGACATAACTCATAATAACCACTGGTGGCGCTACAATCGAGCCCAGTAATTCCAGCCAAGTTCGGCAAGGGTGGAAACTGGACTTTTAAAGTCAGTTAACTCTCTTGCCTCGGGAAGATGTGGAACCATTGTCGATAGCATAAGCAATTCTCATGTCAGGGTATGAAGATACACCAACAGCCAGATAACCATGGTAACACATTGTAACCACCCATCACCAAGCATACTAACAGAGGAGTGTGATCTCTTTTCTAGATCTGGTCAAATATGATAACATGGGAAGTGTTCAAAATTAAGGGGTCCTTGGTCCATGAGATTTGCTTCTACAGCATAGGAATGCAGGACCCAAAAATCTGGAGTGAGTGAGTGAGTGAGTGAGTGAGTGAGTGAGTGAGTTTAACGCTACTTTCATCAGTATTCCAGTTATATCATGGTGCGTCAGCTTAATGTGACTGTAAGTCTGATGTGATGCAGGTCTCACAACATTTACCACTTTGGTGAAACCCGCAAGCACAGGTATGGTGCTGACAAACCTAGAAACATATTCGGGGCGACCCAGGATTAGAACCCAATCATAGGTTTGTGGCATGCCCAATGGACGCAACTCTGCACAGCGATTTGCAGTGCCTTACGTAACTGGGCCACCCATGGCCCTACTAAATCTTGTTAACATTCAGGTCATGACAAGGATCACTTGACTGTCATGCTTAATGTTTTAAACAATGCCTATGTCCATGATGTGATAGCCAAGACAAGGCCACCTTGGTTTGTAGCAAAGGCCATTAGCCATCAATCACATTTTACACCATCTCCTCCCAGAACAGGGACAAAGTGTCTGTGGACACCTACCATAACGAGAGCTCTCCTCATCTTCCTCCTCATGGCTATCTCTGCATCCTCGTCAGACTCGTCCTGGGGGATATCCACGTCCAGTCTACACAACATAGGAAAGCAGCATAGGAAAACAGGTTCCGACATCTTGCATTAAGTGAGTGAGTGAATCAAAACGTTAAGTCGCGTCAGCCATATTGTGCCAAGACAAAGTACTGCATTTTTATTTTCTGAAACCCTGTCCTGAGAACAGTAGTAACTATTAACATCTCAGATTTTTATTTAGAACTAGTTTGAAAAGAATTTAAGGACAGACTTTTCAACATGTTAAACAACACAAAATAGAAGTCTACAGAAATGCTATAGATCACCAGACAACAAGAGTGGGCCCCCATAGAAGCGATGAAGGCGACTTCCAGTACATCTCACACTAGGGTCTGTTACAGGGGTTGATTGAAGTTAACTGCTGGCCCATTGGGCCATGGCCAGTTAAAAATACAAGGGCATGCTGAAACGTAAAGAAGATTGCCCGTCTGGCTAGTCAAAATTTCACCCCTTCTCCATGTATGTTTTATTTTTAATTTGGATCATCTCGGTAGAATGACAACCACCCGCTATTTTGTAACGTTGTGTTCAACAACTTCTTTATTTGCTCATTAACAGCCATGAAATGAGGCAATGGAAGCTGAGATTTAATCTCAGAGTGCAGGAAAAAATGTTTCAGGGGTGAGGAGTACTAATATTTTCAGAGCCCTTCTAGGTGTCTACGTGACCTCAAGTTCATCCACTTTGCGGCCTCCACCATCTAGTTGTTAGCCAGTTAGTTTGGAGAAGAGCCAGTGACTTTTATAATGAGCAAGCCCTGCTATCTACATACAAATTAGTTTTAAACTCAAAACCCTGCTCTTGTCTACCATGTCAATAGCAAAGCTAGTGAGTTCGGCTGAATACCCCTTTAAAAGTATATCAGTTCTATGTTTCATGGCGTGTCAGTTTGATGCTGGAGGAAAGCCCAAAGTGATGTAGGTCTTAGAAGTTGGTGAATCCCAAGAGCAGGGATATGATGCAGACAATCCTAGAAACTTAATCAGGGAAAACCTTGGACAACAAACCAACAATCATAGGTTCAAGGGAAACAACTCTGCACAGTAAATTGTGACAACTTGGAAGCCTCAGATGTGTATCACCTGCGTAATGATAAGAAACACTGAGTCTGACCACCCAATCCATTTGGTCACCTCTTATGACCATCATAAGTAGTTAAGGACCTATTCTAACCCGGATCCCCAACTGGGTCATTCATAATTATGAACACGAACACAAACACCAAGCAAACTTACTCTTCACCATCAGACGATTCATGCTGCACTGTCATGCCTTCTGAGAGACTGTCCTTAAACTTGTCAGTTGGTTTCGAATAATAATCTCCGCGGCGGCGTCTCCTGTCCCGAGACCTGCTGCGATCCCGACGGTCGTCTCGCCGTCTGAAGGGGCTCCTGGACCCGTTTCTATGTCTCATCCTTCTGTCATCCTCTCTCCGTCTGTCAAGTTCCTGCCTTCTGTCACGCCGCTCATCTTCCAGCCTTCGATGTCGTTCTTCCTCCCTCTTCTCCCTATCCCGTCTTCGCTCCACCTCCCTCCGCCGCTCTTCTTCCCTCCGCTGATCTTCCTCACGTCGCCTTTCTTCGTCTCTTCTTCTGTCTTCAGCCCTCTTTTCTTCATCCCTTCGTCTGTCACCCTCTCGGTCCCGTCTCTCATCGCGGGAGGAATGCTGGCGTGAGGGTGAGGTAGAACGTTTAGATCTCCGTTCCCGATCTCGAGAACCATCTCTTCGTCTGCAATAATATTATTCTTCATGTATTCCTATCCATTCCTTGTATTAACATTTGTTTGTTTGTTTGTTGTTTAACGCCGCATTCAGCAATATTCCAGCTATATGACGGCGTCTGTAAATGATTGTGTCTGGACCAGACAATCCAGTGATTGATATCATGAGCATCGATCCAGGTAATTGGGATACGATGTCATGCATCAACCAAGCCAGCGAGCCTGACCACCCGATCTCATTAGTCGCAACAGACTTCATTAACAAACACAATCTTGCACAATGAAATATATAAACATGCTAAAATCATACCTTGAGTCCAGTTTTCACTCTGGAAACACAATCAACAAAGACTTCAATATTCACCTGTGAGGGGAACTCCTTCTCTTATTGGAGCCCACCTCAACTGAGTCGAGTAACGTATCAGCAAACTCAGTCAGACTTGGTGACCTTGACCCTCGTTCCTTGACCCCATTCTTCTGATCACGACCATGACCTCGCTCCCCACGTTGATGATGCCTTTGTGATTCTCTAGCTTCACGAATCAAATCCAATATATCATCCTTTGCATCTGCTTTGCTAGAAGATCTTTCTTTCGCTGCCCGTTTTCCTGTCGACCCTGGCTCCTCTGTGTAACTCAAGTCTTTTATTTCTCCTTCCTCCTCAGAGTCGGTACCATATCCCTGAGCAACCAGACCAATAGCATTACCGCTGTCCCCATTTAGTTCAGCTCTTAATGCTGCCCGTGCTGCTTCCAGCCTTTCCAGATCACTCTCCTCAAGCTTCCCTGGCTTCTTCTTGTCCTTCTCATCTCCGTCTCCTTTGTCGTGTTTGTGACGCTTCCGCTTGTGTTTGTGTTTATGTTTGTCGCTGGTGGAATGTTTCTTCTTATGTTTCTTGTGTTTATGCTTCTTTTTCTTTTCTTTCACAATGCCTTCATCACTACTGGCTGAATCATCACTGGAAGGAGAAACATTGAAATTTGAGAACAAAATAGTCCTGAGCCTCATGAGGTGAAATTGGGTTTAACGTCCATCCAACATTATTGCACTTATATAGCAACGTACTAGTCCGGACTGATGCTGATTAATAGTGCTAGCTCACTGAGATACCATGCCGCAGTTTAACATGAATACCCCACTCAGACACAGTATACTGACTCCGAGCCGGCCAGTCCTTGTTTTAGCCCCTTTATGGCAAGCGCCAGACAGAGTAACAACAAGTACCATCTTTTAACGTCTTTTGGTATGACGTGGCTGGGGATCGAAGTATCATCGAAACCCGGGACCTTCCGCTCTCCAGGCAGACGCTCTACCACTAGACCACGGAGGCGGTCTGAGCCTTATGACAGACTTATCTTGATATTCTATAATTAAATGTTGTAATATTAACCCAATACAGAGTCAGTCTTGTTCTTATGCTGTGTGTCACGTAATGTGTGTGTTTGTGTGTGGGTGGGGATGGGTGTTTTACATAGTTGTAGTTCCCTATATGAAATGACCCCGTCAGCCAAAGCCAGGGTTTGTTCTGTGGGACAAAGTTCATGAGTCATAGCAGAAAACAGTACTGCATCAAGACGGCACAGAATTGGCGAGAATGGAACCTGGCTTGGAAAACATTACATTTTCCTTGTGAAAGTGGAACCAAATATGCTAAGTTAAAGGTAATAGATTTAATGGGTTCCCTTGATTCAAATACCATTGGAGCAGATTTCCAGGACACTGTTTTGTTTGTTACAATCTTGCATGAAACCAATAAAATATTTGGTTGGTATGTCATATTCTAACGTACTATTCCCCCCAAAAAGGCAATGTGTATTCAAAGGACACGGACAAATTTAGCTATCATGTTTTAACAGTTTCATTCCAAACAATTTGGGGCTTGTATCATGTTTAACCACTATCCCCCTCCCCCAAAGTAAACATATAATTAATAAAACACGTGCCATTTTCCGTCAGGCAAATTCATGGTATTGACAACTAAAGCAACAATTTCAATCTACATGATCTACAAGAAAATAGCAGGACTCATGTCTAAAAAGCATAAATGTTCCTGGAGCTAACAAATGGTTCAAAACATATCAGTAATCTGCTAAAACTGGATAGTTAGGCTGGATTCTAAATCTATTAGGCTATCCTGAAAGACATCATGAAATAACCTACTTTAATGAAACGAAGTGTGGTGACCTTGCCCCTCACATACTTGTTTAACGGTTGATATCAAACAGTTCACATAGTTCAGCGTGATAACGATATGTTATACCATCGCGACTGTCCTCATTAAAAGATGCTAACTTTTACTATGAAAAAATATTCTTCTTTGATATAACGAAATTAGGTGACCTTGCTCCTCAACTGTGTTTGCCGATAGATATCAAACACGTCTCTCAGTTTTGCATGGCAACAGTACGCAATACCATCCCAACTGTTTAATGTACACTCTTTTGAAGTATTGTGTCTGTATGATAACTTGTCATAGTGTAATGCGTTACCTTATTTCAATCGGGTCATCAACATCGGCCATTTTAGAGGATCGTCAGCGCGATGTCGACTATATACTATTGTCCCTCTGACTAACTGTACTCGTAATATCGCGTCCTCGCTTTTACATGAACTATTGCGGCTACTGTTAGCGAGTTGTAATATAGATATTACTACTCTCGATTTGTTTCGATTTTGTTTATGGGAACTGCCGAAACAAAATTATATTTTTGCGTATGGCCTCGGTGTCGGTTTCAGGAGGCCATACAGTCGGTTGTATGTGGTATGCTGGGTGGTGCAGATGCGTCCCTTAGTTGTGTCAATAGTCCGATGATAGTGGGTTCGAATCCAAGATTATGCTTAGAATGTCAACACCCTTCCCGAGCTCGTGTGTTTTTAACAAAGTTGTAAAGCCGTAATAATCCGATTCTCGGATATATAACCGAAAAACTGTTCAAAGAAGCGGAAAACTCACGAACGAACGTTTGTTTCTCGGACCCGAATTGTGTTTTTGTTTCAGCCTTAAACAGCTACTTTCAATCAAAAACGTACAAAGATGTGTGTACGTCAATCTCATTAAAATCAGATCTTAGTTCTCGCTACCGCTAAACAAAGATCTGAGGACATCCCATTAGGGGTCACGTCAGAACGACCTTTCATCCGACCAATCAGAGCGTCGCTTACCAGATTATGAAAGTGACAGTCGGAATGTGATTCTTAATCTTGCAGCCTCGAAAACTTTAACACGGGGTATTCCTAACGATAGTTACGGGCTTAACGACTGAGTCCATACAATCTAGACCATCTATAAGCCATTCCAGAATGTTCTTTTGTTCAGGTTTAAAAATTTTAATCGAGAATTTGTCAAATTTGACATTAGTGCCGTAAAGCACAAGAAAGCTGCCTTCTGATTGGCTAATGTCGACTTCTTGTCAGTAATTCCATTGGTCGGTCAAAGTTCGCGAAAGGTCGGTTTGACGTGACCTGTAACAGGGTGTCCTCAGATCTTTGTTTAGCGGTAGCGAGAACTAAGATCTAATTTTAATGAAATTGTGTATACGTGTTCATCCCGGGCCTTCATCCCAACCAAGCAGTCAAAGACAGGGGTCATGTGTAACTGGTTCCACTATTGGATCTTGTTTGCGCTGTCGGCCGGCAGGGTACACGCGTTCAAAGAGAGACCGCTAGACAGGAGCCAAGTCAATGCACAAACATGAACTCAATCTCCTAACACCAACACCGGTTCCCAAGTTGGTACCGGAAGCGTACATAACAGCGCTGGTGTACGGCATGATAGTTCAGTTTCTCATGTGACCAGGTTCTCTGCCTATTGTTCTCCATGTTACGTCACACCTTTGCATTGCATCTCAGGGGGTCTTATCAAAAGTAGAACGTGAGGTTTTGTCAAGTGAGGCCTAATTGACACGTAAATGCGGGCTATATATCGCGGACGAGATTCAACCCAAAAAAAGAACGAGAATCTGTACTTTACTCACAGTGTTATCCAAAATACAGTATTTGTTACATTTGAC
Organism: Haliotis rufescens; assembly: GCF_023055435.1. Lineage (NCBI taxonomy): Eukaryota > Metazoa > Mollusca > Gastropoda > Lepetellida > Haliotidae > Haliotis > Haliotis rufescens. The sequence continues at coordinate 3,656,288 of NW_025964002.1, read as the reverse complement.
CACTTTCCAAATGACATTGTGCGTTTATAGCTTTCGGCCATGGGAGCCGTGCCAATTTACACTTGTCAAAGGGGTACACAAAGTGCGTACGTCATCTAGACTACCAGTTGTTGGACTTCTCTTTGTTGGAAGCCTCGGTGGCTACGTGGGTAGATTGCTTGCGATCAGGCGCCTCACTCAAAGTGGGTTCGCATCCCGGACGGGACTCAAACGAAAAAGTAGTTTATATCCCAAATATAACATATATTACATCTGACCACTTATTAAATGACATTATGTGTTCATATATATACAGTTGTATTTGGTTTCGATACAAACCTTTTGCTTTGAGAGAATATTGATTCAGTGTTTTTAGCAAACGTTTCTGTTTTTGCCTTCCCTTCAGCCGAGGACGTATATATCTTCGCCCAGTATGTTTCTTCTAACCCAATATGACACCGTATACGGCAACTAAAGACACCATAACTAATAATATACATTTTTAACACAGCTCATTTAGGGTAAATGTTATATAGGTGTGTTTAACTTGTTTCCCAATACAAAAAGTGCAACTCCTTGATTGTAGTTTAATTTATTTAAGGCTGGATTTCATCATAATAAACGGTCGCTCTGCGGTCATTGAAGATAATGAGCGAAGCGTACCATAAATGTACAACCTTGCTTGCACAGAGTCACTGAGAGGGTGGGGTTGCAGAACAGCGAGCAGATGTTTAATGTGTGTGCGGTTGTTGTCATCCCAGTTTGATAACGATGTAAGAATTTTTTTTTTTTAGTAAACATATTTTATTGTCCAAAAAGACAAAGGTACCACTTCTGACTACCTTCTCCCTAAGAATCTACATCGAAGCGTCGTTAAGTGCAATAAACAAGTAGTTGTTATCCATTTCTTAATTCTTATTCCTAATTACTTTAGTCAGTACTTCTGGCCATGGCCCAAGTATACGAGAGTATATGAAACATAGAGTGCGTTCAGACACCAAGAAGAAAAGTTGCTCTTTAAAATCCTAAACATGAACCTATACATAGTATTTCTTGATATATGTATTTTTTTAGTTTAGTTTACTAAGCCACTGTGGGTGTATTTATATGTCAACATTGTGGAAGTCGTGAGTGATTTTATTAATAATGGTTCAGATGAGAAATTAGGGAACAAAATAATATCTGATATATACACCCATTATTCTAGCTTAGACCCCGAAAGAGATTATTATCTGTAAATAGGAATATTCACTAGCTCTTTTCTTCGAAATTTGAGAAATATTTAGGTTGTGATTATACGAAGAAGCTAAAGTTATATTTGAAAATACCATTTCTTCCTGGAAGAATATACAAACGCTTTAAACAAACAGAAATCAATGTGCTATGTTCCCCCAAAATGAATCTGACTCTGACTCTAACTCTAAAACTCTACTTGTGTGTTAAACAATGGATTAGTAAATTTAGTTAACAGCTAAAGAAAGAAATAATATTTGTTGTGAATGTTGTAAAAGGAATACAATGACGATTAGATTAATGTTTTGTGTATTTAGAAACCACGTTTTCTTCTTATTCATTTAATGACATGATATTCGTGTGTACATGGTTCAGACTAAATGGTACAAGATAAGTTGTCACTGAACAGCTGCCGCAATATTTCAACTGCAATAAGTTTTTACGAAACTAATAGATATTTTCGGAATATTCCGGAATCCTTCGTATGACCTAAATATAGATACTTCCGGTGACGTCACTATCAGCAACCTCGAAGTGAGTAACAAGTCACAAGAAAGGCAGTCAGCTCTATCTCAGGAGACGAAAACAAGTTCAATTTCCTATTCGCTTTTAGTCGACAACAGGAATCAAGATGAAATTCAAGTTTAAGGAAGAGCACACATTCGGTAAGAAGCGATACGATTAAAAATATCATCGAGAAGACGTGTAATTGTATCAACAATAGTGGTTTGTTTTTGTTTTGTCAAATGTAAACAATCCCACATGCAAACCAGATTACACCTACGTTTGTGTTTATAACAATGCTGATAAACTATCAGATACAAAGGTTGCCAGCTGTTGTCCTGTTGTTAAGAATCTGTCATACAATGTCGATTAAAGATTTCTGAAATCAGGTGAAGACATACACTATGAACCTGACAAAAATGTATATGTCTATTGTCTTCTACCAAATGTTCACAGTAATGGCAATGAATAAGCCTTATGTCGAGCTGATCCTAATTACAGAAGAAACAGGGGTTGATACGGAATTAGGTATGATTTGTGATAATGTATTATCCTACACAATCACTGCACTAGGAAAAGTCTATTGTCCTGTCTGCTACCAACAGTTGACAGCAATGACAGTCCCAAAGACTAAGGACTCCATGGCAAGGCCTATGCCAAACATCTAGTTAAGTTTAACTACAGAAGAATCATTGGATGATGCGGCATTAGCGATGATTTGTGTTGATTTATTGTCCTGCACAATCACAGTCGTTAAATGCCGCACCTGGTAATATGTCAGATATGTTCGGCAGTCAGTAAAATGGGAAATATGTCAACACTTATTCCAGTGTTTGAACTGAAGTGTGAAAGTCAAGGGTCCTTGTGATGACCCTGCCATTATAAGCTAAAGATCCCAGGATTCAAATACCACTTTCTCAAGAACCCCCGAGCCCCCTTTAATTTCGAACTCTGCTAAATAGTCTGAATTTGATCAATATCATCAGACATTGTGGGGCTCCCATTACTTACCATTCTCTTTTTCTTTCTTTCACACAAAACCACATTAATCACATACTTTATTAGCACGTATTAATCACATGTTAGAGCAGAGGTCACACCCAACTTTAATATGACTACACACTAGCAAGCAGCGAGAGAAAAACCAACAGCAATGTTACTTATTTAATATACACATCCTCACGCATTTGTGATGAAAGGATTTGATTTTTAGGCTTTTGAATATGTTATGTCATGACCATATTTCTTTGTTGTGTCTGTGTCGCTCTTGGTTAGGTATCTGTATAGGGAGAAAGTGTGGTTATGACCTGTACAAGACTTGTTTCTTATGTTATGACAATGTATAATCATGATAATGAACCAGTTACCTTGTGTGTAAGAATGTGTTGAATGTCTATGTATATCTTACCTGTATGTTGACCTTTACTGGTGCCTTTGGAACAAATGTTAATACAAAGGTTCTTTTTGTATGGAGTGAGTTGACAAACCAGGTAAGGCACAAAACAGTCTGTTCTGTCATGACCACAGTCACTTTGATGTCTCTGTTTGACAATCTTTCTTCACTATGTCTTTTTTGCAGAACAAAGAAAAGCTGAGTCAACAAAGATCAAAACAAAATATCCAGAAAGAATTCCGGTAAGACAACCATTTTAGAATATGCCTCCTTCCCCCCAGTGTCCATGATCCAGACGGCTATTGCTAATGTAGTGTTTGCATTTTAGGAAGTTGTCTGGTCATTAACAGATGTGATTTGAACTGTTGACCATGGCTCTCACAATTAGGTCTCTAGATGCAACCATTATGTTGCAAACATGGCAAAAGCAAGATAAGACTTACACTCACATGGAATTTGCAGCATAAATATACCTTATTCATCATGATAAGTATGTTTGGAAGAAATATGTCACGATGATTATGTTAGCAGGATGTGAACAAAGCAATATGGACAATGATGTGAATTGTTTCTTTTGGGTGAAATGCACATTTACTGATATTGCTTGTCATGCTTTTGGGCATGTTTTCCTTTGATGGTGATCACAGGGCCACGCTGTACTTAACATGAAGAACATTAGGATCAGCTCTAAACTTGCATACAGTCACTGTGTCGTCACACCAAGGTCAATCCAGGGGCCATTATTCTGCCAAGGTCATTGAATGTCAGTGGGATGCTAACTATGAAAACATGAGACTTGTAATTTGTTTTATGGAAAACATCTTGATTGAAATGAATGATACAGGGGCAAGAAGAAACGTAGAAACCTCGTTAAAAATAAAACAAAACATTCACAAACCTTAGCATGCTAAGAGGTCTTCATTTTTTATTTATTCAATATATATTTGATTATTTATTCGTGTGAAATGGAAACAATTTCCCAGCATTCCGAGTTGTTTGACAGTGACAGATGCTTGTGTGATAATCAGGTGGCCACGGTTGTTACATCACCCCCACATCAGTGCTTCAGTGACCATCATGGTCGTCCTGCCTGGGGATTAGTCAGGGAGCATTAGGTGGTCAGTGTGTTCAATGAGGCGTGACGGCTACTGCTCAAACCTAGCTGGAGGCCATGTTGTGTGAAGCCTCCAAATTAGTCATGTCAACATCAACTTTAGCATGTTTTAACTCTTGTAGTCAATAGAATAGGTAATTGGTCTCTTGTCTCGTTGTAGTTTTGTCATGTGTGAAATGATTGGAAAACAATGCTACTCGTGCAGGATCAGGTATCTTGTGTAATGGAATTATCTTGAGATTGTCATCCATGTTGGCATGTTTGATGTTAATAACATATTTCTGGTACCAGCCATTATCCCAAACTGTTGATAAGGAGTTGATTGTCATGGACCCGTTTCAAGAAAACTATTTGGAAAATACTGTTACACCTAGTCTTGCTTTTGAAAAATCAGTTATTTATTTATTGTGATCTGCATAAGTGTGCCTACTGGTTTGATTTTGTCATCAATGTGCGACGCTCACTGTCGTTTGTGGAAGTGTTATAACAACATTAATGAAGTCAGTCTTTCGCGGGTATGAAGCTGTGAAACCAATAATCATAGTTTTAGATTCAAATAATTCAAGATATGGCATTTTATATTAGGTATGGGGGGGGCACGGGTGGCCCAGTCGTCTAAGGCGCCGCGATTCGCTGTATAGAGTTGCGTCCCTTGGGCACGCCAGAAACCTATGATTGTGGGTTCGAATCCCGGTTCACCCCGATTATGTTTCTAGGTTTGTCAGCACCATACCCGTGCTCGTGGGTTTCACCGAAGTGGTAAACATCTGAGACCTGCATCACTTGTGGCTTTCCTCCCACATTAAGCTGACACACCGCGATGTAACTGGAATACTGTTAAAAGCGGCTATAAACCCAACTCACTCACTCACTATTAGGTATGGATAGTGTTATTGATGTGATATACCAATCCGATATATAAACTTGGTGTCATGGCTGCTTAGAAAGGGTATACCCCACATGTCACTGTTTTTCTTTAGTAAAAAATATTAAAATGTCATGTGTCACGATCTGTAAATACATGCTCGGTGTACATGGTGTATGTATTCATACACTGTTCCTAAAGTTACTTCTTCAATGAATGAAATAACATCTTACACATCTATTATTTTGAGTTTAACATTATATGATCAAGATGTTATTCCCTCATGTGTACCCATATCATAAATGTCAATCAGGAATACAAAAAATGGTATGGTCGTGATTATGCTCGCCAATAAGTGCATGACACATAGTCTAAGGACTGTTGACTGACATAAATTACCTGGTTAAAGTTACACACTGGGTGCAGCCGGTGACTCAGCTTGGGGGGTTGGATTTGTATTTTGTCAGCTAGTGCTTCAAAACCGGACATATTTTTAATCTCTGAATTCAACATATGGGCCAAAATGTAATTTTAAGAACACAAACGTCTTGCAACAGTGTATTATTTTTTCAAAAGACTGAGGCATAATCATTTTTTCAAAATCCCCTACCCCACCCCCACCACCTCAATGTTTACTCGTCCTAATTGTACTGACCTTGTCACAATGTTTGCCCCTGATTGTACTGACCTTGTCACAATGTTGCCCCTGATTGTATTGACCTTGTCACAATAATGACCCTGCCCTGATTGTACTGACCTTGTCACAATGTTGCCCCTGATTGTAATGACCTTGTCACAATAATGACCCTGCCCTGATTGTACTGACCTTGTCACAATGTTGCCCCTGATTGTACTGACCTTGTCACAATGTTGCCCCTGATTGTACTGACCTTGTCACAATGTTGCCCCTGATTGTATTGACCTTGTCACAATAATGACCCTGCCCTGATTGTACTGACCTTGTCACAATTTTGCCCCTGATTGTACTGACCTTGTTACAATGTTGCCCTTTCCCTGATTGTACTGACCTTGTCACAATGTTGCCCCTGATTGTACTGACCTTGTCACAATGTTGCCCCTGCCCTGATTGTAACAAACTTAAACTGACAGTGTCACAATGTTGCCCTTTCCCTGATTGTAACTGATAGTGTCACAATGTTGCCCCTGATTGTACTGACCTTGTCACAATGTTGCCCCTGATTGTAACTGACAGTGTCACAATGTTGCCCCTGATTGTACTGACAGTGTCACAATGTTGCCCCTGATTGTACTGACCTTGTCACAATGTTGCCCCTGCCTTGATTGTAACTGACAGTGTCACAATGTTGCCCTTTCCCTGATTGTACTGACAGTGTCACAATGTTGACAAGTAACCCCCCAACTTGTGTTCCAGGTGATAGTGGAGCGGGATCCCAAGAGTCAGATCCAGAACATCGACAAGAGAAAATTCCTAGTTCCAAATGACATCTCAGTGGCTCAGTTCATGTGGATTATACGCAAACGCATCCAACTTCCGTCGGAAAAAGCCATCTTTCTGTTTGTAGGGAAAATATTGCCTCAGTCAAGGTGAGTAGGCGTGTTGCCATTGTAACATGTGTAGCTAGAATCTTGCCCCTTTGTTTAGATGTAGGGATATAAGTTATAAGCACAGGAACCATCCCCTGTTCTCAGTGGGAATTGTGGGGTCTCTATTTTCTCATGGCTGTAGGAAGTGCAAACGAAATGAGGATTGGATGGCCACAGTTTATGACAAGGTTGACATATCCAAATATTTAATTCCTTCTTGTTGCTTCAGTGTGCTGCTCAGCTGTTTAAGGGAAAGTCAAGATCAGCCCTAATTTATCTGTCCTGGGTGAATTAACTTTGGATGTTCCAAGTCTTGGCAAGTTGCCACTAGGTTATCATTTATTACCTATAGGCTTTTTTCTGCAAAAGTGAATCAAAGTGTGGTTTTGTTGATCTCAAGTTGACACATCAGCTCTGTTGGGCTATTGTTTGAACCCCATCATATAAAATCACTTACCATCATGTTGATGACGTCATGAGTAAATGAGTATGGTTTTACGCCGCTTTTAGCAATATTGCAGGAATAACACGGCGGGTGACACCAGAAATGGGCTTCACACATTGCACCCACAATATGTACATTGGTACTATGTGTGAAGCCCATTGTCCCCCGCCGTGATATTCCTGCAATATTGCTAAAAGCGGCGTAAAACCAAACTCACTCACTCACCCTATGGATGATGTCCAACCCTACTTTTATCAATTATGTATATATAGATATCGTAATAAGTATGGAATATATCAGTGTCCCTCAAGACGTCAGCAGTATATATTAGCCTGTGTGGCCTGCTACAGTAGTATGTATCATTGTTTATTGATCCACTGGATCAGAGTGAATCACCCACACTTCTGTCTCTCCAGTCTGTGAAGGTATTGTGGAGACCCACTTGCTTTATCATCTGGATGGCAAATCTATATCACTGATCAATAGGTCCGCATTTCAACAGCACTTCACATCAAGCACTGTATGCAATATTTCAATAGCCGCATACTGACCTGAAACATTTTTTTTCCGAAGCAACATGAAGCAAGTCTACAATACTTCGGCGAGTCTACATTATTCAGTTGCTGCAAATGAGACGCTTTGGGGACATTTATAAATATTGCATCAAAAGTCTTAAAACATAAACATGTTAGTTTAGTTTTTTTGAAGCGATAGCTAGACTCACATTTGTTGTAAGCAATGATAATATAAAGAATATTTGTCTTGTTGATAACCTATTTATTTAGGGGTGTCCAGGTATGCCCACTTTTGACTCACTCACTCACTCACTCACTCACTCACTCACTCACTCACTCACTCACTCACTCACTCACTCACTCACTCACTCACTCACTCACTCACTCACTCACTCACTCACTCACTCACTCACTCACATATATTTCAGTTGACTTAACAAGAGCCTGATTGAGTCAATGACACATATTAATCACATCTACTGACTTTATTTCAGTGCAAGCATGGGCCAAGTTTATGAAGATCACAAGGATGAGGATGGGTTTTTGTACATAGCTTACAGTGGAGAAAACACCTTCGGCTTGTAGCCATGTCAGCAGTCTGACCGAAATGTTTCATTGTTTCCCTTCAAGTTGGAAGATTTGAGATGGGAAGCTTACCTGATGCTGATAGCATGGATAGGAAGTGCAATGCATTCATGGCAGAAAAAAAATGTGATATCTTTGTTGAAAGTTAACATGGTTAAAGTTTTTTTTGTCTTGTACTGTACTAGTGTTGATTTGTGATTCAATGTATGTGTTTGCATTCCGGCTCTATTTGTAACCATGGTAACCAGGCACAAGGAATCCAACATTCCCTCTTCACAAACAACAGACTCAACGATGGCCTCAAATTCCCTGTTTTATCATTTGTGAACAGTTTTCATATTTTATGGTACTATGTAACCATGGTAACATGGTTCAAATGTTTGAAGCTCCTGTCTCTCACAAGACCGGTTTTATATTTTGTATTTTGTAAAGGGAGGGAATTAAAACCTGACTTACATTGTATTATGAGTTCAATATGAGTATGGTTATTTAGCGTATTTCGCTGAAGACCAAACAGCCTTACATCCAGTACTTACTGAGTCAAGTATTATCATATGTCAGATGTAGTATTAAATTATTGTTTTAAATATGTTGTTTTATGAAACTATATACATTTCTGTACAGGGAGTAAATGATTTTCCTTTTGTTTGTAAACATATCTTTTCCACAAGGGTTGAAATACATTTCAAGTATTAATATAAATTATTAGCTGCTATCGACAATATGGAATTCATATACTAGTCCAACTGTTATCCTATACTTACCATGCTTAACACTAGTTAATATCCAGGGCATGTAGCATGCATGCAGTGTTAGTGAGCTTCACTACAGTGGAGGTATCAAAGTACAGCTTACATTGAGGTATGTTTAGGTGATTTGCTGACTGATTGCATGGGATTTGAACCTGTTCATGTTGAAAGGGTGTTATCAGTTGTCCTCCTGTGAGATGGGAAATTTGTCTCTAAGTTAGGAAATTGTATTTGTGTTATTTCTTTGGTTTATGTTGTGTAAGTATTGGGATATATACTCAAATTTGAAATAATAAAAGGTGTTCATGGTTTGAGATCTGGGGTGAATTTTGTCATAGTTAGTTTTTCACATACATTTTGACATAGGTTTTTTAAACATTTTTTTCAATTCATTCCAGTCAGTTCGAAGGTAATCTACTGGGAACATCGTTCACTGTGAATGGCTAAAATGTTCAGGATATTGTGGAATAGCACCTACTCACATGACCTTTACACATGACCTTTACACATGCTTTGTGTACCTGTGTGCGTGTAGACAACTTATGGTCTCTGAAATTAAAACACTTTAAGATTATTCATTTCATAAATTGTCTTAAAAGATGTAATAGAAAGGAGCCCTGATGCTGGTATGGGATTGTTTTATATCACTGTGTCGAGGCCTGTATGAGAGAGTACTGCAGGACCCACTTGCACAAAACGATCTTAGTGCTAAGACTATCGTAAGCCTATGTTAATGTATGGGAGTTAAGGGAGTTAAGATCATCTTAGCGCTAAGATCACTTTGTGCAAGTGGGCCCAGGCGTTTGCCTGTTTTGGGCCCCTAGTCTGTAAATGTCACCCCAAATTGGAATTTAAATGTTACCAATTTGTGTTAACATGGGTAACATTGTGACATCTAATGTGAGTGCTTGCTCAGGTCAACTTGATTTCCCTGATATCAGACCCAATAGAGGGAGGGTCTGTGATGCTTTGAATGTGATGTTAATATTCAATGTTAAAAGACTTCTGAATTTCACAAAATAGGAACCGAGACAACACCCAAATGTAGGACATCCCCCAGTTTCCTTGCCACAGGCTCGTAGTCTGGAATCCTAGATAAGACCCTGGGATGGAAGTGTATTATTTCTTATTCTTGCATCTTCACTATATCTTGCCTTAAGCGACAAAGCTTGCCTTTCTAGTCAGAAGAGCTTTGTCAGTTGAACAATTTCAACATACAGCTTCCAGTATAAGACATTTTGCGATCTTGCATAAAGTTAATACCAGTTGTGATCCTGCTGAAGCCAAAGCTGTGGTAATGCTATTCTTCCTGTGGAGATTTCATATGATCAACCATACTGACTGACTTCCTGTAGTTTGGCATAACCAGCATCAAATGTATTTTGTTATGTTTTTTAATGAAGCAGGGCTTGTAGTGTGATATTGGTAGTGGTTTGTGTTTTCCAGCTGACATTTCCAGTCTGATGATCATATGTTTGCAATTTTTTTTAGGGGAAAAAGTTTTGAACTTTATGAAAGAAAAGTGTTTGATAACGTTATGAAAAACATTTCTGCCGGTTCAGTTTGCATGTTTAAATGTGATGTATTGATTGTTGTGGCATATTTACGGTGTTGCTCGTAATCTCACCACCATTTTCCATATCTTATTCAGAAGGGTTTGTATGGTTTTGTGTTGAAAGGAGGTTTAAGTGGGAGTAATCGACGTTCATCACCTATGGTATTCGCCAGGCAGGTGTTCGTGACCTGGACAGCGGTATAGGCCACGTCATGGTAAAGTAAGTGGTGGCACATAACAGACATATTTTTCTGTCTCAACTAAACCCTTCTGAGCAAACCAATAAGCTCCAGTTGGCATGTGACCAGAGATGAAAGTCACAATCATAACATAACAGACAGTTAAATGTTATTATTACCTTGACCTTGACCTGATGGAGGATGAGAATCAGTTCCTTCTTCACAACTCCTACAAAGAACTTACTTCACCCTTCAGATACTGATAGGTCATGTACCCGGTAGGCTCCGGCCAATGCAAATGTCTTATTAACAGAACAAAAGCTTGAAAGAAGTAAATATTTATTACAAATACTAAACATCAGCTCTGTCGACAGTATTGACTTTTATTTATTTATCTACTACACTGACTGACCCAAACAGTTTTGTGCCAAACAAGATATTAAAATATCGAGCCACTTAACGAATGTTTCTGTTTAGTATTTCGACCAAGCCGAGGTAATTAGCTTGCAGTAATATGTAAAGAGTACCATCAAAAAAGTTGCCACGATGTCTGTTTAAATTATTTCTACCAGGTAACAGCATTGTCAGAACCAGTTGAGGTTAAACTGCAAAAACATACAATTTCAAATCCATGCGTTAGGGTAAATCTATGGATGCCTTTGAGGGCTATTTGTTGTTTTAGTTTTTTGTTGAAATTTCAAGATACATACTAAGTTGAAATTTCAAGATAATGATCTTGAAATTTCAACTTATTATGTTAAAATTTCAAGATGCTAAAATGAAATTTCAAGATGCTAAAATGAAATTTCAAAATGCTATGTTGAAATTTCATGATACTAAGTTGAAATTTCAAGATATGTACTAAGTTGAAATATTAAGATTTTAAGTATCTTGAAATTTCAAGAAAAAAACCAAGTGGTCCTAAAAGGCTTCCATATCAATCTGTTTTAGATAATGTATTTTTATGTGACCAGGACCCACATGTATAATGCACAGCTTTGTCTGGACCTAAGATTTGTTTGTGCACCTGGTCCCTATGCAACTGTAGTTCTAAGGCCATCAGACAACCAGGTTCCTAGTGTATGCCTGTATCCAAGGCACATTGTGCTTGAATCTTGTATGCTGATAGTGCATATTTGCAAATTGCCTGTGGTAAATATATATATATATATATATAACATACAACGCTCCAAAACATACGTTGGAGGTTGTGGTTTTAAGTTCCTGTGTGTGACACTGTACTAAAGTTGCCAATTATGTCCAACCGTCTTTCAATTTGGTTGGGCGAGCCCTGTTTTACCTCACACTCTGCCTGACATCATTATCCTGGAGACCTCTGAAGAAATTAAAGACCAAAGCGACGCTGTTTCAGCTGTTTCAGTCTTTCACCAATGTCCATTCCTGGGATTGTGTTGTTTGAAGGTGTCAAGGTGGGAACGCTTGTCACGGTCCAGTTGCCTTGTGTCAGACGTACTCATGCTTTGTGAATAAAATGTTCTAACTTATTAATATTCTGTATTTTCTGTCCGCGGAAGGTGTCAGTGTAATGATGGTAACGTGTTTGGAGAGGGTGGGTCAGGTTTCTGTTTGAAACAAATGAAACAAATTCATTTCCGTAATCATAAGAAATCTCTTCAAAACGAAGAGTTCAATGGACTGTTCCGAATATGTCATCAGCATGTGTTTCAGAATCACTATAAGACATAGTGATGAAGCCAGGTGTTCTTGAAAAGGTGTGTATCCTGCTCTGTCCATGATGGCCATTACAAACACATGCAATGGCAAGTCAATTGTAAATCGGATAAACACTGGAACATTCTGTAAAAGTGAAAATGGGGAATTACATCATTGTAATTCTATTTCAAAACATATCCAACTTTTGCAATATTATTGCCATAGCATACTGGATAACTTTACTTTCCCACGAACCAATACAGCCTCACAGGTGCGTCAATTCCTAGTTTCAACAGATAAGAGGAAGACATCGAGACACACCCAGAGGCTGGAAGACCCAAACAAACAGGTGACCTAGATAGTCACAATTTTATTACTTTGTGTACAAAACACAAGTTTTATAACTACCTGTTAGCACGTATGAGTAGCAAAATCCCCGGCCAGAAATTGCAGCTGATGTAACAGTAGTTTGGGATTGTGAGCAGTGCATGGAATGAGTGGTCGATGACTTTCTTCAAGGTTGTTACTTACATTCACTGTAAATCTATGAGCGTGTTCTGAATATTTAACCACCCGCCCTGTATCTTCAAACAAGTTGTATTTGGATTCAATCAGAAAGGAAAGTAACTGACCACATCACCTCACACTTCTCTCAACCTAAAGAGAATAAATCTTTGTGCAGAGCTGCGCCCCTTAGTCGTGCCAGCATCCTGTGATCGTGGGTTCAAATCCCTGATCGCCCTGATTGTGTTTCTGGATCTGTCAGCAGAATACCCCAGAATTCTTTTTCCAAAGTGCACATGCATCACTTCATACATGCCTCCCACATCAAGCTGACTCAATATGGTTTGGCTCAATACCGTTCAAGGTAGCGTTAAACCAAACTCCCTCACTAACTACTGGTACACGAAAGGTTGTTCTGACGTGACCTGTAATGGGATGTCCTCGCCGAGAGCGAGAACTTGTATCTGATTTGAATAAGATTGAGGTAATCTAAGCATGCGAATTATCCTGTTTTCTTTATTTAAAGCAGTAATTGTTGATTGTTAAGCAAGTTTATCTCTGCAGCCGTTGTAACATGCAGATACCAGCCGATTCGTCTCGCATCAAAACACGGGCTGTATACTCGCGGGCAGATGACCAAGGAGTACGCTGATCACTGTGTCGGATTAACGAGACTGATTAATGAGTGATTTCTGTAATTTGTTGCAAATTAGGTGTGTCGGAGTCGGAGTGCGAGATTGTCGGATTAACGGGACTAAATAGCACTGATTTAATCGGTTCCCATCATTAGTGTCGGATAAAGCCGATTGTCGGATTAACGAGGCTTGACTGTATATAACAAAGCATTTGTTGTCAGTAACCCATCCCCTGCATCCCAGCATCATACCAACACACGGACATATCTTTTTTCTAAAGAAAGTGCCTGCCTGATGTTTTTTCGATTTTTTCGAAAGCGTTTATGAACAATTAATATACATATTTCTATCAATAATTCAAGTTTCAGTTTTAAAAAGTACTTGTGTTGGAGAGACTGAACTGCTGAAACCAATTTTCTGAATAACTGACAGTAATACACCAAACTTGTAGTTAAAATTAGACGTGTGTTTTGGTATCAGTAATGTAGATGAAATATTTCTTTAAGTATAGGTTGTAGGTAATGAACTATTACGTTGTATTTTTACTTGTAACCGCAATCAATTTAAAACTTATATTTAAGAAACCGTTTCCTTGTGAACATACGGTTTGTACATTTGTTCCTACGTTTGTTTACGGGGAGCCTTAGACGCTTGCTTGTCAACGGTATATGGATCTATGCTGGTGCGTCGCATCATAATAGAATAAAGAAGTTGTCCTCCATAAAATATATTTACAGTCCTATTTGGAAAAGGTTACAGTATGAACACAACCGGAATGAGTATTTGTCAATAATACGTCACTTTTAGGAATATTCGGTTATCCCTAGATGCAAGAACTAAACCTTCTAGTAGGATTAAATGGCGGATGTATTCATGAATTTTTTTTTATTCCCGCCTTTGGCAACCGAGCCCAAACAATTAATGCCTAGCCCACACGTTGTCGAAAAAGGTTTAGTTGAATGTTGTAGACATAACCGGCTTGCCTCCACCTGACAAGCCATGATATAACTTTTGTTTGTTTGTTTGTTTGTTGTTTAATGCCGCATGACGGCGGTCTGTTAGTAATCGAGTCTGGACCAGACAATCCAGTGAGTGATAGCATGAGCATCGATCCACGCAATTGGGATCGATGACATGCATCATCAACCACGTCAGTGAGCCTGACCACCCGATCCTGTTAGTCGCCTCTCACGACAAGCATAGTCGCCTTTTACGGCAATCATGGGTTGCTGAAGACCTATTCTACTCCGGATCTTCACGGGCCACATGATATAACTAATACTATTGAAAGCGGCGTTTAACCAAACTCACTCACTGTACATTTCCGTTATTTCACCTTTTTCCTGGTCTTTTAATTTTCTTGTCGAAGAACACTTCCCATTCCGAGCAGCTAAAACACTCACTGACTCTACGATTCTGATAGTTTACCTTATTCCTGGTCTTTTAATATTGGTAAGTCGAAGAACACTCTCCATTCCGAGCAGCTAATACGTCATACACCTAAGCTAACGTTAGCAACCAACCAGGCGGTTATGAGCCGTTATCGCCGAGATGGAACCGTTTATCGCAAATTCAAAGCTTACAGGGGCGTCACCGCTTGGCCGCCATGGGTTTAGGTAGCAGCGCTCCGATTCCACCACAGACCTCGTCTCGCATCCCCCTGTCGGTACCTGCTCGTGGAACAGTTGTCTTGGAGCCGTCAGGAGGAAGCATGGTGCCAACGACGAGGGGGAGGTGTTGATAGTTGCAGTGGCCGGATACATATAGTTTGAGCGAAAGAGGACAACACACATTGGGAAAATGGTAAGTGTTCCTGAAGTGATTGTTTTGGTATAAATCTCTGTTGTAGTACTTTATGTTACTAGAACGCAGCTTTGGGATTCAAGGTTCACGAGCAAGTGTAAACACTGATATGGAAACGTTGTAGAGTTCCCGCGTTGGAATACGGGGTCGTTTGGTGCTTGGCGGCCATGGGTTCTTGGTTTCAACGCTGGGTTAAAACCAACATCTTGTCTCTGAAATGAACATATTTTACAGAAAAAACAGTTGTTCAATTATAGTTATAACATATATTAAAAAGGAGCCAGGAGACTTTCTATACTGCAGTAATCTAGACTTGCCAACATTATATACGTGCATGGGCTGTATGACAGAGTACGCTGGGTTCTGTTATATGTGTTTGTGGAGATTATTCACATTGCACGCATAAACATTGGTTCCTGAAAAATCTGAATTACTTCTTCTTTTGTTAAAAAACCGATTCGTGTATATTCCGTAATGGAGTGCCTCTCTGTGTCGGCCGTTAGTGGTTACAAGCGCAGCGCGACGGGTTACATTTATGTAACATCACCTGCAAGTTATATGAGGTAGAGTTGATGTAGCTTGTCCAGGTTTGTGTGACATTAACGCTCTACTAAGAGACCCAAATCCGTTTCTTGTGTATAGATTTACATTAAAATACAGCCGAGTAACCTTCGAACTCTTATGTCGCTTTGGGGGCTATAGTTAGACCAACATATAGTCCCCGATATATACTGACGTTTGAGGTTAAATACAAATAATTCTATAAAAGAACCCTCGTGTCCATTATATCAGAAAGTGAACAGGTCCATTAAACAGGTGATGGGAACAGGCTGCTGGAGTAAAACATGGGATGAGTATGGCACAGCATTTTCACTTTTACTGAATTGCTGATATATCCAATCGTTTTGAAGAAATCTTGAAATCAACTAGAGATAGCTTGAATTGCATTGAAGAAGTAATTTCTAATATGATTATATACATTATGATGATAATCTTTTTTGCGATATCTTAAATGCATATACAGAAAACTACGTTTATAACGAACACGCTTATAACGAACTGACGGATATAACGAACTTACTTTTTTGTCCCCACTATTTGCTGTAATTATGCTGTATATGTGCTTATAACGAGCTACGGTTATAACGAACTAAAATTAGTGGTCCCTTTGAGTTCGTTATAACCGTAGTTTACTGTATATCTTACGAAATATATAGTTACATAGTTATATAATTTATATCACATTGACATTTAAGATATCAGTAATTGTATTTCGAATATCGGAATATGAGAGTTGGGAAGTGGTGAAGGGGTGCACGGGTGGCTCAGCCGTCTAAGGCGCCGCGATTCGCTGTAAAGAATTGCGTCCCTTGGGCACGCCAGAAACCTATGATTATGGGTTCGAATCCCGGTTCGCCCCGATTATGTTTCTAGGTTTGTCAGCACCATACCCGTGCTCGTGGGTTTCACCGAAGTGGTAAACGTCTGAGACATGCATCACTTGGGGCTTTCCTCCCACATTGAGCTGACCCGCCGTGATATAACTGGAATACTGTTAAAACCCAACTCACTCACTCACTCAGTGGTGAATGCTGTAGGGGTCTGTATGAGAGACGAGGTTAGTGCGTGTTGAGAGATAGTTTCTGTGTATGCTTTAAAATATGCATGTCGTGCTGTTAATATGATAGACCCGAGAAGATCCGGGTTAGACCATGGCGACTAACGGGATTGGGTTGTCGATGATGCATGCCATCGTATCCCAATTGCGTATATCGATGCTCATGATATCGACCACTGGGTTGTCTGGTCCAGACTCGATTATTTCAGACCGCCGTCATATAGCTTGAATACTGGTGCGTGCGGCGTTAAACAACAAACAAACAAACAAATGTTAACATAAGCAAAGGATAAGAATACACGAAGTGAGGAATATGTGTTTGACATCCGCGTTTATCCGGAGGTTACTTGAGATTGTCTTGCTGTGTAACGACGGTCGCAAAGGAAGGCATTTGCCAGGTGATAACGGACGATAACGGCACGACATAGACCATCGTGTCACATTGCGTGTCGATGTATTGATATAAAACACAGCCGTAAACATCGACATAGATACAATAGGTCACCGAAGTTCTCTTTGCCTTCATTTCCGTTATTAATACGTGCACAGAATACAATAGTAGGGTTATTTCCTTGTTGGTGTACGTGAACATGTGTGTGATGTGTGGTGTCTGATGTGTCATGTCCTATCGGGTCAGTAAATCAAAGCTTGACTTCCTCATCGACCGAGACCGCCTCCGTGGTCTTGTGGTAGAGCGTCCGCCCGGAGAGCGGAAGGTCCAGGGTTCGATCCCGGGCCGCGTCATACAAAAAGACGTTAAAAGATTGTACTTGTTGTTACCCTGTCTGGCGCTCGGCATTAAGGGGCTAAAACAAGGACTGGTCGGCTCGGAATCAGTATACTGTGTCTGAGTGGGGTATTCATGTTAAACTGCGGCATGGTATCTCAGTGAGCTAGCACTATAAATCGGCATCAGTCCGGACTAGTACAAGCAGCCACACACACACACGCATACACGTGCATGCACGTCGCTATATAAGTGCAATAATCTTGGACGCGACGTTAAACCCAATTTCACCTCACCTCACCTCCTCATCGACCGTTGTCCCTTCACACATCTAACGTCCTTGCTTATTCATGCTTTAGGTTTGCGCAAACATTTTGTTTACATGCAACATATTTTAACATACAAGGATACCGGTTGTTTATATTTTATGGCATCGATATAAAGTTTAACTCAACTAAAATGTAAATAGAAGAAAATGAAAACCCCAAACCAGGTCTACTCTTTTTAATGTCTATATTGATGTATGTCGTCACGAAGATTGTTTGTGTAAACATCCCGTAGGAATTGAGGAATAGGGATGGTTGGTTGGTTGGGTTGTTGTTTAACGCCGCAATCAGTATTATTACAGCTATATGACGGCGGTCTATAATCCAGTGATTGATACCATGAGCATCGACCCACGCAATTAGGATACGATGACATGCATCAACCAAGTCAGCGAGCCTGACCACCCGATCCCGTTAGTCGCCTCTTACGACAAGCATAGTCGCCTTTTACGGCAAGCATGGGTTACTAAAGACCTATTCTACCCCGGATCTTCACAGGTCGAATAGAGATGGCCCCAACAGCCTGTGCTTGTCGAAAGAGACTTAATGGATCGTGTGGACAGTCTCTGTGATTGCGATGTCGTGGGGGGCTGTGGGGCGTGGTTAATGCTATCAGTCAGTGGTTTTCCTGGCTCTGAAATATTGTGGTGAGGTTTAATTATGTTCAACGTAGTCTCTTGCAGTGCAATACACTGGTTTCTCCATGTCAGTCGGGGCGGTCCGGTTGCCTAGTGGTTAAAGCGTTCGCTCGTCACGCCAAGACCCGGGTTCGATTCCCGACATCATCGGGTACAATGTGTGAAGCCCATTTCTGGTGTCTCCTGCCGTGATATTGCTGGAATATTGCTAAAAGTGGCGAAAACCATACTCTCTCACTCACTCCATGTCAGTCATCCCTGCACAAACACATCCTGGTCTGTCAACCAGCCCACCACAGCAGGAACCAATTCTTGGCCATCGTCAGATGTATGGGCATGCAAGTGTTATTTTGTAATTTTAAAGCAGGTCAAGTCACTAGGGGTTAGACGTGGTGAATACAGAGGATGGGGTAGAATGTCGCGTCTACCACATTCCCCTGCAGCAGCCACTGCAACGTGACTGGTTTCAACAGCAGCACCATCCTGATGATGGAGACCACCACGGCCAAGTTTGCCGCGACGCTTGTCTTTGATAGACTCGCGAGTCTTTTCAATAAGTTGGTATAATATCCACCATTCATAGTTGTTGCCCGCGGTAAACATCCATCTGTGTTGTGTCTTGGCTCTCCCGGTGGTCAGATCTTTCCGAGTGGGTCTCTTTGATCTGAACTTCTTGGTTTGGGGAGACCGGAAGTGTTTCTACTCCGTGGATTCTTGATGCTCTCGGGATCCCAGTGATGGGCGTGGGACTCGTCAAATGTCACTAGCCTAAGATAAAGATGTTCTTGGTTGCGAGAGAGAACCCACCGGGCACAGACATTGGACATATGAGTAGATGTACATGGAGGGTTGTTTCCACTGACCCATCGATAGGATCCTTTACTGTGGTTTGCCTATGCCCCAATGATGATTCTAGTTACATCCGTGCTTCTAGTTATGTCCGCGCTTCTAGTTATGTCCGTGCTTCTAGTTATGTCCGTGCTTCTAGTTATGTTTGTCTGTGCTCCTAGTTATGTCCGTGCTTCTAGTTATGTCCGTGCTTCTAGTTATGTCCGTGCTTCTAGTTACATCCGTGCTTCTAGTTATGTCCGTGCTTCTAGTTATGTCCGTGCTTCTAGTTATGTCCGTGCTTCTAGTTATGTCCGTGCTTCTAGTTATGTCCGTGCTTCTAGTTATGTTTGTCTGTGCTCCTAGTTATGTCTGTCTGTACTTCTAGTTATGTCTGTCTGTGCTTCTAGTTATGTCCGTGCTTCTAGTTCTGATCCTGATCTGAGCGTTAAGTACTCCTCTCTCTCTCTCTCTCTCTCTCTCTCTCTCTCTCTCTCTCTCTCTCTCTCTCTCTCTCTCTCTCTCTCTCTATCTCCTGACATCACATGAATGATTAACTTCACTAATTGCAACTGTGTAAAGGGTAAACCTAACATGATTTCGAAGCTACTTCAATTTTGTAAAGTTTCTAATTTCACAACACAGCTGTGAAAGCAATCGCATGTTAAATTAGTCTAACACCGATACTCGTTTCCTCATCACCCGGACAGAAATAGCGGAGTGATATGAGTAGCAGGGTTGCTGGAGAGTGGCGCTGGTTGTCACGCGACTAACCTTACCGGCATTGGTGATCACGGGATGAAAAGGTCACGGGGGTTCAGGTCAAATGATTGGCCAAAGCACCACATGATGGTCCTAGTGTGCAGCACAGTGAGAACGTCAATAAGCTGCATAGCGTCGTCGGCATGGGAGGGTGTGTGTGTGTGTGTGTGTGGGTGGGTGTGTGGTGTGTGTGTGTGTGGGTTTGGGTGTGGGTGGGGGGTCGAGTGAGTGAACGATAGCAAATTAAAGTCGAGTGTGATACATATGGTTCCATCAAAGACCATAAACAGATCTCTGGTCATCTTCCCAAGGCAAGGATGCTAACTGACTATTTAGGTCCAGTTTCCACCCTTGCCGAACTAGGCTGGAATTCCGGAGTTACTTTTTGGTTGGATTAACGAGTCTATGCATTGTCCAATCAAAGTCGCCTAACGAACAAGACATCCGGTTCATAAACAACATGGATTCCAACGTGCAGATTTCCGTCGACTGCAGGGTTTGCAAAGCATGTATATATAAAAGGATACAGAGGTGACAATGATTGTGACCATATATCTTGTAGGTACTTAATGCCTGCGTTGCAAGACTTACTGGTCCAAATGAGAACTCTATGAATTCAACTTCATGGCGTCATCAGGCGGTTTGTCAACATTATATCACTGAGCCCTCAAGAAGTCGTGGGGAAGGTGACGACCATCTTGTGACAGTAATATGTCCATGACGCGACTCACACCAGAGCGGTTTGGGTCAGTTACTGTTGGAGTGAGTATGGTTTTACGCCGCGTTTAGCAATATTCCAGTAATATCACGACGGGGGACACCATAAATGGTCTTCACACATTGTTGACTTGTGGGAATCGAACCGGGTCTCTGGAGTGACGAGCGAACGCTTTACCCACTAGGCTACCCTATCGCCCCCATTTACTGCAGGAAGTGAGATTGAAATGTGTCATGCGAAAATTACGGAATAGTAATGGCGTTTCTGGCTACCAACTGTTTTCCTGCTGTGTACATACAAAATAAGTGCTCTTCAAATACATACTCGCTGACACAGTGACGTGTATTTTTCTGAAAATTAAGGAATGGTAAAAAGCTTTCTTATACTTGATGGAGGGCACGGCACATGTGAAATTGTCCCCCGTGGTATAACGTCATTATCATCCCTGCAACCCCACGTTTAGCCTCCACC
The DNA here is from genome assembly GCF_023055435.1 of Haliotis rufescens. NCBI lineage: Eukaryota > Metazoa > Mollusca > Gastropoda > Lepetellida > Haliotidae > Haliotis > Haliotis rufescens. The sequence goes on along the minus strand of NW_025964002.1, from coordinate 3,634,902 downwards.
TACATAGAACATCAAAGGCCGCCCTAATTGACTTACAGGCTTCCGATTATCAGCTGGGCCACTGACGCCAAGACACTGACGTCCAGGGTATATTTACTGGCTATTAACGTGATACCCTCCGCGGGGTCACTGTGTTAAATGCTGATGTCCCGTAATAGATCTGAAATGAACATTTCATGTGGCAGCCCTCCTTATCAACGATCAAGTACATGCATATCATAGGCCCCACAGCCTCATACAAATACACCAAACAAGCCTCGAGCTTCGATAGTCTTATCTGTCAAATTAAAGCAAGTCTAGATTGCACTTAATACGTATCCAGCCTATGATTGACATCGATACTTGACAGTTCAGTATCTGTTGCAAGAGTCATTTCATGCTGTGCGTGCTCTGAACTTAAATCTCTTGTGCGTTCATTTTAGCGTGTTTAGCCGTTAGACTTACGCTTAGCCTCTGAAACTATAGAATTTTGATTGAAACAAATAACTCCATTAAAATTAAAAAGGAGCCCAATGAGATGGGATATTCAGAACCTAAGAAAATCTAGACTTGCTTCAAGGGCCATAGCATTACTGTAAGGGATGCGTGAAGGGAATATAATCTGGTTCGGGGACTGTGAGACAGTCTAGGTTGTCGTGGGTGTGGTGTTTCTGTCAGCATTATTAAGCATTGGGATAGCCCAGTGGATCATGTGTTTGCCTTTCACGTCCGTGTTTGATTCTCGCAAGGGTTAAATATTTGTAGCCGATTGTTCGTGTGGTGACAGCGGCGTTAACGTTAACTCACTCACCTACTATTAGACATAGTCTATAAGGTTGGTGAGATGAAATGGGGTGTAACGTCGTGTACAAGATTATTGCACTAATATAACGACGTGCATGCATATATGCCGATTTATAGTGCTAGCTAACTAAGATACCATGCTGCAGTTCAACATGAATTCCCCACTCAGACACAGTATACTCCGAGCCGACCAGTCCTTGTTTTAGCCTCTTAATGCCGAGCGCCAGACAGGGTAACAACAAGTACCATCTTTTAACGTCTTTTGGTATGACGCGGCCGGGATCGAACCCCGGACCTTCCGTTCCGGGCGGACGCTCTACTACTAGACGGTTAGGCTATACGAATTGATATACACCTCAAAAGAAGTTGTTGAACACCCGATTCTTTCATATTAGTAGACAGTAAACTACGTTTATAACGAATACGCTTATAACGTATTAGACGAATATAACGAACTGTTTTTTTTTGGCCCCAGCCATTTGATGTACGCGTATATATGCTGCAGATATGCTTGTAACGAACTTTGATCCCTTTGAGTTCGTTATAACCGTAGTACTGTACTACTAGTTAATATGTCATGCCATCCCCGCGTCTCCCTCACATTATTCTTCTTACCTGAACCTTCTTCCTTGATTTAAAATTATGTCTCACAAATTTGTCAGAATATTGCTTGTATGGCGTCAGTTGACTGGTATGAAGGCCACGGCGATTAATGGATCGTGTCTCCTGCTGTTACATGTCATGGTTGTAGTAGAATATATATGAATTGTCTAACAGTCAATATATATAGCACGCCAATAGTGAGTGAGTGAGTGAGTGAGTACGGTTTTACGCCGCTTTTAGCAATATTCCAGCAATATCACGGCGGGGGACACCAGAAATTGGCTTCACACATTTTACCCATGTCGGGAATCGAACCCGGGTCTTCGGCGTGACGAGCGAACGCTTTAACCACTAGGCTACCCGACCGCCCCGACCATAGTGACAACGTTAAAACATGGTAGTATGGGAGCCTGGTTAACACCGCACTCAGCAGTGGTCCAGCTATATGACGGAGGTATGTAAATAATCGAATTTGGACCAGACAATCCAGAGATTAACATCATGAGCATCGATCCAATTGGGATATGATGATGACGTGCGTCAAACTGCTCAGGAATCCTGACCACCTCTTACGACAAGCAAAACCGCCTCTTACAGCAAGCGTGGGTTGCTGAACACCTTATTCTTATCTTCTCGGGTATCTTGTCTACATACCAGTGGCTAGCATCTTTGCTCATGATATCAATCAACTGGCTTTGTGAAGCCTTTGACTGACTCCCAGGACGGAACCCTTTGACTGACACTCAGGACGGAACCCTTGGTCTGACTCTCAGGACGGAACCATTTGACTGACGCTCAGGACGGAACCCTTGGAATGACTCCCAGGACGGACCCTTGGACTGACTCTCAGGGCGGAACCCTTGGACTGACTCTCAGGACGGAACCCTTGGTCTGACTCTCAGAACGCAACCCTTTGACTGATTTTCAGGGCGGAACCCTTGGACTGACTCTCAGGACGGAACCCTTGGTCTGACTCTCAGGACGGAACCCTTGGTCTGACTCTCAGGACGGAACCCTTGGTCTGACTCTCAGGACGGAACCCTTTGACTGACGCTCAGGTAGGAACCCTTGGAATGACTCCCAGGACGGTCCATTGGACTGACTCTCAGGGCGGAACCCTTGGACTGACTCTCAGGACGGAACCCTTGGTCTGACTCTCAGGACGGAACCCTTGGACTGACTCCCAGGACGGTTCCCTTGGACTGACTCTCAGGGCGGAACTCTTGGACTGACTCCCAGGACGGTTCCCTTGGACTGACTCTCAGGACGGAACTCTTGGTCTGACTCTCAGGACGGAACCCTTTGACTGACTCTCAGGACGGAACCCTTGGACTGACACTCAGGACGGAACCCTTGGATTGACACTCAGGGCGGAACCCTTGGACTGACTCTCAGGACGGAACCCTTAGACTGACTCTCATCGCGGAACCCTTGGACTGACTCTCAGGACGGAACCCTTGGACTGACACTCAGGACGGAACCCTTGGACTGACACTCAGGACGGAACCCTTGGACTGACACTCAGGGCGGAACCCTTGGACTGACTCTCAGGACGGAACCCTTAGACTGACTCTCATCGCGGAACCCTTGGACTGACTCTCAGGGCGGAACCCTTGGACTGACTCTCAGGGCGGAACCCTTGGACTGACTCTCAGGACGGAACCCTTTGACTGACGCTCAGGACGGAACCCTTTGACTGACACTCAGGCCGGAACCCTTGGAATGACTCCCAGGGCGGACCCTTTGACTGACTCCCAGGATGGAACCCTTGGACTGACTCTCAGGGCGGAACCCTTGGACTGACTCTCAGGGCGGAACCCTTTGACTGACTCTCGGGACGGAACCCTTGGACTGACACTCAGGACGGAACCCTTGGACTGACTCTCAGGGCGGAACCCTTGGGCTGACTCTCAGGACGGAACCCTTTGACTGACGCTCAGGACGGAACCCTTTGACTGACACTCAGGCCGGAACCCTTGGAATGACTCCCAGGGCAGACCCTTTGACTGACTCCCAGGATGGAACCCTTGGACTGACTCTCAGGGCGGAACCCTTGGACTGACTCTCAGGGCGGAACCCTTTGACTGACACTCAGGACGGAACCCTTGGACTGACTCTCATCGCGGAAACCTTGGACTGACTCTCAGGACGGAACCCTTGGACTGACTCTCAGGACGGAACCCTTGGACTGACTCTCAGGACGGAACCCTTGGACTGACTCTCAGGGCGGAACCCTTTGACTGACTCTCGGGACGGAACCCTTGGACTGACACTCAGGACGGAACCCTTGGACTGACTCTCAGGGCGGAACCCTTGGACTGACTCTCAGGACGGAACCCTTGGACTGACTCTCAGGACGGAACCCTTTGACTAACGCTCAGGACGGAACCCTTTGACTGACACTCAGGACGGAACCCTTGGAATGACTCTCAGGGCGGACCCTTTGACTGACTCCCAGGATGGAGCCCGTTGACTGACTGTCAGGGCGGAACCCTTTGACTGACACTCAGGACGGAACCCTTTGACAGACTCTCAGGACGGAACCCTTGGACTGACTCTCAAGACGGAACCCTTGGACTGACACTCAGGACGGAACCCTTGGACTGACTCCCAGGACGCAACCCTTGGACTGACTCTCAGGACGGAACCCTTGGACTGACTCTCAGGACGGAACCCTTGGACTGACACTCAGGACGGAACCCTTTGACTGACGCTCAGGACGGAAGCCTTGGACTGACACTCAGGATGGAACCCTTGGACTGACTCCCAAGAGGCGACTAACGGGATCGGGTGGTCAGGCTCGCTGACTTGGTTGATGCATGTCATCGTATCCCAATTGCGTGGATGATGTCCATCATTGGATTGTCTAGTCCAGACTCGATTATGTACAGACCGCCGAAAAGCTGGAATATTGCCGAGTGCGGTGTTAAACAACGAACGAACGAACGAACGAACTATCCCAACACGGGTTCTATGCGTGAAAGCAAGGTCTTATGAACCGAGGCGGCGGAAATATATATTCACTCACTAACCTGCTTCACCAGGTTCGGCCATCTTGTTTCTAAACTTTTAGGGGCGTGGGGTAGTCTGGTGGTTAGAGCGTTCTGGTGTTCCCTGCTATGATATTGGGGGAATATTGCTGAACGCGGCGTTAACTTACACTCACCCTCTCACGTGTGTTCGATGTGGGCTGGATAGGGACATCTACGTGTGTTCTGAACACTTCCATTGACATTCTCCTATATCTTAATGACATTTGGCAGCATATCTGGTAATATCCCTGTCCACCATCTCGTCTCGTCTGTTGTTTGCAAGTTTCACAACAGGACCATCTGTCATATTATAGAGTGCCGCCATAATCTAGTCACAAGCCGTGGAGGGGAAATCGTACATTAGTTGATTGAGCGGCTGTTAACGACAGCACCTCTTCCAGACCGGCGAAAATCTGACGAACAGAAGGACGGGTCTGTAGAGGCTAGTCCTATAGGTTCGTCATGAACATGTACTTTCGTCAGTCAGGAATGTATTGGCGTTCACTTGTTTCGTCAAAGTGATGAACGTCTATGACAGCGGCTTACGTTAAGCTGACTCGCCATGGAAAAAAATGAAATATTGTTGAAGACGGCGTTTAAACTCAAGACACGACACACGACATCACCACCACCCACTGTGGTGGGATCTTACAACAGGACGGCTCTGTCTGCTGTGGCACTAATACCAGTATATGAAATAAGGGTCAGAGAAGCAGTCGTGGTGAGCGCCCCCAGTATCTATGGCTGTGTTTATAGACCCGGCAGCCAACAAGTAACTAAACACAGCCTTCAAACCTTATCTTCATTGTGCTGCCACTTTGTTTTCCGAAGCAGGTTAGAAATAATGTACAAGCACCGAGCTCAGTTCAGGGTCCACTTGCACAAAGCTGTCTTAGCGCTAAGATGATCGTAACTCCCATACTTTAACACAAGCTTACGATAGTCTTAGCGCTAAGATCGCTTTGTGCAAGTGGGCCCACGGGTGTGTAGTTAAATAGGTCATCCCTGGACGAGAATAAATTAAAAAAGGAGTCCAACTCAAGTTTAGAATGATTTGGCAAGCCTAGCTTGCCTCAGCCTGAAATTGAGCATTGTTTTGGTCGCCATTAGGATTTATTATTTTTTGTAGATGTATCTTTTTAAATAAGATAACTTTATATCTGGTAGTTAATGTCAACCTATGGGCGGGGCTACACATGTCAGTTTTACCGTTAACCTGAATTAACCCCTCAACACTCATATCAGATCACACCCAACATAAAGAGTGTTATCGTTTATGATTTAGTTTTCAGATTTGTTCTGTCTGTTTCACGGTGGTAATGATATATACGCCAGTCCTCCCCGCCAGCAGTTCCTTGAAGTTCCTTCGTGGACGTTTTTATGCATTTTTTAGTATGTGGGCACGTGTTGATGCCAGTCAGGCTTGGGTCGTACTGGAGGGTGGAGGGTCGAAATGCTGAATCTGACCTCCACGTTATCAGTTCTCCAAACATGTTCCAAACAAGCCCTCATAACTGAGGGTCTGGGCATGCCGACGCCAGGCTTACATCAGCTACACCGCCTCACTGGTCATCCTGACTGGTCACTGTTTTCATAACCCCAGGGAAACCTCGCATACGCTTAGTTCGATATACAAAATCCGTGCTGACCAACTGTGTAGCTTCCGCCGACAACTGTGTGAGTGGAGCCAGAGAATAGCATTTCCCTGCCAGTGTTGGTTTATTATGTATGTCATGATAATATTTAGGTGGGATATCCATTATTCAGTGTGTATGAATACGCATGTGTTCTATGTGTTAGAACGTGGACAGTGTACTATATGTTAGTGCAACGTGGAGATCCGGGTTAGAAAGTCGTAAAAGGCGACCATGCTTGTCGTAAAAGGCGACCATGCTTGTCGTAAGAGGCGACCATGCTTGTCGTAAGAGGCGACCATCCTTGTCGTAAAAGGCGACCATCCTTGTCGTAAAAGGCGACCATCCTTGTCGTAAGAGGCCACCATCCTTGTCGTAAAAGGCGACCATGCTTGGCGTAAAAGGCGACCATCCTTGTCGTAAGTGGCCACAATCCTTGTCGTAAAAGGCGACCATGCTTGGCGTAAGAGGCGACCATCCTTGTCGTAAGAGGCGACCATGCTTGGCGTAAAAGGCGACCATGCTTGGCGTAAAAGGCGACCATGCTTGGCGTAAGAGGCGACCATCCTTGTCGTAAAAGGCGACTTTGCTTGGCGTAAGAGGCGACCATCCTTGTCGTAAAAGGCGACCATGCTTGTCGTAAAAGGCGACCATGCTTGTCGTAAGAGGCGATTAACGGGATAGGGTGGTCAGGCTCGCTGGCTTGGTTGATATGTCATCGTATCCTTATGGTGTAGATCGATGCTCATGGTGTCAATCACAGGCATGTCTGGCCCTGACTCGATTATGTACAGACCGCCGTTATACAGCCGGAATATTACGGCGCTAATTAACAAACACAACCAACAGCACACTTTATTTTAGTATATAAATATATAATTTAGTATATAAATATATAATACTATAATCAGTGACTATATGCGATAAGAATTTATGTAAGATATATTTCTGGTGATCTTGATGAATGTTAATGATATTATCAAGCTGGTCGTGTTATAATCTTTGTATAAGTCGTGTTTCTCCTAGTATTGATATGACACAAGTAAGGCGGAATCTCACTGCGTGAGTTAGGTGAGGTGGAATGGAGTTTAAAGTCGCGTCGTGTGTGTGTGTGTGTGTGTGTGTGTGTGTGTGTGCATGCGTGCGTGCGTGCGTGCGTGCGTGCGTGCGTGCGTGCGTGCCTCCTTGTACTGGTCAGGACTAATGTTTTATTATTGTTTTAGTCCACTGAAATTCCATGCCGCAGTTTTACATGAATACCCCACTCAGACACTGTATACACACAAGTCCTTGTTTTACCGTCTTACCACTGGTGTGTGTGTGTGTGTGTGTGTGTGTGTGTGTGTGTGTGTGTGTGTGTGTGTGTGTGTGTGTGCTTGAACTTTGAACTAGTACGGGCTTGTAAACAGTTTATATAGTACTAGATACCATGTGGCAGATTAACATGGATACCCCACTCAGACACAGTATACTGACTCCAAGCCGACCAGTCCTTGTCTTATTCCCTTAATGCCGAACGACAGGCAGGATAACAAGATGTACCACAATTTAATATTTTGGTATGACTCGTCCCTTGATCAAACACCCAACAGTTCTTCTCCAGGCAGACTCTCTACCACTGGACAACGTTGATATATGCATGCGTTATCATGCTGACGTAACACGTTGCTGAGACGATCAATACAAGGCTCAGCTCGTGTAACAAGCGTTTTCGATTCTGGACCTCGGTGTACCCCTGGAATTGAGTTGTACTGTTCGCTGTGTGTAACATAAACTATATAATCAACCGCAGACATCGAGATATCATTGCAGCGCGCGGTAAATTGGTCACATATGCATAAACAGGGTCAGCATACTCGTGTATATAATACCAATACAGCAACGTTCCATTGTACTCCATCAGAACAGAGATCCAACTTTGACTAACATTTCGTCCTAGAAATATAGTTTTTAAAAAAAATATATATCTATAAAATTTAAATAAATTCTAAATGGAGCCATGAACAATTCTTCATTTAAGAGCTCAGGAAATGACGCCAAATCATTCCTTGAGTTGGAATCACTTCTTAACATATTTTTGAGGGTTTGGGAGATAAACTAAACCTAATTGAGTGATACTAATTTTGAATTATTGTCTCATACAGACCTTGAAACAAAACTATCCTGAAACTCCCGAGCAAGTGTAAACTATTTTGGCAAGATCAGACACCGTCAGTTTCAGGAAATGTGGAGATTTTCTTGGCTCCTTTCTGTGATGTATTAGGAGATAATATGTTAGTCTCATTATGAATTATAGTTCAGCATAACGATATCGTCTTTCTATATGATACTTGATATCAATCTTATCAAGGTTCATAACACGAACATTCTCGACATCTGTGCATCCTCGCACCTTTTCAAAGGCACCCGATGATGTAACGAGATTACTGAGAGATTCCTCCTGGAAACTAAGTTACATGTAGCAATGTTTTTGCTGAACCGTTCTGTCATCCTTGAAATCTATTTACGGTAAAGCTTAAAATAACCTTCTACCAGCTGGAGTCGTAGATAATCGCCCTGCATGACATCCTGGCCTTCAGCGGAAATCATTCGGAACATTCCGTTATCTCTGCGTCTATTAATGGCGTATTCCGTGACAGGAGAGTGTTACGGTCACGTCTGCTTTGTGTCTGGTTGTTACGTGGATCCAGAAGAAGCATCTTCTTTAAAACCGATTTCTTATCTTTCTGGAATTTTACAACGCTAATATCCTGAGGAGGAGCGGACGACTTAGACTGTCTCACAGTTCCTGAATCATTATTTTCCATTCCACCCAACCATTACTCTGATGCTATTTCTCAGGTGAATCAAGTCTAGATTTTCCACAGGTCTGAAACTCCCTAGGGCTCCTTTTCAGTTTAAATGTAGTTGCATGATTCTATCAAAATTATGTATAATGATAGGTCCAGCGCGTATCAGAAAACATTGCTATAGTTGTTACTGTACGAGTCAAACCAGCTTGCAAAGGCGTACTGTCCTATTTAATAGAACCAATCTATGTAGAGAATTATGTTTTGTATATTTTATCTCACCTCCAATTGGCCGAACCCACTACATCGATAACATACTTATATATCTTATGTTCATATTGATATATAATGATATGTCATGATAGCCGTTTTCGTTTCGTTTCCTTTGTTGTTTGACGCCGCACTCAGCAATATTCCAGCTGTATGACGGACGTCCGTAATTAATCGAGTCTGGACCAGACAATCTAGTGATTGACATCATGAGTATCGATCCACTCATTTGGGATACAATGACATGCATCAACCAAGTCAGCGAGCCTGACCACCCGATCCCGTTAGTCGCCTCCTACGACAAGCATGGGTTGCTGAAGACCTGTTAGTCATTCATGGAACGCGGAGACGGGTAGCCTAGTGGTAAAGCGTTCGCTCGTAGCGCCGAAGGCCCGGATTCGATTCCCCATTCTCCAATGTGTGAAGCCTATTTCTGGTGTCCCCCAACGTGATATTGCTGGAAAATTGCCAAAAGCGGCGTAAAACCATGCTCACTAACTCATTCATGAAACATAATATTGTTTCTTACAAATGATACCTTCATTTCCATAATTGTACATTTAAAAAAATTAAACAATCGATATAAAAAATCTCTTTGCTTACTAACACCGCAGTTTATCACTATGACCATCGCCATCCCAATGTGTCCGCCCGTTAAGTGTTCAACTATCACAGGTACGAGGGAGCCAACACAGTGTGTTTCACGTCAAAGTGGCCAATCTGAGACGTAGCTTCCCCCACGGGCGTCAGGGGTGAGGAACATGGATATATCTCTTGCACTGCTCTGATTGGCTGATTCATCGTCCGCTGTCAGGCAGCCACGGTTAATGTATGGCACACACACCCCTCCCCCATGATACCATTGTGCTGAACTTGATAAGCCCTTACATTCAAATGTAAATGAAGTTTTTATTACCCGTTTTTTTAGAACAGGCCAAAACACCAGCCCGCGTTCTTTGTACCTTTTAATCTCAACCTAATGTGCCGTCACATTCATAGGTTCGAAAATTGTAGACTACCTTCCCAGTTTATTACTTGACTTGTAGCCCATTAGCCATAAATTTGAAATAGATATGAGGAATGTATGTTTTGTTTTGTTATCCTATATATATGCGCGAAAGTACGGATGTAAATGTATGTAGGTGAGCACGCTCTCTTCTTGGTAAAGCAATACTTGTGTTTGATAGACATGCAGATCCAATCTTGTAAGAAATGATCAGCCTTTGGTGGAATCTTTTCTGGAAGCAAAATAAACACTGCACATACATTTACACATACACATATATACATACACACATACACATGCATACAAACATACACACACAAACACACACTCACACATACAAACATACACACAAACAGACAGACACACAGACAGAGCATGTGACCTACATGTGGGGTGGCGCTTCATCTGATCCTTTTATTGACAGTTTTCATTTGGCAGAGATGCAAATTTTAGGTTTTGCCTGAGACACAGCTTTACATAATTATGTGTTGTGAATAATTTGTGACAGGGGCCTGAATATTGTGCGTTCACAAGTTGTTCAATCTAAATACCCAATAACGCACCACTTCTGAAATGAACTAATGGACAAAAGTACAAATGGACACATGGACTTATGTATTAATGGACACATGACTAATGCACTAATGGACAAATGGACACATGGACTTATGTATTAATGGACACATGGACTTATGTATTAATGGACACATGGCTAATGCACTAATGGACAAATGGACGCATGGACTAATGTATTAATGGACACATGGCTAATGCACTAATGGACAAATGGACGCATGGACTTATGTACTAATGGACACATGGACTTATGTATTAATGGACACATGGCTAATGCACTAATGGACAAATGGACGCATGGACTAATGTATTAATGGACACATGACTAATGCACTAATGGACAAATGGACGCATGGACTTATGTATTAATGGACACATGGACTTATGTATTAATGGACACATGGCTAATGCACTAATGGACAAATGGACGCATGGACTTATGTATTAATGGACACATGGACTTATGTATTAATGGACACATGGCTAATGCACTAATGGACAAATGGACGCATGGACTAATGTATTAATGGACACATGACTAATGCACTAATGGACAAATGGACACATGGACTAATGTATTAATGGACACATGGACTAATGTATTAATGGACACATGGCTAATGCACTAATGGACAAATGGACACATGGACTAATGTATTAATGGACACATGACTAATGCACTAATGGACAAATGGACGCATGGACTAATGTATTAATGGACACATGGCTAATGCACTAATGGACAAATGGACGCATGGACTTATGTATTAATGGACACATGGACTTATGTATTAATGGACACATGGCTAATGCACTAATGGACAAATGGACGCATGGACTAATGTATTAATGGACACATGACTAATGCACTAATGGACAAATGGACGCATGGACTAATGTATTAATGGACACATGGACTTATGTATTAATGGACACATGGCTAATGCACTAATGGACAAATGGACGCATGTACTAATGTATTAATGGACACATGGACTTATGTATTAATGGACACATGGCTAATGCACTAATGGACAAATGGACGCATGGACTAATGTATTAATGGACACATGGACTTATGTATTAATGGACACATGACTAATGCACTAATGGACAAATGGACGCATGGACTAATGTATTAATGGACACATGGACTTATGTATTAATGGACACATGGCTAATGCACTAATGGACAAATGGACGCATGGACTAATGTATTAATGGACACATGGCTAATGCACTAATGGACAAATGGACGCATGGACTAATGTATTAATGGACACATGGACTTATGTATTAATGGACACATGGCTAATGCACTAATGGACAAATGGACGCATGGACTAATGTATTAATGGACACATGGACTTATGTATTAATGGACACATGGCTAATGCACTAATGGACAAATGGACGTATGGACTAATGTATTAATGGACACATGACTAATGCACTAATGGACAAATGGACGCATGGACTAATGTATTAATGGACACATGGCTAATGCACTAATGGACAAATGGACGCATGGACTAATGTATTAATGGACACATGGCTAATGCACTAATGGACAAATGAACGCATGGACTAATGTATTAATTGACACATGACTAATGCACTAATGGACAAATGGACGCATGGACTAATGTATTAATGGACACATGACTAATGCACTAATGGACAAATGGACGCATGGACTTATGTATTAATGGACACATGGACTTATGTATTAATGGACACATGGCTAATGCACTAATGGACAAATGGACGCATGGACTAATGTATTAATGGACACATGACTAATGCACTAATGGACAAATGGACGCATGGACTAATGTATTAATGGACACATGGCTAATGCACTAATGGACAATTGGACGCATGGACTAATGTATTAATGGACACATGGCTAATGCACTAATGGACAAATGGACACATGGACTAATGTATTAATGGACACATGGACTTATGTATTAATGGACACATGGCTAATGCACTAATGGACAAATGGACGCATGGACTAATGTATTAATGGACACATGACTAATGCACTAATGGACAAATGGACGCATGGACTAATGTATTAATGGACACATGGACTTATGTATTAATGGACACATGGCTAATGCACTAATGGACAAATGGACGCATGGACTAATGTATTAATGGACACATGGACTTATGTATTAATGGACACATGGCTAATGCACTAATGGACAAATGGACGCATGGACTAATGTATTAATGGACACATGACTAATGCACTAATGGACAAATGGACGCATGGACTAATGTATTAATGGACACATGGCTAAAGCACTAATGGACAAAAGAGCAAATGGACACATGGACTAATGTATTAATGGACACATGACTAACGCACTAATGGACAAAAGAGCAAATGGACACATGTACTTATGTATAGCGAACTACGGTTATAACGAACTAAAACTAGTGTAGTTTAATGTCCAAAAGGCAAATGGACCCATGGACTAATGTATTAATGGACACATGGCTAATGCACTAATGGACAAAATAGCAAATGGACACATGGACTAATGGTCGTTTTGTTCTCACAGGCGCAGCGGCAGATTCAGAGGAGGCAGCGGTACACAAAGAAGCACATCTTTTCCGATGAGAAGATTCAAGGTAGGGCGATGACGTCATGTATTCGTTATATGACACGTGAAGTATGTACTTCGGAACCAATCAGTGCATTTGAAACGTTACCGATTGTTCCATAGGAAATGATTTCCCATGAAATGAAGCATTTCAAAGAGAAAATGAACATAATTTGACCCATGTGAGGAATCGAACCCGGATCTTCTCTGTGACCAGTCGCAGTATTGCGTCAACTCTGTGAAAGATTTCAAGATCGTCTGTTTGCAGAGTGGAAGGTCGGTGGTTCGATCTCAGGCCGCGCTTTACCGAAAGCCGTTAAAGCTGGGAGTTGTTGTTACCCTGCCTGCCACTCCGCATTAAGGGGCTAAAACAAGGCTTAGAGTTAAGATGTGTCTGAATGGGGTCTCCATGTTAAACTGCGCCATATATCTCAATGGGCTTGCGCTATGATACCGACATTTGTCCCGGCTAATACACACACGCGCGCGCGCGCGCACGCACGCACACGCTCGTGCAATAATCTTGACCGCGACGTTAAACCCCATTTCACCTCCCCGCATCTCATCCTTCTTCACAGGAGCACTTATCGACAGTGTGTTATCATACGCTAATCGCAGGCCTTCCGCTAATTCCGCACATGTAATGCATGAAGACTCGCATTCCACGTTGCTGGGTTGGTTCATTGATGCAGTGCAGTGTTTGAGTGACTTAGATAATTACATTAGCGGATGTGTAATACTTGGCCTGTCTAACACGCACTGTAGATAGGCAGTTCAGGCTGGACCCAGTTTGACATGGGCCAAGGGTCAGTGCTTCCAAAGCGTGAGGGGCGGTCGGGTAGCCTAGTGCTTAAAGCGATCGCTCGTCACGCCGAAGACCCGGGTTCGATTCCCGACATGGGTACAATGTGTGAAGCCAATTTATGGTGTCCCCCGCCGTGATATTGCTGGAATATTGCAAAAAGCGGCGTAAAACAATACTCACTAACTCACTCCAAAGCGTGAGAAGCGGATAGAGAATCTGTAGGATTTTAACTTGAATAGCCAAATTGTACGTGATGGCATGTGGATGCTTTCATCCCACATAATTTGGTTGTTTTAATCTCCTTCTTCCTTGTTCTCGCCTTCTGGTTATAATGTTTGACCCACATTCCTTCTGATATGAGAGGCCGCGTCATACAAAAAGACGTTAAAATATTGTACTTGTTGTTACCCTGTCCGGCGCTCGGCATTAAGGGGCTAAAACAAGGACTGGTCGGCTCGGAGCCAGTATACTGTGTCTGAGTGGGATATTCATGTTAAACTGCGGCATGGTATCTCAGTGAGCTAGCACTATAAATCGGCATCAGTCCGGACTAGTACAAGCAGCCACACACACACACACACACACACACACGCATACACGTGCATGCACGTCGCTATATAAGTGCAATAATCTTGGACGCGACGTTGAACCCAATTTCACCTCACCTCACCTCACCTCACCTCACCTCACCTCACCTCACCTCACCTCTGATATGAGAACTATTTCCATGCTGCTTTGAAGGAGTGGGATGCAGCATTGGACATCTGCGCTGAATGCCGCTCCAGAGCTTCAAGACATTCAATTATATCGCCATATCTGCCCGTGATGTACACAGTTGTATGTCCATCGCTTGATGTAGACGGTTTAAGTTCGAAATATATAATCAATAGTTGTTTTGCAAGTCAGCATTGAAATCAGGGATAAATAGACTATACCAAACAATTACCATATCTTGCAAGTTACGTTCCTCAGGCCATTATCTGTGTGGCGATTTCGGACAGATCATGGACTCTCGGGGAGGTACATATCAACATTTGGACATTAGGAAATATGGAAATTAGCCCTGGGTATTCTCTACATGTCACATTCATAAGATCTTCAATTGTTTATGAGAAGTTGTTATGTCCTAGTAACCATTGTCAGTAGGTTTTCCCAAGACTAACATCTAGTCTCTGAAATGAGCATATTTTACATAAAATACAGTTGTTAAATTATGTTTATATATATAATAAAAAGAGCACTGTCAATAATCAGCCTAGGGCACACAACACATATGTGATCGCGGCACTGGTCACGCAATCAGCTAGTTGTCTTAAACGCGGCAATTCGTTGTGAGAAGTTGCGCCCCTTAGACTACGCAGGATCCAATGACCGTAGGTTCAAGCCCAGGTTCGCGCAGGTTGTGATCCTTTGTTTGTCAGAATCATACCGGCGCTCGTGAGTTTACCGAAAGTGGCAGATTCTATAACTTCCGTCAAGATGATGATGATGATGAGTGAGTGAGTGAGTGAGTTTGGTTTTACGCCGCTTTTAGCAATATTCCAGCAATATCACGGCGGGGGACATCAGAAATGGGCTTCACACATTGCACCCATGTCGGGATTCGAACCCGGGTCTTCGGCGTGACGAGCGAACGATGATGATGATGATGATGATGATGATGATGATGATGTTGATGATGATGATGATGATGATGATGATGATGATGATTTGACGAGCGCTTCCGGGGGACCCGATTTCGCACTTTACTTTTTTGTGGCTTTCCTCCAATACAAGGTTGTCAGTCGCTGATGTAACTGAAATGCTCTTGAACGCAGCAGCACACCCTCCTCACTAACTTGGTGTTTAGATACATGTTCCCTTATAAACCTTGTAAACAAGCCAGACGAGCAGCAGCGTCACGAACCACTTACAGCTGTCCGAAATAGTGAGAGGCCTGACAGAATTAAATTAACTCAAATGTAAACATATCTATTTTCTATTCTGTGTTTGGTGAAGTCGGATAAACGAACCAAAATATCTCTCGGGCTGTGTATAAATAATTGCTGACACGCTCTTCGCCAAGTGCAGTTGGTTAAAGTGCCTACGGAATTGCAGTTTTATCTAAAGTTTTCTCAGGTCGAGACGGTATTCTTCCCTGTGAAGTAGTATAGCGTGCGGTACACGTTGTGAATGTTGATTACTTGCCCAGCATATAAAGTACACCGAAGGAGACTGATTGATTAGAGAGACAATCGGTAGCATAAACACGCACATGCACACGCAACAGCACGCGCTAGATTGTCATGGTATTCATCCTGGCGTCAGTTTAAACACTAGGAAGCTATATAACAAGATTGTTTCAAAACAAACGACAGCAGAGTGCAACGTTATGTGTTTGTGTGTGCGTTTGCGTGTGCGTGTGCGTGTGCGTGTGTGTTTGTATGTGTGTATGTTTGCGTGTATGCGTGTGTATGTGTGTGTGTGTGCGTGCGTGCGTGCGTGTGTGTGCGTGTGTGTGTGTATGTTTCTATGTATGTTTGTATGTGTGTATTGACGACACAAGATGGTTGAGGAAGGCCTGTGGGAGCTGGTCCAAAGTCAACTGTTGGTTTGGAAGTCGGCAAAAGCGACGTCTTATGCCATCCCACATACGTTCGATGAGCGCCAGATCTGGCGATACAGCAGGCCAATGTGTTGGAATGTTCTGTTGTTCAATGAAGTTTGTGACCCTCACGTGTAACGTCAGGTGACATTGTCCTGCTGTAAAGTGATGTGAGGACGGATAACTTGGTCACGGTACCGTACACCTGTCACAATGCCACCGATGACCACTAGAGGGGTCCTGTGATGAACAGTGATGACACCCCACATCATTACGCTGCCACCACCGATTACAGAACGTTGAACAACACACGCGTCAGTGTAACGTTCCACCCGACGTCAACAAACACGCTGACGTCCATCTCTACTCTCAAGATGAAACCTGGGCTCATCTGCTAAGAGGATTAACCTCCAGCATCTGAACCTCAGGCGCCTCTTAATCAGTTCGATGACATGGCAGAACACGTGGACGTACAGCTTGACGTCGTGGTCGGATGTTATGCTGTCGTAATCTCTTCCTTGCACTTATCGGACGTAAATGAAAGCGACAAAATCCTTTCCATATTCAATACAAATCTCTGCCAAAAGCAGAGTCGATTGTACGATTCCGACTATATCATGAGCATGTGTTTATGACTCACTATCAATTAGTAATGATACCAGATGTTCGCGAAAAGGTGAGTTATCCTGCCACATGGGTGGCTCTCGCCACAAACACAGACAAAGGCAAGTCAATTGTGTACCTGAAAAAAATGGTACAAGTCAAAATAGGGAATTGCATCGGACATTATTATTGTCAAGCCAGTTACACTGCGCATGTCAAAGTTGCAATCTGAAACCGCTCTCGCAGAGGAACCAGGCGGGTATGATTATCTTATTCGCTGACGTCCAGGACGTGGTCGGTTCCCGGTGTTGCCATTCTGTCGGTACCCACCACAGCGTGACTGTATGGTGCCTAGCAACAATGTTTGGTGCAATTCCTGGTTGGAGCATTCCAACAGCATGCAACCGCGTGTGGCAAAACATTTGAGAGGTTTGGCGTCAACAATGTTGCTTTACACAGTTTAAAACACTTCATTAACTGTTTGAATTGACTCGGTCCCTCGTGCACTGGGAATGTGTAGCTATTTCTTAATCATGGGATTTTATACACGTGCAATTTCAGGTCAAAATGGGTAATCATGAAAGTGTTAGTAAATGTGAATATCATGCGTGATATGAATTTTCTTTTGTTTTTACGGATTTTTATTTTGTCAGATAAACTTTGGGGAGAATAAAACACGAATACGTACCCTGGTGTACCTGTACGCGACTTCTGTTTTCAGAGTTGAATGACACATTCAAGATGTTCGACAAGAATGGAGACGGCATGATCACGACAGACGAGCTCGGCAGCGTGATGATCTCCCTGGGGCAGAGACCCACTATACAGGAGATCCGTGGCTTCATCAGGGCCGTGGACACCGACAGTAAGGACACACATCTCTTCTCCTTCCTTTGTCTGTTGGATGTTTAACACAGAACTCTAGTACATTCCAGGGGCCATTTAGCAGCCTCTTACGACCAACACATGCCGGGCAACAATAACTTGATTAATGGACTTGCACTGGTTGAAGAGAACCAATGCCGTGTTTAATGTTTAAATAAAACATAGAGTGGTGGTCGAAATGAACTTTAAATTAAATATTAGTACCTTCAGACATGAGGACTGTCCATTTAAACTAAGATGAATGTTTCCATTAACCTAATATGATTATTAGACTAACACTAAGTCAATGAAAACATTTCTGTAAAATAATAATATTTTTTTTATTCAATAGAACCTTTCCTCTTCTGTAGTTTTGATATATGTGGAATCAAGGAAACTAAACTATATTACAGACAGACAGACAGTTTGTTCAGTAAGAAGGCCATAGGCCCATAATTCAGACAATGGTTGATTGCATGAACTACGCATGCCAAGGAAGTAGTCGATTTAAGTTTCCCTTAGCCGTTGGACTTTATATATATATAAACATGTGTTATATACAACATCAAAGTTTTCTGATGAAATAATTTCAGTAAAAGATATAAGTTTGAAACTTGATATACTTGATTACATTTATTCCCATTTGGAGCTATTGTGAAGGTTTTATCTTATTATTGAAATGAGTAGGACTCGGCTTGAAACAACATATGAAAACATATTTTTGGGATTGGTTGTCCAGAAACCACACACACCTAATGTGTCTTTGCCTTCTCGCAGTGAATGACACAATGCATGTACGTCAACACCAGCCCGTGTGACAACTTCCTCCTATCTGGTGTAATGCCGATTAAACCTTTGTTCACATGTATGAATGAATATCAAAACGTGTATTGATAAGACAAATGGATATCTCTGTCATTAAGAAGACTGTTTCCATCCTCTTAGTTATAAGACGTTAAAATAGTATCTGTGAAACATGACTCCCTTCTCGCATAAACCTACATGTCCAGAGGGAGAAACCATCTGAAGACACGTAACTCCAAACTGAAGGTCAGATGAGCCAATCGAATTTGAATTTTACTTTTGAAAAAATGAGCACGGTGCAGTTCGCTATTACGGCTATGTTCGTTACTACACGATCTGCAGCTCCAGACGTAGGTATAGGATATCATGAAACTGAAGATTTGGTCCATTAGATACAGAAACACGTAATGGCCCATCTGTGTTGACATCAATTTAACACTTGAACATGCATCAAGTCAATGACGAGGACACTTAGTGCTCAATACTTAATTTTCGTTCAGGATTTTAAAATTTTCGAGATTATTACCAGGACTTTTTTCTCAGATTTCCTTAGAAAATTACATTGATGTCAGATTGCTCTCCCACATCAAGCAGATCGTATTACACATTCAATCAAATGCGTTAAAAATAACTTCTTTGATGGCTGAACGTGTTTCATGAATAATTATATTTCTATAACGTTTTGCAGAAAGCGGGTCTATAGATTTTGATGAGTTTCTCGACATCTTTGCCCGGAAAGTGACGATGGACCCCGAGAAAGAACTCCGTGAAGTATTCCGCGTTTTTGACAAGGATAAAGATGGATTTATCTCCCCTACCGACCTGTTCGAGATACTCTCTAAATTAGGAGAGAAGATCAGTCGGGTAAGTGACCTTGACATTGCAACCGCTGAGGCAAAAGCAGGTAGAAATGGACGGTAGCAGGTTGGATCCCCGTGACAACCATCAAGTGGTGCATGTCCAACGTTATATCTCTATTGTTCATTGAAGGGAATACTGTTGGTGTTCAGCGCTCGGCACTCGCCGGTATTCCAGCTGCATCACGGGGGCCTATAGATGATACCGCCTAGGGGCATTCGGCACCACTCGCCCCTTTCCGTAACCTGCAAGAAGACTCGTCCCCCTATCGATGAATGTTATATGCGAAAATACGACAAACCAATCAGAATGCGCGTATGATTTCAAGTTCTTCGTCAAAGAATCCCTCAGAAATAATTTTTGAATTTACATATGTCTTGCATCTAAAAATATACCAAAGACACAGTTAAATGTGTTCAATCATACTATATAATGCCGCACGTCCCGATGTGCTTTAAACTGCATCTGAAATAATGTGGGAAATCTTTGGAAAATGTGTGAACCATTACGCAACGACTTGACAATTGTTTTAGGTATGCCCGTTTGCGCTAAGACGGAACCCGGTTTCAAAAATGGCCACGAGAGGGGCACAAGTCGCTATTCGGCTTGTCCCGGAATAACACGAGTTGGTCACGAATGCGCCTAGGGGCTGTGGGGTAGCCTAGTGGTTAAAGAGTTCGCTCGTCACGCCGAATACCCAGGTTGGATTCCCCACTTGGGTACAATGTGTGAAGCTGAAATATTGCTAAAAGCGGTGTAAAACCATACTCACTCACTAATAGCGCCTAGACCGGGCAGACCAGTGGTTGATATTGTGAACAACGTGTACCTGAGCCTGACTACCCGTTTGTTGATAGCCATAACATTATCCCTCTCACCCAACAACCTACATCACAGCTTGCCCTTTTTTGTGTTTGGGTGAGTGAGTGAGTGAGTTGGGTTTAACGCCGCTTTTAACAGTATTCCAGTTATATCACGGCGTGTCAGCTTAATGTGGGAGGAAAGCCCGAAGTGATGCAGGTCTCAGACATTTACCACTTCGGTGAAACCTACGAGCACGGGTATGGTGCTGACAAACCTAGAAACATAATCAGGGTGAACCGGGATTCGAACCCACATTCATAGGTTTCTGGCGTGTCCAGGGGACTCAACTCTGCACAGCGAATCGCGGCGCTTTAGACGACTGGGCCACCCGTGCCCCCTTTTGTGTTTGGATTTGGATTTGATGCATATTCCCGAGGCATGTGAGTTAACTGATTGTAAAATTCCAGTTTCCACCCCAGCCCAATTAGGCTGCAATTATGGAGTTACATTTTGGCCGGACTAACGAGTCTATGCATAGTCCAATCAAAATCGAGTAACGAAATCAACATCCGGTTCGTGAACAACATCGATTTCAACGTGAGGATTTCGGTCGACTGCAGGGTTTGCAGTTGATGTGTACCGTCAACTGTGCGATGATATATATTTTCCAAATCTTTTCACGTTTTTAATCAAGGTGCTCACGTGATTTGATGCACTTTGCGTGGTAAGACCCGTTTTATAACAATGTATATCTTGATCATCGTTCAGATCGTCTTGACTTGGCGCCGCCATTTTGTCTAAAGCAAATGCAAATGATATAAGAGATGGAATCTGATTGGTCAAAAAGAAGGGCATAGAAGGGACAATAGCCACTGATCGCGCTACGATCGAGCCCAGAAATTCAGTCTAGTTCGGCAAGGGTGGAAACTTGCCTCGGGAAGATGGATTGATGAATTTAGATAGTGAAATGTGGATGCGAATAAAGAAAGAATAAGTAAAATAACGATTTATAGAAATTCGCAAGTGATTTAACTGTAATTACCACAGAAGAAGTCGCAACAAATAAGATGTATTTCAAATGACTTTTGTATAGATAGTTTGCAATATCATTCTTGTCATATTTGTATATTTTCTATTGAAAGAAAATTAAACATAAGACATGTCCATAAGTATTGAATGATGATGTCTAAACTAAACCCCGTATTTCAACGTTAGCATAAACACTGATACGTCTTCATCGTCCCTCTGTCTGATGCACTGACTGTTACATTCCAATGAGGCGGGACTTGTACGATGTCCTGGCACTGAGCTTAAATTGTTGAACAAATATTGAACATAAACGTGTTGGGTTTATTTTTAAATTAAAAGTACTTCGTGTAGTTCTTGGTAGTTACAAGCAGTATGGTTATAATAACCAGTTTATAGTTTTAATTGGCATGTAGGGGCGGTCGGGTTGCCTAGTGGTTAAAGCGTTCGCTCGCCACGTCGAAGACCCGGTTCGATTCCCGACATGGGTACAATGTGTGAAGCCCATTTGTGGTTCCCCCCATCGTGATATTGCCGGGATATTGCTAAAAGCGGCGTAAAACCATACTCACTCACTCACTCACTCACTTAATTGGCATGTGCTTGCCGAGCCATAAAATCACGTTTCGATTTTCAATGCAAGGGAAATAACTCTAGAGGCTTTGCTACCTCTCTGTCCCATAACAGTAAACGTGTCTTTGATTTTATGGACGATTCAATTAATGTTGTCACAAATTGACCGTGACAATTCGTGTGTTTCCGGGATAAACCGAGTAGCGCCTTATGGAATTGCGATTTAACAACTGGGTTCCGTCTTAACTTAAACACATGAAAGAAAATTAAAATTATACATAGTGTACCACATGCATCGTTGTGTGCGTTCATACATATTTTCTAAATATCACAGTTGTCATACCTTTTGATCATATTCAGTAAAAGACCTTAATTGTGACTGTCATGCATGTTGGAATGTTTTAAGATACAGAATATCACCCTAAACAAAAGCTATAATTGTGACCAATTATAGAGACATACGCGTATTCAGATTGCTTTGTCGAGTGAGTAGGTGAGTGGGTGCGAGCGTGCGAGCTATCGAGTGAGTGAGTGAGTGAGTGAGCGAGTGAGTATACCTTTACTTAACGCCGCATCAGCAAACGTTGGTCGATAGGGGGAAGAATATTATTGCACGTAACGGAAAGGGACGAGTGGTGACAGCACGTATTCAACACATATAAGGCTGCACCAAAAATGTTTCTTTTTTCTTTTTTGTTTTGTTATTGAAAACATAACTGAGGAGGTAGGGACACGCTTTATACCAACACCCCCCCTGGGCACACATTGAACTCAGCCCCTTAATACAATGTCTCTTGTCAAACATGAATAACAGAGTCTGCCTCACATGAAATCTATTTTTGTTGACAATTAAACTGACTGACGCCCAGGATTTGAAGTAAAGCGCCGATGCTTGCAATTCCCGTGAAGATCCGACTTAGAATTGGTCTTCAGCAACCAATGCTTGTCGTAAGAGGCGACTAACGGGATCGGCTGGTCAGGCTCCCTTGCTTGTCGTAAGAGGCGACTAACGGGATCGGCTGGTCAGGCTCCCTTGCTTGTCGTAAGAGGCGACTAACGGGATCGGGTGGTCAGGCTCGCTGACTTGGTTGATGCATGTTATCGTACCCTTATTGCGTAGATCGATGCTCATGATGTCAACCACTGAATTGTCTGGTCCAGACTCTATTATTATTATTATATCTATACAGATTGCCATCATACAGCTGGAATATTGCTAGTGTGGCGTTAAAAAAAAAGCCAACAAAACAGCGATGCTCGCGAAGAGTTTCCTAATCTCTTAAGTTTGAATTACTTCCAGAGAGAAGCGGAGGAGATGGTGAGGGAGGCTGACCTCAACAAGGACGGAAAGGTAGACTACTCTGGTGAGTTTATCATCACAGTGTTAGGTGACACGCTGAGTATGGGTGTTTAACCAGTATTCCAGTTATGTCACGGCGTGTCAGCTTGATGTTAGGGAAGCCCTAAGTGATGCAGGTCTTAGACATTTACCACTTTGAGTATACAGCCGACGCGCCAATGGTCATGGTAAGATTCGAACACACGATCGTAGGATCCCGGTACACCCTCCTCTGCGCAGCCACTTGCTGCGCCTCAGACAACTGGGCCACTTCAGCAAGGGTGGATCCAGGACTTTTAAAGGAAGGGGTCAGAAATATCGAAACCTTCTCTCAGTCAATTTACTATGTACAACATATTACATTTGGATAACACTTTCTCAGTAAAGTTCAGATTCTCGTAGTTTTTAGTGTTGAGTCCCGACCGGGATTCGAACCCATAATTGCCAGAGTGAGGCACCTTATTGTCAGCGATCTAAACCCACTCAGCCACCGAGGCTACCACAAAAATTAATGTCCGACAACTGGTAGTCTAGATCACGTACTTTGTGTACCCTTCTGTACTAAGAAAGTGTTATCCCAAATATAACATTACATTTGACCACTTTCTAAGTGGACCCGTGAAGATTCCGGGGTAGAATTGGTCTTCAGCAACCCATGCTTGCCGTAAAAGGCGTCCATGCTTGTCGTAAAAATCGACTAACGTGATCGGGTGGTCAGGCTCGCTGACTTGGTTGATGCAGGTCATCGATCCCAATTGCGTGGATCGATGCTAATGATATTAATCACTGGATTGTCGGGTACAGACTGCCCTCATATAGCTGGAATATTGCTAAGTGCGGCGTTAAACAACAAACCAACCAACCAACTTTCTAAGTGGCATTGTGTGTTCATACTATATTTGGTTTTCAAAAGGAGGTGGGGGTCCTGACCCCCTGGACACCCCCACCCCCCATCCCCACCCCCCACCCCACCCCCACACACACCCCTCTGGATCCGCTTATGCTCAGCCCAGTAGAAGTTTGGTAAATATGGCTAAAATGTGTTCTGCCATGCCTAGAGAGAGCGCGTATATACCAGGTGATGACTCTCCTTCCATTCCGGGGATGAATGCTCTCCCAGTATCCAATATCCGTCGCACGACTTCCCGGGTCTGTTTATGAGGGTCGGGTTGTCACCAGGTGTGACCTTGTTGAATATGAATCACCGTGTCATGACAACATGGGTCGTCACTCATGATGTCACCCCGACTCTAGCCAGACCGCTGCGCAGCCTGAATATTTCCGCGGCGCAATCAGTCTCGACTTTCTCACTGTCTGCTTCGTGTTACAATGCCATATCCGTTTCAAATTATCGTTCGCACTAGAACACCGCTAATAGACTGGTAATACAGGCAGATTAGTTTTTGCTCCCATTTCCTTCTCCCTGTGACCGCCTCCGTGATCTGATGGGTAGAGGGTGTGTCCGGAGAGGAGAAGGTCGGTGGGTCGATCCCTGGCCGCGTCATATCATGGGCAAGGCAAGGATCATGGAGGGGCTGGGGGTCTGTAGACTGTGCCTGAGTGGCGTGTCGTTGTTAAACTGCGGCTTGGTGTCTCACCACACACGCGCACATACGCACACACGCACGCATGCACGCACACACAAACACACATGCATACACCAGGTGGATTCATGTCGCCATATTAGGACAATTATCTTGTGCAATAATCTTGTAATATTTGACTTCACCTCAGCGTTCACACACACACCCCTAACTCTCTCTCTCTCTCTCTCTCTCTCACACACACACGCACGCACGCACACACACACGCACACGCACGCACGCACACACACACACACACGCACACACACACCAACACACACACACGCACGCACGCACGTACACACACACACACACACAAACACACGTGCATGGATGTCACCATATAAGTGCAAAAATGTTGTACGTGTCGTCAAACCCGATTTGACCTCGCCTTAGGTTACGTCAGTCAGGGTCCGGCGGGCAGACTATACTAGTCTATACTAGTTACCACAGCACAATCATTCACAGAAGTGTTGTTTTCCATTTCAGAGTTTAAGGCTATATTAACATCGCGATAACCTGGACTTGTTGATGTGGCGGGACACACATACATTAAGAGCCTGCCGATCAAGAAAAGAATTGCTTGTCAGAGTGAACCCTCTACCTGCTGCCTCTCAGCATCTTCTGATACTTGTTCGTCAACAATGTGCATTTACAGACGGGTTGTTTGTCAACAATGTGCATTTATTGACGGGTTGCTTGTCAACAATGTGCTTTTTCAGAGGGGTTGCTTGTCAACAATGTGTATTAACAGTCGGGTTGCTTGTCAACAATGTGTATTTATTGACAGGCTGCTTGTCAACACTGTGTATTTAAAAAACGGGTTGCTTGTCAACAATGTGCTTTTTCAGAGGGGTTGCTTGTCAACAATGTGTATTAACAGTCGGGTTGCTTGTCAACAATGTGTATTTATTGACAGGCTGCTTGTCAACACTGTGTATTTACAAACGGGTTGCTTGTCAACAATGTGCTTTTTCAGAGGGGTTGCTTGTCAACAATGTGTATTAACAGTCGGGTTGCTTGTCAACAATGTCTATTTATTGACTGGCTGCTTGTCAACGATGTGCATTTATTGACAGGTTGTTTGTCAACAATGTGCATTTATTGACGGGTTGCTTGTCAACAATGTGCATTTATTGACAGGTTGCTTGTCAACAATGTGTATTTATTGACTGGCTGCTTGTCAACAATGTGCATTTATTGACAGGTTGTTCGTCAACAATGTGCATTTATTGACGGGTTGCTTGTCAACAATGTGCATTTATTGACAGGTTGTTTGTCAACAATGTGCATTTATTGACGAGTATTATTGATGGTGTTCGTGAGTAGCGGAGTAATGCCTCTTGCACTGCTTCCTTACACGGACTGTTCCATGATGAATGGAAGGCCTCCACTGGACCTGAAGATTTGCTACCTTTGAGATGTGTATGGTCCAACCAATAATACACAAGTTAATATTGTCTGAACATTGTGTATATACTCAAGGGCAAAAGTAACTGTGATCAAACACATTTTGTCGGACGCAATACTAAACTGACGGCATGAAAGCATGCACTTGAACCGTTGATTTGACCAAAACACTACAAACGTTATCAAAACGTTACTAAGCTAACACAACTAAAGGTCCAAAACAACTGTGATACCCGCATCAAATACATCACCACAAATAACCATTTCTTATTTGTTTCATTTTTTAGCCACCATCAAACATGGGTGCATGCTTTCTTTTGCTCGGTAGTGTATAATAATCATGAAGATTTAACACATTTACGAAGCCAACTTTTGCCTCATGTATCTTGTAGGCTTTAGATCAAGGGACAAAGTGAGATTGTGAGTCTTGTTGTTCTAAACCACGTGACACATATAACAGTATCCTTGCATTTGATTTGCGTGGATAGATGCTCTTGGTGTCAATCACTGGATTGCCTGGTCCAGACTCGATGATTTACAGACCGCAATCACATAGCTGGATTATTGCTGAGTGCGGCGTTAAACATCAAAGAAACAAACGAACTGAATCTTCACGCTACATGTTCCTACTAGTTGCCTAAATATATATACTACCGACAGAAATAGGGGACCTGATGAAATGACAGTGTAATGACGATAAATGTCTCTGAAATCAATGTCGGGCATGCAGATCAATATCTGGTGTGTCCACCATAAATGCACGACACCTTGATGGCACACTATAGGGGTAACGCTATTTTTCAGGGCATTTATCATTTGCAGAAGCCCGAGGGCAGTTGAAAAGACCGAGGGCTTCGGCAAATTATAATGCCCTGAAAAATAGCGTTACCGTTAATATATCTATAGTGGATAGAATTTGTTATCAAATAAAAGAAACAACAATATCGGTTTTTGAAACATTTACTGCAATCAACACACAACGAATGTCACAGACCCACTTTTACAAAAATGGAAACGTCATAGAACAAACTAGATGACGTCACTATTGAACATCAATATGACGTCAACTGACAACGGGCCTGTCGTCAAACAATATGAGGGCATTATCAAGTTCAGTGGCCCGCTCATTTCTGATAACATGCGGGCGGTTTAATGATAATTCTGTCCATTAAAGCTGTAATACAGATTAACTTTGTATGGTTGCCCTTGGCATTGCCCGCCATTCCGCCTGAAGATCTACCACAAGCTGGGCCACGTTGGCAGGTGCGGCTTTTAACAAGAAACAGAGAGTGAGACAACACATGTCAGGATGACGTTTTGGCTGTTTGACAGCTCGCCCACAGATACACCCGTCTTCTCTCATTTATTCTGGGTGTTCTGTTTGAAAGGAGATGGCTCTACAAATCTGAGCTCCTGATCAAGAAAAAGATAACGTAGAAATGTTTTGCTTATAACTGTTACATGTCGAAGCTATTTGCTGTCAATACATCGCACACAAGAGCTGTGACTCGTGCTTTCCGTATTGCTATTTTTGTATTTCAGTAGTACTGACCAAATATTCATTCATATCTGAAGTTGTCTCAAATATGTTATTGTGCAATGTTTATACGTGTATATATTATTAGATATCAAACATTTTCATTGGAATATAGTCGGTAGAGCCAAAGCAACATTCATAGTCATAGGAATGTTGGTTGTTAATGAAGCGTTAGGCGTTGTCGGGTAAGCTCAGTGTATACGGTAGCGTTAGCGACAGTTATGTTCCAGTTAATACTGACAAATATATATTTGCTTTGTCCGACCTGCCGAATGTGTTGTACAAAATATAAATAATTCGGCTCCTGTTAGAGAAAATAACTTAACGTTTTGTATCCTGCCTCAAACATGAGTATCTAATGATCAGTCCATTTGCTTTTGTCCCTGTATGTCCATGCTTGCCGTAAAAGGCGACTATACTTGTCGTAAAAGGTGACTAGCGGGATCGGGTGGTCAAGCTCGCTGACTAGGTTGATGCATGTCATGGTATTCCATTTGCGTGGATCGATGCTCTTGATCTCAATCACTGGATTGTCTGGTTCAGACTCGATTATTTACAGACCTCCGTCATATAGCTGGAATATTTCTGAGTGCGGCGTTAAACAACAAAAAAACAAAACAAAAAAACCCCTTGTATGTCATACTGTACACAGGGGCAGTCGGGTATCCTTGTGGTTAAAGCGTTCGCTCGTCACGCCGAAAACCCGGGTTCGATTCCCCACATGGGTACAATGTGTGGAACCCATTTGTGGGGTCACCCGTCGTGTTAATAGCGGCGTAAAACCATACTCACTTATACTGTACACTACGGCCTCGTGTCGATGGATGCATAAACCCAATACAACGTTACAAGAGAATACGGTTGTTCACAAGACGAAATGAATACAGGGGTTGTTCTATTATATGTGTTTTTTGCTAAAAGGTCAATTTGTTAGATATTATTTATAGAATCGTATGTACTTATTCGCGGCAAGCTGTTTCGATTTTCTCTTGTACTGTTTTCTTTGACTTCGAAAATGAAATATATCGTTCAGAAAAGGCGGTATTTTTTTCAAGACACGCCAACATTAGCGTCGACTATTAATTTTTATCTGTTTCTACATATCGATATAAAACAGTTTAAATGCCTTTGTGTTGTGAACGCTGTGGTTGTGTATGCATGGTAAGTGATACCGGTTGTGGCACTGAAAATGTGTATGTATATCATGTTTCCCAGTAAACCATTGCTCATTGTACGTGTTGTCCTGTTGTTAAAGACCGGTGTAGAACAACAATTTTACAACGGAACATGAGAAAGAGATTTTAGCAACATTCAAGTAACGTCACGGGAGAGCAGTCATAAGCTCCCCACACTGTACCTATTATATTTAAGTAATGTCACGGAAGAGCAGTCATAAGCTCCACACACTGCATCTATTATATTCAAGTAATGTCACGGGAGAGCAGTCATAAGCTCCCCAAACAGTACCTATTATATTCAAGTAACGTCACGGGAGAGCAGTCATAAGCTCCACACACTGCACCTATTATATTTAAGTAATATCACGGGGAAAGCAGTCATAAGCTCCACACACTGCACCTATTATATTCCAGTAATGTCACGGGAGAGCAGTTTTAAGCTCCCCTAACTGTACCTATTACATATCCAAATAATGTCACGGGAGAGCAGTCATAAGCTCCCAGCACTGTACCTATTACATTCCAGTAATGTCACGGGAAAGCAGTCATAAGCTCCCCACACTGTACCTATTATATTCCAGTAATGTCACGGGAGAGAAGTCATAAGCTCCCCACACTGTACCCATTACATTCAAGTAATGTCACGGGAGAGCAGTCATAAGCTCCACACACTGTACCTATTATATTCCAGTAATGTCACGGGAGAGAAGTCATAAGCTCCCCACACTGTACCCATTACATTCAAGTAATGTCACGGGAGAGCAGTCATAAGCTCCACACACTGTACCTATTATATTCAAGTAAGGTCAAGGGATAGCAGTCATAAGCTCCCCACACTGCACCTATTATATTCAAGTAATGTCTCGGGAGAGCAGTCATAAGCTCCCCACACTGTACCTATTATATTCAAGTAATGTCACGGGAGAGCAGTCATAAGCTCCACACACTGTACCTATTATATTCAAGTAATGTCACGGGAGAGCGGTCATAAGCTCCACACACTGTACCTATTATATTCAAGTAATGTCACGGGAGAGCGGTCATATAACGACGCTTTTAACAGTATTCCAGTTATATCACGGCGTGACGCCCGAAGTCACAGACGTTTACCACTTCGATGAAACCCACGACCACGGGTATGGTGCTGACAAACCTAGAAAAATAATTGGGGCGAACCGGGATTCGAACCCACAATCATAGGTTTCTGGCGTGCCCAAGGGACGCACAGCGAATCACGGCGCAATAGACGACTGGGCCACCCGCACCCCGAATCGAACCTATAATTCAATATAGGTAGTATATATGTTCTGTTTTTCTCCGCCGTGATATTGCTGGAACATTGCTTAATCTAACAGAGTGCAAATCCCTATAACATTTCCGCGTACATTGTGTCCTTTCACATACCCGGGCGTGGACGCACAGGTGAAATATGTGTCCGATGTCTTTGGTGCCCTGTATATAAGTACTTTAACTAATTACTTATCAGTGTTCAAATGAATTCTGCTAGGATACACGTAACACACAACACTATTCATTGACTCTCTACATGTTTGGGGACCGCCTCCGTGGTCTAGTGGTAGAGCGTCCGCCCGGAGAGCGGAAGGTCCGGGGTTCGATCCCCGGCCGCGTTATACCAAAAGAAGTTAAAAGATGGTACTTGTTGTTACCCTGTCTGGCGCTCGGCATTAAGGGGCTAAAACAAGGACTGGTCGGCTCGGAGTCAGTATACTGTGTCTGAGTGGGATATTCATGTTAAACTGCGGCATGGTATCTCAGTGAGCTAGCACTATAAATCGGCATCAGTCCGGACTAGTACAAGCAGCCACACAAACACACACGTACATGCACGTCGCTATATAAGTGCAATAATCTTGGACGCGACGTTAAACCCAATTTCACCTCACCTCACCTCACATGTTTGGTAGGGCCCGGTATCCTTGGTGTTATCGGTTTATGTTTTCACGTTTGTGTTTGTATATTTGTTGAGACAGCGAGGACCTGAACCGATATTTCTTTATTTTATTAGCATAAATACAATGTCTACATGTTGCTCAAACGAAGTTCGCCTAGTGGTTAAAGCGTCCACTCGTCGCCCTGAAGAGAAAGTGAAGGGCTGCAACATGGACGGAACAAGCAGGACATGACTTGATCACTTGCTGAATCGGCGAGAGACCCGTGAAGATCCGGGGTAGAATAGGTCTTCAGCAACCCATGCTTGCCGTAAGAGGCGACTAACGGGATCGGGTGGTCAGGCTTGCTGACTTGGTTGATGCATGTCATTGTATTCCAATTGCGTGGATCGATGCTCATGATCACTGGATTGTCTGGTCCAGACTCGATTTTTTACAGACCGCCGTCATATAGCTGGAATATTGGTGAGTGCGGCGTTAAACATAAAAGACACAAACAAACGAACTGAATTTTCGAGCTACATGTTCATTGTAGTTGCCTAAATATATATACTACCGACAGAAATAGGGGACCTGATGAAATGATAGTGAAGGTGTAACGACGATAAATGTCTGTGAAATCAATTTCAGGCATGCAGATCAATATCTGGTGTGTCCAACATAGATGCTCGGCATACTTTAAATTAACTGTGTATGGTTGCCTGGGGCGGTGGGGTAGCCTAGTGGTTAAAGCGTTCGCTCGTCACGCCGAAGATCCGGGTTCGATTCCCGACATGGATACAATGATTGAAGCCCATTTCTGATGTCCCCCGCCGTGATATTGCTGGAATATTGCTAAAAGCGGCGTAAAAGCGGCGTAAAACCATACTCACTCACTTGTGTGGTTGCCCTTGGTATTGCCCGCCATTCCGCCTGAAGAGCTACCCCAGCTGGGCCACGTTGGCGGGTGCAGGGTCTCCGGCGTACACTCTCCACCCGAGAACATTCCACAGGTGCTCTGTTGGGCACATGTCAGGGGACTTAGCGGGTTAACCAATGTCTGTATGCCTTCTCGTCGGAGATTATCGGTGACGACCTGATCACGATGTGATCTAGCATTGTCATCTTGCAGTTCAAAATTTTTAACGATAATTATCCAAGCGGGGGTTTAACGAGGTCGGACGTCATGAGGACATGGATGCAATTAACCTACTTTCAGCATGATTCTTATTGGCACACGCCACACCCAGCAATATTCCAGCTGTATAATGGCTACCCGTAACGCAATGAAGCAAGTACTCGAGTCTGACTATCCAAACTGCGTAGTCTCCTATTACGGCAAGTAGCAGTTATAAGTTACTGGAGGGTCGGTGGGATAGCCTAGTGGTTAAAGCGTTCGCTCGTCGCGCTGAAGACCCGAGTTCGATTCCCCACATGGGTCAAATGTGTGAAGCCCATTTCTGGTCTCCCGCGTGTTGATATTGCTGGAATGTTGCTTAAAGCGGCGTAAAACCATACTCACTCACTACAAGTTAATTGAGACCAATTCAACTCCGAAAGTCCCTCGGGGACAATCGGTGTGTTTCGGTACTGTCCACACTTGCAATTGATTGTATCTAGGAGTGGTATTTAAAAACAACAACAGTGGAACATTCGTATGTGGTAATGCTATAGAAATGTTAGAATGTGCATATACATATACGTGTACCGCATACCGGCTTCATTCGTTATATTATTCAATTCATCATCTATAATATATGAGTGTTCCACCTGGTTTAAAATTAACATCAGGTTTGGAGTGTGACATACGTTTGTCATCGTGTAAACACATGTAACATGTAACATTATGCGCGTTTTGACAAAACGTTATATGTGCATTGCATGTTTTGGGGATAGATATTCTGCAATGGCACTGACGAATGCTTGATTTAAAATTAGATTAAAATCAAGTATCTATTTCCATTCGATACCTCCACGCGCCTCTTCACATACAAACAGCATGCGCATGATAGCATTGACCTAGTTATAGCCTACGCATCGATGCATGTAACAATGCCTACCGGTAGAGGACCCATTACAAGATTACCCAAGTACAACACACATATTCATATATTTAAGTACAACACACATATTCATATATTTAAGTACAACACACGTATTCATATATATAAGTACAACACACATATTCATATATTTAAGTACAACACACGTATTCATATATTTAAGTACAACACACATATTCATATATTTAAGTACAACACACATATTCATATATTTAAGTACAGCACACATATTCATATATTTAAGTACAACACACATATTCATATATTTAAGTACAACACACATATTCATATATTTAAGTACAACACACATATTCATATATTTAAGTACAACACACATATTCATATATTTAAGTACAGCACACATATTCATATATTTAAGTACAGCACACATATTCATATATTTAAGTACAGCACACGTATTCATATATTTAAGTACAACACACATATTCATATATTTAAGTACAACACACATATTCATATATTTAAGTACAACACACATATTCATATATTTAAGTACAGCACACATATTCATATATTTAAGTACAACACACATATTCATATATTTAAGTACAACACACATATTCATATATTTAAGTACAACACACATATTCATATATTTAAGTACAACACACATATTCATATATTTAAGTACAGCACACATATTCATATATTTAAGTACAGCACACGTATTCATATATTTAAGTACAACACACATATTCATATATTTAAGTACAACACACATATTCATATATTTAAGTACAACACACATATTCATATATTTAAGTACAACACACATATTCATATATTTAAGTACAACACACATATTCATATATTTAAGTACAACACACATATTCATATATTTAAGTACAGCACACATATTCATATATTTAAGTACAGCACACGTATTCATATATTTAAGTACAACACACATATTCATATATTTAAGTACAACACACATATTCATATATTTAAGTAAAACACACATATTCATATATTTAAGTACAACACACATATTCATATATCTTAGTACAACACACATATTCATATATTTAAGTACAACACACATATTCATATATTTAAGTAAAACACACATATTCATATATTTAAGTAAAACACACATATTTAAGTACAACACACATATTCATATATTTAAGTACAACACACATATTCATATATTTAAGTACAACACACATATTCATATATCTTAGTACAACACACATATTCATATATTTAAGTACAACACACGTATTCATATATTTAAGTACAACACACATATTCATATATTTAAGTACAGCACACATATTCATATATTTAAGTACAACACACATATTCATATATTTAAGTACAACACACGTATTCATATATTTAAGTACAACACACATATTCATATATTTAAGTACAACACACATATTCATATATTTAAGTACAACACACGTATTCATATATTTAAGTACAACACACATATTCATATATTTAAGTACAACACACATATTCATATATTTAAGTACAGCACACATATTCATATATTTAAGTACAACACACATATTCATATATTTAAGTACAACACACGTATTCATATATTTAAGTACAACACACATATTCATATATTTAAGTACAGCACACATATTCATATATTTAAGTACAACACACGTATTCATATATTTAAGTACAGCACACATATTCATATATTTAAGTACAACACACATATTCATATATTTAAGTACAACACACATATTCATATATTTAAGTACAACACACATATTCATATATTTAAGTACAACACTCATATTCATATATTTAAGTACAACACACGTATTCATATATTTAAGTACAACACACATATTCATATATTTAAGTACAGCACACATATTCATATATTTAAGTACAACACACATATTCATATATTTAAGTACAACACACGTATTCATATATTTAAGTACAACACACATATTCATATATTTAAGTACAGCACACATATTCATATATTTAAGTACAACACACGTATTCATATATTTAAGTACAGCACACATATTCATATATTTAAGTACAACACACATATTCATATATTTAAGTACAACACACATATTCATATATTTAAGTACAACACTCATATTCATATATTTAAGTACAACACACATATTCATATATTTAAGTACAACACACATATTTAAGTACAACACTCATATTCATATATTTAAGTACAACACACATATTCATATATTTTAGTACAACACACATATTCATATATTTAAGTACAACACACATATTCATATATTTAAGTACAACACACATATTTAAGTACAACACTCATATTCATATATTTAAGTACAACACACATATTCATATATTTAAGTACAACACACATATTCATATAGTTAAGTACAACACACATATTCATATATTTAAGTACAGCACACATATTCATATATTTAAGTACAGCACACATATTCATATATTTAAGTACAACACACGTATTCATATATTTAAGTACAACACACATATTCATATATTTAAGTACAACACACACAATCCGATGTGTCAGGGCTACACAAGCATCGGTCACAAAAATTAGCAGTGTCCCAGGCTCTTCCTTGTCGTACATCCGCCTGCAGGTAAAAACGGCGGTATTCAGCCACACATCACTCATCACATCCGTTGACAATGAGGTTATGCCTGCATGCGGGGCGGTCGGGTAGCCTAGTGGTTAAAGCGTTCGCTCGTCACGCTGAAGACCCGGGTTCGATTCCCGACATGGGTACAATGTGTGAAGCCCATTTCTGGTGTCCCCCGCCGTGATATTGCTGGAATATTGCTAAAAGCGGCGTGAAACCATACTCACTCACTTATGCAGGCATTCTCATTTCCACAGTAAATCATCACGGCAATGGTGAACATAATTACAGATCGGGGTTGTCGTCTGGGTAAGGCAATTCGGAAATAACACTGTCATCGTGAACAACTACTTGGCTGCCATGGACATTGGAGAGTGACAAGAGGGGAGAAGAGATTGTCATTCTGACTACGTATAGCTGTTAGTGGGGAGTTATTTGAAACCAACTGCTACATAATAACTACAGAATAAATAAACGCTGTGGTTAAATAACTTATTTATGAAATGTCTTAATTACGTCGCTGTTTCTATATAACCCGGCTGTCACCCCGACGATGGAAAATGTCATGTTGATTTCCAAGAAATGACTTGGTTGAGTCCAAGCTTTGTTGATTAACCCTCACACAGCAGTATTCCAGTTACACGATGGCGCCCTCTAAATACTCAAGTCTGGATCAGACAAACAGTGATTGACATCATGAGCACATATCTACGTAATTGGAGTATAAGCAGAAAATCAAGCATGTGTTGCTGGGGACCTATTCTAACCCAGAACGTCACGTGGGGAGACAAGCATGGGTTGCTGGGGACCTATTCTAACCCAGAACGTCACGTGGGGAGACAAGCATGTGTTGCTGGGACATATTCTAACCCAGAACTTCACGTGGGGAGACAAGCATGGGTTGCTAGGGACTTATTATAAGCACATAAACACAGGCTCTTGATATAGTCGGAATTGTACAATCGACTCTGCTTTATGCAGAGATTTATACTGGATATGGAAAGGGTTTTGTCGTTTATTTTTATTGTCCACTATTCAATGGCAGTATAAAATGTGAAAGCATTGGAAATGACAACGACAAAAAAACTAATCACCTCTCTGCAACAGTGGACAGTAGTCAAACTTCTGAGAACTTCATGCCTAGGCTGAACATCAGGGTGAAAATGATCTCCGCACGAACGCTGATCTTGATGTAATGTGAGATGAAATGTGAGATGACACAGGGAGGCGCCCACTCCACATATACAGTCTAACTAGCTACACGTTCTACACAGTGCCAGACCAGTCCAGTGTCACTTGAACATCACAGAATATTCCACATGTTTCTTTAACGCTTGACATCATCAATGCCATTCCGGAAGTTTACAGACAATTCAAGCATCTAAAGATAATAGCTTCCTCACCACTGCCTACATTAAATAGTACTACATTCCTAACAACTAATCATTGTCCAAATACAATGCAATGAACTTCTACTGAATCTTAACAGAAACAATGTAATACAGTTACAATAATAATTTAACAATAAATTACACTGTCATATAACACGTGTTTGTTGTCTGTTGCCGTCGCAAGGCAGGTGTACTGTGCGGCGTCAGACAACAAACTAATGGACATGAAATTCCAGTGACACAATATCACATTTACTGTCTTTGTTGAAACAAAAACGATCATAGATTAATTTTGAATTACGTCTGTTGTACAAGTACTTCTTTGATAGGCATTTAGAAGTTGGAGTACTAAGTAAGGATAAGAATTTATGGATGAACAACTTCTTTATTAAGAGAAAGGACAAAGGCGTAATGATACCATCCTTTGGAAGATTTGATACCTCTCTTTTAGGAACATTGGGAGTGCACAAAGAAAGAACAACCCTGTCGTTGAAAGAAATCAAAGACTACACATCCTTTTGCTGATGGATGGGTCTACAAACGGTTAGAGCAGACAGCATTTTCATATAATTTTCAGTCTAAAAAACCCAACAAATTCCCAATATGTTCACAATATTTCATATTTCAGGAACCCTTACCAGTTTCATTTTG
Source organism: Haliotis rufescens (assembly GCF_023055435.1). Classification (NCBI taxonomy): domain Eukaryota; kingdom Metazoa; phylum Mollusca; class Gastropoda; order Lepetellida; family Haliotidae; genus Haliotis; species Haliotis rufescens. The sequence continues at coordinate 3,597,014 of NW_025964002.1, read as the reverse complement.
CTGCACGAACACTATCTGAACCAAGTCTCATCGTTCTATTTAGGAACGTGTGACAGAAACATGGCAGATCGCTAATTGTAGTTTCTAAGACTCATCATACTGCTACCAACCTGTAGGTCATATAATCACAGTTGACTTCTTTATTGTTGACAATAACAACCTTCGTCAATTATTCACACATGGACCAACATATCGTGATCAGCCTCCTACCAATTGGGACCACAGCTTTAAAACCATTATGATATGGATGCTACCGAAGCATATGCCGAAAAAGGGCCAAAATAGAACAGGAACTTGTTGAATCTCTTTCAGAGTGGGTTTAGGCTTTGCTTGATGTTTTCATAGGTAAAATGCAAAAACTTGAAAAGATTTGAAAAGACCACATGCGTGGTCAAACATGGTATAAAACAGAACATCCCCTCTGTCGCTAGCTTCCAGATAATTAAATAAATAATACACATTTGTCTGGAATGAAGCAATATCGTCTGGGTTGTGACGTGTAGACCAATACATCCACCAGAACGTGTGCATTCATCACAGTATACATTTTATACACGAACACATGTCCACACACATCATGGTGTTTGTTTCACGTCGCGCATGCATAACATCCCTGCAAACTAAATATAGATCTAGCGCGCATAATTCCCGATAAAATTCATTAAAAGAGGATATATGACAGGATAAACTATTTGATCAATAACAGCTATTTAATATAAAGAACATGCCTAGTAAAAAGCAACTGCATTTGGCATGCATAATAAGTTGACTATATTTCCTCAATCCAGCGTGTTGTAAGTGATTCTGTTCAAACGAAATATTATGCTTTAAGTTGTGGTCATGGACGTACTTAAAATAATACCACATTTTGCTGAGCTGCGTCACTTGTTAATTGGTTTTAAACTCAGAAAGCTAACCCAAATTTAAATTTTGGTCAGACAACATCGACCCCTTTAAAGTCATCAAAATGATATCTTTCTCAGGTCCATATAAAGATCACACTCCCTGATATGACTTCATCACTAATCAAAGCGGAATTGATCCAATATTACCCATTGACAAAGATTGATATTTCTTTGCAGGGGAATACTTATTTCAAAAACAGGGACAACTATACCTATGTTCAACACGAACCATATTTAAAACATTCTTCACTAAAATATGTCGAAAAATCTCGTATTTTCGACATATTAAGCGCATAGTAATTACGAACTTAACACGACTATGGTTTCAACTGCTAACCTGCACCAATAACATGTACCAACCAATAGCAACAGAATACTGATATACCTGCGCATGTGAAGGGGGCGTGGCCTCTGTATAGCTTAAATAGGAACCACAACGCCATACTGTATTCAGTGACTGACACACGTCGTGGACATCATCATGGAATTCGGCTACGGAGCTGAGGACGGTAAGGACTTTAATTGTTTTACTTCTAATCATAATTCAACAACACATTTTAATATTTTCAATTGTTTGCTCAAACTATATTCTTTAATTATCACTTATAGCTTGCTTAACTGTATTTGAATACATACGGGAAATGTGAACAGAACATTTCAAAACAATGTAATCATTCGAAATAGTGTGTTTCTTTCAAACCTTAAATTATCACCAGAGTCTGGTTATGGTCACGCTCACACTCATGAGCTACTCTCACGAGTCCTCTCTATTGTTGAAGGACCTACCCACTGGATCCTGACATGCCCCAATGCAGGGGGACACCACCAGTCTCCTATCGACATTGAAACTGAATTGGTTAAATTTGATCACAAACTCCACGAACATCACCTGCACATTGACTTCGAGAAGGAGCATCACCCCGAAGTAAAGAACAATGGACACTCCTTTGAAGTGGAAATAGAGGAACATTCGAGTAAGAGGTTTGTTAATTTTAAAACTGTTTAGGAGCCATGTTAATGTGGATTGAAACCTCGTGTTGTTTCCAAGATCTTGGTATAATAATAGTTTCCGTTGCAGCTGCTTAACGGTTTCAACCGAAACTCTGGTATAGGTATTCAAAAAGTAATCTTTCCACGATAATCTAGAAAGTATCTAAATAATCAATCTATGCTTTTGTTCATGTTACAAATATTACACAATGACTACTTAATGTCTTCCTTTTAAGGCCAGTAAGTATGACCAACATCTGTTTTAGTTTCCTTCCCATACATGTGTATACTTTATACTATTAAAGCTTTGACTGGTGGAATCCTCGAGAAAGAAGAATACCATTTGAAGCAGTTTCACTTCCACTGGGGAGTCACCGACTACACCGGGTCAGAACATACGGTCGATGGGAAACATCATGCCGCAGAGGTGGGTGGTTCAACAAGCAATCTAGGAGGACAAAACCTCATCTGTTTGAACAAACAGAAATGAAATGCATTTGATACTTCGACTTCTACTCTGATAACACATAGAGGACATGTATTATTAATGACTGATAAACTTCAAACTAATGCCGGTGTTTTGTATCTTGACATAACGGTGAGGAACATATTTGCGGCAAGTGTACTTAGTCTATTATTAACATGTTTCGGCAGATAATTCTCTGGCGTTGATTCTGCTCCTTACATATTAAATTGTTCTGATAGCAACTGAATAATGTGAAAGATAATAACGACACTATCAATGATGTTTCAGCTTCATTTCGTGACCTATGACCACAAGAAATACGGAACATTTAAGGAGGCTGTTTCCAAGAAGGATGGCCTGGCGGTGCTTGCAGTTTTCATCGAGGTTGTACACTATTTCATTATTTTGTTTCCTTTGGCGTTGGTTTCACTATTTCACTAAGTTCTGTTACATAAGTAAGTAAGTCCTGAAATAGTGAATAGCTGTTGATAAATGGTCACCTATGAATTTGATACGAATGTCACAATGTTCACTGATCTAAGGCTGCAAATCAATGGTATTCATTATTGTATACCAATTCTTTCTTTGCAAAATGTAAGACCTGTCTGAACTTATCTTCAGCGAAGTTGAAAAGTTGAAAGCCAAATATAACATGTTTCGTGAATGAACACATGAAACTTAAACAAATGCCAATTAAAACCATTCTATTTCTATAAATCCACGTGCTTTCCATCTTAATTTAGGATTTAACATTTCAGGAAGGAAAACACGAACATAAAGAATTCGAAAAACTGTGCGAACTGATGTCGAAAGTCGAGAAAGCGCACACCAGCACTCATATGAAGCATGGTTTTCATCCATCTAAACTGCTGCCATGTAAGTTCTTTCAGAAGAATATGGCATGATGTGAGCCAGTGGGTGAGTGAGTGAGTGCGTGATTGAGTAAGTGAGTGCATCAGATAAACTTGTGGTTGAATGCCATGTACCAGACACATGTCGACTGGGCGAATCTTAAAACTAAGATAATTAACTAGATGCCTATTCCCCCAGGAATACTATGTGTGTCAAGTATCCACGTGTGTGAGTGGCCTTACTGACAATGCTGTCGAAATGTACATTTGATGTCTGTTGTCTTGCAGCTGATACAACAAAGTACTATACCTACCCTGGATCTCTGACCACGCCCCCTTTGTCGGAAAGTGTCACGTGGATAGTAATGGCAGAACCCATTCACGTGTCTGAGCACCAGGTTTGTTCCTTATTTCTACAATTATCAAACAGTTCAGTATTTTCAGTGTCGTATCCGGGAATAAGGTGATGTTGTGTCAGCTTAGTTAAACACGAATTATTTTCTCAATTAGAACTGATCACTTTCACAGCTCCGTATGTACTTGATGTAAACTTCAACAATGCATTGGTTTATTACCAGAGATCCGTAACGTGAAAAGAGTTTTCACTGGCACAGTAATCTTACATATCATTCCTTAACTTACAACGCACCATCGTATTCTATTTTGTCAGTGAAACAAATAGTAAGAGACACCAGAAACTGAAAATATATAAATGGCTTATGTACAAGTATACAGTATACCAACTGTAAACACATCTTAATCAAAAGTGTTGGTTAGTTGGTATCCTTTAATGGGTCACATAGAAAAAGACGTTGACACGTCAAAAACGAACTGGTATATATTCGGTGTTGTTTTGAAACTAACCTCCTTGGTTGCAGCTGAAGAGTCTGAGACATCTGAAAGATGCAGATGGCGGCCACCTTGAAAACAACTTCCGGCCCACCATGCCTCTTGGAGACAGGGTTGTGAAAGCGTCATTCAAATGATGCGGTGAATGGATCGAGATGGACATCGGATCGGACCTGTAGTTTATCTACATGTACACTAGTTTACTCTATTCACTTCAAGTTTTTAATATAATATTGTCAACCCTATACCATAGCTAGAATAAACAGCAGAAACTGCACCAGCACTTGTATCTGTGAGAGTTGAATGTAGGCGTTGCTACTCGGATAAACAACATTCACCCAGATTCCAATACATTTGTTGCTAGCATAGATGAAAGCTGGTCCCATATTTACAGATAAATACAACTTTAGTGTCTACTAAAAGCACACGAGGAAGCTGTTTTGAAATGTTTACTATATTATATGTTTATTAGAATAATGCATTGTGGTGCTGTAAAGCCATACGAATTATGTCCAAAATATTACAAAGAGAAAATGAATACTCTAAATTATCCCAATCTTATCCTTCCATTCAATGACCCCTGACTTGGGTGCTGCTTCAGACGATGTATTGCAACATGCACAATTAGAAAGTTAAATAAAGACGTCTACAAAAAAACCATTGATTTTGTGTTTAACAACGACGTATCTACATTTCTACTGTATATTTTGTATATAGTGTGAAACCAGCGGTTGGGTGAATGCTGTTTCACGCCGCACTATTAATCATCACATGAACCAGTATGCGTCAACACTACCCGGCAGGGTAGAGTGACACACAACCACCCAGGCAACATGTTGTAACAGACATACTCATTTGAATCAAGTCGTTTTTGTTCTGTAACGCCGCAGTTGCCAACATTTCAGCTAAATGATGGTGATCTCTAAATACTCCAGTACAAATCAGACAGTCCAGTGAATGACATCCTCAAGATTCAGCCATGCAATTAGGGTGCGTTGATATGCAATCAGCCAAATCACAGAACCTGATAACCAGATCCATTTTCAAACATCGCTTGGTGGATTCTATACTTACCCCGAATCAAAACTGGGTGGAACGCTATTTCTCGCAGTAAATACTTGAAAGGTGTCAAGTTTATGGACTACTGACCACGATTTGATAACTTTATTCAAATGCTTAATTTGACACGGGTGTATGTAATATATAATTTTGTGATACAAATGTAGAAAGACAACAGAGATATATTGCTAAATATATGTGTACATAAGAGTGACAAAACCTTTTCTATAACCATGAGAAATCTCTGCTAGGTGTCTTACACATATTTATCAAGCTGATTGTCTCTGTTGTCATTCTCCATATAAAGAACAAACATTCTGAGCGTAGCTTTGGTGTAATGCGATGATGCGATGATATTCTCTCACCTTAGCCACAACTCATTTTGATTCAAACGATGACGTCAGAGCAGCCATGGAGAACATTCTGAACAGCCCAGAGAAGGACTTTTCGAAATTGGGATAAAATCCCTCCAACATCGTTGACAAAAGTGTATCAGTGGGGAAATGGATTATGTTGAAACGTAGATTATTCTAATGTCTATAGGTCAAGTCATTTTATGTAAGGTACGGAACTCTTGTACGATAACATTTGTGATACGAGAACTTGCTCAGGAGATTGAGAATGGATCACCACAAAACAACGCAGATATTTATCACTTAAGTGTTGGTCTTGAAAAGATCCGAATTACTAGTAATCAATTCCAAAGATGTCAGGACAATATTGGACAAGCTTAAGGTTGTTTTAAACATATGTTATTGTACGATGACACACAAATCAGACACCAGTTGTGAAACTAACATTGTCTCCTCCAAAGCATTTGCAATAAAACACAGGAAAGGGTAATTTAAAAAGTCCAGAGGATGGAAAACAACTTAAGCACTTCTTACAGAGTGAACCACATTTACACGATGTGGGATCCTCATTCAAGCCCTACATACATCATCACTGACTTGTGATATCTAGCATGGATTATTATAGGTAATAGCCCCGGCTTGTGTCCAATGTCCTAGGACAGTTTAGGCTAGGTAACATTGTCACAAGACAATCCGGCCTAGATATCATTGCCACGAGATACTTCATTCTAGGTGACATTGTCACTGATTCAGTTGGAAGGATTACCTCTTGATGAAGATTTATTCACGACAACAATACTCTTTACTTCAAAAATACACTATTGTATCATAAACTACAAAGACGTTTTATGAAAAAAGTGGATATTGTTAGTCTAGACAGATGTACATATTATTTCATGTTGAATCGCCTGCTGTCTGATCAACTGGAAATATGGACAAACAAAGGGCACCAGTTACGTGAAAATCCTTGTATACAAACTGAATATAGACGGATGCTGCCCTACAGCACTGTTTGTGGGTTTTAGGTAGGAAAGATGTGTGGAGAGTTAGTGAGTGAATTGGGTTTAACGCCGCTTTTAACAGTATTCCAGTTACATCGCGGCGTGTCAGCTTAATGTGGAGGAAAGCCCAAAGTGATGCAGGTCTCAGACGTTTACCACTTCGGTAAAACCCACGAGCAGTGTGTAGAGTTAACAATGAAGGGGTCTCGAATTGCATTGTAAACTGACTTTCGTATCTTTTAGCTTGAACATGCAAGATATTTAAAAACTAACATTAAAGGTGAAGTTAAAAATGTCTATCTCTGTTCAAAATCCAGTCACATTGCTGGGCTGACCTCCCCAAATGAGTACTTTAAAAAGCCCACTTTTATTTGTTTGCTGTACAAATTGTACTGGTGTAATGTTGTCGCTGTCTGATCTATAGACATAAAACTGGTCTTGTGGTAACTTTAGACTAACATCAGTTTTAATCATCCACGACTTCTTGAATCTGTTTGTAATACTAACACGTGTGTACGCGTCTTGTAATGATAATTCAAACTAGCGCTTACTGATCTCCACACTCTGTACAACTCCGCGTTTACATTTGGCATATTATATATGCATACTCACTTGTTATCATTCTCAGACCACACAGATATGGCTGACTGTTGATAATTCATTAAAATCATCGATGGTAATAAAGAGCATTCTAAACTCATTTCACATCAAGTTGTTGTCCATCGTGATTGTACTGCCATTGAATTCCACTATATTGTGTACTCTCATTGTAATTACTTTTTATTGATATAATTACCTAGTTAATTATTGAATACGATTGTAATCTGTATACTAGTATCATTTCTTTGTTGTTTCTTGGTTTCACAATGAATTCTTTTGCGTAACCAGATTTCTGGGTTAACTTACTATTTGAATTTGAAAGTCGAAACGTAACAATGAACATCGTTCAAATGCGTAAGCTGTTTTACAGTTTTAAAAACGGACAACTTATTTGTTGTATTCTCAGGCAAAGACAGATCACATATTCTTTTAGCTTCGTCCGCCTAATCCCTGTCTAGTTGAGCTTGGAGATTAGAAACACACACACCATGGCGAGGTGTTTATGTCTAGAGTATATGATGTGCTGAATGTACAGGTTCTCGATTATGTATTGGTCTGCACGTCCCAGACTCATTTACTAGTTATTTAGTTATCTATATGGTAGCATCGGATGAGGTGGTCTATTTTATACCCTGAAGGACCATGTGTTGGCGCTGAATGTACACGTTCCTGAGGATGCATTGGTCTACACGTCACAACCCGGTTTATATATTGCTTCATCCCAGACAAATTTATTCGCTGTTTCATTATCTGTATGGTCGCGTCAGAGGGGCTGGCCTATTATATACCACGTGTAAGCTCTTTTGAAATTGTGTCACGAGCACCTACCTACTAAACCACAAGTCTCTCAATGGCCTTTTGAACAAAGTTAGCATTTATTCAAGCCTTTGTGTTTTGAGAGAAATTGATTTGACTAACACATTTGGATGGAATAACGTTTGTAACTGAGATTGTTCATTGATGTACCTCAACGAGAGTTTAATAGAATCAGATATTTGCCCCTGACAGGTATTTAAGACCACGTCACTCAAAACAGCTCTTTCTAGGCAATGCGTAAATTCGTGCTTGGTTTTACTCACTGGCTGAAGTGGGAGTGTGTAGTACCAGGTAGCAGAGGTATCGTATGTCAGTATTAGACGGCCTCACTTTGATTGATGAATTATGAAAAAGATAGTAACCTCAATTTTTATCTCATTTCCACACTTAATAGACGCGTATATCAAAATGTGTCTGATCCTACACACCTACAATACAGTGATGCATGGTAATTTGTGTTGGTCACATTGGTCATTTGCTGAAGGGGATAGATTTTTGGTCTGAAAATCCTTAATTTCATTGTCCTTCTACTTCACTCTGTCTCTCTTCTTCTGTCTTTATCTCTCTATTTGTTTTTCTCCAAATCTTTCTTTATAACTCTATCTCATCCAAACCCTTGATTCCATTGTCCTTCTACTTCACTTTGTCTCTCTACTTCTTTCTATGTCTCTCTCGTCCTTCCTTTGCCTCGTTACTCATTTCTTTATCCCACCAGTTCTTTCCTCGTCTCTATGTTTCTTCTATTCTCTTCTTTTTCCTCTCTCTCTCTCTCTCTTCTTCTTTCTTTGTTTTTCGGCTTCTTTTTTGTCCATATTAATTACCCGCTACATCTTTCTTTATGTCTCATATTTTCCATTGACGTTTTACTTCTTTATTGCACCGCTACCCTTTCCTGTGACTCTCTACTTCTTTCTTTGTTTCTGTTTGTCTCAATTTGTTTGTCTTTCTTAGACTCTATTTCTCCCATTGTCCAACTACTTCTAATTTTTGCCTCTCTAGTTCTTCCTTTGTCCCTCTATTTCTTTCTTTGTTTCCCCGCTTCTGGCTGTTGCGAGGACACATTTTGCTGTACGTAGTTGCCGTATTGGTTTAATTCTGAGAAAGCTAACCCAAATTTGAACCTTGATCAGACAACATTGACCCCTTTAAAGTCATCAAAAATGATATCTTTCTCAGGTCCATTTAAAGACCACACTCCCTGAAATGACTTCATCACTAATCAAAGCGGGATTATTACCTATTGACAAAGGCTGATATTTTTTTGCAGGGGAACACTTATTTCATAAACTTGGGCAAATATATTCATGTTCAACACGAACCATATTTAAAACATTCCTCCCTAAAAAATGTCAAAGCATCTCGTATGTTTGACACATTAAGCGCATAGTAATTGCGAACTTAACACGACTATGGTTTCAACTGCTAACCTGCACCAATAACATGTACCAACCAACAGCAACAGAATACTGATATACCTGCGCATGTGAAGGGGGCGGGGCCTCTGTGTAGCTTAAATAGGAGCCACAAACGCCACACTGTATTCAGTGACTAACACACGTCGTGGACATCATCATGGAATTCGGCTACGGAGCTGAGGACGGTAAGGACTTTAATTGTTTTACTCCTAATCATAATTCAACAACACATTTTAATATTTTCAATTGTTTGCTCAAACTATATTCTTTAATTATCACTTATAGCTTGCTTAGCTGTATTTGAATACATACATACATAGATGTGAACAGAACATTTAAAAAAAATGTAATCATTCGAAATAGTGTGTTTCTTTCAAACCTTAAATTATCACCAGAGTCTGGTTATGGTCACGCTCACACTCATGAGCTACTCTCACGAGTCCTCTCTATTGTTGAAGGACCTACCCACTGGATCCTGACATGCCCCAATGCAGGGGGACACCACCAGTCTCCTATCGACATTGAAACTGAATTGGTTAAATTTGATCACAAACTCCACGAACATCACCTGCACATTGACTTCGAGAAGGAGCATCACCCCGAAGTAAAGAACAATGGACACTCCTTTGAAGTGGAAATAGAGGAACATTCGAGTAAGGGTCTTGTTCATTTAAAAACTGTTTAGGAGGCATGTTAATGTGGATTGAAACCTCGTGTTGTTTCCAAGATCTTGGTATAATAATAGTTTCCTTTGCAGCTGCTTAACGGTTTGAACCTAAACTCTGCTATTGGTATTCAAAAAGTAATGTTTCCACGTAAATGTAGAAAGTATCTAAATAATCAATCTATGCTTTTGTTCATGTTACAAATATTACACAATGACTACTTAATGTCTTCCTTTTAAGGCCAGTAAGTATGACCAACATCTGTTTTAGTTTCCTTCCCATACATGTGTACACTTTATACTATTAAAGCTTTGACTGGTGGAATCCTCGAGAAAGAAGAATACCATTTGAAGCAGTTCCACTTCCACTGGGGAGTCACCGACCACACCGGGTCAGAACATACGGTCGATGGGAAACATCATGCCGCAGAGGTGGGTGGTTCAAGCAATCTAGGAGGACAAAACCTCATCTGTTTGAACAAACAGAAATGAAATGCATTTGATACTTCGACTTCTACTCTGATAACACATAGAGGACATGTATTATTAATGACTGATAAACTTCAAACTAATGCCGGTGTTTTGTATCTTGACATAACGGTGAGGAACATATTTGCGGCAAGTGTACTTAGTCTATTATTAACATGGTTCGGCAGATAATTCTCTGGCGTTGATTCTGCTCCTTACATATTAAATTGTTCTGATAGCAACTGAATAATGTGAAAGATAATAACGACACTATCAATGATGTTTCAGCTTCATTTCGTGACCTATGACTCCAAGAAATACGGAACATTTAAGGAGGCTGTTTCCAAGAAGGACGGCCTGGCGGTGCTTGCTGTTTTCATCGAGGTTGAACACTATTTCAGTATTTTGTTTCCTTGGCGTTGGTTTCACTATTTCACTAAGTTCTGTTACATAAGTAAGTAAGTCTTGAAATAGTGAATAGCTGTTGATAAATGGTCACCTATGAATTTGATACGAATGTCACAATGTTCACTGATCTAAGGCTGCAAATCAATGGTATTCATTATTGTATACCAATTCTTTCTTTGCAAAATGTAAGACCTGTCTGAACTTATCTTCAGCGAAGTTGAAAAGTTGAAAGCCAAATATAACATGTTTCGTGAATGAACACATGAAACTTAAACAAATGCCAATTTAACCATTCTATTTCTATAAATCCACGTGCTTTCCATCTTAATTTAGGATTTAACATTTCAGGAAGGAAAACACGAACATAAAGAATTCGAAAAACTGTGCCAACTGATGTCGAAAGTCGAGAAAGCGCACACCAGCACTCATATGAAGCATGGTTTTCATCCATCTAAACTGCTGCCATGTAAGTTCTTTCAGAAGAATTTTGGCATGATGTGAGCCAGTGGGTGAGTGAGTGAGTGCGTGATTGAGTAAGTGAGTGAGTGAGTGAGTGCATCAGATAAACTTGTGGTTGAATGCCATGTACCAGACACATGTCGACTGGGCGAATCTTAAAACTAAGATAATTAACTAGATGCCTATTCCCCCAGGAATACTATGTGTGTCAAGTATCCACGTGTGTGAGTGGCCTTACTGACAATGCTGTCGAAATGTACATTTGATGTCTGTTGTCTTGCAGCTGATACAACAAAGTACTATACCTACCCTGGATCTCTGACCACGCCCCCTTTGTCGGAAAGTGTCACGTGGATAGTAATGGCAGAACCCATTCACGTGTCTGAGCACCAGGTTTGTTCCTTATTTCTACAATTATCAAACAGTTCAGTATTTTCAGTGTCGTATCCGGGAATAAGGTGATGTTGTGTCAGCTTAGTTAAACACGAATTATTTTCTCAATTAGAACTGACCACTTTCACAGCTCCGTATGTACTTGATGTAAACTTCAACAATGCATTGGTTTATTACCAGAGATCCGTAACGTGAAAAGAGTTTTCACTGGCACAGTAATCTTACATATCATTCCTTAACTTACAACGCACCATCGTATTCTATTTTGTCAGTGAAACAAATAGTAAGAGACACCAGAAACTGAAAATAAATAAATGGCTTATGTACAAGTATACAGTATACCAACTGTAAACACATCTTAATCAAAAGTGTTGGTTAGTTGGTATCCTTTAATGGGTCACATAGAAAAAGACGTTGACACGTCAAAAACGAACTGGTATATATTCGGTGTTGTTTTGAAACTAACCTCCTTGGTTGCAGCTGAAGAGTCTGAGACATCTGAAAGATGCAGATGGCGGCCACCTTGAAAACAACTTCCGGCCCACCATGCCTCTTGGAGACAGGGTTGTGAAAGCGTCATTCAAATGATGCGGTGAATGGATCGAGATGGACATCGGATCGGACCTGTAGTTTATCTACATGTACACTAGTTTACTCTATTCACTTCAAGTTTTTAATATAATATTGTCAACCCTATACCATAGCTAGAATAAACAGCAGAAACTGCACCAGCACTTGTATCTGTGAGAGTTGAATGTAGGCGTTGCTACTCGGATAAACAACATTCACCCAGATTCCAATACATTTGTTGCTAGCATAGATGAAAGCTGGTCCCATATTTACAGATAAATACAACTTTAGTGTCTACTAAAAGCACACGAGGAAGCTGTTTTGAAATGTTTACTATATTATATGTTTATTAGAATAATGCATTGTGGTGCTGTAAAGCCATACGAATTATGTCCAAAATATTACAAAGAGAAAATGAATACTCTAAATTATCCCAATCTTATCCTTCCATTCAATGACCCCTGACTTGGGTGCTGCTTCAGACGATGTATTGCAACATGCACAATTAGAAAGTTAAATAAAGACGTCTACAAAAAAACCATTGATTTTGTGTTTAACAACGACGTATCTACATTTCTACTGTATATTTTGTATATAGTGTGAAACCAGCGGTTGGGTGAATGCTGTTTCACGCCGCACTATTAATCATCACATGAACCAGTATGCGTCAACACTACCCGGCAGGGTAGAGTGACACACAACCACCCAGGCAACATGTTGTAACAGACATACTCATTTGAATCAAGTCGTTTTTGTTCTGTAACGCCGCAGTTGCCAACATTTCAGCTAAATGATGGTGATCTCTAAATACTCCAGTACAAATCAGACAGTCCAGTGAATGACATCCTCAAGATTCAGCCATGCAATTAGGGTGCGTTGATATGCAATCAGCCAAATCACAGAACCTGATAACCAGATCCATTTTCAAACATCGCTTGGTGGATTCTATACTTACCCCGAATCAAAACTGGGTGGAACGCTATTTCTCGCAGTAAATACTTGAAAGGTGTCAAGTTTATGGACTACTGACCACGATTTGATAACTTTATTCAAATGCTTAATTTGACACGGGTGTATGTAATATATAATTTTGTGATACAAATGTAGAAAGACAACAGAGATATATTGCTAAATATATGTGTACATAAGAGTGACAAAACCTTTTCTATAACCATGAGAAATCTCTGCTAGGTGTCTTACACATATTTATCAAGCTGATTGTCTCTGTTGTCATTCTCCATATAAAGAAGAAACATTCTGAGCGTAGCTTTGGTGTAATGCGATGATGCGATGATATTCTCTCACCTTAGCCACAACTCATTTTGATTCAAACGATGACGTCAGAGCAGCCATGGAGAACATTCTGAACAGCCCAGTGAAGGACTTTTCGAAATTGGGATAAAATCCCTCCAACATCGTTGACAAAAGTGTATCAGTGGGGAAATGGATTATGTTGAAACGTAGATTATTCTAATGTCTATAGGTCAAGTCATTTTATGTAAGGTACGGAACTCTTGTACGATAACATTTGTGATACGAGAACTTGCTCAGGAGATTGAGAATGGATCACCACAAAACAACGCAGATATTTATCACTTAAGTGTTGGTCTTGAAAAGATCCGAATTACTAGTAATCAATTCCAAAGATGTCAGGACAATATTGGACAAGCTTAAGGTTGTTTTAAACATATGTTATTGTACGATGACACACAAATCAGACACCAGTTGTGAAACTAACATTGTCTCCTCCAAAGCATTTGCAATAAAACACAGGAAAGGGTAATTTAAAAAGTCCAGAGGATGGAAAACAACTTAAGCACTTCTTACAGAGTGAACCACATTTACACGATGTGGGATCCTCATTCAAGCCCTACATACATCATCACTGACTTGTGATATCTAGCATGGATTATTATAGGTAATAGCCCCGGCTTGTGTCCAATGTCCTAGGACAGTTTAGGCTAGGTAACATTGTCACAAGACAATCCGGCCTAAATATCATTGCCACGAGATACTTCATTCTAGGTGACATTGTCACTGATTCAGTTGGAAGGATTACCTCTTGATGAAGATTTATTCACGACATGTTTCGTATCTTTTAGCTTGAACATGCAAGATATTTAAAAACTAACATTAAAGGTGAAGTTAAAAATGTCTATCTCTGTTCAAAATCCAGTCACATTGCTAGGCTGACCTCCCCAAATGAGTACTTTAAAAAGCCCACTTTTATTTGTTTGCTGTACAAATTGTACTGGTGTAATGTTGTCGCTGTCTGATCTATAGACATAAAACTGGTCTTGTGGTAACTTTAGACTAACATCAGTTTTAATCATCCACGACTTCTTGAATCTGTTTGTAATACTAACACGTGTGTACGCGTCTTGTAATGATAATTCAAACTAGCGCTTACTGATCTCCACACTCTGTACAACTCCGCGTTTACATTTGGCATATTATATATTCATACTCACTTGTTATCATTCTCAGACCACACAGATATGGCTGACTGTTGATAATTCATTAAAATCATCGATGGTAATAAAGAGCATTCTAAACTCATTTCACATCAAGTTGTTGTCCATCGTGATTGTACTGCCATTGAATTCCACTATATTGTGTACTCTCATTGTAATTACTTTTTATTGATATAATTACCTAGTTAATTATTGAATACGATTGTAATCTGTATACTAGTATCATTTCTTTGTTGTTTCTTGGTTTCACAATGAATTCTTTTGCGTAACCAGATTTCTGGGTTAACTTACTGTTTGAATTTGAAAGTCGAAACGTAACAATGAACATCGTTCAAATGCGTAAGCTGTTTTACAGTTTTAAAAACGGACAACTTATTTGTTGTATTCTCAGGCAAAGACAGATCACATATTCTTTTAGCTTCGTCCGCCTAATCCCTGTCTAGTTGAGCTTGGAGATTAGAAACACACACACCATGGCGAGGTGTTTATGTCTAGAGTATATGATGTGCTGAATGTACAGGTTCTCGATTATGTATTGGTCTGCACGTCCCAGACTCATTTACTAGTTATTTAGTTATCTATATGGTAGCATCGGATGAGGTGGTCTATTTTATACCCTGAAGGACCATGTGTTGGCGCTGAATGTACACGTTCCTGAGGATGTATTGGTCTACACGTCACAACCCGGAATATATTGCTTCATCCCAGACAAATTTATTCGCTGTTTCATTATCTGTATGGTCGCGTCAGAGGGGCTGGCCTATTATATACCACGTGTAAGCTCTTTTGAAATTGTGTCACGAGCACCTACCTACTAAACCACAAGTCTCTCAATGGCCTTTTGAACAAAGTTAGCATTTATTCAAGCCTTTGTGTTTTGAGAGAAATTGATTTGACTAACACATTTGGATGGAATAACGTTTGTAACTGAGATTGTTCATTGATGTACCTCAACGAGAGTTTAATAGAATCAGATATTTGCCCCTGACAGGTATTTAAGACCACGTCACTCAAAACAGCTCTTTCTAGGCAATGCGTAAATTCGTGCTTGGTTTTACTCACTGGCTGAAGTGGGAGTGTGTAGTACCAGGTAGCAGAGGTATCGTATGTCAGTATTAGACGGCCTCACTTTGATTGATGAATTATGAAAAAGATAGTAACCTCAATTTTTATCTCATTTCCACACTTAATAGACGTGTATATCAAAATGTGTCTGATCCTACACACCTACAATACAGTGATGCATGGTAATTTGTGTTGGCCACATTGGTCATTTGCTGAAGGGGATAGATTTTTGGTCTGAAAATCCTTAATTTCATTGTCCTTCTACTTCACTCTGTCTCTCTACTTCTTTCTATGTCTCTCTCGTCCTTCCTTTGCCTCGTTACTCATTTCTTTATCCCACCAGTTCTTTCCTCGTCTCTATGTTTCTTCTATTCTCTTCTTTTTCCTCTCTCTCTCTCTTCTTCTTTCTTTGTTTTTCGGCTTCTTTTTTGTCCATATTAATTACCCGCTACATCTTTCTTTATGTCTCATATTTTCCATTGACGTTTTACTTCTTTATTGCACCGCTACCCTTTCCTGTGACTCTCTACTTCTTTCTTTGTTTCTGTTTGTCTCAATTTGTTTGTCTTTCTTAGACTCTATTTCTCCCATTGTCCAACTACTTCTAATTTTTGCCTCTCTAGTTCTTCCTTTGTCCCTCTATTTCTTTCTTTGTTTCCCCACTTCTGGCTGTTGCGAGGACACATTTTGCTGTACGTAGTTGCCGTATTGGTTTAATTCTGAGAAAGCTAACCCAAATTTGAACCTTGATCAGACAACATTGACCCCTTTAAAGTCATCAAAAATGATATCTTTCTCAGGTCCATTTAAAGATCACACTCCCTGAAATGACTTCATCACTAATCAAAGCGGGATTATTACCTATTGACAAAGGCTGATATTTTTTTGCAGGGGAACACTTATTTCATAAACTTGGGCAAATATATTCATGTTCAACACGAACCATATTTAAAACATTCCTCCCTAAAAAATGTCAAAGCATCTCGTATGTTTGACACATTAAGCGCATAGTAATTGCGAACTTAACACGACTATGGTTTCAACTGCTAACCTGCACCAATAACATGTACCAACCAACAGCAACAGAATACTGATATACCTGCGCATGTGAAGGGGGCGGGGCCTCTGTGTAGCTTAAATAGGAGCCACAAACGCCACACTGTATTCAGTGACTAACACACGTCGTGGACATCATCATGGAATTCGGCTACGGAGCTGAGGACGGTAAGGACTTTAATTGTTTTACTCCTAATCATAATTCAACAACACATTTTAATATTTTCAATTGTTTGCTCAAACTATATTCTTTAATTATCACTTATAGCTTGCTTAGCTGTATTTGAATACATACATACATAGATGTGAACAGAACATTTTAAAAAAATGTAATCATTCGAAATAGTGTGTTTCTTTCAAACCTTAAATTATCACCAGAGTCTGGTTTTGGTCACGCTCACACTCATGAGCTACTCTCACGAGTCCTCTCTATTGTTGAAGGACCTACCCACTGGATCCTGACATGCCCCAATGCAGGGGGACACCACCAGTCTCCTATCGACATTGAAACTGAATTGGTTAAATTTGATCACAAACTCCACGAACATCACCTGCACATTGACTTCGAGAAGGAGCATCACCCCGAAGTAAAGAACAATGGACACTCCTTTGAAGTGGAGTGAGTGAGTGAGTATGGTTTTACGCCGCTTTTAGCAATATTTCAGCAATATCACGGCGGGGGACACCAGAAATGGGCTTCACACATTGTACCCATGTCGGGATTCGAACCCGGGTCTTCGGCGTGACGAGCGAACGCTTTAACCACTAGGCTACCCGACCGCCCCCTTTGAAGTGGAAATAGAGGAACATTCGAGTAAGGGTCTTGTTTATTTTAAAACTGTTTAGGAGGCATGTTAATGTGGATTGAAACCTCGTGTTGTTTCCAAGATCTTGGTATAATAATAGTTTCCGTTGCAGCTGCTTAACGGTTTGAACCTAAACTCTGCTATTGGTATTCAAAAAGTAATGTTTCCACGTAAATGTAGAAAGTATCTAAATAATCAATCTATGCTTTTGTTAATGTTACAAATATTACACAATGACTACTTAATGTCTTCCTTTTAAGGCCAGTAAGTATGGCCAACATCTGTTTTAGTTTCCTTCCCATACATGTGTATACTTTATACGATTAAAGCTTTGACTGGTGGAATCCTCGAGAAAGAGGAATACCATTTGAAGCAGTTTCACTTCCACTGGGGAGTCACCGACTACACCGGACAGAACATACGGTCGATGGGAAACATCATGCCGCAGAGGTGGGTGGTTCAACAAGCAATCTAGGAGGACAAAAGATCATCTGTTTGAACAAACAGAAATGCATTTGATACTTCGACTTTTAGTCTCATAACACATAGAGGACATGTATTATTAAGGACTGGTAAACTTAACGGTGAAGAACATGTTTGCGGGAAATGTACTAAGTCTATTGTTAACATGACATGAACGTGGAATCTAAAGGACCTTTTGCAAATGTTTTACATTCAGTTTCACGTCTCTTTAATCACCGGCACGGAGTTGTTCAATGAATTTGCGTGAGTGACGGGTGCTACTGGTAGAGCAGGATAATTGCCAACATTATTGTGCCTTTTACGCAAGATCTGTTTCGGCAGATAATTCTGTGGCGTTGATTCTGTTCATTACATATTAAATTGCTCTGATAGCAACTGAATAATGTGAAAGATAATAACGACAGTATCAATGATGTTTCAGCTTCATTTCGTGACCTATGACCACAAGAAATACGGAACATTTAAGGAGGCTGTTTCTAAGAAGGATGGCCTGGCGGTGCTTGCAGTTTTCATCGAGGTTGTACACTATTTCATTATTTTGTTTCCTTGGACGTTCGTTGCACTATTAAGTACTCTTACCCAAGTGAATCACTCTCCTGAAATAGTGAATAGCTGTTGATAAATGGTCACCTATTTGATACGAATGTCACAATGTTCACTGATCTAAGGCTGCAAATCTATGGTATTCATGTTTGTATACCCATTCGTTCTTTGCAAAATGTAAACCTGTCTGAACTTACCTTCAGCAAAGTTGAAAAGATGTAAGCGAAACGTAACATGTTACGTGAATGACCACATCAAACGTAAAAAAATGCCAATTTAACAATTCTATTTCTATAAATCCACGTGCTTTCCATCTTAATTTAGGATTTAACATTTCAGGAAGGTAAACACGAACATAAAGAATTCGAAAAACTGTGCGAACTGATGTCGAAAGTCGAGAAAGCACACACCAGCACTCATATGAAGCATGGTTTGCATCCATCTAAACTGCTGCCATGTAAGTTCTCTCGGAAGAATATGGCATGATGTGAGCCAGTGGGTGAGTGAGTGAGTGCGTGATTGAGTAAGTGAGTGAGTAAGTGAGTGCATCAGATAAACTTGTGGTTGAAAGCCATGGACCAGACACAAGTCGACTAGGCGAATCTTAAAACTAAGATAATTAACTAGATGCCTATTCCCCCAGGAATACTATGTGTGTAAAGTATCCATGTGTGTGAGTGGCCTTACTGACAATGCTGTCGAAATGTACATTTGATGTCTGTTGTCTTGCAGCTGACACAACAAAGTACTATACCTACCCTGGATCTCTGACCACGCCCCCTTTGTCGGAAAGTGTCACGTGGATAGTAATGGCAGAACCCATTCACGTGTCTGAGCACCAGGTTTGTTCCTTATTTCTACAATTATCAAACAGTTCAGTATTTTCAGTGTTATATCCGGGAATAAGGTGATGTTGTGTCAGCTTAGTGAAACACGATTTTGTTTCTCAATTAGAACTGATCACTTTCAGAGCTCCGTATGTACTTGATGTAAACTTCAACAATGCATTGGTTTATTACCAGAGATCCGTAACGTGAAAAGAGTTTTCACTGGCACAGTAATCTTACATATCATTCCTTAACTTACAACGCACCATCGTATTCTATTTTGTCAGTGAAACAAATAGTAAGAGACACCAGAAACTGAAAATAAATAAATGGCTTATGTACAAGTATACAGTGTACCAACTGTAAACACATCTTAATCAAAAGTGTTGGTTAGTTGGTATCCTTTAATGGGTCACATAGAAAAAGACGTTGACACGTCAAAAACTAACTGGTATATATTCGGTGTTGTTTTGAAACTAACCTCCTTGGTTGCAGCTGAAGAGTCTGAGACATCTGAAAGATGCAGATGGCGGCCACCTTGAAAACAACTTCCGGCCCACCATGCCTCTTGGAGACAGGGTGGTGAAAGCGTCCTTCAAATGATGCGGTGAATGGATCGAGATGGACATCGGATCGGACCTGTAGTTTATCTACATGAACACACTTTTACTCTATTCACTTCAAGTTGTTAATATAATATTGTCAACCCTATACCATAGCTAGAATAAACAGCAGAAACTGCACCAGCACTTGTATCTGCGAGAGGTGAATGTAGGCGTTGCTGTTTGTAACACTCGGATAAAAGTCATTCACCCAGATTCCAATACTTTTGTTGCTAACATAGACGAAAGCTGGTCACATATTTACAGATAAATACAACTTTAGCTTCTCATAAGAGCAAACGAAGAAGCTGTTTTGAAATGTTTACTATACTATATGTTTATTAGAATAATACCTTGTAGCCATACCAATAATGTTCAAAATAATAATGATCCATATGTTGTGTTTCTCCTCAAGGAGCACTGAGTAAGCTGCTATATCAGTATTGTCACATGCACAAATAGAAACTTAAGTTAAATAAATGTATCTGCAAAAAACATTGATTTTGTGATTTACTGCGCCGTATCTACATTTGTTCTGTATATATTGTATATAGTGTGAAACCAGCGGGTGAGTGAATGTTGTTTCACACCGCACTATTACCACATAATCGCCATAGAAACCAGCATGCGGCAACAATGACGACGATCCGTCAGGGTAGAGTGACAACCAACCACCCAGGCAACGTATAGTAAGAAACATACTAATTTCAAACAAGTCTTAAGTGGGAGGTACACAAGGAGGTAAACGAGAAGGTTCTGAATCGGAGGCGCGTGGTTTGCTTCAGCTTTGCCATTGAAACCAGGGGCGGTCGGGTAGTCTGGTGGTTAAAGCGTTCGCTCGTCACGCTGAAAACCCGGGTTCGATTCCCGACATGGGTACAATGTGTGAAGCCAATTTATGGTGTCCCCCGCCGTGATATTGCTGGAATATTGCTAAAAGCGGCGTAAAATCAAACTCACTCACTCACCCATTGGAACCAGTTGTTGGTTCTAGTAAAGGGAGATAACAGTGCTTGATTCTTTGGGTTTTCTTTCTTCTGTAGCGCCTCGCTCAGCAACATTTCAGCTAAATGACGGCGATCTCTAAATAATCGATTACAAATCAGACAGTCCGGCGAATGACTTCCTTTTGATTCATCCATGCACTTGGGATACGTTGACAAGCATCAGCCAAGTCACAGAACCTGATAACCCCATCCATTTCGTCGCCTCTTACGGCAAAGATACGTTGCTGGACACTTCTATCCTACCTACCTTCTATCCTAGAGGGGCACGGGTGGCCCAGTCGTCTAAGGCGCCGCGATTCGCTGTGCAGAGTTGCGTTTATGGATACTAAAGAATGAATTTATATCACACATTTGATTTTGTTTTATCATGAAATATTTATCAATATGGCAAATCGGTTTTTAGATATTAATTACTGAATATATTATCAAATGATGTACTTTATCATCTAAAAAAGGGGGCACGGGTGACCCAGTCGTCTAAGGCGCCGCGATTCGCTGAGCAGAGTTGCGTCCCTTGGGCACGCCAAAAACCTATGATTGTGGGTTCGAATCCCGGTTCGCCCTGATTATGTTTCTAGGTTTGTGAGCAACATACCGGTGCTCGTGGGTTTCACCGAAGTGGTAAACGTCTGAGACCTGCATCACTTCGGACTTTCCTCCCACATTTAGCTGACACGCCGTGATATAACTGGAATACTGTTAAAAGCGGCGTTAAACCCAACTCACTCACTCACTCTATCCTAGACCTACATCACTCCGGGTTTATCTCCCACATGAAGCTGCCACACCGTGATATAGCCGGTATACTGTTTAAAGCAGCATTAAACTCACTCACACAGTCACTCACTACAAACGAGCATGTTCTTTCTGTGAAGATTTCGAAGAGCGTCATACGACAATAAGTTTTGTTTCATCAGGGTTAAAACATTCAAGGCATTTGTAAAGTTTTCAAAAGTTTATGGAAGACATGTGGAGGACATTTTCAAATTTGACGCATCAGTGATCAAAATGATGTCCGATGCATTCCCCATTTTGACTTCTACCATATGATCCCGCGTTTGTTCCGGCGAACACTGGACCCTCCTTAGCGTGTGTTTGTGACGTGTGCCACCGGTGGGGCAGGATACGCTCACCTTTTCGCGAACACCTGGTATCATCAATATTAGATGACGATTCATAAACACATTCTAATGACATACATGTAGTCGGAATTGTCAACGGAATCATATGAAGGCGATTTTATATTTCATGTGTTTCATTATTAATAGAAATCTCGGGGGTTGTTCGATAAATATATCTTCAGTTGACTCGACATCGGATTCAAGAGACCCGTAGCGGTACAGTCGGACGTAACTTTACTTGACGTTGCTTTGCTAATCTGCAATGATGTCATATGACGTGTGTGATACCGATGAGGTAAAATATGTGACGTGAGTGATAGCGATGAGGTTAAATATATGACGCTAGTCATACCGATGAGGTAAAATATATGACGTGAGTGAGACCGATAAGGTAAATATACGATATGAGTGATACTAAAACAATGCCCAACTATTCCTATAGATAACGTGCGGATATAAAACAATGCCCAGCTATTCCTACAGATAACCTACGGATCTAAAACAATGCCCAACTATTCTTATAGATAACGTACGGATATACACTACTGCCCAGAAGTTCATTCCCCTTACACGCATGGGCACCGCGTTACGCAACCCGTGTGCACCCCGTTGGTCACTCGTGTGGAACCCGTCCGTCACGCGTGTGATACCCGTGTGCACCCCGTTCGTCACTCGTGTGCAACGCGTGTCACTCTCATTAGAGGGGAAACAAACTTTTGACCAAAGGAGGACCCATGTTTAGCTGAACCTGGAGGTGGTAACAAGGAGATAACCTTTTGATTTCCTGACGAAAAATTTTAATACGCATTTTATTATATGTACTTGCTGATGTTTCATTTTTAGATGTGATTTTGTTGGAAAATATGAGTACTGTTGTGGCTTCTACATGATGTTTTGCGATGGTGTTAAGAGAATACATGGTCCTGTTAAATGTTATTGCTATTCAAATGTTTTTTTTGTGATTTGACATTAAACGTCTGTAGTATGACTTTCAGTTATCATGTTTATGAGGTTTAGTGGAGCATTGTTTTTATTGGACCCTAATTACTTTATGATGGTTGGGTCTCTTTGTCTCAGCTCCATAGCCGTGACGCTGGGAAAGGGCAGCATTTAATTAGTGAGAGTAGGTTATATCATGGCGGATACACTTGAGGGAGAGGGTTCTACTAATTACTTTACCAAAGGAAAAGACCTGTAGACTTGTGCGCGGGGTTGTGTGTAAGATGGCCGTTGCATAATGGCCGCCAGGAGTGGTAGACATTGAGCTAAAACAGTATTGTTTTCACGGGCCTGTTGAATAAATTCCCAGCGCTACTGTCCATATATCTTCTAATTGATCCTAGATACATCATTCTGGCATTTACAATATATTTTTTAACTTAATTAATGGTTTACTAGTCATATCTTTTAGAGTATTTGTCAATTGTGTTGAGCTTACAAGCAATAATTGTAATTTGTGGTTACATATAAATAAGAAACGTCTCATTTAAAACATGAAGTAAGTACGATCGTAAATAATAATATTCAAATCGCATTAAAATACAATGATAACAAGATTCATATGTAACCCTAAAGCCTGTGTTCCACATTCATAGCCAGGAGGAAAGCTGCTGACTAAACAAAAGGAAGAAGCTTGCCCTTACATATGTGTAGAGACATCATCTGAATATGACTATATATGCAAATGTTACGATACTGTACCTATCTTCACGAATAATTAAAAAATGGGCATAAAGTTCACGGAGACGAAGGCTATAGATACAATACTATATTTGATTTTTTAGATGAGTGAGTGAGTTGGGTTTAACGCCGCTTTTAACATTATTCCAGTCATACCGCGGAGTGTCAGCCTAATGTGGGAGGAAAGCCCGAAGTGATGCAGGTCTCAGACGTTTACCACTTCGGTGAAACCAAAAAGCACGGGTATGGTGCTGACAAACCTAGAAACATAATTGGGGCGAACCGGGATTCGAACCCACAATCATAGGTTTCTGGCGTGCCCAAGGGACGCAACTCTGCTCAGCGAATACTTACCCGACCTGCGTTTATTTATCTCTCTGTTACTATTATCGTTAACATGTGTCTAGTTATGTGACAGTTATCACAATCTCACCGGTTATAAAGATTTTATACATGCCGACTGACACTCTTGATGGGTCAGTGATTAAGATAACAGATCAATACACACGCTTCCTATTCAGTATGTACGTATGATTACATGGCCATGTGTATGCATGGTATGTATGGCTGTATGTATGATTAAATGTATGGAAATTATCTATGTATATTTATGTGTGTGCGTGCGTGTGTGTAAATGTATGTAAGCCTAGATTACAAAATAAATGCCTCGGTCGTTTGAAGCCAGAAGGCAGAGGTATTCCCGGGAAAGAAGCCTACTCTCGCAGTTGGTCACTAGAGCTGAAACTACTCGCGGTATTTTTTTTAATAAGGCGAATGGAGCAGAGTAAGCTTAGGGATTATCGGCTGTTGTGTGAAAACAATGCTTCAGAAAGATCGACGTCCTGTCCCTATGAACAAACCTACAGATTACGGATTGAACGTCAAAAGTGTGTGTCAGGTTTCTTAATGCTTAATTACTTTTGCTGGAGAATATGTTTCTTGTACAAGCCCTATAAAACATGTTAACATATAAATATATGAATGTTGAAGCTGGGCTTCACTCCAGTTTTCCTTTATTTAGCAAGTCCCTCATACTAAAAAACAGCCTAACTGTTTATATTACTATATCCTGCTATGCTTTACATCTAACAAAGCTATACATTACTAATATATTAGGGCTTAATTTTATCTATATTTAAAACTTTCTCTCTGTGTGACAAAATCCATTTGTTCTAGTATTATATTTGATATATCCCTATTTACATATATACAACATTTATAATGTATAGTCAACATATATACCTATAAATCTTTACTATATTCAATAATGTAATGTTTTGTTTGTTTGTGGTAAAAGTTAATAAGAGGAGGTTTGGTGAGGGACTAGAGGTATCTTTTCAGAGGGTGTTATTCTTGCATTACCCACTATTTACTTAAGGATATTGGAAATGAATATAGACTGTCATGTTTTCTGACTACAGATAGGATTTGTTATCTTAACAATCACTGGGGGTTTCACATTAGAGGGGATTTTTACAATTGCCCAAATGATCCTGCTGAGTATTGGTGCTTAGTGATGTCAAATGGAACATTTCATTATTAGAGGAAATTGGTAGTGAATACTTAATACCATTTATAGAGGCTATCTTCAGGATTTTTAGCCCTTTCTTTCTCTGTGTTTAATTCCGATGGAAAGAAGTCACTCAACCAGTTCATGCATTCCATGGTAAACAAAGATCAGACTTGGTTAGAATCCGTGTTTATCCGCGACAACCTCCCACTGGTGACATTGTAGTGAACTTGGGAAGTGGTGATGCTTTTTTATATTGTGTGTGTGTGTGTGTGTGTGTGTGTGTGAGTGAGGTGTGTGTGTGTGTGAGTGAGGTGTGTGTGTGTGTGAGTGAGGTGTGTGTGTGTGTGTGTGTGTGTGTGTGTGTGTGTGTGTGTGTGTGTGTGTGTGTGTGTGTGTGTGTGTGTGTGTGTGTGTGTGTGTGTGTGTGTGTGTGTGTGTGAAATCATAAAGTTCAAAGGGACTGTTCCCTACACCCATCAATATCATAATGAATGAACATCAGTTTATTGTATGGATTATATAAAGCTCTCACTTACTATATGTTTTACATGCATGAAAGATGGGACTAAGGGAGAAAGGAAATATTTTCCTGAACGTTTCCAATAACTAGTGGAGGAAATTGGAAATGGCTGAACCTGTAGATAGCGTCATGTTAAAAATGTTAACATTTTTTAACAGTTTAGAAAAAGAGAATATATTTGAAGTGAACTACATTGGAAAATGAGAGAAGAAATGAATAGTCAATGTTTTTATCATAAAAACTCTCTGTTCAGTAAACAACAGTTGTTATTTTAGTACTTTCAAGAGGAATCCCAAACCTTCTCTTACTCTGTTATGATATATAATGTCAAAGTGAAAGCATAAAAACATTATCGTGCAACAAAGCATTTTCCATGGACTTGTTTATTTGCTATTTTGATATACATGTGTTCAGATTGATTGAAAAATATACAATATCAACTATAAATTTCTTCCGTGTGTGAATGCGTGTTATACGTGCATATTGGCTCCCCAGTTCTCATAATGCTTCATATGAAAGCAAAATTGTGTGTTTAATTAACATCATCTCTAATGTCAGTGACTGATTTCAAACCGCGTGTCTTGGTGTTACACAGCCAGTGTCCCAACTCTCGTGTATCTACATTAATGTTTCGCCCTCGCGATCTAACGTTATAGTATTTCATTTCATAGTCATCCTCTTCTACACAGCAGATGCGTTCTGGACATATTACCTTTCGGCTCCATAGTCTGTACTGTCTTAAAATTGACTTTATTTGTCTTCGGATGTTACGTCTAGTACACACAAACAGGACCGTTTAGCCTATATAAGGAATGTAGCAGGCAGTGGATATGCCAGTTGGCTAACTTATTGTTGGTAATATCCTTTTTCTTTTAGCAAATAAGAGGATAGTTAGTAACAAAAATATACGATATACAAGGCATATTTGCACAACTATCACAAAACCTTTCGACACTGACACCGCATCAAACCCCGCGGTAGACTGGACACAGTTATGTGCTCACCGATTAGGTAGCCCCTACCGACAGGGTGGGAATGGTGGTTCAAAGCGAAACAGACAACCCTGTCTGTTGTCACTGAACCATATGTTCAACTTATAATGGACCGATCTTATCGAAGTACACTCGCCAAAATACGTACAGGAACTTTACCTCTTGAAATAGAGACCGGTAGATTTTCACGACCGACTGTCCCCTTAGAAGAAAGGATATGTAAAATGTGTGACTCTAAAGCAATCGAAGATGAAATCCACTTTCTAACTGAATGTAACTTTTATTCTGATCTAAGATATGATTTATGGAATTATATTGCCTCCTTGGAGCCCTCCTTCCCGACCTTTTCTCTACTGCAACAGACCTGCTATCTAATGAATACTACATGTATAAGTAAATCCCTAGCCTCCCTTGTCTACAGAATGTACAGGCGCCGTAAACTTTATAGAAGAAGAAGAAGAAGAAGAATATTTTATTATAGTGTCACCCGCTGTACATATAAAATGACAAGGCAAGATGTAAAACTTCAGCGGCCGGCCAAAATGGCCTACGAGACACTAAAAGACTCATAAAAACATTATTTTATATATGTACACACCACATTTAATAGCAATTATGAAAATAACATTCATAATATTATCCCCCATACAAAAATCCTATATACACACAACCACATCCATTCCCACATCCAGACCTTCACTCACATCAGCTTACGCAAACCACGCAAACACACCCGCACATTCAGACACACCCAAACCCTCATTGACATCACTTCAATCACATCCGAACCCTCACCGTTACAAATCACTCTCACACACACCCTATTTCTTAAACACACCCTCACCTGTATCCGTTCCCGCATCCACACCAACTCCCTCATCCGCACCCATCAACCACGTCCTCACTCGCATCCTCATCCCTCCCCGTCTCCACAAAAAAGAAGCACCAACCACGCACAAAGACACCAACAAAGTAACAATCTACCGCCGCATACACACACTCCCTCCCAACGACCCACCCCCCACCCCCACCCCACACACACACACACATACAACATGAAACAAGCACCCATCACAACCTCTCGGGCCAGCCACCCATCACAACCCCCACACATCAACCCTACAACACAGCAAAACATGATAGATGATAAGAATTATCACACACACACAACTACCCAGTTTATTGTTTTATATATTTTCTTCTCCGATACATTGAGAAGATTAATGCAGCAAGTGGTTTAACCAGTTCGTCGCACTGCATTAAGAATACGGTTTGGTCTGCCGGAGACATCGTAATAAACGAGGGGTTAATAAGGGATACTTTCTGCCAAAGATTAAGTCTTAGCTCTCTATAACAGTCACACGTTACCAAAAAGTGAACTTCATCTTCAACAGTTTGGCCGTTACATAGTTTACAGACGCGTTCAGAAACAGGGGTTTTCGGGCGTGTATAACGACCTCTTTCTAATTCTAAGGGTAAAGTTATATAAACTGTTAGCTTTTATTTTTAATTACTTTTTATCCCATCCATCATGTTATGCATTGTCTTATATATGCACGTAGGTGTGTAGGTGGGTGTGTTTATGTACGTTAGTACACAGTGCCCCTCATTTATATCATCTGTTGTATTTAATGTATGTTCATACTGTATTCAGTACGACACTTGTATGGTTGTATGTGTATATGTATATGTATATATGGACTGAGGTGTGAATGGATGGATATAGGTATGGTTGTATGTGTATATGTATATGTATATATGGACTGAGGTGTGTATGGATGGATATAGGTATGGTTGTATGTGTGTATGTATATATGGATCGATATGTGTATGGATGAATATAGGTATGGATGTATGGTCGTATGTGTGTTAGTATATTTGGATTGAGGTGTGTTTGAATGGATATAGGTATGGATGGACCTGTGTATGTATAATAAGGATTGATTTATGTTTGATGAATATAGGTATGTATATAGGTTGGTATGTTAGTATGTATGCTAGTTATACATGTAGGTTAGTATACACGATTGATGTATAAAGTTGTGTGTATATGGACGCATATGTGTATAAATGTATGACATGTATGAGAATGCCGTGAGTGTTTTGTATGAGATTGCTGCGAGTGTTCTGAATGAGATTGTTGCGAGTGTTCTGTATGAAATTGTTGTGAGTGTTCTGAATGAGATTGCTGTGAGTGTTCTGTATGAAACTGCTGTGAGTGTCCTGTATGAGATTGCTGTGAGCGTCCTGTATGCTTACCTGTTTGTATGCTTACCTGTTTGAATGCTTTGAGCGGGATTTTAATGCGGATGTGTGTGTGGGTGTATCGGTGTGAGTGTGGGTGTAGTAATATACAAAACTAATTTTCCCTTTTTTTTTCTTCTTCTTTTTTTAATTTTTATTTTTTTATTTATTTTTTTTTATATTTTTTTTTTATTTTTTTATTTTTTTTATTTTTATTTTTTTTTTTTTTTTTTTTTTTTTTTATTTTTTATTTTTTAATATTTTAAATGTACCATTATGTAATTAGTGTCTCGTAGGCCAACTGGCCGGGTGCTGTTTTTTAATGAAATGTTTATATGTCCATATATTTAGTACTGCAGCATGTGACACTTTAATAAAACAATTTTCTTCTCTTCTTCTTCTCTTTCTAATAAATGCTGGGCGGCGCCTTTGATCTTGCCTCTAACCATGCATGAAGTAGGAGTAAATGATGATCAGGATGGCCTGGAAATAAACAAGATTCTTTCTTGTTGCATATCAAGGTACCAATTCATCGGTCACGGGATTTTCTTATGTATATGTGCCCAGTGTATCCATAATTAACTAGCTAGAATGTTTCATATCTACAAAAATGTATATGCGTCAGTGTGGTTTATCAACACATGTTTAATACTTATTCACGCTTGGAGTGCCAGACTGAAATTGAACATTATGATAGCGTCAGCAGGGCTAAAAGAGGTCATAAGACGTGGCATATGAAGATCATACATAAAGTTAAAGTTACATAAAGTTGTTTAAGTTACATAGGCAGCAGGCTAGATTATTTACAGCAATACAGTTCAAATATTGTGCTCAATAAAAGAAAACGTTGATTTTTAACACATTTATTTTTGTGCTATTTAACAAACTGTGGACTTCGAAGACATTTTCGCTTATTGTAATAACATCAAGGTAGAAATCATATCTTTCTCTGAAGTCCATGGGCATAGTTGCTGTCAAACATAAGAACGTAATCAGGACGGTCAGCTTTGACTTGTCATGTGCCTTAAAGTGAGTTTAAACATGCCAAAAGCGATTGACCCTACAATATAGGGTCATTTACTCCAACGTTCTAACTGTCAATCGTCTTAACAGGACCATAACGTTTGTTATATATCAACGACCTGTCTCTATGTCTTAAGTTGTTAATCGGTAACTGCGGTCCAAATTTATCAACTTATTCATCTACTTTTGCAAACTTGACTGATTTGTTTACACAATGAAAATTCTAATTGATCATGCACTACCGAGGCAGTCAAGTACCTGTATAAAAAATACAAAAGCAGCCATGTTACATGTAGTCCCAAAAGCTGGCAATTATTTCGCCGCAATATAACTGAACAAATGCTGATGTGACGTGACATATAAACTTACCCACAGACAATACATTTTCCCAGAGAGTGTAGCACAATTTTATCAAAGTTTTATTTACAATTTGAAAAACTATAATAAAATAACTATTAAAATTCATCATCACTTTTCAAGTTTACTAAAATGTCACCAGTTGGAAGATGTCACAGATAAACAAGGATTCTAACTAAGTTTGATCGTCACAGGTTTATCCCAAATTTGCCAGCACAATGCAGAGGATTAACAGTTACTGTGAGTGAGCATGGTTTTACGCCGCTTTTAGCAGTTACTATGTTTATACATGCACAGAAGTCATGCCAAAACGCTCACAGTAGTTAGTGAGTAAACTCAACTGATGATTATACAAGTATCCATCACAACCTTTGAAAGCTAACATGTGAACAAACTCAGTTCACTGAAATTTAAATAATTAAGGCACTTGCAGTGACCAATTAACAAGTAATCAGTGAGATAGTATAAAAATACTGGGAACGCTAAACATCTTCATTGTAAATGGACAAATGCACCTGTGAATGGTCAAGGTTTTAAATACCGAGTGAAACAAAGACGAGGTGCCAGCCTACACTGTATGCTGCATGTCCAGCCTCCATTCGCGATTCCGAGCCTTGTGCATAACCATTGTCATGACCTGGTTGAGTGACTTCCTTCCATCAACGTGAAAGGATTACCCACAGAGAAAGAAAGGATTAAAATCCTAAAGATATCCTATCCAAATGGTATAATTACTCACAACCAATTTCCTCTAATAGTAAACTGTCACCTTTGGTATCCCCAACAATACTCACCATGGTCATTGGGCAAATGTAAAAATCACAAACCCTAACGAGATTTTGTCTACATGGTCACACCCGGTGATTGTGAAGATCTAAAATTATATCAACGGTGAGACAAAATGGCTGTTCATAATCATTTCCAATATCCTCTTAGAATTAGTGATAAATGTTAAGTCCCACACAAAACTTTCTCTTAATAATTCTACAAAATACCAAACAGAAAGTGGGGTGTGGGAAATGGGACATATTCCTACGTGAAATAATAAGACATAAGCAGTGATGACTGTTCTATCATAATTATACTATCTAAAGCATAAATTTGGCGAACGAAAAACGTTACGAGTATTTGCAGTCACCCTGAATGACTCACGTGGGCAAAACTTAAAACGAATATGTTCGCAATCCACAAACAATCACTTCATTAATGGCGATCATTTACCAACCCGCGACAATCGTGTCAACTCGGGGATTCCCCTAGCAATAAACCTCGCTTCTAAACTCACTACTGTTCTACAGTCGGGTAGCCACAATGGCTAGATTGGACCCTCGTGGAAGACGGGCCGACCTTGTGTTCATGGTCTAGTGAACACAGGTCAATGGCCGCTCATTAACTCAAGATTCACATCTCACTGTTTTGATTTATCTCACTATCCATTTGATATATTTTCCAACTTCAACTGAAGCCCGATCCCGTGTTACACGCATGGCACACGTGTGTGTGTAACGAGTGACTTACGCGTGCTCAACGAGTTGCACACGCGGGCTCAACCCGTGTGCAACCCGTTGAGCACCCGTGTCACATGCGTGTCACACGCGTTCTCAACGCGTGTTAGGGGAATGAACTTTTAGGTAGTAGTGTAAAACAATGCGCAACAATTCCCATAGATAACGTACGGATCTAAAACAATGTCCAACTATTCCTACAGATAACGTATGGATCTAACACAATGCCCAACTATTCCAAGTAAGTGTGGTTCGAATCTTAATGTCGATTATAGGGTTCAACAAATGACAACACCACTCTATATACAACCATGTCGTGCATAGTGTTCCATAATTAACAATATTAGTGCATACAATGTTGTTTGTTTGTTGTTTCACGCCGCACTCAGCAATATTCCAGCTATATGACGGCGGTCTATATACAATGTACAACTTTAATATCGACCATTATCATCTACAATTAACCATATTAAAACAAAGACCATATACATCATAATCCAGTCATTGGATTGTAATATTCTGAAATGTAAATTGTATCATTGTATGGTTCATTTAAAGACAGTGATGTTAAGGTGCCACAACGAACGGTTGGGGAGAATACATCATCTAAATCTAACTTGACATTTAAAATACTCGCGATAGAAGCCTCAGTAAGGCAAGACATCAGCGGATAGCACGTCACTATCTGAATCCACCCTCTCCAAATTTAGGATAGTTTTATCTAGTTTTATTGATGACATGCGTATTGATAGTACATAACAGGTGATACTACCCTTACATCAGTCCTCATATCCGTGACATACACCTGTTCGATGTCATTACAGACTTATGCCACAAGTGCATGTATATTAATGACTTGTTACATACCCTGTATAGGAAGACGTACTGTCAAATGCGTACCTAGCTGTCGAGGCTGAATGATTAATTTGCACAAATATATTGACACATTGTCCCATGTTGCTTGTACCTCTCCGGACTAAAGCCGGTTTCATAGTGCTAGCCAATCATGCCCAAGTTTAACATGGAAGCCTCACTCAGATGTCGTATCCTCCGAGCCAACCTGTCCTTGTTTCATCCCATTTGTGAAGATCGCCAGGCAGTGTATACTTCCCATTTTGTTGTGTACTGATAGCATTCGTCTTAAAATACATTCACGTTTTGTTCCCTTTTGAGATAGGTATCGTGATGTCGCAGAGTGGTTGACATCCGTTTACTCGAGTATTTTGTTTATAACATTCACTTACTTCAGGACGTGATGAAGACACCATCTGCTTTACGATAACACTTTGATAAAACACTTTGTGAGTAATTGATACGTCTACAATTTGTTGTAATTCAAACCTCTTTTTGTTGAATTGAATCCTTTACAATTTGCTGTCATTAAATCCTCTACACTTTGCTGTAATGTGAGGCACAGAGACATCGGGAGATGCTGTGTTATATCCTGTTTGCAGGCGAATGGAGCTTGCTTTATGAGTTATGAGAATGACGTTTGAAGGTGTTTTGTGTTACAAGCCTTAAGTGTGTTCATCAAATCACGCTTCTGTTGAAGACCCACTCAGTGGGTTACTGGGGCAAGACGAATGTGAAACTGAAAGTATGCCAACACTGACGTCAAGGATGCGGTGACGCAGGGATTCGAACTGCACTTAAAAGGGACAAAAGATCGAGACTATATTTAGATAGGACTTATATACAATGTCACTCAACCTAACATTTCACAACTATTTAAAGTAAACGGGTACTTAAGTCTGGTATCTGAAACCACAATTTAGACAGAGCAACTGTATATATAAATTAGTGAGTGAGTGAGTTGGGTTTAACGCCGCTTTTAACTGTATTCCACAGAGAGAGATTATATATATATATACAGAGAGGGAAGGATTATATATATTCACTTACTTCATATATATATATATATGTAGAGAGAGAGAGAGAAAAATTTATATATATACAGAGAGATTATATATATATACATAGAGAGAGAGAGTGAGAGATTATATGTGTATATATATAGAGAGAGAGATGAGAGAGAGGGAGATTATATACATATATATATATATACAGAGAGAGAGAGAGAGAGAGAGAGAGAGAGAGAGAGAGAGAGAGAGAGAAATTAAATATATATATACTGGGAGATTATATATATACATAGAGAGAGAGAGATTATATGTGTGTATATATAGAGAGAGATGAGAGAGAGAGGGAGATTATATATATATACAGAGAGAGAGAGAGAGGGAGAGAGAGAGGGAGAGAAAGAGAGATTATATGTGTATATATATATATATAGAGAGAGAGAGAGAGATGAGAGAGAGAGAGAGAGATTATATGTATTTATATAGAGAATGAATCCCTAGGCCGTGGGATACGTGCTTCTCGCGTTTTCGCACACGCCCCAGAAGGCAATGTTCAATTGGGCTCAACATACTGTCCTATTTCTTGTCCCATCAACTTCACCGCGGGGGTTCGCCCATCCTTTTTTGCATCACTCTCGTGACATGATACTCCTGTTGACAAAGTCAGACGTCCCCAAACGCGGACTACGTGAACGTGGGTTGTTTATAATCAACGATGGTACGGTTAAATAGAAGCCGTTAGCGAATTCCCTTTAGTCATCTACTACGCGCGTACTGACAACGTGACCATGAGCTGGGGATACAGTGAAGCCGACGGTGAGCATGTCTCAGTTATTTCACGAAATAATTCGACCGTTGTCACTTATATGAGAGGTTATACTGAGAAAGTGATCCGACATTACCTACGATAAGGAAACAAGTGAGCAATCAGTGGTATTAATTATTGTATCCTTGTTGTATGCAATGGTTATTATATATTTCATACATAAAAATAACTGATATACTTTTTTGAAGTTTAAGCTGTGTGATATTAAAATATATAATATTTTGAGATATGATGTTACAACAAGCAGTTAAAATATACGAGTGGAAGAGTTCCGTTAAAGTTTTATAACAGGTCCCGCGAGGTGAGGTGACCTTAGGTGTAGTTAAATGACGTTTAACGCCGCGTTCAAGATTATTTTCACTTCGGAAAATAAGATGCCAACCTTTTTATACTCTGGGGCCTAGGATTTTGTTTTAGACACAACATATTTTACATTCAGCGTTTCAATACGTTTTGTTCTCTGATAAGAGAAACTAAATAGGTTTCTTGGGACCCGCGACTCATTAGCTCAGGACTTTCAACATGTATAATCGAATGTTTAAAACTATTTTCAAGCCCTTCCGGAATTTTTTTAATTCTGTTCACCTTTCACCCACGTCCGTATCGATATATGTTCTCCATGCGAGGTTTTCAACACTCCCCTCTGCCATTCCCTTTCAGGACCTTTAAACTGGGTCCTGTACTACGAGGCCGCCGCCGGACCACACCAGTCGCCTATTGATATTAAAACTGCAACGACTGAATACGACCCGCAACTCGGCTACCATCCCCTGAGAATTGAGCACACTCGGCAATACGATCTGGAAGTCGAGAACAATGGACGCTCTTTCCAAGCAGATGTGGACGAGTCCTCTAGTAAGTAGTTTTATTCACGACAACAATGTCAAGTCAAATACTTCCTGACAGATTAGACTGGGGTTGCACGACCTTCCTTTCACCATACTATAATAGGATACTGTTGATCCAGACGAAGGCGCCGCAACAGGAGTTACGTTCCTGTGGCTGTGATCGTGAGTTGGACTCCCAGATTCGTCCTGTTGATGGTGCTTGAGTTCTCAGCGCTTTGTCAGTGGTCATGGGTTTTACCATTTATAATTTCACTTTGATTTTTTCTTACACAATAAGCTGACACGCCATTATATATGTGTAGTATACAAGCAGTATTGCTGTCTTCTGTGGCACCCACGGGCGGTCGGGTAGCCTAGTGGTTAAAGCGTTCGCTCGTCACGCCGAAGACCCGGGTTTGATTCCCGACATGGATACAATGAGTGAAGTCCATTTCTGGTGTCCCCTGCCGTAATATTGCTGGAATATTGCTAGGAAAGCGGCGTAAAACCATACTCACTCAGTCCGTGGCATCCAAATCAGCATTACAACACAACAACCACGTCAAGGCTATCGACAGAAGAGAGAGAGAAAGGGTAAGATTCACATGGGAGCTACACACAACCACGTGTCACGATTTGTCACAACAATCACCAGAATGATGACCCGTTACACACTGGCCATACCGCGAACAGGCCCAGGAGAGGTAGACCATCCGTCACGACTTCCAACGAAGACGGCACGTCATACACTTGAGGAACAGATTCGTACAGTGACGAAATCGCCAGCAACTGCCATTCGATGTGCTGTCAGTTGAAGAACTGTATCCCCGAGACTACGGCAACATGGTATTCGTGCCTCCAGAGCGTACCGCGGAACAGCCTTGAAGCCTCAACGTCGACCTCTAAGATAAGATGGCCAGGGACAGTCAGCCCTTTGGCAGAACAGACACTGAGAACGGGTACTCGATTCCAACTCTTCAGTCAGCAGAATTCGTATTCACCGTCGGCGTTGTTGCATGCAGGAGGTCGTGGCATTCGGCTGTGGTAGCGTCATGGTTTGGGTGGCATCTGTTGACAAAAGAAGGCGGATCTCGTGGTCAACGCCATTTTCAGCGCATCGCTACATGGATGAGATATTTCCCCCAGTTCTTCTCCCGTACCTGCTCAAGACAACTGGGACCACATTCCAGCAAGACAACTCCCGACCACACAGCGCGAAGAACCATGAACGTTCTCAATGCCAACAATGCGAACGTTTCGTCATGGCCAGCCCATCCCCTGACATGTCTCCACTTGAGCATGTTTGGGATCAATTGGTAAAAGAGTAAAATAAAGGAGAAGGTTTATTGCAAGCACGAGGTTAGGAATGGCGGCACATTCCACCCCAAGTCATTTGAGGCCTGACGTACTCCGATCGCCGTCCAATGATAGCTTGTTTTGATGAACGTGGTGGGCACACACGAATGATTGAATACCCCCCCCCCCCCCCCCCCCCCCCCAACGATCATCCTCCTATACCCTTTATTTTATCAACTTACCATTGTATAATTTCTCCTGCAATGCAAAATGTATTTGGGCAATTACACCTATCTTTTCTCAACTGTTACATTTCTTATTTTGATAATCGTAATAACCTGCTTCGTATAGTTTCTTTTGCCTGTCAGCGTATAGGAAAATTGGTTTGGTTTTGGCTCTGTTAATTTTTGTTCGTTTCTTCAGTTTCTTGCATATTTGTTCATTTGTTCTAATGCACATATTTTTTTAAAACAGCTATAAGTGGTGGCCCGCTTGGTGACGCGAAATATCATCTGAAACAGTTCCATTTCCACTGGGGAAGCAGCGACCTGAAGGGCTCGGAGCATAAAGTGGACGGCAAACAATATTCTGCAGAGGTACGTACGTAGTTCAGCCAGCAGCTTACTAACACTAGAAACGAGTTTCTATAGCGTTTACCCTGCGACTGATTATATGAGACCAATTACAGTGAATGTTCTCATGATTCGTAAGTCCATTCGAGTGTTTAAGGAAACACGTCAAGATCCGGGTTTGATCTACGGCAACCTACGCTTGTCGTAAGATGCGACTAGCGGGATCGAGTGGTCAGACTCGCTGACTTGGTTGATGAACGTCATCGTTTCCCAATGGCGATGATCGATGCTCATGATGTCAATCACTTGATTGTCTGATCGCAACCCGATTATTTACAGAACACTGTCATAAAGCTGGAATGATATTGCATGCGGCGTTAAACAACAACAAAAAACAGACACAAATCGCGGGCGTAAGGATTTGTACCTGTATGGTCTTCACCTCGTAGTATTACATAACACAGACATTTGTACATATTTAATTTAGCATTCCATTTGCGTCACGTCAATAGGTGGAGATAATTATATGGCAATACATGATGTTTCAGCTACATTTTGTTCACTGGAATGCTACAAAATACTCCACCTTTGACGATGCCGCAGACAAAGAGGACGGTCTAGCTGTGCTTGGAGTTTTCATAAAGGTTTGTGTTATATTATCTCTCAGAACCGCCTTCATGGTTCGCCTCCTCAGACCGGAGAGCGGAAGGTCGGTTGTTCGATCCCCTAGCCGCGTCATACGTCGAAAGATGATACTTGTTTTTCGGCCTTCAGGGGATAAAAAAAGGACTGGCCGGCCGGAGTCAGTATAATGTGTCCGCACGTCTCTACGTCGCAATATGGGTGATATATTGAACATGACGTTCACCACATTTCACCCTACTCTACCTATATACCTTTCATTTGTTAAAATATACCACAGTTTCAGTTTACGGTAAGCGCCTAGCGTGTGTTTTGTTGAAGACTGAGCGGTGATTCGCGATGACTTGGTGGATTACGACTGGTGCAGGTTGCCTTGGATCTGCTTGTATTCACGTGCTACCAACGGGGCAAGTAATATGTGAGCAGTCATACATCTATAGACCAGGATATCCGAGTTTAGAAAAAGGAGAATTTTATGTTCTTTTTCGTAAGAGAGCAAACCTTTGTGCATGTGCATCAGGTGTGCAACTGCAGATCCTGGTTTACATTGTACAGTGTAAACCATGAATAATTTATTGTATGAACATAAAGCTTTCAAGCTACACATGCCGTGTTGAGTAAATTGCATTTCAAATAAAACTAAGTGAAATACTATACACATGTAGAGACAGATCCGGTATTTTGAAAAAGGTTTGCACATCATACGTACGTCACGAGGGCGCAGTTAACATGTAAGGTATCCGTGCACATGTTAGAGATACATCTACTTCGTCACAACAACTCGAAAGTTTCAGTCAGAGGGTAACAATGCTCGGTAACACTGTTCAAGCAAGTTCACACATTAAAATCCGACTTTGTATTTGCTGAATATGAATAAATGTCCATTTACAGGATAATGAATTACAGTAAACTACGGTTATAACGAACTCAAAGGGACTACTAATTTTAGTTCGTTATAACCGTAGTTCGTTATAAGCATATATGCAGCATATATACAACAAATGGCCGGGACTAAAAAATAAGTTCGTTATATCGGTCAGTTCGTTATAAGCGTGTTCGTTATAACCGTAGTTTACAGTACCTGCGTTTCTCTCAGTTTACCACATAGCCTTTTTAAGAACACCTGGTGTCATCGCAGATTTTCGGGGATCTAGTCCTATATACGTTTCACCTATTTTGCCTTTTGCGCCCAATGGAATCTGTTTTGTCGGATAATAGAGACTGGTTATTCTCTGGCGTTGACGTTCTATATTTACAATGTATAGACATATATTATAATGGGTGTAAGATCGTGGAGCTTTGCCCTTCCAGATCCGAATTAACATTTGAAAAGGGATACTGATACCCACGCCATTACTATTCATATGTACATTTTAGTCAAAGACAGTAAGCAAAGATTATCTGTAAATAATCACTTGGCGTCCATAATGTAACGGAAACAAGGACGAAAGAGCAAATGTTTAGCTTCTGGAACCTTCGGATGTCTTTCCATGCTTGTGGAAGAATATAAACTGACGTCCAAAAGAAACTTTACCAACTGAAAATATAAATTTCAGACAAAGTATACATTTTCTTTCGATGAAGTCTATCTAAAACACATAACCTAAATACAACAATAGCGTATGCAGAAAATGTTAATCGTCTGTTACATGTTTGCGAGAAAGTGAAAAACACGTGCACCACGGACAACTGCAAATGCACGTGCGGGTAAGGGTATAAAACGATTGCAACGACAAGTCAGACATCCACAGTGATAAAAAAAACACACAAAAGAAATGCCACGACTCACAGTCGAACAACGTGAACGAGCCTTGGGTATGGTACAGATGGGAGCCACCCACGCCCATATTGCACGAACCTTCGTTTGCTCCCGTGTTGCCGTTACCAACTTGATGCAACGTTACAGACAGACAGGGCGGACCGCTGACAGGCCAAGAACAGGCAGACCCGGGTTGACCACGCCCCATGATGACCGATACTTGCGTACCTTGCACCTCCGAAATCGCTTCCTGACAGTGACGTCATCGGCGACAAATGCATTAGGTCACAGGGTTAGTCGACAGACAGTGGCCAGGAGACTCAGGGCTCATGGAATCAGGGCTTTTAGACCATACAGAGGACAGCTTTTGACAGCGCAACATCGTCGTCTGCGATTAAGATGGGCCAAGACTGTACGACGTTGGCAGCGACGTGACTGGCAGAGGGGTGTCTTCACTGACGATAGTCGATTCTGTATAATTAGGGCTGATAGAAGACAACGTGTTTACGGCCGAAGGGGTGAACGAACGGCGGCGTGTTGCGTGCAGGAGGTCGTACAATATGGTGGAGGGAGTGTCCTGGTGTGGGGAGGGATCTGTGGACAGGAGAGGACACCGCTGGTCATCGTTGACGGAAACTTGACAGCTCAGCGTTACATGGATAACATGCTTCGTCCAGTTGTCCTACCATTTCTCCAACAGCAGCCACGTGGTGTCATTTATCAGCATGACAACGCTAGAGCCCATACCGCCAGAATTGTCACTAACTTCCACTCAGCCAACAACGTCAACGTCCTGCCGTGGCCTGCACGTTCACCCGACATGGTCCCCATAGAACACCTCTGGGACTTGATGGATTGTCGTGTTCGACGTGCCAGCCAACCGGCAAGAACTGATCTTGGCCCTCCAAGAAGAATGGCGTCAAATCCCACGTGACCTCATCAGACGACTGACTTTTTCTGTGCGTCGAATAGTTTTTGCGTGTATTGAGGAATTTGGTGGTCACACATGCTACTAATGACTTGTTATTGAACGTGAGCGATTGTTTATGTACTCTGCCTATTGTCCATGATTCTGAAAGCTCGATTTTTGTACCACACCCAACTTTGGGGGGCTCTGACGTCATTCTCGGTCGCGGTATGATTGTCATTTTCAGTGTTGATTATGTTGATATATTGATCATCTCAATACACTTTACTTCATGCATGTATGTTTTGTTGTTTTTGAGCAAGAGTGATTTCAAACTCTGGTAAAGTTTCTTTTGGACGTCAGTTTATTATTTTTTATACCTAGGATATGACACAAAGGTTTAAATAATTACTTTGTAGAATGCCCGGATATGTAATAGAGATCTGCTACATTCAGTCACCGTCACTATCGTTACGATAAATTGTTTGATAGGCATAACTTAGAATCTGTTGTCTACCTTGACTATGGTTACGGTTATGAACACACAATGCCATTTATAAAGTGGTCAAATGTATCACATGTTATATTTAATAATACGTTCTTAGTAAAGTACGAGATATTTTCCAAATATAACATTTGTCACATGGTTAGGTTAGGTTAGTTCAGACTGCCTAATCTGCTGTCGTGGGTTGGTGCAGCACTCTCAATTTTATAGATACAATCGGGGGTATTTTCCAAGATGGTTAAAATCAAGTCGGGGACATGGGTGGCCCAGTCGTCTAAAACGCTGTAATTTGCTATGTAGAGTTGCGTCCCTTTGGCACGCCAGACACTTATGCTCGTGGGTTAGAATCCCGGTTCGCCCCGATTATGTTTCTAGGTTTGTCAGCACCATGCCCGTGCTCGTGGGTTTCACCAAAGTGGTAAACGTCTGAGACCTGCATAACTTTGTGCCTTCCTCCCACATGAACTAGAATACTGTTCAAAGCGGCCTCTCGTTAAATCCAAGACACTCACACATTGATAAAATCTCATCTCAGGTTGGCCAAGAAAATGAAGAATTTAAGAAACTGACGGATGTGATGCATGAGGTCCACAACCCGCACACGACGACCCACGTCAAGACCATGTTCGACTCCCGCTATTTGCTCCCACGTAAGAACAGTTGACGCACATGCTTTCGTGAAACATGGATGTGAAAATAGCATTGCCTTATTTCAGTTACCTTTTTGTTCATCTTGATTTACAGGAGGGGTCATTTATTAATGTCACAACTGAAGTACATATTTAAATATATACAATGGCAAGACATTTGAAAACAAATTCCCCTTGCGCTTTACTACTTATAAACATTGGACAACGTTTCCCAAACTTGCATCTGGCATAAGACGTACCACCTCCCCTAGCAGAAATTATTAGTGCTTAAAGTGTTTGCGAACACCTGGCGCCAGCATTGGTTTTTATTTAATTTTCATCACAACTTTCACTTTTGAACCCAATGATATCTGTTTGCTAGACATTGGAGATTGATTATCTCTGACCTTGACCTTTTGCATTTACCCATTGTATAATGATAAAATAATATAAATATATTATAACAATCCCGTAACTGTAACAACCAAAACAAGACACGTGACTATATAATGTTGCGGGGAAGGTAGTTCTCAATGTCTGCTTTGTTATAGGTAATGTTGACAAGTACTGGACATACCCTGGGTCCCTGACCACGCCCCCCTGCTATGAAAGTGTCACGTGGATCCTCCTGGAGGAGGCTATCTGCTTATCCCATACCCAGGTGTGTTTATGATCATGATCTGTTGAGATGTAAGTGCTCCTGTGAACAAATATGGCGGCAGGTCATGTATGTATGTATTTGCTACACCTCACATCAAACTATCACAAGAGTCATCCGAAGATGACATATCCCCCCGACGTGGCATGTCGGTAAACTGTGTGTACCTTCAAATAAAAGAACTACACTACTAGTGAACATGATTGATATGTGCATAAAGTTTGGTGAATCTCTGTCGCATGGTTTAGAAGATATGCTCCAGACGAGGATACTACCCAGGTTCATCAATTTTCAATTTAAATTGAAAAGAAAAAAAAAGAAAAAATCGGTTAATAGCAAAGGCACCACTACATAACCTGCTTGATAGGTGTAAAAACTTTTGAGAAGCTAAGTTGTATGGTTCGGGAGATATGCTCTGGACAAGAGCACTACCCTCAAATTTCCTAAGTTCATCATATTTCCACGGAAACGACAAAAATATAAAATTCTAAAAATGTCTTAATAGCAAAAGGCACTACTACTGAGCCTGATTGATAAGTGTATCAAGTTTTGGGAAGCTAGGTTGAACGGTTTAGGAAATATGCTCCGGACAAGAGCACTACCCTCAAATTTCCTAAGCTCATCATATTTCCATGGAAACGACAATTTTTTTTTTTTAAATAACTCTAAATAGCATAAGGCACTACTACTGAGCCTGATTGGTAAGTGTATCAAGTTTTGTGAAGCTAGTTTGTACGGTTTAGGAAATATGCTCCGGACAAACAATGATTACAGACGGACGGACGGACGGACGGACGGACATGATGGCTATATCCCCCCGTCATTATATGTCGGGGGGATAATAGTATACTACGGCCTCTGTCATAACGTTTTCTGTGCTTCAATTTTCCGAACATGTATTAAGAATATCTCAAATTGGTGGGTGTTTCAATCAGAAAGGAAACATGTGAAAACATCCCCCAATCACAGAATCCTCCCAGAAACCATATTTGGCTTCCAATCTAGATCTATGCATAATAATTCCAAATGATGGCTATCTCTTTATCAAGGTGTCTGACAAACGTGAGGCGTCAAACTAAACACCCACTCACTCATTACTAGATGCTCAACACCTAGTGTCATGTTACTTCTGTGATAGTTAGGTGCCAGCAACCTTTATAAACACAAAGCAATCACTAACTGACAATAACAATAATACTTGCTCGTTTCAGTTGATGCATCTCAGACACCTCATTGGTGGATACCATGGTGACAGCCATGGCGGTTACCACGAAGATAATCTTGTAAACAATGTCCGGACCATTAACCCTTTAGGAGACAGGGTTGTCAAGGCGTCATTCCCGACCAAGACGTGAATGTGAAAGGCATCGAAAAGTTATATGCATTATATATGGAGATGCGTGTACATTCTTCTTCACTCAAAATTCAGGGATATGTTGTATAGTCTTTATTTTATCTGTTTATGGCCTTTGCAAT
This sequence comes from Haliotis rufescens, assembly GCF_023055435.1. Classification (NCBI taxonomy): domain Eukaryota; kingdom Metazoa; phylum Mollusca; class Gastropoda; order Lepetellida; family Haliotidae; genus Haliotis; species Haliotis rufescens. The sequence continues at coordinate 3,552,973 of NW_025964002.1, read as the reverse complement.
CTCATTAAAATTAGATCATAGTTCTAGCTACGCTAAACTAAGATCTGAAGACATCCAATTACAGATCCGTCAGAACGACCTTTCATCCGACCAATCAGAGTGTTGCTTACCAGATGAGGAAATGTGTTTTCTAATCATACAACATCTAAACATGTAACAGGTGATATTCCGAACGACAGTTCAGGCTTTACGACTGAATCCATACAATCTAGGCCATCTATAGCCATTCCAGAATGTTTGTGTGTTCATGTTTCAAATTTTTAATCGCGAATTTGTCAAAATATGTTTCAAAGCGTCGTCGCCAGTTTGAAACGTGTGCCGTAAAGCACGAGAAAGCTACATTCTGATTGGCTAATGTCGATTTTTTTTGTCAGTCATTCCATTGGTCGGTCAAAGTTCAGGAAAGGTCGTTCTGATGTGATCCGTAAAGGGATGTCCACTGATCTTTGTGTAGCGGTAGATCTTATTTTAATTATATTGGGTCATTTGCTAAACTGCACTATAGCTTGTGCAAAACAAATCTACCCTTTTCTTATAAATACTATAGCCACGTTCATGCGTGGTTTGGAGACGTGAACAGAGAGGGTGGACATTACGAACAATACTCAAGCATCAATTGACAACTGATATACTATTGTATACTACTCAAAAGAAGTTAGAGAACACCATTTTTTCAATTGAATGTAGCTCATCAGTAATGGCACTAAATATAGTGAAAAATATATGAAAAACATGCGTTCTTTTATGGGATGCCCTCTGAGTTGTTTTGTGTCTGAATTTTATAATCAGACACTTTCCCCCACAATGGAATAAATTCATAAAATATGTAGACATGATCAATATCATGAAGTGTTAGCTATCTATTATATATTGATACCCAAAAGCATGTTATGACATGTTGAAATGACAGGATGAAAACGGAGCCACAACTGGGTAACGCCTGTTCGTTTGATGCTATTAGAAACCGGATTTACGTATGTTTGGATCGCACAGGAGTGTGGCAGCATATCAAATTTTATACAATGTTTTAACTTTTATGCAAAGATGTAAAGACTTAGAGTTTCAGAATTGGCATGCTAATATTATTTCTTCATCATTTCTAAACAATTATTCCACATATGTCTGTACTCGAACGAGATAAATATATTATGGAGTAATGTCCAAACAAATATCTTATCCGCATATTATTTAAATTCTGATGTTTATGCCATAAGTTGGGTATTCAACACTTTCGTTACAAAGACAAAGTCAATACTGATTTACTTTAGTGCAAGAAATGTAATCATAATGTTATTGAAGACGAATACCATTTCCTTTCAGTTTGTCCATTTTATATGGAAAACAGGAAGCTCTACATCCCAAGCTAGTATTACAAGTATCCATCACGAGCAAAATTAGCAAACTAGCAGCAAGAATCTGACTGTACAATGTATAATACATATTGTATTGAAATAGTAAAAAACAAATCTGATTTTATGACCGCTTCACTGCGCACTTATACACCCGACAACACTGTTGCACTACTTCCGTTAGACCACCAAAATGGCTGATATCAACACAACAGACATGATGGATTTCGGAATTTTTTAAATCGGATTTTTTTTCCAAAATATTTGGTCCCCGCAAAACTGTCACTGCTAGTTATCCATGCTGGTACACGTTAAATCCGCTTGGCATGAATCCTCTGTCCCAAATGATGAAAACTATTTCCAAAGAATCCCTGCGTTAGGGCCACCACTGTCACTCTTTTGTCGCATGCTGGTGTAGAGGCACGTGGAATCATAACTGACTCATCACACTGACTTGTCCGCCGATCAGAAAAAGTGCTATTCTTCGATTCAACAGGTTTCAGATTCGACAGTCAGCCTAGTATCCACCACTGTCACTTCAAATTTCAATCTTGCACAAAATGTAAAAGCTGGCACGTCTACCTCTTTCCAAATTTCAAACTGTTGCGTAAATATCGGCAACTACTTCTCAGATTATAAGTAGCTTGTTTCTGTCGTATTTGGAGGGTTTATATAAATATTAAATTGTTGCATTGTTCAAATAGGTTTTTGTTTTCTTTTGACGAATAGTTGTTACTTTACAATGCATATCAAACAGTTCTAATGATACCTGCCACCCTTTTCACAGGCAAGGTCTGATCGCCTCTCGTGCCTTGCCGAATTACCAGTCCGAAGCGGAACGAATGGAGATAACCGTATCTAAATTAATGAAAGACCGAATTGATCGTCTCCAAAATAATCATTTAAAACCGTGCGCTACGCTACCATTCGGGTCATGTAAATATACCTAAAAGATGGTACTTGTTGTTACCCTGCCTGGTGCTCGGCATTAGTGGAAAAAAACAAGGATTGGTGGTATACTGTTTCTGAGTGTGTTATACATGTAAAACTGCAGAATAGTATCAAACTAGACTAGGGCTATAAAACCCTTAAAAGTTCGGACTAGCACAGTCAGCCACACACCCACACGTGCATTAATAAGTGAAATAATCGTCAAGGCGACGTTAAGCCACTTTCTACCTCACCTGAATAATTTTTTGAGTGTGTGAGTGAGTTGAGTTTAACACCGCTTTGAACAATATTCCTGTAATAGCACGGTGTGTCAGCTTGATGTGGGAGATATGTGATACAGGTCTTAAGCGTTTACAACTTTAGTGAAAGCCACGAGCACGGATATAGTGCTGACAAACCTAACAACATAATCGGAGCAAATCGGGAGTCGAACCCACAATCATAGGGTTTCTGGCGTGCCTAAGGAACGCAACTTACAGCCAATTGTATATACGCCAGTCAAAGTGAAAAGAAGTTTATTATACAAAAGGCCTCCGGCCCATATACAAGAAACAGTTACGCATGTAAATACAATCATAAATGTTGCACATTGGGATATACACGTCGTCCATTTCTTTTGGTTGATGCATGTTAAATATACAGAGAAAGATTTAATATATTAGACTCGTTCTTTGTCGTCAAATATCTACAAAAAAACGTTTATCGGGGGGATTGTTATTAAATAATCTTGTATATATCTATTTGTATGATTATTGTAAAATAGACAGACAAACACAAAATTATACAAACAACTAACTATATGTAAAAGACATTTAGAAGATTTGAGTAATGAGTGGGAGAGCGGTCCTAAGAGGTTTCCTTGCATACCTAGAATAAATGTATGCTTTGCTAAGCTACACAAAGTATAATGACACATCTTGAAAAGACATGTTCCATGTTTTGTAATATTTGGCAAAATGGTCACAGAAATCAATTAAAGTTGTTCTGGGTATTTAGGCATGAGATAATCAAACACATCAATGTCGTTCTTAGGGATTGAATCTATTTCGATGTGTTTCGAGGACTTGAACACAAAACACATTATTTTAAACCTTTTTTACTCAATTCAGTACATGATGTTACATATTTTCCTATAAAGTAACAAGCCACGTAAAATTATACTTATCAGGTGTAGGTTACAAACCTATCCATCAGATAGCAATTATAGTTGACTAGTCAGGATACAGGTGTACAATAGCATGTCAACAGGTGATGAAACCAGCAGGGTACGTTTGCCATGCTTAACTGGATTCGATTTATTGATGTAACATTATTTCGAATTAATATCTTGAATTTTCTCGGATCCATTCATCGTCTTATGGTTGAAACAGGCAGAAATCATAACATACCAAGACATAAACGTTTCTGTCCCCTCTGTGTTGTAAGTGCTATCGAAGATGAGTTCCACTTTTGTATGGTGTGTCCGTTCTATCTTGATCTGCGGTCTAATCTCATACCCAATTATTATCACATGTTTCCAAGTCGTGAGAAAATGTTCATATTATTCAGCTCGACTAATCAAAGTATTTGCAACAATTTAGCAAAATATGTATTTCTTGCTGGTAAGAAACGTAATTCCATTTTCAAGGGAATACCTGTGTCATATAATAAACTCCAATATTAACAGTTTGAATACTGCATTGTAAATCTTATAATTCAGCGCTCTGTCATATTTGTATGCCATCATACTCTGCACGTGTATAATGGGCCGGTGGCCTCATTACCTGAATAAAAGCATCATCATTGGGCCATCATTAACTAAGTGTGAAGCTAAATTCTTACATCACATTAGTAGGAATTGTTCATACTCAACATAGAGACATATTAACCAGAAAGTTCATTTGCCATTTTTTCATTTTCTGTCAAACTGTCCTCATGTATTGTTCTTGTGTACAATGGATTTCTCTGTCTGTAATATATCTATTTAAGTCTTCATAAAGTTTTCAAGTGACAATTTGTTCTTCTTAATACTTCATTCATGTATATATATTTCTGGATACCAGTATGATATGATTTGAAAGCATGTGAGAGTTGTACCCATGTAAAACGGATTGTTTTGTAAATTTTGCATTTAGGGAACATTCTAGTTTGATCCAAAACTCTTTAACATGTTTGCAGTCCAAATATACTGGAAGTAAGGATTCAGTTTAGTTTCACGAAATGAGCATAGATCATTATCAAGAATTTGCATTCTTAACTTTCTTTCTTTATATAGATGATGCAATAAATACATTAATGTGGAAAATTAAGTAATTTTACATCTTTTGTAAATTTTCTGTATCTGATAAACACATCTTTCCATTTTATATCAAAGTCAAGAGTGGTATCCCATTTTATATCATAAAATATATCTACAGTATATCATCTTCATTACAAAAATATTCAATAGTGTATATTCCCTTTAATTTCTTATAATCAAATTTGCTTTATTAAAACTGATGGTTACACCAAAGAGGTTCCATTAGTCTTCTATAAAATGTTACCCAAGCAGCCAATACATCTCTCCAGTAAGGGTTAGTTAAGTCCAAACAGTTGTCAGTATTGGTGCCATGGGAAGATGTTTTTAGTGCAAAGATGTTTGAGTTATTACAGTTATAGCTCTGAAGATGTTTATTTAGAATAGCCAGTTTTAGAAAAAAAATCATAAAAGACATTATTTCTATCAATCTCAGTCCGCCTTCATCATATTTTTCTAATTAATGTTGTTCGTTTTATTTTATCCATTCTATCATTCTAGATACATCAGTAAAATATTTTGTTTCTTTCATCAATAAATTTAATTGGACGGTTTGGAAGAGAAGAAAATATATGTACTGAAGTTGACAGGGCCAAGATTTTGACAACAGTAATTTTACCTATCAATGTTAAAATTCTTTTCCTCAAATCCCCAAAATGTTACTATTATTTTTAAATATCTTTTTTTTGCATTGATTACCCAAATATACTTTAAGTTAGAAGTAAGGTTTATTCCAATATTTCACAGTCCCCACTGTGCAACTCTAGTTTCTCATCCTGACATAATTTGATGTTACAGCCTGTCATTGAGCCTATCCGTATTGCTTTTGTTTTATCGATATTAATTTTTAATCAAGACATTTTAAAATAATCATTGAGAGTGTCAATAGCTCTACTTACACTATCATTAGTCCCATCTAGAAATATTTCTGTATCATCAGCACACTGTGCAAGTTTATGTTCCATATTATATTTGATATTTTATTGCATTATTATCACGAAACATTATTCCCAAAATTTCCGCAACTAGGATGAATAGATAGGGAGACATTGGGTCTCCTTGTCTACATCCCCCTTCGTCATAGAAGAATGAAGATATGTGTCCATTTTGTATGATGCATGGAGAAGCATTATTTATGAGTATATATATATATATATATGTGTGTGTGTGTGTGTGTGTGTGTGTGTGTGTGTGTGTGTGTGTGTGTGTGTGTAATTGTTTTGAAATAGTATCAAAAGCTTTATCAAAATCTATAAGTAATAGTAAACCAGGCTTTATTATGCAACTTGATTTCAAACAGGATGTCATATACATGGTCACACCCGGTGATTGTGAAGATCTCAAATTCTATCAACAGTGAGACACCATGTTCATATTCATTTCCAATATCCTCTTAGAGTAAGTGATAAATGTTAAGAGTTCCACACACAACTTTCTCTTATAATTCTTACGAAATACCAGACAGAAAGTGGGTTGTGGGAAAATGGGACATATTCCTACGTGACAAAATAAAACATAAGTAGTGGTGACTGTTCTTTCATAATTGTACTGTCTAAAGCATTAATTTGGCGAACGAAAAACGTTATATTTGCAGTCACCTGGAATGACTCAGGTGGGCAAAACTTAAAACGAATATGTCCGCAATCCACAAACAATCACTTCAATAATGCCGATATTTAGCAACTCGCGACAATCGTGTCAACTCGAGGTTCCCCTAGCAATAAACTCGCTTCTAAATTCACTACTGTTCTACTGTCGCGTAGCCACAATGGCTAGACTGGACCCTCGTGGAATGGTTCATGCCATAAAAGTCCAGCAACCTAACACTAATTAAGACGGGCCGACCTTGCGTTTATGGTCTGGTGAACACAGGTCAATGTCCGCTCATTAACTCAAGATTCACATCTCACTGTTTTGATTTATCTCACTATTCATTTGATATATTTTCTAACTTCAACTGAAACCCGGTCCCGTGTTACACGCATGGCACACGCGTGTGCAACGAGTGACCAACGCGTGCTCAACGGGTTGCACACGCGTGTTCAACGGACGCACAACCCGTGTGGAACCCGTTGAGCCCCCGTGTCACATGCGTGTTACACGCGTTCTCAAGGCGTGTTAGGGGAATGAACTTTTAGGCAGTAGTGTAGTTGCATTTTGTTCGCTAATACATCGTCCAGGGATAATGCACGTTTGGTTGTCATGAAAAGAATATCAAGTGTCCTTTTAATTCTGTTTGCTATACAAGTACTTAGAATTTTATACAATGAACTTTAGAAAGAAATTGGTCGCCAGGTTTTTAGTAGTTGTTTATCTTTAGTGCGTTTGGGCATAAGGCATGACACCTCTGTTGAATGTCAAAATTTGAAGTGTTATTTCTGAATGTAATATATCTGTATACTAATATTCCAAGATCCTTCCAGAAACATTTGAAACACTAGCTACTATAAATCCATCAATACCAGGGCTTTTATTATTTGTCATAGATTTTACAGCTTTTGTTATTTCATCCATGTTAATCATGTTTTCTAAATAATCAAACTGTGATTTACGTTTTGGTATATTGAGTTTGTGTAATAAATTTTGGTTCACTTGTTATTCCTCCAGGTGAAGAGTATAGTTTCTTATACAAGTTTTTTGTTCAGTTAGAATTGTTTGTTCATCGGTTATTATCTCTTAGTTTACTCGTATAGTTCCTGTTTTCTAGATGTTCAGATGGTTTCCCTCCTTTTTGTTTCTTATTTGTATTCCCCTTGATTCTTCTTCTTCCAGTATTTTATATTTAGATATGTCTGACAGCTTTGATTCCCTCATATTCTGAATGTTTCCCTAATTTCCCCTTCTCTTTGTTTTATCTTTTCCGCTAAGATTTTGCTTTCTTCATTTTTGTGGAAAAAAATATTGATTTGCCTCTCACTTTTATGAAAAATGTTTATAAAAAGAGAGTATCACGGATTTTTAATTCTAAGTTCAGGTCTTCAATTGTTTTCACTTCATCTTTAGTATATTTACGGTTAGAATAATCTAGCTTTGTTTCTTCAAGGGTATCTTTCACTATTTGGATATATACATTGTTAAACAGTAAAGATGTATTCAACTTCCAGTAGTCACTACCTCTTTCATGGCTTAAGAGCGCTTGAAAAAGTCATAGTTATTGCAGAGTGATTAGATTTGTATCCCGGTATAATTGTAGAATCAGTAGCTGTATTTGCTATGCCTTGTGAGACCAAGAAGAAATCTAGTCTAGTCTGTTGTAAACAACCTAAAGTTGCATTTCTCAGCATCTTGACTTTTTTCTCTCCAAATATCAATTAGATGAAAGAGTTCTGTTTTGTTTTCAAGTACTAACCTTCTTGCTTTGAGATTGTTGATATGCTTATAATTTTCCAAATCGACAGCTGGATTGAGTACCAAGTTCAAATCGCTGCATATAACCAGTGATTCGTATTTCAAATTCGTCAATATTATTGAACTAAAAATTGCAGAAAGTAGGTTCATCTTGATTTGGCCCCTAAATATTAGTCAGAGTTAACCTTATGCCCTCTATTGTGATATCTGCTATTATATAGTTTCCATTAATATCTTGTTTGATTCTATTAATTTTTATTTCTTAATTATTACTAAACAAAATAGCAACTCCTCTTGCATTTGACTTGTAAGACATCATTTATTTCTCATTATAGATACATCTTCTTTAGAAATATGAATGTCTTGTAGACATATTAAAGGAACATTTTTTTCTTTCGCCATAGGTTTATTACTTCTTTAAGGTTTTTTATCTGCTAGTCCCCTGCAATTTGCTTATACTATTTTGATTTTGTCACCCATATTCAGTGCTTTCCAAGGTTGTTATTTATATCAAACATTGGTACAAAACCTACTGAAATGCATGTATCACACTTAGTGGTGGTTGATCTAAGTGATGACTTCGGCATGAACAACACAAGTCCGTCTGAGGGTCCACAACTGTTTATTTAGACGATGACTCTAGTGCTCTCCCTCTCAGACCTCTTGTCTGGTCACTTATATACCCAGGGTCGTCAGCTAAATCCTTTGTTTCCAGTGGTCAGTGCTTTGTCATTAATGTCATAATTAATCGCCTGTTGATATCCCTCCGACCCATGACCACCGGTCACCCTCATCATAATGGGGTCAGTCCCTGGTCAACCCTCATCATGATGGGTTGCGACTGTCCGCCAAGCGACACGCTGTCGGCCCATCTATCTCTGTGACTAGGGGACAAAGGTGACCATGGTTCTCCACTGACCCGTGCATTAGTAGGGGCAGCAATTCAGATAGATGCATCTCTTTACCCTTGATACATGTTTTAATGTTTGTGAGAAAAATACATTGTATGAAAACATACAATAATAATATAAACAAAGTATATAGATAGGGTAGCGTTTCCACAAGCAACATGTATGTCCACTATGGGTATTACAAATAAAACAATATTACCATGGCGAGAACTGGGTGTGTCAATGGAGCCATCAACTGACCTGTCCTCAAACTAGGCCAAGGAAGGGGGGTAACTCACGTGAGAACATGGTAAAGCGAAAGAATAACACCTCAACATAAGACAATGTTCATTATAGCATCTTAAATCATACCTAATTCTAAAATATTATCTTTTGTCGAACAACATCGATACAGGTTGTCCGATACCCGTACCCACCTATCGGCATTGTGGCTCGCAGTTCCAGGGGGAGTGTACAAATCACGTGATCTGTAGTACCGGTACAGGTCATAGATAATTATAGCGATGCACGTCAAAATTCAAAAACGCTGTTTCTATCTGACAAAGACACATCTGTATGATGCTTGAAAACATTACACTGCTTGCGTGTTGTTCTGCATGTGCATTCCAGAGAACCAAGTTTCATTCTGTCGAAATTCTTATGAAGGATATAAATAGGAAACAGATGAGGCGATTTAACTGGTTTGGGAGGGTGGACTCAAATGAGCAGCATGACCTGGGTGGTTGTGTGTCACCCTACCCTGGCGAACCGTTGTCGGTGTTTCCACAATCTGGGCTGTCTGATTTGTACTCGTTTGTCTGTCTGTTTGTTTGTTTGTTTGTTGTTTAACGCCGCACTCAGCAATATTCCAGCTATATGACGGCGGTCTGTAAAATAATCGAATCTGGACCAGACAATCCAGTGATTGACATCATGAGCATCGATCCACGCAATTGGGATCGATGACATGTATCAACCAAGTCAGCGAGCCTGACCACCCGATCCCGTTAGTCGCCTTTTACGACAAGCATAGTCGCCTTTTACGGCAAGTATGGGTTGCTGAAGACCTATTCTACCCCGGAATCTTCACGGGTCTTGTACTCGATCATATAGAGATCGCCGTCATTTAGCTGAAATGTTGCTGAGCGAGGCGTTACAGACAAAAAAACCCAAAGAATCAAGCACTGTTATCTCCCATCACTAGAACCAACAACTGGTTTCAATGGCAAAGCTAAAGCAAACCACGCGCCTCCGATTCAGAACATTCTCGTTTACCTCCTTGTGTTTACTTGAGACTTGATTGAAATGAGTATGTCTGTTACAACATGTTGCCTGGCTGGTTGTGTGTACCTCTACCCTGACGGATCGTTGTCGGTCTTGCCACAATCTGGTTTGGGTGGCGATTATGTTGCAATAATTCACAGCATTCACTCATCCGCTGTTTCAAAAAAATTCAATAATACAGTACAAACGTAGATACGATGGAGTAAAACACAAAGCGAATACTGTAAGGATTTATTTCACTTTCTAATTGTACATGTGCACGTGGCAACATATCTTCTGAAAAAGCACCATAGTCATAGGTCATTGAAAGGAAGAATAAGATGTAAACAAACTATTGTTGTCATTCTTTTAAAATAATTTGTGACATAATTCTATGGCTGCACATCTACAAACAACCGTAGTCTCATAACCATATGATATGGTGAACACTTCATTATGTGATCACTGCAGATCGCAAAAGTTGTATTTGTCTGAAAATATGTGACCAGCATTTATCTTTAGTCCGAGTGAGACAAACAGCAGCACCTACATTCTTTTACGTCTTACAGATAGATACAAGTGCTCGTGCAGTTTCTGCGGTTTGTTCTAGATGTGGTATAGAGTTGTAGTGATTAGTGCACATGTAGATAAATTTTATATTATCAGTGCAAGAGAATAACCGAAACAGATTCTATTTGGCGTAAACAACAGATGCGATCCAATGTCCATCTCGCTCCATTCACCGCATCATTTGAAGGACGCTTTCACCACCCTGTCTCCAAGAGGCATGGTGGGCCGGAAGTTGTTTTCAAGGTGTCCACCGTGTGGATCTTTCAGGTACCTCAGACTCTTCAGCTGCAACCAAGGAGGTTAGTTTCAAAACAACACTGAATATATACCAGTTTGATTGTGACGTGTCAAAGTCATGTTCTATGTGACCCATTAAAGGTTACCAACTAACCAACACTTTTGTGAGCTGTGAAAGTGATCAGTTCTAATTGAGAAACTAGTTCGTGTGTCACTTAGCTGACACAGCATCACCTTATTCCCGGATACGACACTGAAAATACTGAACTGTTTGATAATTGTAGAAATAAGGAACATTAATTGTTCCATAATTTATTAAGTAGTATCGAATACATAGCAGTTCTATATACACAATACACCAAGTATAACCTTTTTGACAAATCGGACCACTGGCAATGGACCTGTGTATTTGTAAGAAGAACATATATCAAAATGGTCGTCTCTGATTTCGAATACTCTTGATGGAAATTAATACTGATCTTTTAATAAATACAGAAATAAGGAACAAACCTGGCGTTCAGACACTAGGATGGGTTCTGCCATTACTATCCATGTGACACATTCCGACAAAGGGGGCGTGGTCAGAGATCCAGGGTAGGTATAGTACTTTCTTGTATCAGCTGCAAGAGACCAGACATCAAATGTACTTTTCGACAGCATTGTCAGTAAGGTCTCTCACACACATGGACACTTTACACACATAGTATTCCTGCGGAAATAGGCTTCTAGTTACTTCTGTTACCTTTTAGAATTCGACTACTAGGTTAGTGGCTGGTTGATACCCATAGACAATCACAGGTCTATCTGGTCTATTCACTCACTCACTCACTCACTCACTCATTCATTCAGACCCGTGAGGGTCTATAAAAAGACGACTATGCTTGTAAGAGGCGACTAACGAGATCGAGTGGTCAGACTCGCTGACTTGGTTGATGCATGTCATCGTATCCCAAATGTTTATATCGATGCTCATGACATCAATCACTGGATATCTGGCCCAGAATCGATTTTTTACAGACCACCGTCATATAACTATTGCAGAGTGCGGCGTAAAACTTCAAATAGACATAACAATCATTCTCATACATACATATACTCACACATATGATGCAATATGTTTTAATGGACTTACATGGCAGCAGTTTAGAAGGATGAAAAGCGTCTTTCATAAGACAACAGGTGTCCGCTTTCTCAACCCCCGGCATCAGCTGGCACAGTTTTTCGAATTCTTTGTTTTCGTTTTCCCCTTTCTGAAGTGTTCAATCCCGAATTTGAATGAAACTTTTATGGACTAGATTTTATGTGATCATTCACGAAGAATGTTTTTTTTAAAGATATGACGGCATGTTTGGTTTGACAGTCTTTGCTTCACCTAACCACTGTGTTGCAGCCTTTAACGATTGGGACATTTAGCCATTTATCAACAACTATTCAATATTTCATGCGAGTAAATTCTGGGTTACAGTGCTTAATGCTTCTTTGAACAGCACTTCCGGTTAACTTAATGGGGAAGAAACGCAGGTTGTACACACGTTTGCTATGTTGGTGAAACCATAGCTAAGGGTAACAAAAGAATTAGTTTACAACCTCGATGAAAACTCCAATCACCGCCAGGCCATCCCTCTTGGAAATAGCTTCCTCAAATGTGCCGTATCTCTTAGGGTCATAGGACACGAAATGAAGCTGAAACATCATGATGGTGCCGTTGGTATTTTTCACATTATTCAGTTGCTATCATAACGATTGTATATGAATCGCATATCTAAATACTAACAAAGCTAAAGTTGTTATTTTCAAGTAAGGAGGAAAGATATCTTAACATGAGAAATCGTTTAGATGTGGTATACATATCCTCAATATACAGTTATACAGACATTTAAAAGATAATGATGTTTTAACATCGATGTGTCCTGACTGCAAGTTTCACCAAGATGATGAATACCATTAGATTTTAAAATGTCCAGTATACGAAGATATAAGAATCAAATACCTGCCTAATTATATTTATACGTATTAAATACAAAGACAATGTGTACAGTTAATGAACAGCAAAAATAGACACATTCATCTCAGACTAGCAGTTTTTGTTAATAAGATAATTGAAAGAAAGATGATACTTTGAATATTAATAAGACTCAAATGTGTACATCTAATCAGATCCAATATACAAATGGTTCTCCACGACAAATTGTCCTTTCGCAAAATGTCATTGTACATTTGGCCTCAAGGCCACATATTCGAAATAAATATGTCTGACTGTATATGTGATATATTTTCTCAAGCATCGTCATGTACCACTCTGCATAGTTCTGTCAGTGCCAATATCTCTGTCTTAATGCGTGCACTATCAAATCGTTTGATGTCTTATATTTGTTCATCCAACAAACAAGAATAAAACAAAACATGTCAAACATTTGAAATTATGACATTTGACAAGTTCTTTCATTTTAGAAGTACGGAAGTACATTTGCTAATTCATATACGAGTGAATATGACGGGTTTTTTTCTTGGCAGAGACTGCTTGTTGAATCACGCACCTCTGCGGCATAATGTTTCCCATCAACCGTATGTTCAGAGCCGACATTGGGGGTGCCACCCCAGTGGAAATGGAACTGCTTCAAATTGTATTCCTCCTTCCCGAGGATTCCGCCAGTTACAGCTGTTTTTGTAGAAAGCATTCACATGTATGGGAAGGAAACAAAACACGGTTAATGACTTGAAAATGAAAGCACATAGTTCATAGTTTGGACACTTTCCTACACGGAAATGGTAATTATTTATCGTAAAAAAATATTTTTTTAATTATTTTTTTTGGGGGGACGCCAAATGAATAAGACACTTACTTGACTCCTCCGTAATTCCAACTACAAAGGAGTGTCCATTGTTCTGTGCTTCCGGGTCGTGCTCCGTCTTGAAGTCAATTTTAAGTGGATGTTCATGGATGACAGAGTCATATTCAACCAACTCAGTTTCAATATCAACAGGAGACTGGTGGCGACCACCTGCGTTTGGGTACTCCAGGATCCAGTGTGCAGGTCCTTCAACAGACAAGGAGCTGGGAAGTATCCAGTATAGAACTTTAAATTTAAATCATGGCGTGTGACCTTAACGTGGACGAAAAGCACGTCGCTGACATCTCTGGTAACATCCGTATGGTAAAGACCATTTCACGACATACCCGAGGTGCGAAACAACGGTCAGTGGATCTAACTCTTCATTACAGATTGCGGGTAATTTGACTACTGTACCATCAGTGCCCCAGATTGTTGAAAAGGTGATGACTACATCAAATTGTGAGCGCCATGCGACTCTAACTTCAATAGTTCTTTGGTCAGGGCTACAACATTCAAAGCTTTCAAAAGTGTTTTTTAAACGAGACATGTGGAGGACATTTCCAAATATGACGCATCGGTGGTTTCTAATTATGTCAGATTCAATTTAATTTTGTTCAGGTGAACAAATGACTTGCCTTTGAGTGTGATTGTGATGGGTGCCACCGATTGGGAAATATACGTTCACCTTTTCGCGAACATATGCTATCATCACTATTTGATTGTGATTGACAAACAATAAGTCAGTTGCTTATGATATAGTCGCAATCGTGGTTAGGCTATGCTTTCAGTGGAAATGTCTTATGATTGTGGTAATGGTTATGTCAATTTCATCGTTACTTCATTTTGGTTTGATAATCAGAGGAAGCTATTTTAGCTTAAAAAACTAAAAGGAGTTCGTGAAAGCTCTTACCGTCGTCAGGTCCGTAGCCGAATCCCATGATGATGTTTACGACGTGTAACAGTCACTGAAGATATTGAGGTGTTTTAGGGCTCATATTTAAGCTACACAGAGGCCACGCCCCTTCGCTTGTTCAAAAATATCAGTCAGTATTCTGCATAAGCATGTTGGTTAGTGGTATGGATGCAGATAAGCTGCATCCTGTCAACATCCGAATCACGTAAATTAATGACAACGGGCGATGAATGATTCATCTTTTAACAGACTGTTTCACCTTATTTCTTCCCATCTACTAAGTGATAAAGCCCTCTCTTTCTGCGATTTCTGGGAGTAATAATAAGAAAAAGGAGTAGATTTCCACAGTGTCAAATTCCACACGTGCCTGTATTCTCATATCGCAACATTTTGTACCCCAACAGTGCATCACTGGCTCTGTAAATATTATTCTCATCTCCCTGGAGAAGAGACAAGAAGAACGATGATGCCCCAAGTCGAATTGCACAATTTCTGCCTTCTACCATTCATTTTCCTCCAAAACTACTTGCCACCTGGAATACTTCCCAGCACATGGCGATACAAATGAGACAATGGCGGGGATAAAAATTACTATAAGTTTAATTGTACTAAAGGTGTGCTTCAAGGATGGCACTAGAATAAATTACATAACCATTCACAAATAGAAATATCATGCACAAAAATCTTTTTTGGTGTATGACATTTTGTGGTTTCCTTTCGAAAAGTGTCAAGTTTCTCTATCTGCTATCATCTTAGGCACCTACCACTTCTCATTAAAAAAGAACATACTTGAAAAAATAAGTATGCTTCTGAGTGTTGTAAACTCCACTGCTACCGTGGGGACTCGGATTTAATTAGGAGCGCAGGTACTCAGGGGGGTCAGGCCCGGTGTTTTGCGTTGATGGCGTGTTATCTTACCCGACGACGGAAAACGTTGATTCGAATATCAAACATTGGAATGTCAGACACAGATTTGATTATTTACGATTTTTCGTAATATAGCTGACTAACAAACAAACTGGTTACGCCAAACAATATATTATCTCGCTTGATTTCTAATTTAGTTTTGGCATGCTAGCAATGCCGGGTAATGTGATTTTTTTAACAACACTAATAATATTCGTAATGTGGAAGTAAATATAACGTGAATTGTATTTTTGATGTTTCGCATCTGAATTTGGAATCCAAAATATATGTGAGGTGAGGTGAAATTGGGTTTAACGTCGCGTCCAAGATTATTGCACTTATACATCTCGTCATAAATATCGCACCACCCACTTTTTTTCACTAAGTAAAACTGGATCTTCAACCTCATAAAAAGGGTGCTTAGAAAAACACATTAAACTGTTTATATGGCCTCATGTGAGCGTTCAGTCAGACAATCGACAACACAAGATCGAATTTGAGCACTAATTGAGGGTTGAATTGTAGCAAACTAAAGTTCACTAAAATCACCGTGAAATAAGGTGAAATAAGTATGGTTGCCGGAGTCGTTACATCAGACACACAACACAGTTCACATTTTATTAATGTCGAACACCCTAGTAAGGTCCACAATGACTGGCTTACTCAGTATCTTGTGTAACCGCCTCGCACTTGGATAACGTGTTCTACACGCCGTCTCATGCTGGTCACCAGACGTCTGAATCTCCGTTGGGGTATCTGCTGCCACTGATCATGCAATGCATGGGTCAATTCCTGAAGGTTCTGAACTGGAGGATCCCTTGCTCTCACCCTACGTCCCAAAAT
Source organism: Haliotis rufescens (assembly GCF_023055435.1). NCBI lineage: Eukaryota > Metazoa > Mollusca > Gastropoda > Lepetellida > Haliotidae > Haliotis > Haliotis rufescens. The sequence goes on along the minus strand of NW_025964002.1, from coordinate 3,536,594 downwards.
GTCCCACAAATGCTCAATAGGATTAATGTCTGGACTTATGGCAGGCCAGGGTAGTGTCTCAATGGCGTTGTGTTGGAGATGCTGAACAACAGACTTTGGGCTTCGTCTGGCTTGGCGTACGAGAGCACGATCTTCCCTGTCATTGGTTTTTCTGGGACGTTCAGACCTCGGTGCATCCTTCACTTCACCGGAAGCAGTATGCTTACGTATTAGTCTCCTGATGACAGTGTGATTAATGTTCAGTTGTACTCCAATAGCACGACATGACATACCAGTCTGGTGCATACCAATAATTTGCCATCTTTGGTTCAGAGGCACTGGAGGCTTGGACATTTCACTGGTTGGTCAAAAATAAGCTTAATTTATGCCTAAAACCAAATTTTAGCTGTGTCTGTCAACATAACATACGCCAAAAGAGGCTTTGTGCATACTGCATTTTTAGCAAACCGACCCCCGCTACAAGCATGCTCAACGCAAGCATGCACGTGCAGCTCGGAACAGGGTGTGTTTGTGATATTATGTTCACAGATGGTGTAGTATATGAAATATGTACTTGTAGTTTAAAAAACCGAAAATTATATTTTCTACTTTTACTTTAAATTGTGTGGTGCGATATTTATCACGAGGTGTATATATTGCGACGTGCATGCAAGTGTGTGTGTGTGGCTGCTTGTGCTAGTTCGGACTGATGCCGATTTATAGTGCTAGCGAACTGAGATACCATGCCGCAGTTTAACATGAATACCCAACTCAGACTCAGTATACTGACTCGGAGCCGACCAGTCCTTGTTTTATCTTTTAACGTCTTTTGGTATGACGCGACCGGGGATTGAACCCCAGACCTTCCGTTCTCCGGGCGGACGCCCTACCACAAGACCACGGAGGCGGTCCCTAAAGTATATGTACATCCTTATATATGTTTAATCACTTTGTTAATACTCTACTAAGTCAAACAAAAACCGCATGTTCTTGAGTATTACATGCAAACAATGGAATTGAAGCCTTAAATATAAATAACATTCTCAGATAAAAGTCAGTTACCCAAAATGACCAACAATATCCATGAACCGCCAACAATTTCGCATTTCTATATGAACACAATTCATACAGGTTCTTCGGTTATAGGAAAGTGTTGCAGAACGTAGACTTGGCAGCAGTTCATGGCGTTAATTACAGTTCATGGCGTGACTGCCAAGACTCAACAATCTGCTACCAGTCTATAGGTAAAATGTCATAGGTAACTCCTCTAACCACCTTCGTCAATTCTTCAAATATGGACCAAAATATCGTCAGCAGCCTCCCAACAATTGGGATCACAAGAAATATAATCATAATGGACGCAGTCGTAGCACGTGCCAAAAATGGGTCAGAAGAGAAGAGAAACCTGATGAAAGTCTTTATTAAGTTTAACTTAAGTTTCAGGTATATCGATGATCTGATATTGTTCAATAGCCCTAAAATAGTTCCTTCCACTGATTTACCCACCTTAACTAGAAATAGAGTTGACCAGTGGGACCGCCTTATCTGGGGTTTTTTTTATATTTAGATCTAAGCATAAAGATGTTGAGCGTCAAAAATCTTTCCACAAGGCTGTACGACAGCAGGGGTGACATTTGCTTTCTTTTTTGAAGCCCCATCGGTGGCTGCATCGTCAACGGTGTCAAGGTCACAAAGTATGGCCACAACTGCGATGGAGACATGTTTGGTTTCGTGACGTTTTATGCTTTGGTGTGCGGGTGGTAGACGTCGTGTTTGCAGGCGTCGCGGATAACGTTATGCACAAACCTGCATATAGGAAGTGGTCAGATTTGGTGGTGGTAGTGTGATGATGTGGGCGGGCATCGCCTACACTAGTAGAACAAACGTGGTGCACGCTCAGGGGAACATAGTGGGTTAATTGATCAACGATGCGAGCATGTCAGCAACAACCACAGAACCTCCGGCTGTTGGCACAAGCACTGCAGGCAGATTCGGTGAACATTGCCCAGCCACTATTCGGGATCTGATCGCTTCCATAGGAGGACAATGCCAGTCAGTTTTAGTCTCTAATGGCGAACACACAAGATATTGAGAAGCGATGACCCTCATCTTGAAAGTCTACTGTTCCATGTGTGCCATATGGAAGCTGAGTCTATGACAATGATGTGTGCCAATTTTAAACAATCTTATTTAGCTATTGATTGTTTATATGATATATAAGATACACATCTGAAAACACCTTGGGTTTCTGTTTTTGCAGAGTACATATCTATGGTCACCACGTTAAGCGGCATGAACCCAATGGATCAAGGAATACAGTTGAGCTTGTGGGGAACACTTCACAAGTGTTGATGTACAATCGAGAATTCCCTTTCTTCCAAGATTTTAGAGAGTGTCATACGACTCTTGCTCAGAAGTCGTTTGATCATGTTTACGATATTCAAGGACCCAGTAACGCTTTCAAAAGACTTAATCGTAGACATATGGTGGATATTTCCAAATTTGACGTTTCAGTGACAAAAATGATGCCCGATGTAATTCCCCATTTTCATTTGTACCATTGGTTCTCGTGGGTTTTTTTCAAGTGGTACTACCTGGTATTATCACTAGTTAATAGTCATTCATGAACACGTGCTCACGATTTTGTCGGAATAGAGTTTTCTCAATATGGAAAGGGTACATTTTGCAGCTTTTTATTGAAAAGGGTCGTGCGTCACATGGGATGCAGAGAAGGTTTCGAGTGTCTACGAAGCGTTAATATGTTAACGAAGTACTCATAGCGAAAACATGAAACCATTATAGGCTGCTAGTATGGCTTGTGTTCACGTCGCCAGTCGAACTGTCGTGAGTCGGTGATCTCTAAACGTATTCTCTATCAATTCATTGCAGTTAAAACAGAGTGAGTGAGTGAGTTGGGTTTAACGCCGCTTTTAACAGTATTCCAGTTATATCACGGCGTGTCAGCTTAATGTGGGAGGAAAGCCCGAAGTGATGCAGGTCTCAGACGTTTACCACTTCGATTAAACCCACGAGCACGGGTATGGTGCTGACAAACCTAGAAACATAATCGAGGCGAACCGGGATTCGAACCCACAATCATAGATTTCTGGCGCACCCAAGGGACGCAACTCTGCACAGCGAGTCGCGGCGCCTTAGACGACTGGGCCACCCGTGCCCCCAGTTAAAACAGAGCAGCCAGGACACCTAGTCTGCAATGGGTTCATCAATGATACGGGGTTTCACATTTAACAGCAATTAAAACAATTCTTTTCGACTGAATATAACTTTGATTTCAATACACTAGTACTCTTGTTTGTAGCAGTGCAACTCTTGGTCGCTATAGTGTGCATTTCGCTCATGGATAGCACGTGATCCTTCTGTGATGGACACAGGTCCCCAATAACGCGAAGGTTGTCACGTAGAGTAAATGGATGGGTGACCGTGTTTGAGAAATTTTAGTTTCGGCCCTCCTTAGGGTTACAATGGGGTCTCCTTGGACAAGCGAAATATGTCTTTCTTTACCAAGGAGTAAACAGGTGCCCGGAAGGATTTTATGGTAATATGACTCGCGTCTCGAACATTATACTGCCTTGTGGCTGAGAATGAGATTTGATAAAAAAAGAAGTTGTAATAAGGTGTCATGAGCAACTTGAGGAACTGAATCTGACATCATTATTGATTATCAAGTGGAAGAAAATAGAATACACAAAGCTACGCATGTGTATTTTTAAACCTGTTAAAACATTAACCTTGCCCCGTACATTCTGCTTGTTACTGTCCATATAGCTGCAGCAGTTTTTCATGTGGAAAAGGAGTAGCTTAATGGTTAAACATTTCAGTCGTCACACTGAAGAGTCAGGGTCGGATTCTCAACATTAAGTGAAAACTGACCCAAAATGTACACAAAACACAGTCATTTCCACGCATGTATTACAGATTGGAATATGAAGCGATAGTACAGGTAACAATTAATAAGTCGTGAAAAGCTGTAAAATTGTTTACCTGTGTGTTGCGTAAATATGCATTCATGACATGTAGAAATATAATAATATTATGAATATATAACTTTAAAATACTTGACTTGACTTAATGAAGCATTGAATAGACTACCATCACTGATTCACCCTTACCAAATTATAATTATTATAATTATTCTATATGTCTGTTTTTGTTTGTATGTTTGTCTTTTAACACCGCACACAGTAATATTCCAGCGATAGTTTTTTTGTCATGGTGATACAATTTGTGAATGCACGAAAACAATACGATTGTTCGCAGTTATGCGCAGTTAACAGTTTTAATTTCACAATATTTCTCTCAATATTCAGTTTCAGACGACACACAATGAACATGTTGAATACAAATGAGCCAGGTCATGTAACTATGTTGTGCTGTTATTGTTGCACATGTGACAGAGGTACTAATATGAGAAAGCAAGCATGCTGGCCAGAATATGAACATCACGCTGGAATCAACATAGAAATCCACATCTAGACATGCCACTGAAATGTGATGAGAGTTGCGATATTGAGCTGTTGGTTTGCATTCTTCATCTTGACGTCACAATCAGTACGAACACATTTAGGAACCGGTGCATTTTATCGAAAAAAATACTGTCACACGAAAATCTTGAAAACAATAATACTGTCACAGAAAAAACTTGAAAACAATATTACTGTCACGGAAAAAGCTTGAAAACAATATTACTGTCACAGAAAAAGCTTGAAAACAATATTACTGTCAGAGAAAAGGCTTGAAAACAGCAATACTGTCACAGAAAAAGCTTATAAACAATATTGTAAATTTTCTAATAAATTATATATTTATATTCTTATCCTATCTCACACTATGCATTTCTTCTTATTCTTCGATCTTGGTGTGGAAACGTCCTAGAACAAAGTTTCCAGCTTCAAAAACACCACTCACCAAACACATCCCATACTTCACCAAATCACCACTGTGATCATGGTTCACGCACCACTAAAATCCCGTGCGACACGACCCCAGTGACCTGATCACCTGACATATCCAGCACCCTCATTCTCAATCTTGAGCGTACAGGCTGGTGTAACGAGGAAGTTGGAACTAATCAGGAAAATTCAAAGAATTTTACAAGGATTAATGATAAACTCGTGTAAGGGTGGTTTCAAAAAACCCTCTTTGTGCTAACAAGAGATATACATAATGACATCGGGGAATCATGTGTACCTTGGTTTCACACAGGACGCCGTTCCAAGAACGACCGCGTAACCATGAGCAAGGCGACACCTACTCGGTCACGACTTAACCTCAACCCGGATAGGAGGAGGTGTTTTGTTTCAAACACCCCCTCCCCGGCGTAGGTTCTACAAGACAGACCTCACACATTCGCTCCAAGGGACGTAAGGCGGGCCAGCTTGGCATCTCTTTTTTCGCTTCGTCAACCTATCAAACTCACGTAGAGATTGAATAAGGTAAGAACGAGAAGAAGAAACGATCGACGATACTCGTTTATCACACAGGTCTTCAATCAACTACTGAGACATCTACTATCTTCACGGGTGAACAGTGATTGTAATTGTGTTACATTGTTTCTGTTGAAATTCGGTAGACGCTCTTTGCCTTGTGTTTGGGAAGTGATCAGTCGTCAGGAAGTTACATATTTTTAGATGGTATTGTGGTGTGTAAACTTCCGGTCCGCTTTACCGCGGACAGTGATAGTACGAACCATGTGGTATCTACCTGTAGCTAGGTAGGTTGTATATAAGGAGACAAGAGCGTGTCTACGCATCTCTATCACATTTCGTCTCTCACGCATTTCATCGTTTCGGAACCAGCTTTCATGTGAGGATCGCTCGAAATTCCTGATTCCCTGCCGAGCCCATCTAGGAAGCTTGACCACTGTCGCCGCTTTGTGAATATATATTATAATCACTGACTTTTGCTATCGCCACTGTATTTTTGTATTTGACCACTGCCATCATATTATTAATTTCCATTGAATATTGTACTACCACTCTATTGGTCTCTGTCATTGTAATTGCTGTGCAGTAATTTGTATTGATTTGTAAACTTTGTGCATTTTGTAACATATTTATTGATTGAATACCACCTGTTGGGTGTTTTCACTCTAGGTTCTCTTACGTACAAATCTCTGGGTTAACATATTCCTTCAATCTGGGAATCGATACGTAACATCAGCCATACTTCAAGGTGGTTCCGTTGGCAAAGAGCTTGCTTCCACCAGTAACAATCAGGCAGTTTATAAATAGCCCTGTCAGCACCAGCAGCCTTGTGCAGTGACGAGTAACAGGTTTTATCATATACTGGGTTGGTTTCTCGGCAGGATAAAGCCAACGGATAAAAACGATATCCGTTGGGGTCATATGCGGATAGAGATGCAAATATCAAAGGTCAAGTAGGGACTACTTTCACTGTTTATAAACAAACATGGCGTCGCCCTCGTCATTCGGCGATCGAGTCAGAATTAACCATCGGGAATCTGGATAAACTACAGGGATAATTGCTATCATTATCAAAAGAACAGTCTAATATACTGAAAATCAGTGTCTAACTGTGACGTAGCTAAGGTATTTTATAAGTTTTGGCAACTTTGGAGATATACATTTCGAAACAATTTTGCGAGGGCACGAGGCCTAGCCAAGCGGGATCAGTACCCATATCTGTGCTTGTAGACCTCTGCGGCTTGAAACCTTCTCCACAAATTAAAATAGTTGGATTTGGCCGAAATATGTTTGAATTGTTACCTTGTTTCGTTTTTGTCGCTGTGTGTACATCTGACTACACTTCTTAACGTTATGACAGGACAGACCGACTATCAACAACGTCTGATCGTGGCCCTGACGTCTCATATACTAGGGTTAGAGTAGCTTCCCTTTGACAAAGGGCAGTTACTCAAGCGGACAGACCGATGGATTGCCGCGAAAGGCAATTAAAAACAACTGTTGTGTTGCATATATGTTGCTTCGCAACTGTATAAGAAACAGATTTCAGTTGGAACTATATTGGCTACTGTCACTGTCCGACTGACACATCACTTTTCCTGTGACGTAATTAATATTAATGCGCGCATTCCAGGAAAACTCGAAATGTTTCGGTAATGTTTGTGAAAGAGGGAAAGCGATTTTGAAGCACAGAATTAAAGAATGACATTATATGATAAAGAGGTTATCACGCTTGTGTGTTTGGGTATGGTAAATAACCTGTATTGGGAATAAACACTATGTATTTAGCTCGCCAAGGATTGCTAAATACAATGTTTGCGTGATAACCTCACTGTTACTAGGGAATTGTTCCAATAATTAATAACTTCCTCCATAGGCGTATAACCCAAACAACATACATGTATATCAAGTTAAAATAGCATATAAATGTAATGTCAAATAAATTAATCGGAATATTAAGCGCATCATCGCGTGTAAAGAATACAGCATGTTTAATCCATATGAATATGTAACCATTTAGGTCACTCGGCTGTTGCAGTACCCAGTGCGCATGGCGTGTTCTAAAACCTGAACGTTTTCTTTGTGATGACTTCACCTTACCAATGATTAACTTAACCTTCGTGTCGAGTAATATCCCCGCAGCTCGACCTCCAGCCTTTGAGTTAACATTTCACAAGTTGTGAGGTAAAATCGAGCATGCTCTTTCTAAAATCATTTCAAAGAGCGTCATACGACTTTTGTTCAGAAGATGTTTGATCAAGGTTACAATACTTGTCGTGGAGCTGTGCTCCTGAGACCAGGGTGTCATAAAACAATTTTCACTGACAATGATCACTAATTGATTAAGGATCGAAGTTGTATTTGTTGTCCTTCATCAGCTGATGAAGACAGTGCCTCATGTGAGCAAATTCCATGATGCGCGAACATGAACGTCAACAAATACAACTTCAATCCTTATATTGAGTGAGTGAGTGAGTATGGTTTTACGCCGCTTTTAGCAATATTCCAGCAATATCACGGCGGGGGACACCAGAAATGGGTTTCACATATTGTACCCATGTCGGGAATCGAACCCGGGTCTTCGGCGTGACGAGCGAACACTTTAACCACTAGGCTACCCGACAGACGGCAGAAAATGGCGACTACGTCAATGTCGTTCACTTGAAACAAAAGTTGCACCCAGTAAAGTTAGAGTTGGAAAGACATCCATAGCCGGCTGATGGTGACAATGGAGACATATCAACGTTCTGTGAACTTTGGGTGTGTGTCTGAGTCATACTACGGCTGCTGATGACGGGGACTACCGCTTAAGACGGCACGGCTGGGTTTCCCGAAGCAATACACGACATGATCTGTCTGGCTTCACAGCCATCATATATACCTTGAATCGATGTCGCACTTAGTTTTCCCTAATGATTTTTATTGTTATTTTTAGACATTGAGGAATTCCCTAAAGTAGTTATGTATGCCTCCGCTCGATTGACAAGGTAATCACGTGACATAGTGACGTTCATCGGGAAATGAACGACAGGCAGCTTGGTAGTGTTCAACTAGGAGAGGTCACCCGCTACTGTCAATATTAAACCATGAACATGCTGATCACCTAAGCAACCGCGTAGCAGCCATTACAAAAGATAGCTAAAACACTTTGACAAGACAATCGGCAAGACGCCAAACAGTCCGCCTAATTGGTAGATTTCATTCGGTGTATGAAAGTCAGAGGACTATAGTCCGTGTACACAGTTACCAGTTCAGTGGTGTTCTTCACAGTGATCAAAAGTGTGTGATTAAACTGTTAGAGAATATAATTTACAGACCAAAAAATCTCTGACAATGCCCTAATGAGCATAAAGACGTGGAGCTATGACTAGCAGCGCCGACAGACGAGCATGTATGAGTAGGGAGGTGCTACGATCACTGTGCAGTGACGAGCTGAGTTTTATAACCCGGTGACAACATTCAAGAACTCAGTAAAGCTTTTGACATGTGGTAGACACGTGAAGGACATTTCCAAATTTGACGCATCCGTTACAAACATTATGCCAGATACAATTCCCTATCTTGGCTCTTATAATGTTTCCGCGGGGTTTTTTTCAGGTGAACCAATGACAGAAACTGTTCATCAGAAATTAAGGTTTGAAAGTAACATGCTGGAATACTTTGTTCAGAAGGATTGTTAGGAATTAATATGTTACGTTTCGGTGTAGGTTCTAACACCGTTATCAAGCAAGTGTGTCAGAACCTACACCGAAACGTCGCTCCTAATTGTAATAAAGAAGTTTTTATCCATATATCGTAATCTTTCTCAGTACTCCTCTTCTCAGAAGTTATTCATCGTTATTCGTCGTCTTCATGGAGACCCGGCAATCGCAACCATCAACCGTCACTTGCTTGATAACGGTGTTAGAACCTACACCGAAACGTCGCTCCTAATTGTAATAAAGAAGTTGTTGATTCATATATCTTATCCGTCCATGTTACTATAAAGTTAGTTGACAAGAGTTACAATACAAAGGCCACAGCAAAGCTTTAAAAGTTGTTTCCATGTTTGCATGTGTTTGTGACGGTGCCACCTGTGAGGCAGGATCTGCTCACCTTTTGTCGAACACCTGGTATCATCACTATTCGATAGTGATTTGTCAGTACTTGATCCTGTATAAAACCTATCCATATATGACACACTGGACTATCCTACCGACTTAAGCTGACATCTAGAATGTTTCGCACATAAAACCACCATTTTGGATACTAGTGGAAGGATGAATGACCAAACAAAAACGTTGCACTGATTTATTGCAAAAGTCAAATTCTAATGACATTCGTGACCATTGACCTCCGTACAATGATAGGATGAAAGACGCTGTCTTAATGTTGAAATATCATGATCCATTTACGCCAGAACCACTCATGTTCAGCGACCGATATGATGTGCTCTTCGTTGTCCACAGAGTCGGCAGATCGCGAGTGAATGATTCATCAATTCTTGCCATCAGGGTACATTACTCCTTCATGGTTTTCACCATTACTCGAGAACTAAATTCATGAAGCAACATCCGTTCAACTCCACAAACTCAAGTGAACCTTTCGTCCATTCGGGACACAAATTGAACTGAACCATCCCAGCTGAATTCTAATGATCATGAATCATAGCTTGTGCCCTGTTTTACTTCTGATGAGATCTGACAATGTCAGTCCTTCCCTGTTTTGTGACAGTCACAGACAATGTTCAGCAGTGGGACGCTCAACATGACCTTCACCCCGTGTGTCAGTGTGACATCTTAAAACCACAGTTCTTTCACAGTCACTAATGAAATGCTGCTCGGATCTTTCTGCTGCCTAGCTCACACGGTGGCCTGTAGTTGTCGACGATGCAGTCGCCGTCGCAGTCCCCCCAACACAGACTTCGAAGGGCCTTTAACTGAAAGCAGAATACATTTTTTAACTTATACATGGAATGATAAGAGACAATGGATTTAATCTTAACTTTTTGACTGAGGTCATTGTTCTTATATAAGATACATACGTATGGTATTCTCATTGGTAGTGATCATTATCTACAAGCGTACACATATACTGAGGGGCAAAAGAAAGTATACCAAAAGTGGTGTTGAATGTATGTCTATTGAACCAACATCTCCGTAGCTGAATAATAATGTTTAAAATGAAATTGATTCAGTAAAAAGTGAGATAAGAAATGAATTTGCAACCACAAGACCCTCTACCATGTTGAAAATGTGATGAAAAATGCAAATTTACCTTTTTTTAAAGATATGATGTCTCGGATGCCCATCAGTAGATGTGTATTATGTGAAATATTTTTTCATTATTAAAAGTTTTCAACAAAATCATATTTTAAAAGATATATATAACCACGTATGAATGCTGACTTACCGCCAGCACAGTTTATTTTTGGCAATATAATATCGTTAACCTTAGATATTGAAGTTAAACATTTGATAAATCAACTTGTAGGTATAGTTTCTTTTGTTCCTCAATTTGTTTATTGTATCTATTACACCCCTCAAACGTTTGATTAAATCAGATTTTAATCAATTTTCAATTCACTACTTTTTCTATTAATGTACATAATCTGTGCTTACCTGACTCTCCGACACCACCATGTGTTCTTTAAATACTATCCACGTGACACTCTCGTAGCAGGGGGGCGTGGTCAGAGACCCGGGATAAGTCCAGTACTCGGGCATTGTGTCTGGAGAGAAGAAGAATTATTGTACATGGTCTCTTTATAAACATTCAGGGCTTTGGTTAAGAATCCTTATTCAATTTAGACCCAATTTTGGTTACATTTATACGAAATAACAATGACCAGTGTCAAAAGTGCATTTTCGGCATATACGTAATTTAAATATTTTTTTCACATTGAGTCATCTAGTGTATATAGTTGAAATTATTGTTCTCCGTGCAATGATATAAAATTCCCAATGAATGAATACAATACTGGATATGAACGGAGCCCTATGTTTCTGGAATAAGGAAAATGAATTGACGGATACCGAGAAGGGTAAAGACAGATGGACAGATGGAAACATGGATGTATGAATGAGAGCTTAACTCACCTGGGAGGAAACATTTGGGGTTGTACTGGCCTTTGACCTGTTCATGTTTGGAACGGAACTTGACAGCATCTAAACCGTCGGTTAAAGGTTTGAAACCCGGATGCTCAGCGCCAACCTGAAGACAAATAGGTATGAATTACCCTCAAATGCGTGTCACTTGCTTATCTCTCAATGCGTTCACTTAAATGTTGGATGAGACAGGTTTGGAGCGAAGGGTTGAAACACAGGAACCCCAAGTTCAGATTAGAATGCTCAAATTGTATGTCTTGTTATGATCCAACTACCCTAATTTATGTATACTGCTTGATTGTAGAAAGGAATATAGTTTCATTTTAATTAGGGACATCGACCTAAAATCAGTAAATCGTCAAAGTGTAAGTAATTCATAAAATATACAATTTACTTTTTACGTTTTGCAACAAACCTTTTCCTTGTATTACATATATTTTACATGCGCTTCATTCGCTCCGCGGGCCTAAAGGAAAAATGTACACGTTCCTTTAAACCGAAAGTTTGGTTGAGGGACCTACCTCCAAGAAGATGCCAAACACTGCCAAACCATCATGCTTGTCTGCAGCTTCACCGAAGCTTGAATATTTATCACGGTTCCAATGGACGAGATGAAGCTGAAAGCAAATATCAAGTTGCAAAAAACGAACATAACATCGAATCGAATATCGAAAATATTGGATATTGTTTATTTAAGATTGTACTTGTTTACTTCTGGCCAGTCTAAGTGGAGAAAAATTATGACTCAATACTTTAGAATGTATGTAATTTAGTTCACATATGTACACGTACATGGGGAGACAATACGTTTGTCGTGGTCTTGTGATTTACTGAAATAACCATTAATACACTGACGACGGATATATTTGACATGTGGTCTTGGTGAGAGCATGGACCCTAAATATCGTATTAAGTGTCCATGGTGAGAGTACCTCGGCTGGGAATGTCTTGCCCTCCACTGTGTGCTCCGACCCCCTCTCGTCACATGACCCCCAGTGGAGATGGAACTGCTCAAGTTGATACGTGCTGTCCAGGGGCCCCCCTGAGATAGCTGCAACACAGTTGCACAATCAGCATGCCATATATGGGCAGATTTCGAGTAGTGAGTGAGTTTAACAGTATTCCAGTTATATCGCGGCGTGTCAGCTTAATGTGGGAGGAAAGCCCGAAGTGTTGCAGGTCTCAGACGTTTACCACTTCCGTGAAACCCACGACCACGGGTATGGTGTTGACAAACCTATAAACGTAATCGGGGCGAAACGGGATTCGAACCCACAATAATAAGTTTCTGGGGGGCCTAAGGGATGCAACTCTGCACAGCGATTCGCGGTGACTTAGGCGACCGGCCCAACCGTGCCCCCAGAATTGGCGTAATTGAGGAAGGGACAGTTGGATGTGGACGGATGGTTTGAGGGGGCATAGTTGGATAGGTGTGGATGATATGGTGATTGCAATGTGGAGTTAGGAGATGTGAGATATTTGTTGTTTAACGCCGCACTCTGCAATAGTCCAGCTATATGACGTTGGTCTGTTCATTATCGAATCTGGACCAGACAATCCAGTGATTGATATCATGAGCATCGATTTATGCAATTGAGCGTCACCATCTGACCCCGTTCGTCAACTCTTACGACAAGCATAGTCGCCTTTTATGGTAAGTATGGGTTGCTGAAGACCTATCCTATCTTCACGGGTCGGAATGAGGAGAGTTTATGTGTTACCACCTCATGCTGACACGGGGTAGAAATGCCACAACAACCCTTGCTTCTCCTAAGGGTGGAGTAAAATTGCTCGGGTGAGCAGACTCGATGACTTGGTTGATTGCATTGAATCGCAATAACGTTGGTCGTTGTTCAAGCTTTCTGTCACTGGTTTACATGGCCCACACTCGACTATTATCAAGCTTCTGATCTTGCCGACGTTAAACAACATTCACTGTCTCGCGTGAAATAAACAAGATGTTCATTTAAAGTGACTCACTCGACGGTTCCCGGATGTTGGCCTTGACGGAGAAACCTGTGTTCTCGAAGTCCATGTTCTGTTCGATGAAGTACTTGACAGAAAGAGGGTTGGCCTCGAGCTTCTGGTCGAACTCGACATTGGTCGAGTTGATGTCCACAGGAGACTGTTGCATGCCCGCGGCTATGGGGAAGTTGTTGATCCAATACTTGGGTCCTGAAACACCAGGAATATCACATGATGACAATCTTGACTGACATTGGGAGAGTACCCAGGTTTGCTACCAGAAATACAGTTCTTCTGACAATCTGGGTGATGCAGAAGGCTGCAGTGTTGGGGAGTCTTCACAATCTCCGAAAAGTTCTGAATGGGTTCGACTAGGCAGCGCTTCCTGGGAGAAGTCGTATTCGATGTCTGTCTGCGTGCAGAGGGAGCAAGGGCCCTGAGCTGATGATGAGCCTAACCAGCCTGTGCCAGGATCACCCAAACCCTCTTTGCAGCATTTCTTATTTTAATCTGTACATGATAACGATAATAATAATTTAAGTTATGACAAGTTTAAATGCATTTTGAAATGTTATAAATTCAACCCAATGTGAGGTTAAATGCCCATATGTAAGACAACTTTCTGAGGCATAAAAACATTAAACATATAACAAATGTATTTGGCATTTCCTAAAAGGCATTGTTTCGTTTATTTCATTCATGTTGTGAGACGCCCCCAAATAAACACACCGTTATTGATACTGACATCAAAAACAACGTAAGCGTCATTTCATGAAGAAGAAAGAAGAAAATTATTTTATTATAGTGCCACCTGGTGTTTAAAAACATTAAAAAACATTACACGTATACATACGTATGATTTATAAAAACATCAGCCGACCCATGAAGGATCTATGAGGCACTTAAAATCATTAAATTATCCATTATATAAATTGGCAAGAATAATACACGAACATAATCGAAAGTACACACACACGCACGCACGCACGCACGCACACACACACAGATAAATATTACACGCATTTCATTTTCAATCACACATGCAGTTTACCACATCCACTCAATATCACGTGCGCATACATCACATACAAACACTACCCACATACTCATCTATCACTCACAAAAACATACACATTATATACATCACTGCCCGGCACGTTGTCGCCGGAGAAACATTGACGTCACTGTTGCGGCCAGAGGTTTACACAAGCTGACACACAGCATAAGGAAGCGAAGTTGATCACAAGGGTGGAAACTCAGAAACTGTGAATTGGCAATGCAGGCTTTCCTCCATAGGTCGTAGCGGATATCAGAGAAAAGGGTACAGTTGATCAGGAAATGGGTCTCGTCTTCAACTTGATGTTCATCACAGAACTGACATATACGGTCATTAAGTGGGGTAATCGGTCGCCGGAATCTGCCGAGCTCAATTTATAAAGGTAAAGTCGCACATCTCAATTTTGCAAGAACACTACGCTGTTGTCTGTTCAGAATATATGTTCATGTGTGTACTGTATTGGATTAAGCCGTGCGTGGCGGCACCGAGGGAATTCACTGGGGGAAGATGTAACTTAACACGTCCATACGATGGACGCCCATATTGGTCTCAGACGGATACACCTGCTCATTCGTGGCAATAACATTTCAGATTTTGGATGGTGGTACTTTTTCTCTGTATTAATACTCATTGTATATTGTTTCGCAAAGGACCAGTTATTGCTTTATACGCGTGACTGACTATGCACGCGCTTGTTTATACACTATGGTAACAACCATCACATTTAAACAGGTACATATCTATGGTTTATCGGTAATTTATAAACAATGTTATGAATAATAATTTAATCCCATTAAGACAGTAACAAAATGTTAAATAACACATACGAAGGATGCACAAATTACAAATGTCCGTTTTGTTCAGCCAGGTTAATATCATTTCCTGAAGAAAGGATTTCATCCTGCCTCAAGAGTATGTTTTGTTGATGCTTTTAACTGTATGGTCATTATAAGATAATTTACCTAAACACTATTTTCTAGTAATTGTCTGTCACTTTATGTCACGTGGTACTAAGGATTAATGTCCACAGAGAGCCATCAGGGACGGCATACGTCATGCACAGTCCGCCGTGCGCCTGAGTGAAGGCACTGCGGGTACCGGGAGGTCAATGGTGTACTGCCAGGCAACTGACACTTGATAAGTCCTCCCTGACAACATGAATCGGGGATTGTCACTTATATCCTTCTCTTAACGTAGATTTGTTATGGTGTCACCTGTGATGCCTTCCCATGATGAGGGTTTAACTTAAGGTTAACGTATCAAAGATACTTCTATTGGGAGGATCTTCAAAAGAGAATAAACTTCAATTTAAATTGGGCATTTGTTTTTCCAGCGCCTGAGACATGCTATCATATTTGGCCTCACCCAAAATGTCCTGCAATCTTTTGAACATCTGAAGACGCACCTATTTCCCAAATTCAAAAGTGAAAATGCATCTTGCTCAAATTTCAATGAAGCTATTCAAAACAAATTTCTGATTAAAGGTAATCACGTTAACACTGATACCTCCCAAAAACCTAGATATTAAGGAATTATTACCGATAAATTTAGGCTTTAGAAGTATGTTTCAGCAGTAAAGTGTAAAAGAAATTATATTTGGGATAACACTTTCTTAGCAAAGTACAGATTCTCGTACCTTTTGGGTAAAAGTCCGGGATTCGAACCCACACTTGCCATAGCGAGGCACCTAAACGCCAGCACACAAAGTCAGCGATCTAACCCACTCAGCCACCGAGGCTTCCACACAAAAAGATTGTGATCTAGACTACTAGTTGTCGGACTTTCATTTTTGTGGAAGCGTCGAGGGCTGAGTGGGTTAGATCGCTGACTGTGTATTCATAGTAAAGTGTAGTCTGTCTTACAGACCCTGATACAAATATATATCAAATACAGCCCATGCAAGTCTAAAATGTTTGAGAGTCACTGGGCTCCTTTTTATTATATTTTTATTAAGATAACTGAACAACTGTTTTTTTTATGTACGATATGTTCATTTCAGAGACTAGATTTTAGTCTAAGTAAAGTGTAAAGATAATAGATTAGCTCTAACTAAATTAAGTTGCCATCATCTGGAGATTGAAAGAGGCAGATACACCAACACGTGTGCCGACCAGAGAAAATCTGAAATCTGTAATCTAAACAAGACAGAAGATGAAATCCACTTCCTTGTGCACTGTCCTAATTACAGTTATGACATGCAGCTAGATTGATTAAACTGTCAAAATAACAAAACCGTTGCAAGGATCTTGAATCTGTTCTGTTAAACAAATTATCTGACATGCTTTTAAACTTGTAGACAACGTTTAGATATGACGTTGATCTTTAATACACGTACGTGTTTTGTGACTTTTCAGGGCTGTATTTACACGAAGTGAATGCTGCCAGTCACTTTACGATATATATATAAACCTTCATATATTGTGAATGAAAATAAAACGTGAAATCACTATATATAATGCACGTCGTCATAAGTATATTTACCTTTCATGTCTATAATTATATTTATATCTCAATTGTAGGTAGTTTGCGTTCTTTACAATGAACATTCTTGAGTCTTTATTCTTTTCTGACTGCTGGCCCAATAGAACGAATATTGCAAATACACCTACTGTGTCAAAAGGCGTTACTTTTTTGTATCTATACCGTGCTAAATTATTGCAATACTACTTTAGAAAGTTATAAAATCAAAAATAAGAAGGCTTACAACGCAAAAATGGAACATTAAAGTATAAGAATAATATTATACCGCAGCAACTTACCGTTCTCGGTGCTGTACCCCCATTGCATGATGACTGCTGTGTGTTGGTGCTAAGTCTGAACTGACGGGCTGCCTGCCTGCTTGATACTAGGACTTGTACAACCAGGGCCGAGCAATATAAGGGCGGGGTGTTCACACTGTGCGGCAGCTATTGTTTAGGGTAATTTAGCTTGTCTTCCGTGCTAATCCCTACAACAATAGAAGGATTAAAATGGGGAATATCGTACAAACAACAACCTAGAAGGTTTCCACTCCAGAATCGGCAAGTCCCTCCAGCACAAGCATCCAAACATCTTCAGATTTATCGAACTGATCCAGAAGGTAGAAATTTCGGAGAGAGCGAAACTAGCGCAGATGCAATTTGGATTTGGAGCAGCACCACTACCAAGGAAGGTTGTCTACAGAGAGAAAGAACATCGCCTTGTCCGACTCAAGGAACAGCTTCATCGCCGTGAAAAGACACCCCTTCAGTACCTGGATGCAGTTGGTCCACTGATGATAAACAAGTGAAAATGACTGATAATCATGAATGACAATGAAATAACATTTGAATAAAAATTTGTGAACTCTACCCAGCTTTCTTTCTTGTTACATGGGTGATATCATTTTACTTAATCAAGGGTACAGGGTACTTATTACTGATGCAACAAGGCATAACGAGTGTTGTTTTAACGGGTCTGCGTTTTGGCAGGTCTACGTTTTGGCAGGTCTACGTTTTGGGAAGATACCATCGTGCCGACTGGTTCTGGTTCATTGGTTTGGTTTGTTTGTTGTTTAACGCCGCACTCAGCAATATCACGGCGGTTCTGGTTCATTGGAGAACTAAACACAATTATATTCTAATATATTTATTTCACACATATTCAGTCACATTACACATATTGTACAAACAACATGGCTGATTCTAGGGCATGGAACCAATAGTCATCTATAGCACAAGGTTGATGAGAGAGAGGGCTGATGCTCGTCTCACAAAAAAGTTAACATCAGGATTGTTTGCAGAGGCAGTTTGCAGATCACACTTCTGAACATTGCGCCAAACTGTCTGTCGGAAGTGAAAAAGGCAACCTTTCAGTTTACAGGTTACACACAACCAAATGTTTTCCCATAGACTTCTATAGTAACGTTATATTTTTTTTAAATAAATAAGCATTCAACAGCTATTACCTGTACGTGTGTGCACAGTTTGGCCTTAGAGCAGCAATAAAAAAATAAGGAATGACTAGCTTAGCCAGCTCCTTTTCCGAGTACAGGAAGCTAAACACACCACCCCCAGTTTCGCACCAAATGTCACCTACTTGAAAATAGCTGTGGTCACATTCAACATAGGTCATCATGTTGAAAAAGACAGTACTAAATATAGAAAAACATGGTCAGTTTTAATAACTGGATGGATGTACATTTGAAAGACATAAAAATCTTACAGAATATCCTCCAATCACAGCCTGCAGATATCTCTTGATCTGCACCTACGAAAACCGCACTGTCCAAACTGGTTCTGATTTGGTGTAGTAGAACCTTTACAGACAAACACGTGTTTGACAGCTGTGTACAGGCTGCCGTGGTCGCTGTAGAACGTGGGGACGGTGTTCACTACATCAGGGCCTTCAATAGCACGTACGAGTAGTTCGGATAGCAAAACTAGAGATGGTTAATAACAATGCCAAGTTCATGAAATATACTAATTAGTGTCGACAGTGTAGCAATGCATGACGGCTAATCCGAATTATCTTAATTAATACGAAATAATCTGCTGGCACAGTGGAAACAAACCATATAGCCAACCATAGTGAGTGTCATGTCGGGTTCATCAGATCTGATACACAGGGATATGTACGTTAAAACAAAAGATTAGTGACCGTGGAGATTAACGTATGTTGACTGACGCTTTATAGCCCTTTATGCAGGATTATGTTTGGTATCGGATCAGAAAGGTAGTGTATTTTTACGTTGTTGTCAATGTATAATGCGTAATCATTGATGTATTTATTGAGTAATACGTGTACCTATTGTGAATGGCGGTAGCTTGTCAGTGTGTGCAGTGTGTTGGATTGAATATACGTCGGTAAAGTCATATCCTATGTTATTCTTGAACATCACGTTCTTGTTCATGTATTTGATCAGATCTCTGATAGATATGAATTCACTCTAGCAGTTTGTGTATATTTGTTATTTATCATATAGTATTACGCCTTGTCACATCTTAATATATCTTGCAGAAGAGATTTCTTTTTTCTTAAAAAATAATCTAAGGGTTGTTTTGTGGAAATCCATCAGTCGATGCATCTCGACAGCAGAACTAACATGCACAGTTTGCAAACAGAACAAGGACGCCTGGAATTACACGGAATGCATGACATCAACTGAAATTGACAACGCAAATTTGAGTGACAGATCTGTTGCACACATGTCCAGCTGTCAACCATACGTCATCATGCGACAGTCGCGTGCATTGATTACGCATGGGCGGATGCAGCTTTAATGAAAAGGGGGGGGGGGGGGGGGGGGTGGGTGGGGTGGGGGGTGGTGGTGGTGCACAATTAAGATCTTTTTATTGTCTTTGGTGGTAATTTATACAGAAATAAAGATTGTTTTCTTCTCCAAGATTTTAATAAGATCCCATCAGCTTACGCTATTGCCAAAGAGCTGAAGCACAAAAATATTATAAGAATAAATAAGTGTGTATATAAGAGGGTATGTTGTTGTCGGGGACAACGTTTTTAATCTTACAGGGTCAATTGACATGCCCAAAAGCTTAAACGAAACTAAAATTGAATACCCCAAAGTGGCTTAGTAATAACAGGTGCGCTGGAAAAAAAAATCACTGATCACATTCATCCTTGGCTCCGAAATGTCCCAAACGCTTGCTCATCAGCAAACGCATAATTAAAATGCCTATTCAACCCACTGAGGTCGAAAAAACCCAAGCGACTACTGATCATGATCACTCTACTTAGCAAACAAAAGAATCTGACCACTTGCTCACAGACAGAAAGCCACTGCACAAACGCAAGGGTGAAAAGTCCCAAGCCCCCAAATCAAACCCCATGCCTTCTAATACTCAAACTGAGGCACACAGCCAACAAATCAGTCAGGTCAGTCAGGTAGGCAGGGGAATCCCGATCAGATGTAGTCAGGGTTTTCAATGTAGGACCCTATGGGATCGGTTTCAACAGCATGGGTCAACAAAATCGGGACGACTAACAGTAAGCACCCCCGCCCAAGATCGCTCCATCCGACTGCGCCACCTACGTGAAAGGATGACCACAGCCACCTCAACAGCATTCCAAATACCCGGACTGCGCAGAATCTCCGACCAGACCGTAGGAAACCGTTTAAGGGCAACAGGTCTACGAGCACGACGTCCTGTTCGACTCGTCATATTGAGTCGACAACATCGTCACCAACGACTGCATTCGTGTCGTCAACACAGGGTATGGCCTCAACTGCGATGGAGAGATGTCTGGTTCAGCGACGAATCAAGATTTCTCCTCCATCGAGGGGATGGAAGAGCACTGGTCCACAGACGTCGGGGAGAACGTTACGCCGGAAACAGGAAGTGGGTGGATTTGGTGGGGGTAGCGTTATGATGTGGGCGGCTGTCTCTCATGGCAAGACAGGTTTGGTCGATATCCAGGTTAGTGAGCATATTGTTATTATTCCTTAAATAGTTATACACATGTTTAAATGAACATTTTTCAAATATATTTGCTAAACAACTTGTGAGCGTAGCCGGTCTGTAATTTGTACATTTATTCACGCTATTCTTCTTATGAATAGGAATGAAAAGAGCTTCTGTCCTTAGTGATGGTAATATTGCTCGTTGAGAGAAATTGAATAGTTCAGTAAGCATTTGGACTAGACTCTAAGCTGTATTTTAAGTACTTTATTTCCAATACCACCAGGGCCAGTTGACTTTGTGGTGTCTACGGACAGGTGTATATCCCTAACTTCATCTTCCATCAAAATTATATTTACTGATCGATTATCAACTTTATATAGTTCTATAGGGTGGAAAGTGGATATCAGGTTTACATATACGAGATTTGTCCACAAAGCTATTGAGAATATTAGCAATATCCATGTAATTATCATACAACCTATCCCCCAATATCATTTGGGGAAAATTGTGTTTTGCAGTTTTAAATTTAAGAAATTCCTTTACTAAACGTCATCATGTCTTTAAGAACTATTCATTACCGTATCAATGTTAGATGCATATGCTTTCTTTTCCTTACGGACATAGTCGATTACATTATTTGCTAAATTTACTAAATTTTCCCAATCAGATGGAGTATTACGTCTTTTATTAGGAATATGTTTACCACAAACTTTTATAATTCGAGATGTAGATTCGTCAGTAATTGTGTTCACATCCCCCGATGAGAATACTAAATCACCATCAATATTCAGCAAGTCTGTATTTAAACCATCTAGGTCTGCTATGGAAATAATAATGCACTTTACGTTTAAAGGGATTATTTCTTTTATAGTTACAAAAATTGGACTGTGGTCGCTACAAACTGGATCAAGTACTCCCGAGCCCCGTACACTATCAACGTCTGTCACAAAAAGTAAATCTATCAACGTACTGGAATGTATGGTGATCCTCGTAAGTTCTCTAATAATTTGTGAGTTTGTGAAAGTCCATGCACCATTTGCAAATATTCGATTTTTTTATTATTCTCTCGAATTATATCTATATTAAAATCTCCTGCAATTTCAGTATACATATTCATATCAACTGTGTTTCCTATTCATTGATCAATTCCCAAAACGCTTCACTCTTATCTGCATGTTGAACAGTACCAATTAAATAATCACGAGTTTTGCATTTATCATGTACTCATATCGCATCTAGACCAACTATAAGCGGATACATATATTTGACATACATATTATCTCTAACGTAAATAAATATGCCACCCCCTCGAGTTGACCTGTCTTTCCTAAATGGACTTGATGCATGTCATCGTATCCGAATTGCGTGGATCGATGCTCATGATGTCTATCACTGGATTGTCTGGAATGACTGGTTGCAGACCGCCGTCATATAGCTAGAATATTACTGAGTGCGGCGTTAAACAACAAACAAACCTTAAATGGAACCTGGATACCAGGAATAAATATGTCGCTGTTTTGTATACCCATGTGGAACCATGTTTCAGATATGCAAATTACATCATTATGTCTAAGTTCAACTTCAAGGATATATAGTTTGTCTTTTATACTACGAACGTTTAGATAAATAATCTTTAAATCTGTGTCTATTAAGGATCTTGGGTAAAGATGAACATCTCCACAGCAGAGGGTGAGTGAGTTAAAATTTAACATCGCTTCGGTAGAATTTTAGCCATATAGCGACGAGACCAAGTTAATATGTTTACAATTGAGTCATTTATGCAAAGTTATATTTAAAAACTATGAAAAGTGGAGCAGTATTGAAAGGAAAAAAATGAAACTGATGAATCATATAAGCAGATAGACTTAAAATAAATATGAAGATTTTAAATTTTGATTCGTGTTTAGTATGGAGGTAAACTGCAAAGGACCCCTCCGCTTTGTTACACCCCTTAATGTAAAAAATTCTCTTAAGGTAAAAAATGTTACATTAAGGGTTACGTGTTAACTCTTATTGTAAAAAAATGACATCAAGATGATTTTTACATTCAGGGTTGCGAGTCGTTACGACTCGCAACCCTGAATGTAAAAATTATTTTTGTTTACATTAAGGGTTAATATCGTACATATCGCCCCTTAATGTAAAATATTCTTATTAACAAAGTTTCATTGGAAATATAGGATATTTTTTGCTATTTTCACGTTTTTTATTGTTTTTGCTCGGTTTCTTGCAATTACTCGTCATAAGCGACAGCGTGAGAAACTGACTTTGCTCAGATCTGAGAACAAGAGGGTCTATTATAAGAATGTCAGGCTCGTTATTGAGGACATGCCAGCTACTACTCTGCAAGGTGATGAGCATCAGTTGTCGGCTCCAGTCGCAGATCGCGACTCAAGTGGAACATCGTCAACTGTGGATCAGGAGCGGGTGCTGCCGTCAAGGTCGAAGGTTATGCAAAAGCATATCTTACATTGCAAGGAATATAGAAGTTTTTGTCTGACATTGGCTTTGTTTCTTGTGTATCTGAACATGGCATTGTTGCTTTAAATAAGCATAGTCAATAGAAAATTACTTTAGTGACGTTTTTCCAGAATATAAACTTTTTGTTTACCAGCCACAAAAAGGCCCTACAGGAGGCATTCGGGAGGAATACTTTTTATAAAATATTCACTGGTAAGATATGCTATTGATGTTCGATACAGAGAACATGCTATTACTATTCTGTTGGATAAAAGTATGTTTGGTTTCAGTTGAGCTACATTATGTGTGTTTACATATATCCAGTCGGAGAGATCGACCTGGTAAGACAAAATGGGGTAGAGATTTTGCTGCATTTTTTATTGAGTACACTGGAAGGGAACCCATCTTTTTTATCAATGTACTTGGATTTGTTTGTTCTTTAACGCCGCGCTCAGAAATAGTCTATCTGTATGATGGCGGTCTGTAAATAATCGAGTCTGGACTAGACAATCCAGGGGTCGACATCATGAGCATCGATCCACGCATTTTGGATTTGATGACATGCATCAACCAAGTCAGCGAATCTGAACACCCGAACCCGTTGGTTGCCTTTTATGACAAGCATAGTCGCCTTTAACGGCAAGAATGGGTTGCTGAAGACCAATTCTACCCCGGATCTTCGCGGGTCCAATCTAATGAACAGTAGAACCGGTGTGACGCGGGTTTATGTGGAGAACGACCGCCTCCGTGGTCTAGTGGTAGAGCGTCCGCTCGGAGAGAGGAAGGTCTGGGGCTCGATCCCCGGCCGCGTCATGCCAAAAGACGTTAAAAGATGGTACTTGTTGTTACCCTGTCTGGCGCTCGGTATTAAGGGGCTAAAACAAGGACTGGTCGGCTCGGAGTCAGTATAATGTGTCTGAGTGGGGTATTCATGTTAAACTGCGGCCTGGTATCTCAGTTCGCTAGCACAATAAATCGGCATCAGTCCGGACTAGTACAAGCAGCCACACAAACACACACACGTACATGCACGTCGCTATATAAGTGCAATAATCTTGGACGCGACGTTAAACCCCATTTCACCTCACCTTTGTGGAGAACGATGTTATTCACCATGTTGAATGTATTAATTACTTTGTTTTTACACAATTTTAAATAGAAAGATATTCAGGTGATAAATTACTAAATAGCTTTGTAAAAAACTCTTTTGGAAATGTGTTCAATTCTGAACATACATATTGTGAATGGAAGATTTGGAACTGACTATCAAATCGATGACTGTACATTTATTGGGCATTTAGTGAGTGAGTGAGTTGGGTTTAACGCCGCTTTTAACAGTATTGCAGTTATATCACAGCGTGTCAGCTTAATGTGGGAGGAAAGCCGGAAGTGATGCAGGCCTCAGACGTTTACTTATTTGGTGAAACCCACGAGCACCGCCACCCGTGTCCCTATTAGGCATTTAGGGTATAGTGTGATAGATTATGGTTTAGCATCGAATGATATGTTCCCCGATGATGATGAATGTCTCTGTAAAAAAACATGAACGATGCCCTTCAGAATGCGTTCAGAAAATAACAAAGTTTGCAATGTATACAGATAAGGACCAGCTTGCACAATGTGAAAGGAGTGACCAAAAAAATGCAGCACCGGTAGACTCTAAACGTTTCTGGGACATCATAAAGCGTGTGTCTGAACGACCGCAACGACCCAACCCTATTGATATACAAGACTGGGGGACTTTCTCGTCGCTGAATTCTGATCCAATGGGTATTCAGGATAATCTTGGTGGGGTGGAGGACAGTGACATGTCAAGGTTATGTGCAAGAACTGACAATTGACATATTAGAATCCCCAGTCACCAGATCCGAGCTTTTTGAAAGCATCAGTGCCAAGAAACATAATAAATCAGCTGGCCTTGACGACATCTATGTGGGTGGTATGACCATTCGTTTGTTTGCACAAGGATCATGGCTTTCTCGGTACTGTGATCATGGCTTTGTCGGTACTGTGATCATGGCTTTGTCAGTACTGTGACCATGGCTTTGTCAGTACTGTGATCATGGCTTTGTCAGTACTGTGATCATGGCTTTGTCGGTACTGTGACCATGGCTTTGTCAGTACTGTGATCATGGCTTTGTCAGTACTGTGATCATGGCTTTGTCGGTACTGTGATCATGGCTTTGTCGGTACTGTGATCATGGCTTTGTCAGTACTGTGATCATGGGTATGTCAGGAGTATGAACATGGGTGTGTCAATACTGTGACCACGCGTTCGTCAATACTGTTATCATGGGATTGTCAGTAATGTGATCTTGGGTTTGTCAGTACTGTGATCATGTGTAAAACATATCCATATTTAACACACTGGACTATCCTACCGACTTAAGCTGACATCTGGAACATCTTCCACATCAAGGTTTCACATGAAACCGCCATTTTGGACTGTATTGTACTGTAATCATTGGTTTGTCAGTACTGTGGTCATGCCTTTTTCAATACTGTGATCATGAGTTTGTCAATACTATTATCATGAGTTTGTCAGAACTGTGATTATGTGTAAAACCTCTCCATATGACACGTTGGACTATGTTTCCGACTTCTGACATCTGGAATTTTGTCCACATCAAGATTTCACATGAAACCACCATTTTGGACTGTATTGTACTGTGATCATGAGTTTGTCAGTACTGTGATCATGAGTTTGTCAGTACTGTCACAATGCGAGTACTATGATCGTGGGATTCAATAGCAAAATAACACTGATACCATATAATACATATGTGACAGCTGGACCACCCTTCAAAATTAGGCTGACACGCCGTGACTAAAATTCTGAAACATTTTCAACGACATGTCACCAAACCACCTTTTTGGTACCAGTGGATGGATGCATGGCCAAACAAGAAGAACAGTGCACATCTCTTAATCAACAACTATATACTAGTCAATGATTTATTGCAATAGCAAAAGAAAATAATAATGACATCCGTCCCTATGGACTTCCGCACAAAAATATGATGAAAGACGTTGCATTAATGTTGAAATGACATGATCCATTCACACCACAACCTCTCATACTCAGTTCAGTGACCAATATTATGGGCGCTGGGTTGTCCACAGAAGACCTGGAATAACCGTTTTATCAGTTCTTGCCATCGGGTTACAATATCACACCAAGTGGAACATAAATTGTGAGCCCTTTGTGCTTTCCCACCATAATTCATGTTCTAAATACACGAAACAACAACTCCACATGCTCAAGTCAACCTTTCGTTCTTCCGGGAACAAAATTGAATAATGTCAGCTCATTGAATCGTCCCAGTTGAATTCTAATGATCATGATTCATATCTAGTGCTCTGTTAAACTTCTGATGAAATCTCACAATGTCAGTCCATCCCTGTTGTGTGATCGTCACAAACAATGTCTGCAGTGTTCTACAATTCCTTCCGCCAGTCGGGGTCGGTCAACGTGATCTTCATTCCTTGTGTCAGTCAGATATCGTTGAAGCCACAGTTATTTCAGTCATTAATGAAATGCTGCACGGATCTTTCTGCTGCCTAGCTCACACGGTGGCCTGTAGTTGTCGACGATGCAGTCGCCGTCGCAGTCCCCACAACACAGACTTCGAAGAGCCTTTAACTGAAAGCAGAATAAACTTATTCAGAGATGGAATGATAAGAGACAATGGATTTAATTTAAATCTCAACTTTTAGTCGCTTTAACCGATGATCTTTTAGTCGATGAGTATAAAGGCTTCATATATTTATATACTGATTTTCTTAGAATGAATAATGTTTGTTCTTATTTGACAGATCAATATTGATATTGTATTGCACGGCGAATGAAATAATAATTTTGCCTACGGGACAAACAGGAGACTTCTTGTCCATTTAATGCGGACTTATTATGTGTAATAATAAATTGGTGAAATGAAGACTACGAGAAGATTATCAATTTTCAACCACATGATTGAAATGTGATTTTGAAAGATAAGATGTCTCAGATACCCATCAGCAGATGTGTATTATGTGAAAAGTATGTTTTCGTTTTTAAAGTTATAAATCAAATCCTAATTTAAAAAATGTAACTACGTGCAAGCATGACTACTGACTTCCCGCCATCACAGTTTATTTTTGGGTTACAGTATTGCTAACCTAAGATATTCCCAGCTGAGTGAGTGAGTGAGTATGCTTTTACGCCGCTTTTAGCAATATTCCAGCAATATCACGGCGGGGGACACCAGAAATGGGCTTCACACATTGTACCCATGACGGGAATCGAACCCGGGTCTTCGGCGTGACGAGCGAACGCTTTAACCACTAGGCTACCCGACCGCCCCTATTCCCAGCTGAAGTTCAAATATATGATAAAATCAGCTGAGAGGTATAGTAGCTTTTGCTCCTGCATTTATGTTCATTTTAATTCTTCAAACGATACACTGATTTGAATTAGCTTTTAATGAAATATATTCTTTATAAATGTAGATAATCTGTGATTACCTGACTCTCCGACACAACCATGTGTTCTTTAAATACTATCCACGTGACACTCTCGTAGCAGGGGGGCGTGGTCAGAGACCCGGGATAAGTCCAGTACTCGGACATTGTGTCTGAAGTGAAGAAGAAATATTAAACGTGATTTCTACATACACATACAGGGGTAAGATTAAGAATAGAAGTTTATTTGGACACTATTTTTATTTATACGACTTAACCGTGTCCAGTTGCAAAATTGCTTATTCGGCATATCCGCCATTTAAATATTTTGATTTATATTGAGTCATCCAGTGTTTGTAGCTGATAGAAATTATTGTTCTCCGTGCTGTGATATGAATTTTACAAGGAACGGATAAATATATTACTGGGTATGAACGGAGCCCTTTGTTTCTGGAATAAGGAAAATGAATTGACGGATAGCGAGTAGGGTAAAGACAGATGGAAAGAGGGAAAGATGGATGAATGAATGAGAACTCACTTGGGAGGAAACATTTGGGGTTGAACTGGCCTTTGACCTGCTCATGTTTGGAACGGAACTTGACAGCATCTAAACCGTCGGTAAAAGGTTTGAAACCCGGATGCTCAGCGCCAACCTGAAGATAAATGCGTGTAAATCACCCTCAAATGCGTGTCACTTGATCTTCTCTCAATGCGATCACTTCGGGATTGGATAGCACATTAACATTAACCCTGCGTTTTGATTGAAATACTGAAATTGTACGTCTTTTTAAGGATCCAACACCGGTAATTTATGTATAGTACTTGATTGTAGAAACAAATACAGTTTCATTATTTTAATAATGGCCTTCTGATGTTGAAATAAGTAAATCAAAGTATGAAAAGAATTCATAAAATATACAATTCACTTGTTACGTTTTTCACCAAACCTTTTCCTTGTAATACACATGTTACATGCGAGTCATTCGCTGCGAAGGCCTAAAGGAAGAATGTACACGTTCCATTAAGGCGAGACTTCAGTTGTGGGGACCTACCTCCAAGAAGATTCCAAACACTGCCAAACCATCAGGTTTGTCTGCTGCTTCGCCGAAACTGGAGTATTTATCACGGTTCCAATGGACTAGATGAAGCTGAAAACATATATTCATTTCTAAAAAACGAACACAATATCGAAAAGAATATCGAAAATATTGAAAAATGTTTCCTTATGAGTGTGCGTGTTTACTTCTGGCAAGTCTAACTGGAGTGTATATATGTTGGTTTTGGTTTGTTGTTTTGTCGGCCATTAGTTTAGAAGGTATGTCAATAGGTCATTAGTTTACATATATAGAGTTCATATACATAGGGAAATCATACGTTTGTCGTGGTCTTATGATTGACTGAAATAACAATGTACACACTGACGAAGGATATATTTGACATGTGGTCTTGGTGAGAGTACCTCAGACTAGATCCGTGAAGATCCGGGTTAGAATAAGTCTTCCGCAACCCATGCTTGCCGTAAAAGGCGACTATGCTTGTCGTAAGAGGTGACTAACAGGGTCGGGTGGTCAGGCTCGCTGACTTGGTTAAAGAATGTCATCGATCCAAATTGCGTGGATCAGTGGATTGTGTGGTCCAGACTCGATTATTTACAGACCGCCGTCATATAGCTGGAATATTGTTGAGTGCGGCGTTAAACAATAAACTAACCAACCAACCTTAGACTAACACTTTGTCAATAAAAACATGTCTTTAAAATAATTGAAAAAGAGATCTTCGAAAGAACCTTTCCTCTCCTGCTGTGGAATCAAGTAAACTAGATTTTGTAAGTTTGATCGAGACTTGCCTAGGCTTTTAGTAAAACAAAATCCTAAAAAATATAATTCCAAGCCATGGTGCAGAACTAAGAGTACCTCGGCTGGGAATGTCTTGCCCTCCACTGTGTGCTCCGACCCCCTCTCGTCACATGACCCCCAGTGGAGATGGAACTGCTCAAGTTGATACGTGCTGTCCAGGGGGCCCCCTGAGATAGCTGCAACACAGTTACAAAATGTTCAACACCAGCATGCCATATATGGGCAAATCTGTATCGGATGCTACAGTGAAAGGATGATATGTCGTGGCTTGGAACTTGCCAAACATTATTAAACAATATTATGTTTATGATTATCTGTAAAATGGAATTGTGAGGTAGTGTATCTGGTGTTATTATATACCTATGTTACGATGTATAAAACAGCTCCGTGAATTTATTGTATTAAGCTGTCTGGTTGAAAAACGGATGGTTTGCTAGGTGGTGTTTAAGTCGAGAAAAGTTGGATATGGGTGGATGTTTTGAGGGGGTGGGGGTGGTGGGGGGGGGGGGGGCAGTTGGATATGGGTGATGGTTTGAGGTGGGGGGGGGGGGGGGGGGCAGTTGTATGTGGATGGATGGTTTGAGGGGGACAGTTGGATGTGGATTGATGGTTTGAGGGGGCATAGTTGGATGTGGGTGGAGTGTTTGAGGAGGGGACAGTTGGATGTGGATGAATGGGTTGAGGGGGCACAGTTGGATAGGGGTGAATAGTGGAGAGTTTGTGTTACAACCCCATGGGGACACCTGGTACAAATGCCACCAACAACCTATTCTTGTTCTGAGGGTGGAGTTAAGTTGTTCGTGTAGTCAAGCTCGGTTCAAGCGTCCAGTCACGCGTTCACATGGCCCACACTCGACTATTCACAAGCCTCTGTAAAATAGTTTGATCTTGCTGATGTTTATTTAAAGTGGAACTCACTCGACGGTTCCCGGATATTGGCCTTGACGGAGAACCCTGTGTTCTCGAAGTCCATGTTCTGTTCGATGAAGTACTTGACAGAAAGAGGGTTGGCCTCGAGCTTCTGGTCGAACTCGACATTGGTCGAGTTGATGTCCACAGGAGACTGTTGCTTGCCCGCGGCTATGGGGAAGTTGTTGACCCATGACTTGGGTCCTGAAAAACCAGGAATATCATGTGATGACAGACAATGTGGCATAATGATACCAGACAACCTGACATGACAGACTTTAAGACAAAATTATAGCGTTCCTACGACGATCTGGTTTCCCAAATGCAGCACATGTATCCGACCTGAACAGGCAGTGTCAAGGAAGATAACCGTGGAGCATGCCAAGTCGAAACGGGTTATATTCAAATTAAGGGTAGGTTGGTGATGACATAACTATTTATCACAGAATAAGGACTGACATTGCACAGTTTCTGGTGAATTAATAGGTTTGTATTGGGCGGGGTAGGTTTTGGAGATGTTTTATTATGCAATTAATCAGAATATTGTGACCTTAGTAACAGAACCGGCCAAACCCATATTCTATGTATACAATCGAAATTATTTCTATGTTCAATATTCCGCGAGTGTCAGTGTTATCTCACACTGTAGCATGTGCCATGTTGCTGACATACCACGCCAAATTAGTCAAGTGGATTTCGGTTGTTGCTTGTTTGGTGTTTGTTGTGTTTGAGTCTGGTGTAAACCAATGTCACACAGGCTGTGTACATCCTCGTGACATTCAAGCAAGCATAAACATATCCGTTATTATCAAGAATATACGTAAGTTATGACAAGTTCAAGCGCATTTTGAAATGTCATATATTCAACCCAATGAAAGGTTAAATGTCCATATGTATGACGTCATTCAGAGGCATGAAAAGATATTGCAAAAAACAAAAGTTGTTTGGCATTGTGGCATCGTGGAGAGAGATATAACTATCCACGTCCATACGGCAGGGTATGAAACTCCCAAAAAATTCAGCCAGACCACAGGACTGGCTAGCTGAAATACTTGCCAGCCCTGACCAAAACCTGCCTGCCCACTATAATCATATGTTTCTCAGGATAAGCTAACGGGGTTTCTTTTTGGTTACATTTTATCATTCATCTTTACATGTGAATTAATGCTTATCATCGGGAAATATTTTGAATATTTTCACATATGAAATATAACCAGACCGTCGGGCAGGGGGATTTGAAAATCTGGCAGCCCGAGTTGAAATCAACCCGTCTCGGACGGTCGGGCAGGCAGGTATTTCGAACACTGATGCCATACGGATGAACGTCCTCGTACGTTTTACACGGAGATATCTGCTTCTCCGGGGCAATAACCTTTCATATTTCGGACTGTGGTATTTGTTCTATATTAATATTTATCGTATATTGTTTCTCAAAGGTGTACACATTCTTGTATATATTATACGGTAATAACCATCTCATTTAAACAGAAACATGCTAATGCCATAGGTGATTTTATACATAAATTGATAATAATCATATCATTTAAACAGGGGAAAATGTTAATAATGCATATGTAAGATGTATAGAGATGTACACAGAGATATCCGTACCCACATATCACTCATATCTGTCGTACAGATATAAAAAATAAACATGGAGTGTCTGAGCAACATCCGAACTCAATCGATCTCAATCGATTGAGATTTATATTTCTTCCTGTTAACATTGTTTCAATTCAATATATTAAAATAAACATTAAATCATAACTTGTAGTAGTTTACTGATCGTTTATAGAAAAATAGTGTTGAATATGGCTTAAGATTTATCTGGGAATTGCCGTTATACTTAGGCGCTGTTAAAACCTGGTCATGTGGTATGTAAATAAGGATTAAGGCTGCTCCCTGTTATACACAAAGAGCCATCAGGGACGGCATCCGTCGTGCACAGTCCGTCGTGTCCTGTGTGAAGGCACCGCGGGTATCGGGAGGTCGATGGCGTTCTGCCAGACAACTGACGCGGTTGCACTGACTTCATAAGCCCCACCTGACAAACTTAATGGGTATTTGTCACTTTTACCTTACCAACAGATACAACAGACCTATGTTAAGAGAAGAATATAGGTGTCACTTGTGGAGCATTCCCGTAACGAGCGGTGCACCTTGCCTTAAGGGAAACGCCGGCACTGCTTGTAATATTTTAGAAGTTTTAAAAAAAGGCGTTTCTACGAAGTAGCACAGAGATTTTAAATAGATACTTTGAAGAAGTTTATAAAAAGAGACAAAACCTAACTGTGAAGTTTGCAAAAATATTGCATTCACTGAACATTGGAACTTGAAGTTATCCAAAACAAAATCAATTGTATTTGGAGGATCTGCAAAAGAAAATAAACTTCAAT
Organism: Haliotis rufescens; assembly: GCF_023055435.1. Taxonomy (NCBI): domain Eukaryota; kingdom Metazoa; phylum Mollusca; class Gastropoda; order Lepetellida; family Haliotidae; genus Haliotis; species Haliotis rufescens. The sequence continues at coordinate 3,503,622 of NW_025964002.1, read as the reverse complement.
TTAAAATGGGCCATCAAATCGTTGAGGTAGTGGACTCCTACTCCTTTCATGGAGTGGTACTAATGAGAACAGGATCTTATAAAGCCGCTGTCAATACACTGAGAGGAAAGGCTATGCGAGCATGGTATAAGATTAAACGTTCACTGAACATCAACTTCTCATCTGCTAGCAGACATTCTCCTACGCACATATGTCTTAATCGTACCCATTGCGTCATCTGGAGCCGAGGTATGGGGCTGCAAAAAAGACCTCTAAAAGACCTGCGCACGAAATGTATCAGAGTTGGTCAAAATTATTATCAAATGAGATCACAATCAAAATAGATAAGCAGATCCCGAGAATGCCAAAAAGACAGGTAATATTGGATGCGTCGGTGAATTAAGCATGTACTCTGATTCTGTACATATATATGTCCATGTATAAGTTTTACCATTGCATGAGAGACATAGATTATGACAGGCCTCTATATGCTGCGCACCAGGGGGATATTCATTTGGCCTCCAACAAATGTCCTGTACATCTCCTGTTAAAGATCTGATGACACACCTATTTCAAAAATTCAAAAGTGAAAATGTCACTTACTCAAAATTTAATGAAGCTCTTCAAACCAAATTAAGAAATATATTTCTCATTGAAAGTGACCAAGCAAACATTGATAGCTCAAATAGACATTTAGGAATTATCAAAGATAAATTTGAACTTTAGAAGTATGTTTCAACAGTAAAATGTAAAGATCATAGATCAGCTCTAGCTCAATTAAGACCCAGTTGCCATAATCTGGAGATTGCAAGAGGCAGATACCAACACGCCTGCCGACTAGGTACATGTAGAAGATGACATACACTTTCTTCTGTGCTGTCCTCACTACAGTTATGAAAGACAGCTGCCTCTTGTAACACTAGATTTATCAAACTGTCAAAATGATAACGATGGTTGCTATTATCTTGCATCCCTGTTTAGAAAAAGCTAAATCTGTCACAAAAATACTTTATTTTTACTCTACAGTGTAGCTGGTTGTTTTCTGTACAAAAGAAATTCTTGATTCTATAATAAGAGCCCGCCCAAAAGAACGAATACTGCGAATACTGACGGTGTGTTAAAAGCCTTTATCGATGCCCTGCCGAATTATTGCAATATCATTTTAGAAAGTTGTAAAATTCTAAATAACAAGAACTATTACACCGCAGCAAATTACCGTTCTCGGTTCCGTATCCCCAACTCATGATGACTGCTGTGTGTTGGTGCTAAGTCTGAACTGACGGACTGCCTGCCTGCTTGAGACTGCTGACTCGACAACCAGGGCGGAGCAATATATAGCCAACCAGCCTGCAACAGCACATGAACATGACATGACAGGAGATTGGTCATGTCGGGTTCATCAGATTTGATAGATACATAACATCAATTAAGTGCAACGTTCTCAACTCATCCCTTGAGAATAAAACATGGGGATATTTACGTCAAAACAAAGGATTAGTCATTGTGGGGATTAACGTATGTTGACTGTACTTTTATCGCCTTAAAGCAGGGTTACGTATTTGTATCGGATAAGGAATTTTAACAGTGTAGTTTTACTTTGTTATCAATGTATAATGCTTAAGATTCTTAAATTGAGATGTATGCATGTATTGAGTAATATGTCACTTGGCAGTGTGTGCAGTGTGTTGGATTTAAAATACGTCGGTTAAAGTCATACCATTTTGTTTCATAACATGTCATTCTTGTGTTTGGTCAGATCTCTGATGGATATGCATCCACTCTCACAGTTTGTGTTAATTATTATATATCATATCGCATTACGCCTTGTCATATCTTATTATATTGCAGTAGCGATTGCTTATTCTTTCAAAAATAAAATCTAAGCTTTGTGTTTGTGCAAGTAAAGTCACCAGTAGATGCATCTCGACAGCAAAAATAACAGGAACAGTTTGTAAACAGAGAAAGGACGCCAAGCATGGAATGCATTTCATCATCGTAAATTGAAAGGGATATTTAGGTGACAGATCTGTCGTACACTAGGCCAGCTTTCATCCATGCGTCGTCATACGACAGTTGTGAGCATTGATTAGGTCCAGTTATGTCTGTGACGTGGTCATCTATCACGGGGGACAATATATGGACGTGCCCTTGTTCCGGTCATTCCTAACAATCAACACATGAGCGGAATAGACAGGTACTCCCAAATAGAATTACGTCCACATCACCTGATTAACCTGCTCATTTACAACCCTAATCCCCTTATATCTGTGATCTTCGGACCACAGCTCCTGACTAGAACGCTGCAAGTAATTATACAGGAGTACACTGGTGCTTTCGTGGTGACGATTAATTCTTTTACAAAACCGCTGTACCCCTAGTTAGAGTTTAAAATATATCTATATTTGAGGAAGAAGAGACACCTCAATGAGGAAAAGGAATGTCTCTCATTATGAGAAATAAGAACATGTTTTGTGGTTTTCGTCAGTGATATTTCAGATATACAATTTGTTATGTACGACGGTGTCTAATTGATGTAGGCATCAACTGTGTTATTTAACTGGATTTGAAATATGGAACAGTCAGGAGCTACTTCAAATACTTATCGAGGATGATAGAGCCAAGGATTAGTGTAACGCTGCGCAGAAAAGAAGATCTTGTTTTAGAATATAACTGTCAACAGATCAGTAACGTGTGGTCAACAGTCATTCCAGAGCTCTTCTCCCACTGTCCAGCCTAACAATGGCAGTATTATATGACCCCTCTGGTTCCATAACAGAAACTAAATTGGCATCAAGGACATGATAAATTTACACCAGCTGTATACAAGACAGGGCCATGCTGTGGAAGAGCTGAGCCAGGGGTATTAGATTACTTGATTCAAACGGGACTATTCAGTCATACACCGGACACAGGCGTGGATATGCTAATACCACACAAAGCAATAACCTTCCCGTCGCAATAATCCTCAGGAATTGTGTTTGGTCGCACAGCGTGCGATCTAGTGGAACGGGGGACGTTATGACTTATAATGTCCCATCTTACACACAGCACGTCAAAGCCTCTACATACACTAGTGCTGTCCTCTCGCAGCAGATCACATGTAGTCCGCGAACATTCCAGTCATCCCCAACCACAACAATAATCTACAGGAAACTGTGTTTAGTCTCCCAGATAAAAGCAATGGGAGACGATATTCACATTATAACATATATATGCCAGACCACATTAGAAAATTGGATTTTGCGAATGAACATAAAATAAATCTGGTCATATGACCAACAATGGAAACCGTAATTACAAATCAACAGTCCATAGTGACAAGTACATACTTGCAAATAAAACTATGTATATCATAATGTAAATAAATAGTTATATCATATAAACTACAGGACAAACAAATGTATACACTGTTTGATGGTGGCTTATAATGAAACAAACAGGATTAATCGATGGTGATGTATTTCATACGGGTATCATAGTTGCATTTTAGACCTTTAGCTTTTAGTGTTTTACGACTGTTTTCTGCATAGTAACTTTCTAATAACGTTCGTAATGTTTTGGTAAAATCAAATTTGCAAGTGGTTACTTTCACACAGACGGCTCACTTGAGATATAAAGTGTTTTGTGATCTAAGTAGACTAACATCTAGTCTCTGAAATGAACATAGTTTACAGATATAAACAGTTGTTACCTTCTCTTAACAAAACATAATTAAAAGGAACCAGGAGACTCTCTTCATAAATGTAGGCGTGGCCACTAGTATAGAAATGCGTGGGTTGTATTGGATATATTTGTATCAGGGTCTGTATGACAGTCTATGATCTAAGTGACAGTGTGTCAAAATAAACTGATGACGAATGAGTGACGACTTAAGATGGAGCCTGATGTAGGAGGCCGATTAACATGATCCTCACTCCCTGGACAGCTGAGCTTCTGCTTAGCTCTGTATAGTGTTCTGTATGAATATATATTTTCATATTTCATATACCGCATCCGTGCTCTAGAGGTAGAGGGGTTCGATCCCCGGCCGCGTCATACCAAAAGACGTTAAAGGATTGTAAAACAAGAACTGGTCGGTTCGGAGTCAGTATACTGTGCCCGAGTGGGATATTCACGTTAAACTGCGGCATGGTATCTCTGCGTGCTAGCACTATAAATGTAAGTAACTTCCGTTTACCTTTGACAATCTGTTCCCGATGGCCCCATAAACAGGTAAGGTCCTGACTATAAGCCCTCACAATTTGTATCTAATTTAGAAAATAATAAATACGTTTTATCATCTTTTCTCCAGAACATACCTCTGATGTTTAATTACCTTGTTGCACTAACAACAGCTCATTAGCGAGACGAACTCATTGTGGATTAGAGATTAATGGGGTTAGTGTAGTTTCGTGTAGGATGGGGATTAGCACTTTCAGTTGTCTGTTAATTACTCAATTGAGTACTAGTGACGAAGAAGAAGAAGATGTTTATTTCTCATGAATCACCTAGGTGACATAAAGAAGTTGACAATAGAGACATATATACAAAGAAATGAGACAATAGTTAGTGGAGCACACGCAGTCCATATTTTACATACTGGGCTAGTCGTAAGAGGAGAGGTTTATAAGAACAAGTCATAAGTGAAACAAATATTTCAGTATTTGGATATTTACAATAATATAATGGGAGATATTTATTTCTTAAATGATCCAATTCATGGAATATTAGTATAAAATGGAATTCATCACCAATTTTTTTTTAACAAATAGAGCAAAGCCTATCTTCCCTATTGACGTTATATCATCGGCCAGTTTCAATTGGGTGGTTGGTGGTTCTGATTTTAGTAAGCCGTAAATTATGAGGTAAATACAATAAGCAGTCTTCTACTGAGAGGATATCTTTATACAGATTATAATAGTGTCCTTTTGAGGAATTTACTCTTCTACAGTTTTGACGTTAGCCTTTATCCACTGTACACTGGGAAATTCCTGAGACAGCCAAATGTGATTCAGACCTGTACTTTGTAAAATACGTTGGCTTTCATTTACTAGTGGGAACTTAAACTCTGGATGGGCAATTTGGAGTTTGAACAAAAGTTTGTACATTAAACCTGATAATTTGGTTTCTGACAGAACTATTTTGCACCAATATGATACCATTCTTAACTTAACATGGATGTTTAATGGGTATCTCCCCAATTCCCCGTACACCATGAAATCAGGGGTAGTTTGCTTAACCTTCAAAGGCAAACTTAAGTGAACACGTTCCAGTATAACAGTATTTTCGAAGCCCCAAACTTCGGATCCATACAACAATATAGGTTGAACAAGATAGTCAAACAGTTTAAGTTGACAGTCAATTGGTACTTCTAATACTCGTATTTTTCTAAAAATAGCAAACATTGCTCTAGAAGATTGGTCAGATAATAGTTTAATGGCTGACAAAATCGACCGTTGCTTGAAAATAAAATGCCCAGAAAGACGTATCGTTTTTCAATAAGGAGAATCGTATCTTGAAGTCTAAATGTTCAGGCAATTTTAAAAGATCGTTTAGCAAAACCTACAATTTTTGTTTTAGTAGTGTTTACCTTGAGTTTCCAGTGATTACAATAATTTTCAAATACCTTTAAACATGGTTTCAGGTCGGAAGGCGTCTCAGACATTAGGACTGTATCATCCGCGTAAGGAATTACCTATAGCTTGATAAAACTTCCAATTTCTTTTAGAACATAATCATTTACTTTTTCAAGACCAATAACATCGTTATCTGACAAAAAAGACTCAAGGTCATTTAGATAAAGGGCAAAGAGAAATGGCGATAAGTTTTCTCCTTGCCTGACGGCTTCGTCACTGATGCGTTTGCAACCACACTGACTGCTAATCTTCTTATCAAGTCAAATACACTATGTATCATGTCTCTGGAGACCAAGAAAATGTATCTAGATGGCAGGTTTTTCACAAGGTTTCTATTTAGTGAGAATTCACTGTATATGTGACAGTTCGAGAAATACAGTGGGGAAATATATTCTTCTACTTGGATTGTGATAATCTTCTATTTGAACTGTGACGACGATGATGACGTTGTTGTTGTTGTTGTTTTAGGATTGATAAGATTTCTGTTTTTGTATTACTATTTTCGTATTGATATGATATTGGTTTTTAGATATTGATAGAATTTCTTTGTCTGTTCCATCTCTCAGAAAAAAGTTAGTTCGGCATTCGCTTTCGCATCTATTGGCTTTGGCAAATCTACGACAGACAGCGGATCTTGTTTTAACTTATCCCAGACTTGGGCTTGGTCTTGGCATTCCAGTAACACGTGAGCAAGTGGATTCACGTTTATTGCAGTGGGGCTTACCTTGTCACAGTGTTTTTTGTGCCCGAGTCTGAGGCGTGAAAAATATAGTCACCAACGACTGAGCTTCTACTTGGATAGTGATACTCTTCTACTTGGACTGTAATACTTTTCTACTTGAACTGTGACGACTATGATGACATAGTTCTTTTTGTTGTTGTTTAATTAATTAATTACTTTAAGTAGTAATACTGGCCACTGTGGTTTATCATGTGAGTATATACTTTCATGTTAGGCCGGTGGCCTCATTACGGAAGAAGCAATACAATCATTTCGTGTTCATATTCAGCCCAAAATAAAGCAAAAAACTCAAATCCTAAACAAATGAGGCGTTTGGAGTTATTTGATTTTGTAATATACCTCATTATGAGGAATAAGAGCATGTTTGTTTTGTCTTTGAGATTTCCGATATTCAGTTCCATTGTATGTTCCGTGTACATTACATGTCATGAGAGCAGCGACATGACTGCCCTCACCACCTCTGACACGACCTTCTTCCTATCTGCGACCCGAGTAATTAATATGAACCGCTGACGATGAGACACTCTCGTGCATCTCACGTGCACTTCGCAGATCCCTCAGCGGGTACATACGAGCGCGTTTCGGTGAGTTCAACCACACAGTTGTTTTCAAGATCAAATTAAAGGATCTCACCTTTATAACAAAAAACAGCTTATCAAACCGCAAACGGCATCTCCCTCCCTCTGCTCTGGCTGTTTCCATTACTGATGAATGACTTTTACTTTTATTCCTCAATCTGCCGTCATACTAAGACCGTTACCGTTACGCAGAACATATTCCTTTGTGCCATAATCTCTAGTTTGACTGCGATTGGTTTACCATTGTTTATATGATGACATCTTTCAATTTGCATATCAGAATCGTCCATTTTCATAATGTCATTTATAATGTCACGAACACCGTGTGGCCCGCTGGTCTACAATACCTAATTAAGCCGACACGTCGTGATAAAAAAATAAGGACAAAAATTCAATCACTCAAAATCTGTAACATTGTCATGGTTTCGGAGTACTCTGACCAACCTTTGTCCACATCAAGGTTTAACATGAAACCACCATATTGGACTGTATTTTAATGTCACCATGAGTGTCAGTAGACAAAAAAGGACTCTTCAAAGCGGCATAAAACTAAATTCATTCACTTAAAATCTGGAACATCTTTCAATGCCAAGTCAGCAAGCCACCTTTTGGGATTCCAGTGGATGGATGAATGGCCAAACAAGAAGAACAGTACACATCTTTTAATCAACAACTATATACTAGGCACTGATTTATTGCAATAGCAAAAGAAAATAATAATGACATCCGTCCCTATGGACTTCCGTACAATGGTGTAATGAATGATGAAAGACGTTGAATTAATGTTGAAATTTCATGATCCATTCACGCCAGAACCTCTGATACTCAGTGATGGTGGGACCCTTTGTTCAGCGACCAATCAGTCACTAATGAAATGCTGCTCGGATCTTTCTGCTGCCAAGCTCACACGGTGGCCTGTAGTTGTCGACGATGCAGTCGCCATCGCCGTCGCAGTCCCCCCAACACAGGCTTCGAAGGGCCTTTAACTGAAAGCAAAATATAACTTACTCAGAGATTGAATAAGAGATAATAGATTTTATTTTAATCTCAACTTTTAGGTGTTTCATGTTTTGGCAAATATTCGAGACTGATTATTCTCCGGCCTTGACGTTTATTATGTAGAGGTGTATAAAGGCCTCATATATTTCTGTACTGCTGTTCTTGGAAAGAATAATGTTTGGTTTTATTTGACAGAGAGAAGAATTATTTTTGCACTGAACAGGAATGGTAAGTTTGGAAAACAGGAGACGGCTTTTCGATCAAATGCTGACTTACTGAATGAAAATGATTCAACGATTGTTAATAACTAGGGATAAGTGTAAGCTCTTATGTAAGTTGTATAGGATATTGTTAATGGGAGTGACCTTTATCCCAGTTAACAAGCATAAACATATACTGAGGGGCAGCCGAGTTCAAAGTTTGAAAGAACTGTTATTAAATGTATGCCTATTTAACACAGTGTTGAACGGTGAATCATTATTAAATCTACTCAGCATGCAAATATATATGCAGTATATTTCCATTGTATTATGGGCCGGTGGCCTGAAGTACCGAATAATTTGTCTGTCTGTCTGTCTTATTTAACAATAAATTAATTTCAACTTTAATTTTAATTTTAATTTTCAATCAACTATATTCTGTGTAAATCTAGATGATCTGTGCTTACCTGACTCTCCGACACCACCATGTGTTCTTTAAATACTATCCACGTGACACTCTCGTAGCAGGGGGGCGTGGTCAGAGACCCGGGATAAGTCCAGTACTCGGACATTGTGTCTGGAGAGAAGAAGAATTATTGTACATGATTTCTACATACACATGCAGCGGTTAGGCTTAGAGTCGTAAGTTAATTTAGACACTTTTATTTTTCATTTATTAACCGTGTCCAGTTACCAAATTGCATATTCGGCATTCCGGCATATCCGCCATTAAACTATTTTGATTCCTATTGATTCATATAGTGTATGTGGATGATAGAAATTATCGTTCTACGTGATATGATAGGAATTTTATATTGAATGGATGAAAACATTACTGGATATGAATGTAAAGGTAAAGAACTGACGGAATACGAGAAGGGTAAAGACAGATGGACAGATGGAAACATGGATTATGAATAAGAGCTTAACTCACCTGGGAGGAAACATTTGGGGTTGAACTGGCCTTTGACCTCATCATGTTTGGAACGGAACTTGACAGCATCTAAACCGTCGGTTAAAGGTTTGAAACCCGGATGCTCAGCGCCAACCTGAAGACAAATGCGTGTAAATCACCCTCAAATGCTTGTCACTTGCTTGTCTCTCAATGCGTTCACTTCTATGTTGGATGAGACAGGTTTGGAGCGAAGGGTTGAAACACAGGAACCCAAAGGTCAGATTAGAATGCTCAAATTGTACGTCTTGTTATGATCCATCTACCCTAATTTATGTATAGTACTTGATTGTAGAAAGGAATATAGTTTCATTATTTTAATTAGGGACATCGACCCAAAATCAGTACATAGTCAAAGTGTGAGAAGCATTCACAAAATATACAATTCACTTGTTACGTTTTGCACCAAACCTTTTCCCTGCATTACATATATTGTGCATGCGCTTCATTCGCTCCGCAGATCTAAAGGTAAAATGTACACGTTTCATTAAACAGAGACTTTAGTTGAGGGACCTACCTCCAAGAAGATGCCAAACACTGCCAAACCATCATGCTTGTCTGCAGCTTCTCCGAAGCTGGAATATTTATCACGGTTCCAATGGACCAGATGAAGCTGAAAACAGATATTCAATTGTAAAAGACGAACTCAATATCAAATCGAATATCGAAAATATTGAATACTGTTTACTTAAGATTTGCGTGTTTACTTCTGGCAAAACTAAGTGGAGAGTAATTATGACTCCAAATTATTGTTTTGTAGACCATTACTTTAGAAGGTACGTCATGAAATGATACAAGTTCACATAAACATTGGGAAAAGATACGTGTTGTGGTCTTATGATTTGCTGAAATAACCATTTATACACTGACGGCGGATGTATTTGACATGTGGTCTTGGTGAGAGCATGGACCCTAAATATCGTATTAAGTGTCCATGGTGAGAGTACCTCAGCTGAGAATGTCTTGCCCTCCACTGTGTGCTCCGACCCCCTCTCGTCACATGACCCCCAGTGGAGATGGAACTGCTCAAGTTGATACGTGCTGTCCAGGGGGCCCCCTGAGATAGCTACAACACAGTTACACAATGTTCAACGTCAGCATGCTAGATATGGGCAGATCTGTATCATATGATACAGTGAAAGGATAATTGTCTATGTATCGATATGGCGGGGAAATCATAATATATTGCTAAACAATATTAGTTATGGTTTATGATTATCTGTTTAATGGAATGGGTTTTATATTTTGCACCTGTGTTACTATGTTCAACACAGCTCGTCGCATCTATGTATTAAGCTGTCTAGGCGGACAAACGGATGGTTGGCGAGGTGGTGTTTAAGTGGAGAAAGTGTGAAATGGTTCGGGTATGAGTGGGGGTTAGTTGGGTATCGTTGGAAAGTATGATGACTGTAATGTGAATTGGGGAGAATCTATTTGTTATGTGGGGACACCCGGAATAAATGCACCCAAGTAACCGATGCTTGTCATACGGGTGGACTAAAACGGCTCTTGTGGTCAGGCTCAATGACTTGTTGATTCTATTTTATAGTAGCCTGATAGCGTTGATTGTTGGTCATTTTTCCAGGTACTCGACTATTTACAAATGTCTGTGATTGACCAGGATATTCCTGACTGTGGCGTTAAACATCATTCACCTTCTCACGTTAAATAAGCAAGATGTTCATTGAAAGTGACTCACTGGACGGTTCTCGGATGTTCGCCTTGACGGAGAACCCTGTGTTCTCGAAGTCCATGTTCTGTTCGATATAGTACTTGACAGAAAGAGGGTTGGCCTCGAGCTTCTGGTCGAACTCGACATTGGTCGAGTTGATGTCCACAGGAGACTGTTGCTTGCCCGCGGCTATGGGGAAGTTGTTGACCCATGACTTGGGTCCTGAAAAAACAGGAATATCACGTGATGACAGACAATGTGGCATAATGATATCAGACAACCTGACATGAGAGGCACGGCTTTAAGACAAAATTGTAGCGTTCCTACCACGATCTGGTTTTCCAAATGCAGCACATGTATCCGACCTGAACAGGCAGTGTCAAGCAAGATAACCGTGGAGCATGCCAAATCGAAAAAGATTGATGAAATTGATTTCAATAAAATTCAGGATGGGCTGGTGATGACAATACTGCTTATCACAGAACGAGGGCGACATAGCACAGTTTCTGTTGCATCAATATGTTTGTATGGTGCGGGGGCAGTTTACAAGAAGTAATATTATGTACTAATACAATTTCAATAAAATTATATATGTAACATGACACAATACATAAACTCATTGATTGAGTTAATTCATTTTGGATAAAATGTAACATTGCCAGAGAGACATGGATCATGACAGGCTTCTATATGCTGCGTATAAGGAGGATATTCATTTGGCTTCATCCCAAATGTCCTTTAATATGTTAAACATGTGATGACACACCTACTTCCGAAATTCAAAAGTGAAAATGCCTCTTGTTCAAAATTCAATGAAGCTCTTCAAACCAAATTTAGAAATTTCTCATTGAAAGTGACCAAGTAAACATTGATAGCTCAAATAAACTTTAGAAGTATGTTTCAGCAGTACAATGTAAAGAACATAGATTAGCCCTTACTTAATTAAGACTCAATCGCCATAATCTGGAGATGGAAAGAGGGAGAAAACACCATCAACCCTGCCGACCAGAGAATATGCAAAATCTGTTACCTAAACAAGGTAGAAGATGAAATACACATTCTTCTGTATTGTCCGAATTAGTTATGAAAGACAACTGCTTCTTATAACACTCGATTTATTAAACTGTCAAAATGATCACACGAGTGTTGACATTATCTCTATACTCTATATCTCACCCAACAGAACGAATACTGTGAATACGGACGGTGTGTTAAAGGCTTTATCGATGCCCTGCTCAATTATTGCAATATCATTTTAGAAAGTAAAATAAACAATAACAAGAACTTCTACACCGCAGCAACTTGCCGTTTTCGGTTCCGTATCCCCAACTCATGATGACTGCTGTGTGTTGGTTCTAAGTCTGAACTGACGGACTGCCTGTCTGCTTGAGACTGCTGACGCGGACAACCAGGGCGGAGCAATATATAGCCAACCAGCCTGCAACAGCACATGAATATGACATGGAAGGAGATTGGTCATATCGGGTGCATCAGATTTGATTGATATATAACATCAATTAAGTGAAACGTTATCAACTTATCCCTTGAGAATAAAACATGGGGATATTTACGTCAAAACAAGGGATTAGTCATTTTGGGGATTAACGTATGCTGACTGATGCTTTGTCGCCTTAATGCAGGGTTATGTTTTGGTATCGGATAAGGAATATAAAATAGTGTATTTTCACATTGTCATCAATGTATAATGCTCAGAATTCTTAAATATATATATATATATATATATATATATATATATATATATATATTTAAGAATTCTATAGATATATATAAGAATAGATATATATAATGTAATCAATATATATATTTCATATCTTGTCATTTTTAAGATGTCATTTTATTCTTGTATTTGGTCAAATCGGTGATGGATATGCACTCACAGTGTGTGTTTCTATTTCATTAATCATATGGTATTACTCCTTGTTATGTCTTATTATATCTTGCAGTAGAGATTGCTTATTCTTTCAAAAATAAAGTCTAAAGCTTTGTGTTTGTGCAAGCAAAGTCATCAGTAGATGCATCTCGATAGCAGAAATAACAGGCACAGTTTGTAAACAGAAAAAGGACGCCAAGCATGGAATGCATTTCATCATCGTAAATTGAAAGGGATATTTAGGTGACAGATCTGTCGTACACCAGTCCAGCTTTCAACCATTCGTCGTCATACGACAGTTGTGTGCATTGATGAATCCAGTTATGTCTGTGACATGGTCATCTATCACAGGGGACAATACATGGACGTGCCCTTGTTCCGGTCATCCTTGACAATCAACACATTAGCGGAATAGATAGGTAATTCCATTTAGAGATACACCGACATCACCTAATTAACCTGCTCATTTACAACCCTAATCCCCAAATATCTGTGATCTACGGACCACCGCTCCCTACGAGAATACTTCAATTAATTACACAGGAATACACCGGTGCTTTCATAGTGATGATTAATTATCAAAACAACACCGATTTTTCCACCGAATAGATTTAAAATATTTTTAAATACATATGGAAGGGTGGATGCAGGGGTATGGTGAGAGGGGGGTGTATGTGTGTAAGGATGGGTACGGATACATGAATATGGTCTGATGAATAGAGGGGATTGGTGCGGAGTTTGTGCGTGCGTGCGTGTGTGTGTGTGCGTATGCGTGCGTGCGTGCGTGCGTGGGGATACGAGGGATAACGGACGTAGATATAGTGAGATGATTGTGTAAGTAAGTTAAATGTTTGAGGATGCATTTTTGCAGGTATGAGTAGGGATACGCAGGAGGACATGCAGACTTGAGGTTGGTCTTAATGATGTCACTTATAACGTTTTATTGTAATATTGTAATCTATAAATGTTGTACGCATTTGTGACATAGGTCGTACTGGCCGGGCATTGTACATATCTAATAACCGAACAATGTAGCGAATTTTATGTTGTACAATGCGTGACACATATTAAAATATTCTTCTTTTCTAAATTTGAGGAAGAAGAATATATCTCAATATGAGGAAAAATAATATATCTCAGTATGCAAAATATAAAAATGTTTGGTGGTTTTCGTCAGTGATAGGGGGCGGTCGGATAACCTAGTTGTTAAAGCGTTCTCTCGTCACACCGAAGATCCGGGTTCGATTCCCGACATGGGTACAATGTGTGAAGCCCATTTCTGGTGTCCCCCGCCGTGATATTGCTGGAATATTGCTAAAAGCGGCGTAAACCTATACTCAATCACTCACTGGTCAGTGATATTTCAGATATATAATTTGTAATGTACAACGGTGTCTAATTGATGGAGGTATCAGCTGGATTTGAAATATGGAACAGTTCAAATGCTTATCAAGGATGATAGAGCTTGGGATTAGTGTAATGCAGAAAGGAATATCTTGTTTTAGAATACAACTGTCAACAGATCAGTAACGTGTAGTCAGCAGACATTCTTCTCCCACTGCCCAGCTTGTCAAACGACGTTATTATATAATTATAACTATCACATCTGGCTCTAAGTTTTCATCAAAGACATGACAAATTTACAATTTGGTCCAAATGGTCCTGGTGTCCAATGGACCGTGCACCAGCTGTATATAGGACAGGGCCATGCTGTGGAAGAGCTGAGCCAGGGGTATTAGATTACTTGATTTAAAGGGACTATACAGCCATACACAAGACAAAGGCCTGGGTGTGCTTATACCACACAGATCAATAACCTTTGCATCCCAATAATCTTCAGGTAATTGAAGTTTGTTCGCCCAGCGTGTGATCCCGTGAAACGGGAACGTTATGACATATAATAACCCATCTTACAAACAACATGTCAAGATTCTACATCCACCAGTGCTATCCGCTGTCGCTGTCTGCAGATCACATGTGGTCAGTAGACATTCCAGAAATCCCCTACCACCACAATAATCTACAGGAAACTGTGTTTAGTCGCCCAGCGTAAGATCATAGCAATGGGAGACGAATTTCAAACTATATATATATGATCATGCGAGGCCACCTCAGAGCTTTGGAATTTTTATGAATGAACATAAAATAATTCTCGTCATATTCATAACAATGGAAACCGTAATTACAAATGAACAGTCCATCGTGATAAGTACATAACTGCAAATAAAACTATGTATAATTTTGTAGCATAATGTAAATATAATAGTTATATCATATATATGCAGGACAAACGAACGTATACACTCATGTTGGATTTGGCTAAAAATGAAAAGAAACAACTTTAATCGATGGTGATGTATTTGAATCGGGTGTCAAGTTGGATGTTAGACCTAAGGTTTGCAGCGTTTTTGCAGCTGTTTTCTGCAAAGTGTATACTTTCACTCAGATGGCTCATTTGAGATATAAAGTGTTCAGTGATCTAAGTAGACTAACATGTAATGTCCGAAATGAACATAGTTTACAGATAAAAACAGTTATATTCTTTAACAAAACGTAATAAAAAGGAGCCCAGAGACCCTTCTTAAATCTAGACTTGCCCACTAGGATAGACATGCATGGGCTGTATTGGATATATTTGTTTCAGAGTCTCTATGACAGACTATGATCTAAGTGAAAGTGTGTCAAATATAGAGTGAGGGCGGATGAGTGACGACTTAAGATGGAGCCTGATGAAGGAGGCCGATTCACATGATCCTCACTCCCTGGACATCTGAGCTTCTGCTTAGCTCTGTACATGTATATTGTTCTGTATGGATATAGATTTTCATATTTGCTTCCCCTAACTTAATTTCATATGTGGCGAAGATGATACAAAGGAAGAAGATATGCATCATAGATCCATAGATAGATAGTTCTTATGAATTTAGTACCAAAACAGTACTGTACAACTCCTTTAAAACAGGTCTCATTCCATTTACTAACAAATATAAACATAACAGTAATAGCATTCAATAGTATTGATGGATACAACTTTTCTTCTATCGTTGGGATATCTGTGGAAGGCATATCGACAAATATGAAACACAGTGACACATTAGCACTTTCAGCTGTCTGTTAAATACTCAATTCAGTACTAGTAACGGCTTCGTCACTGATGCGTTTGCAATCACACTGACTGCTAATCGTCTTATCAAGTCAAATATACCATGGAACATGTCTCTGTAGACCATAAAACTGTATCTAGATGGCAGGTTTTTCCCATGGTTTCTACTTAGTGAGAATTCACTGTATACGTGACAGTTCTGGAAATACAGTAGGGAAAATACTTGCCAACGGGTGATCTTCTTGGAATGTGATTGTTGCTGTTGTCGATTCAGGTTTATTGCAAAATGTGCATACATTGTCAAAGTGCTTTTGTGACTGAGGCGTGAGATGGCTATTTCAGCTTTACTTTTACGTGTATTTGAGTGTGAGCATGGCTTTGTGCGGATCTTGGGTTGAATTGTGTATTGCAATCTGACGTTTTTACTTGCGTCCCATTGGCATGCCATTGGGCTCTGGAGGCTTTGATTATGCTTTTTATCTTTAGTTTGCTGAAGGGAAAAGGCTGTAGCTCCACTTTGTCTGGAGCTGGCTTGCCAGTGTGTCTGCTTGGTATCAACCCGCTTCATCTAATTTTTTGAAACAGGTCAACAGCAGCTATTAGACAATCCAGATATAGTCAGGGATGAGTGACAGACAAAGTAGAGACCCGTGAAGACCCGGGGTAGAATAGGTCTTCAGCAACCCATGCTTGCCGTAAAAGGCGACTATGCTTGTCGCAAGAAGCGACTAACGGGATCGGGTGGTTAGGCTCGCTGACTTTGCTGATGCATGTCATCGGTGTCCCAATTGCGTGGATCGATGCTCATGATGTCAATCACTGGATCGTCTAGTCCAGACTCGATTATTCACAGACCGCCATCATATAGCTGGAATATTGTGCGGCCTTACACAACAAACAAACAAAACAAACAAAGACAAAGTAGGCGTATTGATCAATTCACTTTACTGTGAAAAGGGATTCACGAAATTAAAACAAAAAGACATTATTATTTATCTATATATTATTTACCTATGAGCCACAAACATAATGGTGTCCACAAATATTCGACACAGACACTTCACTGTTCACAACAAGCATACAATTCAACAGTGGTTTGAAGTATTTCAGTTAAAATGAGTTCTAACGACACTTTTTTCTTATCTCTATATTGTCAAACTATGTTATTTCACTTACATTTCTTGATTGAAAAAATACCTTAATTAATCTCATCCATTACTGAGAATTTGAATAAACACACTGCTTTATTAATCTCCATCTCAAGTTGTCCCTACGCAAACACCCCTATGCCCATTGATAATCTCCCCCAAACAGATTATATGGGTCAGTGACTACACGGATTGCACTGAGACATGGAGAAACCACTCATGCATGGTTAGACAACCCAGGCACAGCGAGGCTTTAAAAAATAGACGACGTGGGTTACAATCGTCTGCTTATTCATTTCCATGAATATCTATGTGAGACGGGAGCCAACACAGCTCCACCTGTTTCCCTGGTCCGATAGTTTTGTATATTCGTATAGAATATTATTGAATGCGTTTGGTCTCGAGTTTGAGTTTCTGCCACTGATCGCTTGCAGTGCACCCAGCGAGTCTGATAATTAAGACAAAATCAATTGTAAAGCCTATGATGCCATTCGTAATAAACATTTGCCAGTGTATGTACAAATTAACAATGTTGATGAATATGATAAAGTAATAGCAGTAATTGTACACATATTCTTTGACACTGTTCGAAGTACATTATGGAAGCCTTAAGTCAAAGAAAATCTGTAGGAACAATCATCACTGTCTAAAACATATTTTCATTGAAATCAAATGCTACTGTGTGAACAATTGAAATGTTTAGTTACCTTGTAAAGGGCCTATAGCCAAGACAACCGAAATAAAAATTGAATTGAATTAAAATTGAATAGTGAGTCTGATAGGATGACTACGTTTGCTTCCGGTTATTATAGAAATGGGCTCCGTCCGCGTGCGTGCGTTCGTGCGTTCGTGCGTGCGTGCGTGCGTGTGTGTGTTCCGAAATCGTTTCCGGAGCATAACTCAGAAACCGTTAAATATTTCTCTACGAAACTTTGCATGTCTATCAGACTCATGCTGCACTAGTGCCGTTTGCTATTTAGGAATTATTTTTTTTTAAATTTTTTTTACGTTTCCATGGCAACAACTTGGCCTTAGATTCTATAAGGGTGGTGTTTGTTCATTTGCGGGACGTAACTTAAAAAACATTGAATAATTTGTTACAAAACTTTGCATGTCTACCAGGCACAAACTGAACTGGTGCCGTTTGCTATTTAGAAATTTTATAAATTTTTATTTCTTATGTTTCATGGCAACAAGTTGGACTTAGGTTCTATTGGGTAAAGTTTGTTTCCGGAGCACAACTCAAAACACATTCAATACTTTCTAACAAAACTATGCATGTTTACCAGACACATACTGAATCGGTGCCTTTTGCTATTTAGGAATTTTGGAATTTTTTATTTTTTACGTTTCCATGGCAACAAGTTGGACTTAGGTTCTATAGGGTAAAGTTTGTTTCCGGAGCACAACTCAAAACACATTCAATACTTTCTAACAAAACTATGCATGTTTACCAGACACATACTGAATCGGTGCCTTTTGCTATTTAGGAATTTTGGAATTTTTTATTTTTTACGTTTCCATGGCAACAAGTTGGACTTAGGTTCTATTGGGTAAAGTTTGTTTCCGGAGCACAACTCAAAACACATTCAATACTTTCTAACAAAACTATGCATGTTTACCAGACACATACTGAATCGGTGCCTTTTGCTATTTAGGAATTTTGGAATTTTTTATTTTTTACGTTTCCATGGCAACAAGTTGGACTTAGGTTCTATAGGGTAAAGTTTGTTTCCGGAGCACAACTCAAAACACATTCAATACTTTCTAACAAAACTATGCATGTTTACCAGACACATACTGAATCGGTGCCTTTTGCTATTTAGGAATTTTGGAATTTTTTATTTTTTACGTTTCCATGGCAACAAGTTGGACTTAGAAAACAATAAGGGTAGGGTTCGATTCCGATTGAAATTTTCCACATCTATCAGACATATGCTGAATTGCTTTCTTTTGCTATTTATGAATTTCAGAAATTTGTATTACTGGGCATTATTTCCAGAAATATTTCCTTGCCAAACATTGCATGTCTATATATAAAGCACATACTGAACTGGTGCCATTTGATATTAAGGAGTTTTAGAAATGTTTATTTTAGAATTTCCATTGCAGCTATTTTGACATGGGCTAAGAGAAATGTTGGGTCAGTTACCTGGTTTGGGACCATAACGTGTTAAAATGGGCGGGGGATATAGATGACTTCGTCGACTATAGGCTTGTTCTAGTATTAGCGTGAGTACATGATGAATTGCCTCCCCTTCAGCAGTGAATGTTGACTGACCGTCAGACAGGCGAACCGAATGTGCTTGGGTTTGGAGCTATGGATATGGATCCTGTAACCAGCAGTGATGTTCGTAGGATTCTTAGATCCATCAGCCCAGCTGTTCAAGGTAGTTTGAATTTTAGAGATAGCTGCTGATCGTAGCAAATTTGGTTTTCTTTTTTAGTGACTTCTGATGTAAAAGCAGTGTCAACTTTGTGAGGATTGTAAAGTCCATGGAGTTTGGAACCCTTTGTAGTGACTTTCTGGTGGCTGAATTTCATCACAGTTGTGACTTCGGGTGAGTTCACGTACTAATATCCCAGATGGCTTCAGTGAGGAAACAGGGGGCACGGGTGGCCCAGTGGTCTAAGGCGCCGCGATTTGCTGTGCAGAGTTGCGTCCCTTGGGCATGCCAGGAACCTATGATTGTGGGTTCGAATCCCGGTTCGCCCCGATTATGTTTCTAGGTTTGCCAGCACCGTGCTCGTGGGTTTCACCGAAGTGGTAAACGTCTGAGACCTGCATCCCTTCGGGCTTTCCTCCCACATTAAGCTGACACGCCGTGATATAACTTGAATACTGTTAAAAGCGGCGTTAAACCCAACTCACTCACTCACTCACTCAGTGAGGAATCAGTGAAGCTTGGGTTTCATTTCGGGTGTCTTTGTCTGCCATATCTTTTTCACCAAAGGGTTTGATGTTAATTTCCAGAACGATATATTCCGCCCAGCTCTGGATGTCTGCATAAAAGTTGGTATTGCTTTTAACTGAATAGCGTCAGGCTATAGGACTGTTGACAATTTGTTTGGTGTTGGCAAATCAACAGAGATATGGATTATATCATTCTCTGAGGGCATAAACGTTTAGTGACAACATATACATACAGTACCATGCTACAGGCATGCTGCAAATTTGCTCCTGTTTTAAATGTACACACATGAGTAAACGCTTGCATGAACGGGGGATATGAATCAACCAACCAACCAACCAATCAATCACTTGTAGTGCTTCACGACCTGTTGTAAATACATATGAGTAAACGGTTGAATGGTTGATCAACCAACCAATCAATTAAGCAACCATTCAACCAATCAATCAACCAATCAACCAATCAATCACTTGTAATGCTTTTAGTGAAGTACGATATGGCGCAAATTCAATCTATAGCGGTAAATAACATGTAATATTTATAGAAAAATGTCTGTATCTTAGTACACCCTGACATAATGAACATTAAGAACGATGCTATAATATGTTCTTGATTTGCATTATCATACTGTAGGCCAGATTTGGGACACCTTCTAGCGTTTGTTGCGAGATAGAATGGGTCTTCCCTCCCCGAAAAATTGCTCGGTCTCAAGTCGCGGAACACCTTATACACGTCTCGTCACGATATGGCCGAAACATTGCCGATGTGACGTTAAACTTTAACTCACTCACTCACACGCTCACCTTCTACACGTTGACTGGGATCATCGGGTTGGGCCTAGGCCCTTGGTGTCACAGCACGAACACCCGTGGGGTCGTCTCCGTTTCTGGTTTTGGATTGCCATTAAACATACTCGATGAACTCATGATTATCAGAATCTCGTTTCAACTGAACATGCCCCCCAAGTCATTCTTCTAGATCTGTGTGGAGTTATTGACCGTAGACCGAAACAAATTGTATTGTTCCACCATGGAGTGTTTAATATGGATTCAGGTGTGTTAGTGCCAACCTGGCCTGCATCTCGGAGTTGTTTTATTTCACTGTTGGAAATAGCTTCCGCTCTGTAAGGTAAGTTACACTTTTCCTGTTTTTTTCAGTGATTTTAGTTTGACTTGATGGCATCCCTCATTTTGGAAAATTCAACTGAAAAGGAAAGTGAGAAGTCGTAATCTTCGCGTTTTAAGTGACGATTTAAACAACCCCGGAATCCATTCAGCTTTTCTGAAAGAAACTGTTTGACAACTCACATGTTGAGCATAGGTGTTTTTTATAGTGTTTGCATTTTCATTTTCTGCCAGAAATTTGTCAATGTCGCCATCATTTACATCAACCAATCTTTCTGCTATTTTTGGAACATCAGGGATGTTATTTGGGGCATCCAAGAAATCATTACCATCGAAGCATCCAGAAATGATTGATTTAGACCGAAATGTTGGGGGCGTGGCAGACATTGAAGTCACGGTTTCAGGAATCACGCGTAGTCTATAACGAGGGACTTGTCGCTCACCCATGTCAGTTTTCACCACAAAGACGTTGAAACTGTTCAATGGCTGTCTTATGTTCATTACTCTTCCAACCAATTTTCCGTCAGTCTTCACAAAAATCGTTCACTTTTACCGGGGACAACAATGTCGCCATTGTTGGTTACATGCAGGTTTAGCAGACGATTTATTCAATCAAATCTAATCTACAAGTCTCATTTTGTGTTTATGTTCCGTGTATTCAATTATCGTAAACAACATGTGTGAACGATATTTCATATGAAGGAATAGAAATTATAGTTTTAAGAACGCTTTATGTTGTAAATGACAAGTCTCGTATGGCAGAGACATGTTTGTGGAAAAAGATGAATGAACTTGATGAATGGGGAAATGTAGTTCCGGTAATGCGTCATTAACCAATGAAATTACAGGCTTTCGTAAACAGGGAGGCTACAGAAAAAATACTACCCAGCATCTCCGTTCTCATATGGGTAATAAACAGACACGCATCCTGTCTCAATCGATGGATGCGACTACTTCATTAGTAAGAATCTGATACAAGAGATTATCTACCAAAGGCATACAGACTCAAGTTCACATAAAAGCCTTGCGTATGAATACACAAGTCTACCTGCATATCGATTCGCCTGAGTTTGTCGCTACTGCGAACATGGCTTTGTCAGTACTGTGATCCCGGATGTGTCAGTAGTGTGATAGTTGGTGTCCGAGTACTGTGACCATCCGTTTGACCACACCAGGACCATGGCTTTGTCAGTACTGTGATCATGACTTTGTCAATACTGTGATCATGACTTTGTCAATACTGTGATCATGGCTTTGTCGGTACTAGTATTGTGGGTTTGTGAGTACTGTGATCATGACTTTGTCAATACTGTGATCATGGCTTTGTCGGTACTGGTATCGTGGGTTTGTAAGTACTGTGATCATGGCTTTGTCCGTACTTTGATCTTGGCTGTGTCAGTTCAGTGATCATGGGTTTGCGAGTATCATGTGTTTGTCTGTACTGTGATTATGAGTCTGTCGCTTTTGTGATCATGGCTGTGTCAGTCAGTTTGTCAGTACTGTGCACATCGGTATGTGAGTTTTATGAACATGGGTTTGTCAGTACTGTGACCAGTGGTGTCTTAGTACTATGCCTATTCGAATGTCCACACAAGGACCATGACTTTGTCAATACTGTGATCATGAGTTTGTCAATACGGCGATCATAGGTTTGCGAGTACTATGATCGCGCGCTTCACCAGCAATATACCGTTTATACATGTGTGGCCCGCTTGTCTACTATCCCTAATTAAGCTGACACGACGTGACCAAAAAAGGACCCTTCAAAGCGGCGTAAAACCTAATTCAATCACTCAAAGTCTGGAACATTTTCAACGCCATGTCATCAAACCACCTTTTTGGATTCCACTGGATGGATGAATGAATGGCCAAACAAAAAAAACAGTACACATTTCTTAATCAACAACTATATACTAGGCACTGATTTATTGCAATAGCAAAAGAAAATTCTAGTGACTTGCGTCCCTATGGACATCCGTACAATGATATGATGAAAGACGTTGCATTAATGTTGAAATGTCATGATCCATTCACGCCAGAACCTCTGATACTCGGTGATGGTGGGACCCCTTGTTCAGCGACCAATAGTATTGGCGCTTCGTTGTCCACAGAGTCGGCAGATCGCGAATGAATGTTTCATCAATTCTTGCCATCGGGGTACAATATCACACCACGTGGACTCCTTGATGATTTCCCACCATTACTCGTGATCTCTATACATGAAACAATAACTCCATAGTCTCTTGTCAAACTTTCGTTCTTCCGGAACACACATTGAATAGTGTCAGCTCATTGAATCATTCCAGCTGAATTCTATTGTTCATGATTCATATCTAGTGCTCTGTTATACTTCTGATGAGATCTGACAATGTCAGTCCATCGTTGTTTTGTGATAGTCACAAACAATTGCGGCAGTGTTTTTCAAATCCTTCCGCCAGTCGGGGCTGTTGTCCGTGTGTCAGTCAGATATCGTTAATGAAATGCTGCGCGGATCTTTCTGCTGCCTAGCTCACACGGTGGTCTGTAGTTGTCGACGATGCAGTCGCCGTCACAGTCCCCCCAACACAGGCTTCGAAGGGCCTTTAACTGAAAGCAGAATTTAAAAAAAATAAGACATGGAATGATAAGAGACAGTGGATTTAATATTCGTCTCAACTTTTAGACTGTGATTATAGTGGTTCTTATATACGATACATACGAATAGGATATTGTTTTGGGGAGTAACCATTGTCCCAACCTAAATAAACACATGCTGAGGAACAAGAAAAAATACGTAGATGGAAATAGAACGAACTGTTGTTAAATGTATAATTTTATCAAATTAACCATTAGTTCGAAAAAAGCAGTGGCTGGGTTGTTATGTGTACAAATAGATTGGTTCAATGAAGACTGTGATAAGAAATGAATTTGCAACCACAGGACCCCTACCGTGTTTGAAAAAGGCAGATTCAATGATTTTGAAAGACAGGATTTTTCAAGATACCTATCAGTGTATAATGCGAAAGTTTTTCCTTTTTTTCTTTTTATATGTTTTAAATCAAATGATATTTTTTAAGATAACCACGTAGAAGTATGAGTGCTGACTTAGGGCCAGCACAGTGTATTTTGGGATATACTATTGCTAACCTAAGATATTTTCAAGCGATGTTAAGTTCAAACATGACAACATCAAGTGAGAGTTCCTTTGGCTTCTCAATATATGTTCTCTTCACACTACCTTACAAACATTTGATTAACTATATTTTCTGTACATGTTGGTAATGTGTGCTTACCTGACTCTCCGACACCACCATGTGTTCTTTAAATACTATCCACGTGACACTCTCGTAGCAGGGGGGCGTGGTCAGAGATCCGGGATAAGTCCAGTACTCGGACATTGTTTCTGGAGAGAAGAAGAAATATTGTACATGGTCTCTACATACACATACATGGCTTAGGTTAAGACTAGTAAGTTAATTCAGACACTTTACATTTTCATTATTTAACCGTGTCCACTTGCCAAATTGCATATTCGGCATATCTGCCTTTTAAATAATTCTATTCATATTGTGTCATGAATTGACGGATAACGAGAAAGGTTAAGACAGATAAAAAGACGGAAACATGTATGAATGAATGAGAACTCACCTGGGAGGAAACATTTGGGGTTGAACTGGCCTTTGACCTGTTCATGTTTGGAACAGAACTTGACAGCATCTAAACCGTCGGTTAAAGGTTTGAAACCCGGATGCTCAGCGCCAACCTGAAGACAAATGGGAATATAGTTTCATTAGTTTAATTCGGAGCTACGGCCTTCTCGTGTTGAGATCAGTTAATCGTCAAAGTGTGAGAAGCATTCGTAAAATATAAAATTCACGTGGGACGTTTTGCGCCAAGACCTTTTCCTTGTATTACATATTTTACATGCGATTTATTCGATACGCAAGCCTAAAGGAATAATGTACACGTTCCATTAGCCCGAGACTTTAGTTGTGGGGACCTACCTCCAACAAGATGCCAAACACTGCCAAACCATCAGGTTTGTCTGCAGCTTCTCCGAAGCTGGAATATTTATCTCGGTTCCAATGGACTAGATGAAGCTGACAACAGATATTCATTTGTAAAAGACGAACTCAATATCAAATCGAATATCGAAAATATTGAATACTGTTTACTTAAGATTTGCGTGTTTACTTCTGGCAAAACTAAGTGGAGAGTAATTATGACTCCAGATAATTGTTTTGTAGACCATTACTTTAGAAGGTACGTCATGAAGTGATACAAGTTCACATATACATTGGGAAAAGATACGTGTTGTGGTCTTATGATTTGCTGAATCGTGTCCATTTGTAAAGAAAACAAGCACATAATTGAAATTGAAAAGAATATTGTTTACTTGTGACTGTACGTGTTTAAGTGGAGAGTAATTGTGACTCAAGATCTTTGTTGTTGTCCACCCATTACGTTAGAAGGTACGTCATTAAGTCATTCAGTTCGCATATCTCGAGTCTGTATACATTGGGAAAAGATACGTTTGTCGTGGTCTTATGATTGACTGAAATAACCATTTATACACTGACGACGGATATATTTGACATGTGGTCTTGGTGAGAGCATGGACCCTAAATATCGTATTAAGTTAACATATACATGGAGGTAAGCTATGTGTCGTGGTCTTATGATTTGCTGAAATAACCATTTATACACTGACCACGTATATATTTGACATGTGATCTTGGACAGAGTACCTCGGCTGGGAATGTCTTGCCCTCCACTGTGTGCTCCGACCCCCTCTCGTCACATGACCCCCAGTGGAGATGGAACTGCTCAAGTTGATACGTGCTGTCCAGGGGCCCCCCTGAGATAGCTGCAACACAGTTACACATTGTTCAACATCAGCATGCTAGATATGGGCAAATCAGATTCTGCAGTTGAAGAAAGGATGTCGTTGTATCGATATGGCTGGGAAATTGTAATTCATGATTATACAATATTAGTTTATGGTTTATGATTATCTGCATTAAAGAATAGAGATTTTATTTTACACATATATTACCATGTTCAACACAACTCCTCGTATCTTTGTATCAAGCTGTCTTGACGGACAAACGGATGATTTGCTAGGTAAAGTGGAGGCAAATGAAATGGGTGGATGGTTTTGGGGGGGGGGGGGGGAGAGAGTTGGGTATGGTTGGAAGGTTGGAGGACACCGGGTAGAAATGCACCTAAGCAACCAATGCTTGTCATACGGGTGGACTAAAACGGCTCTAGTGGTCAGACTCGAAGACTTGGTTGTTGGGTTTTATAGAACCCCGAGAGCATTGATCGTTGTTCATGTTTACATCCATTGGCTTGTACTGCCCAGGCTCGACTCTGTACGAGCGTCTGTGATGGACTAGGGTATTGCTGGTTGTGACGTTAGACAGCATTCACTGTCTCACGTTAAATAAGCAAGATGTTCATTTAAAGTGGAACTTACTTGATGGTTCCCGGATGTTGGCCTTGACGGAGAACCCTGTGTTCTCGAAGTCCATGTTCTGTTCGATATAGTACTTGACAGAAAGAGGGTTGGCCTCGAGCTTCTGGTCGAACTCGACATTGGTCGAGTTGATGTCCACAGGAGACTGTTGCTTGCCCGCGGCTATGGGGAAGTTGTTGACCCATGACTTGGGTCCTGAAAAACCAGGAATATCACGTGAAAGACAATGTGGCATAATGATATCAGAGAATGTGACATACCCCGCCAACTTGTTCAAGTGAATTTCGGCTCTTGCCTGTTTAATGTTTATTGTATTTGAGTTTGGTGTAATTGCCCCATAAAACCATGTCAGCAAGTCTGTGAGCATCCGTTGAACATCCGTTATTACCCAGAATATTATTTATCACAAGTTTAAATGCATTTTGAAATGTCATAAATTCAACCCAATAAAAGATTAATGTAAGGCATCATTCAGAGGCATATTGTCAATATACATATAACAAATTGATTTGGCATATCGTGAAAGGCGCCGTTAAGTTTATTTAATTCATTTTGTGAGACGCACCTAAACGAACACGCCATGTTTGATATACAAAACATCCGTCACCTTGTGTGTGTGGTGTATTGGATTAAACCGAGCATGGCGGCGCAAACGGAATTAACTGGAGAGAGATATAATATGACACGTCCATGCGAATTAGCGTCCTCGTGTGTCTTACAATGAGATATCTGTTCCTTCATTGTACATTTCACATTTCGGACTGTAGTATTTGTTCTATATTAATATTCAACGTATAGTGTTTCTCGAAGGACCAGCTGTTGCTTTATATACGTGACTAAGCTATACACACGCTTGTGTATACAGTATGGTAATGAGAAATGTCAATGGTATGCACGTTTTTGTTTTTACAATATGGTAATAACCATCTCACTTGAACAGGAGCATGTCTAGGCTATACCCTTGATTTTATAAAAAATATTATGATAATCATCTCATTAAAACATGAGTAAGATGCTAAAAAACACGTATGAAGGGTGTACAAATTACAAATGTCCGTTTTTTAAGCCAGGTTAGTAAGAATCATCTGTTATTTACTTTAATCATTTCCAATAAAAAGTATTTCATTGTTCCTCAGATTTGTCGATGCTTTTAACCGTATGGTCATTATAGGATAACTTATCTTATCTTAACTTATCTATCTTATCTTAACACCATTTTCCACGAATCCATCAGATTTATACACAGATATATCCGTACAAGTATATCTGTCAAAGTAGTACAATTAAATCCAAAATAAATATTGAGTGTTTGTGCAAGATCCGAAATTATGCATCCCACTTAATTGAGATTCATATTTCTACCCGTCTACACTGCTTCTACTCAATATCATAATTTTTGTAGTTACTGAACACTTGTAGAAAACAACGTTGTTGAATCTGCCTCAAGGGTGCTAGTTTTCTAGGAAGTGTCTGTTATATGCTGTCACTTTATGTCACGTGGTACTAAGGATTAATGTCCACAGAGAGCCACCAGGGACGGCATACGTCATGCACAGTCCGCCGTGCGCCTGAGTGAAGGCACTGCGGGTACCGGGAGGTCGATGGTGTACTGCCAGACAACTGACACGAGTGCACTGACTTGATAAGCCCCTCCTGACAACCTTACTGGGTATTTGTCACTTTCACCTTCACAACAGATCTACGTTAAGAGAGGGATATAGATGTCACTTGTGATGCATTCCCGTAACTAGGGACGTTGCCTTAAGAGAGACGCCTGTTTGTAATATGTTTAGATGACGTTATAAAAAAGGCGTTTCTACGAAGTAGCACAGGGATTTGAAATAGATATGCAAAACACTTTAAAGAAGTCCCTTAACCAACCAAACTCCAACTGTGAAGTTTGCAAAAATATTACAAAGTCATAATGGGCTTACTATTAAAAGGTATGGTAACTGAAAAACAATTTATGTACCGTTTTATATAAGAAGACGAACCTTCCTCCCATTACCAGGCGCTCCTTGGGGAAACTATAGTGCATATACACACCATCGGTGCGTCTAGACTTATGTGAACAGATGTAGCACAAGACGGAACCCTGTGTGTATTTCAAATATCAAGCCGCCGACAAAGGTGGGATCGTTTAGTTCAAGGGCAAAACGCGAACGAATACGGTTTACATTCACTGAACAACAAGGGGACACACCCCATGAAGAGTATGCCGAAGGATAAATACACATTGTAAAAAGTTTTCTATGCAATACATCTAACTGTCATATTCGTTCATAAAAAGGTGTATGGATTCACACAAACGAATATTTTTTTATTTCAACATCAGGACGAGACGTTGCTTAGTTACTGCATATTGTACTTGCTCGGTAAAAATAATATACGTCTCACCTAGCAACAGGTTTACAAACTTACACCTACAATGACAGTGTCATTTAAGACAAAAATAAATGTGAACGATTATAATTTAAATAATAAAAACTATAACAAATAATATTTATAAATGAATCTAAAGAAATAAATGTGATAATGAGTTTATTAAATAAATCATCTATCTATACTAAGAACTGTCCCGAAAGAAAGAATACTGCAAATATATTGCCTGTGTTTCAAAAGATCGTTATCAATGTCATGCCAAATTAATGCAATACCATTTTAAAAAGTTGAAAATCAAAAATAAGAAATCTAAAAAATCACCTTCACTGAGAAAAGATTCCGGTTGCAAACTGATTTTTGAAAGGTGCAAAAACAAAATTAAGAGTGCTCATTAACACACTTGAAATACATCTGACCTGATAAAGAACAAAGCGAGCAGAGGAATATTAAAGAACAATAAGAACTATCACACCACAGCAACTTACCGTTCTCGGTTCCGTATCCCCAACTCATGATGACTGCTGTGTGTTGGTGCTAAGTCTGAACTGACGGACTGCCTGCCTGCTTGAGACTGCTGACTCGCCAACCAGGGCGGAGCAATATATAGCCAACCAGCCTGCAACAGCACATGAACATGACATGGAAGGAGATTGGTCATGTCGGGTTCATCAGATTTGATTGATATATAACATCGATTAAGTGAAACGTTATCAACTTATCCCTTGAGAATAAAACATGGGGATATTTACGTCAAAACAAAGGATTAGTCATTTTGGGGATTAACGTATGTTGACTGATGTTTTATCCCCGAAGTCAGGGTTGCGTATTGGTATCAAATAAAAAATATTTAAATATTGTCTTTTACTCTGTCGTCAGTGTATAATGCTCAAGATTCTTAAATTGAGGTGTATGCATTTATTGAGTAAAATGTCAACCTACAGACTAACATTCAGTCTCTGAAATCCTATATTACACAATATCCTTCTTGACTTTAAAAAATAAAAAATATTTCCCTATGCTGATTTCAGAGCTAGCTTCAGCTGGATAGACTTGCTTTTGTATACGTTTCTAGATTATTATTTTTTCATAAAATAAATATATATAGCGGTCATGGTGCAGGACTAGTAAACCTATTGTGAATGGCGGAAGTTTGTCAGTGTGTTTAGTGCGTTGGATTGAATATACTTTGGTAAAGTCACATCACATAATTTCACAACATTTCATTTCATTCAAGATCATAACATTGTTGTTCTTGTATTTGATCAGGTCTGTGTCGGACATGCATACACTCGCACAGTTTGTTTCTGTAGTTGTTTATTCTATATTTATCATATCGTATTACGCCTTGTCATGCCTTACTATATCTCTCAGTGGAGATTGCTTATTCTTTCAAAAAAAGCGTTGTGTTTGTACAAGCCTCGTTATCAATAGATGCATCTCGACAGCAGATCTAACAGGCACAGTTTGTAAACAGAGAAAGGACGCCAAGCATTGAATGCATGTCATCAGCTGAAATTGACAAGGCATATTTGAGTGCAAGATCTGTCGTACACTAGGCCAGCTTTCAACCGTACGTCGTCATACGACAGTTGTGTGCATTGATTACGTCCAGTTTATGTCTGTGACATGGTCATCTATCGTAGTGGACAATACATGGACGTGGTCTGGTTCCGGTCATCCCTGACAATCAACACATGAATTGTATGATGGGCATTTCTTAGAAGTTGTTGGATGACAATGTAGACACAATTTATGGATACATCTTTATAGCGTATACAACCAAACCATGGTTGGAATTGACAGGAGTAGCGGATGTAAGAGTCTGACAGGGGCAGGGTTTAGGATGTACACGAGTGAGTGAGTGAGTGAGTATGGTTTTACGCCGCTTTTAGCAATATTCCAGCAATACTACGGCGGGGGGAACCCTGTCAAGGTCTAATTCAAGACATAACACGGGAAACATGTATTAGTCATTTGCTGGAACTACTGTTGGTATACAGCGGTTAATACCTGCATTACGCCCTCCAGTCGGGTCTATGTAACATAAGGGCAAGAGTTCACAGGGAGCGGCTGAGAATTCACCATATTTTTTCTTCCTTATAACATACATGTGTTCTTGTCCTTCATTGTTTGATAAAACACATTAAGCCTCACTATGTGATACTGGTATTTTGTACAATTATTGGTATGTGTGGTAAAGGTATCGAAACGCCTAATCAGGTCACGTGAACTTCTCAGAGCACCTGTTTTACAATCCAATAAAGCCAAGAGCTTCATACAGCTCATAAACATTTGACAGACTCTGATAAGAAACATTTTATTGGTATCAATGAAAATGGTAGTGTACACAGTGAAATGCAAAGGGTTTCTTCCTGTACGAGGTCATCGTTAATCCAACACGAATAAATCTAAAACTATTTATGTAATTGCCATCTTTATTTGATCCAAGTAAACACGCTGCGGACACGTGGGAGGGAAAGTGCAACTATATTTTACTGGTTTGTTTAGGCGTACAACAATCTTTCATCTATAATTCGTATCAATGTCTCGTACCATACATTTCAAACATGAAATACTGTGATAAACTCAGCTTGCAGTGACTCGTGCACTGTACAATAAAGACGACACTGTGACTTCACACATGTGTAGAGGACATGGGTTGTGCATCAAACATAATGCCATGGCAAGGTTTATATATCTGTGAGTACATATGTGTCTTCGAATTTCAGTACCAGTCACAAATGCATCACTAGTCACCCACAATGCATATGTAGACGGGAAATGACAATCGTCTTCATTACAGAAGGTCAGATAAACCCCTTGAACAACAAGTAGCTGTTTGTACAGCAAGCCCTATCAACCTTGATAAGAATTTCAAGTGAACTGTCACAGTTGACACCTACAACACCTTTAAAATGTCGTGCATTGGAATTGTATATCTGGAATCTCACAGACAAAAGAAATGTGTTCTTATTCCTCGTAATGAGATATATTCAAACAGATAAACACCAAACGTCTCATTCGTTGATAATGTTATGGTTTTTGACTGGGCTGAACATGAACCCGAAGTTATGGATGAAGATCTTAATTCTTTGATGTGTGGATGTAATAGCTGTATAATAGCGTCAAGCAATACCGGTCTGTAGTGATGGGTAGCATAAGTGAAACCACATAGACGATATCAACAGAATTATTATACTATTTACAACATTTAATATATCCCAGGTACTTTGTCCTCGAGTGTAGAGGTTCAGGCATAAAATATAATATCCCATCTTACACAACACGTCAAAGCGTCTGCACACTCCAGTGCAATTCGCGGCGGCAGATCACAGGAATCAAGAATCAAGATTTTTTATTGTACCGAACACCCTCGTAGGTCACGGTACAAACTATCTACATAGGGGAATAAATATAACTATAGCCATGAGAGGTAGATATACATAATGTACATTATATATTGAGATATTACATACTATTTTCCTTCACAATATATAAACATTTATATATATCATGAGGTGGCTGGCAGCGTAGACTCAGTGTAGACACTATTGGTATGTCACAATAGTTGTAGTAAGATTTTACGTCATATCTATACGTTGTCTATAAGGTAGCTTCTTATAATAAACATGTCAGAGATATGTGAAACATACACATGGGGTCAGCAGACGTCCAAGAGTTCCCGTCACACTGCCCAGCTGGACACAAGACAATATTATATAACCACAAACAAACAACTCTGGTGCCGAGCTAGTACAAGAGGAACTAAGATAGCAGGACAAACATTGAAGTTCAAAGAGCGTTACTTTATATCCGCCATAAACTGATGATATCTGCACTATTACATCACTAGTGGCGTGAGTCAAACAGCTGTGGAAGATGCGATAAAGGATAGCAAAGGAGGTATGAAGAGTCCAGGCAGCGCGAGCCAGTCCGTTGTCATACACAGATAACAGTGAGTGAGTTGGGTTAAACGCCGCTTTTAACAGTATTCCAGTTATATCGCGGCGTGTCAGCTTAATGTGGGAGGAAAGCCCGAAGTGATGCAGGTCTTAGACGTTTACTACCTCGGTGAAACCCTCGAGCACGGGTATGGTGCTGACAAACCTAGAAACATAATTGGGGTGAATCGGGATTCGAACCCACAATCATAGGTTTCTGGTGTGTCCAGGGGATGCAACTCTGCACAGCGAATCGCGGCGCCTTAGACGACTGGGCCACCCGTGCCCCCCACAGATAAGAGGATAGGGAGATATCGCGATATGCAATCACTGATCTTGTGGGGTGTGTACTTGGTTTTCTATTGTTTTCCGTGTAATTATTCAAGTTCGTGTATAACCTGCCATCCATACAGCAACAACCCCACTCGTCCTGATATACGTATGTTGTTTCCTTTGTAAATAAAAGCGACATAGCCCTTTACATATTCATAAGAAATATCTGCCCAAAACAGAGTCGATAGTACCATTCCGTCTATATCATGTGCATGTGTTTATGATTCACTATCAAAAAGTGATGGTACCAGGTGTTTATGATTCACTATCAAATAGTGATGGTACCAGGTGTTTATGATTCACTATCAAATAGTGATGGTACCAGGTGTTTATGATTCACTATCAAATAGTGATGGTACCAGGTGTTTATGATTCACTATCAAATAGTGATGACACCAGGTGTTTATGAATCACTATCAAATAGTGAGGACACCAGGTGTTTATGATTCACTATCAAATAGTGATGACACCAGGTGTTTATGATTCACTATCAAATAGTGAGGACACCAGGTGTTTATGATTCACTATCAAATAGTGAGGACACCAGGTGTTTATGATTCACTATCAAATAGTGATGGTACCAGGTGTTTATGATTCACTATCAAATAGTGATGACACCAGGTGTTTATGAATCACTATCAAATAGTGAGGACACCAGGTGTTTATGAATTACTATCAAAAAGTGATGACACCGGGTGTATATGAATCACTATCAAATAGTTAGGAAACAAGGTGTTTATGAATCACTATCAAATAGTGATGGTACCAGGTGTTTATGATTCACTATCAAATAGTGAGGACACCAGGTGTTTATGAATTACTATCAAATAGTGATGACACCGGGTGTATATGAATCACTATCAAATAGTGAGGACAGCAGGTGTTTATGAATCACTATCAAATAGTGATGGTACCAGGTGTTTGCGAAGAGGTGGGCGTATCCTACCCCCGCCCCCACCCTTCATGCCAAACCACTGCGGCTCCATGGTCTCATGGGGGCACGGGTGGCCCAGTCGTCTAAGGCGCCGCGATTCGCTGTGCAGAGTTGCGTCCCCTTGGACACGCCAGAAACCTACGATTGTGGGTTCCAATCCCGGTTCACCCTGATTATGTTTCTAGGTTTATGAGCACCATACCCATGCTCATGGGTTTCACCGAAGCGGTAAACGTCTGAGACCTGCATCACTTCGGGCTTTCCTCTCACATTAAGCTGACACGCCGTGATATAACTGGAATAATGTTAAAAGCGGCGTTAAACCCAACTCACTCACTCACTCACTCCATGGTCACATACATAATCCTATTGAGTTGCAAATGATTAATTAGCATACATGTATTTGTCCTAAATGGTAACACATCCTTCCAGAGAAAAGTTTCAATAAACACTGATCAATCGTTCTTCTGGCCGCCCCTGTGATGTAGTAGATAGAACGTCTGCTTGGTAGGAGGATCGGTGGTTCGATCCCTGGCCCGCGCCATACCAAAATACGTTAAAAGATGGTACTTGTTGTTACCCTGCCTGGTGCAGGTTAACATAACACAAGGACAGGTCGGCTCGGGGTCAGTATACTGTGTCTGAGTGGGGCATCGATATCAAACCGCGGCATGGTATCTCAGTGGGCTAGCACTATAAATCCGGCATTAGTACAAACACACCAAGCATGCACGCACAAATCCATACAAACGGGTGCATGAACGTCAAGGTATAAGTGCCAAAATCTTGAACGCGACGTAAGCCCTATTTCACCACACCGAATCGTACGTTTGAATATGTTCATTGTCAAATCAACTTGTCGTGGTGTAATAATAAAGTTACAGTTACAAGAACCGCCATACACGATTGTCTGGGTTCTTGAACTTGTGGCCCTGGCAACATATATAATCTTAATCATTATGTTTGTCTGCGTTGTGCTGCTTTAAAGGATTTGTTGAAGATAATCAAGGGTGCCGAACGTTATCGCGTGTGGCTGCGAAACCGTTAACCTTGAACAGTGTCTCAGTCATATCACGGGGCGTCAGTTTGAAGACGAGGAAAACTAAAGGTGATGTAGGGTTTGGGCGGTTACCACTTTGGTAAAACCCACGAGCACGGACCTAGAAGCATTATCAGGGCGAAACGGGGATTTGCATCTTGGGTTTTGACACGTCTACGAGACGTAACTCGGCACAGCTGATTGTGGCGCCTTAGACATCATGTTAGTCTGTCTTACAGACCCTGATACAAATATATATCAAATACAGCCCATGCAAGTCTATAATGTTTGGCAAGTCTAGATCACTGCAGTATCTGAAAATGAAGAGAGTCACTGGGCTCCTTTTTATTATATTTTAATTAAGATAACTGAACAACTGTTTTTTTTATGTACGATATGTTCATTTCAGAGACTAGATTTTAGTCTAACATCATGTCCGCATAGGTCTTACCTCTCCTGATAACATTGCGAATGTTTATTAAATTTATTATGGACTTGTAGCTAGACTAAACTATTAGCTGTTAAGTGCGTCTTGTATTCATTAAGGAGCGGTGCGGGTCTAGTGGCTAAAGTGTTGGCTCTTCGAGCTGAAGAGTCGAGTTCGATTCTTCTTGAGCATTGTGAGAAGCTCACTAACTCACTCACTCACTCACCCACTCACACAATGTATACACAAAAAATCCAGGGTGTATATTTAATGTTATGAATTAGCATTATGATTGATTAAAAAGTTAATAGTTCTTCAACGCTAATTTTACGTATGTATAGTCATCATAGAACAGCTTGAACGGTCAGTATAACCGCAATCTTCTACAATCTATAACGGTAAATAACATGCTATATTTATAGAAGAAAGAACTGCCTGCATCCTAGTTCACCCTGACATAATGAACATAAAGGCTGATGCTATAAGACCTTCTTTTCGCTGAATGAATGGCACCACACCTAAACGTAGACATATGTTTGTTTCACTTGCAGTCCGTCTCCCAGACCCAAGAGGACAAATTAAACAAACGATTCCAACTCAAACCAAGAATGATTTGGCACGTCTGGTTTGCCTCAGCTCTT
Organism: Haliotis rufescens; assembly: GCF_023055435.1. NCBI lineage: Eukaryota > Metazoa > Mollusca > Gastropoda > Lepetellida > Haliotidae > Haliotis > Haliotis rufescens. The sequence continues at coordinate 3,467,552 of NW_025964002.1, read as the reverse complement.
GAAATCAAGTATTGTTCTTGGCTCCATTTGGATTATAGGATTTATTTAGCAGACATATATTTTTTTAAATAAGACTTTATTTCTGGTACTAAATGTAAGTGTTTATCTTGCACTGCTCACAATTAAACAAAACCTACACGACACGTGTCTAAAGTGTAATTAATTGTCTGGCATTTACAGCATGTTCTCTGTTGGAGACCACCCGTGATGATTGCATGTCCCCGGCACATGGCCTGCCATGGAGGCTTCAAGTGGTGCTTTACATAACACCCGGTGTCAGATTCCTGCACAGCCTTCAATGCCTGGAAGTTCCGCAGAAACCGACATACACCCTGTCTCATCCCTGCCTGATCGATGCGATAGCTTTATTATTAAGAATCTGACACGACAGATTATATATGCAAGATACACATACGCATGTTTACTTGTACATTACCATGCATGACAGAGTATTACACATCTGATATGTTCTCTTCACTGGCCCACAAAACAAACCTCTGTGATTTTTTTCTCGATGACAGTCACAAGCTCGTTGATAACATCAGGTGCATGCCCTAGTCACGTGGGGTATACTAATGACGTTTTGTCTGTTTGTTGTTTAACGCCACACTCAGCAATATCCTAGCTATATGACGGTGGTCTGGAAATAATGGAGTCTGAACCAGACAATCCAGCGATTGGCATCATGAGCATCGATCCACGCAATTGGTATACGATGACATGCATCAACCAAGTCAGCGAGCCTGACCACCCGATCCCGTTAGTCGCCTCTTACTAATGATGTAAATTAACAAACAGTGCTGTATTCCATTTTCATATACCCGTCTTCCACATACTTGACTGATGTGTCCAAGCATTTCAAATGTCAACGTGGGCATCCACCCTCACAGAGACCTTGAGTTGGACATAACCGTTAAACGTTCTTCATACGAACATGAATATATTATGCATCTCAGTGCAAGAATTAAAGATTACCGTTTACTGTTATACTCGTAAAACTGCTTCTGTGAAAATGTGTATATACCATTAACTGTTTCACTGATGTGTATTTCAAAGTAACCATTTCACGACGTACACCATGGGTCTCTCCAAGATTATCTTGACAAGTGTCGGTAAAATTAATTTCATATTCTTTGACTTGCAACAATCGTTTTCTTCACTCAAATGTATAGTGATCATTCCTTATACATCGAACACTTGTATCGAATTACGCAAAATTAAATCCACAACCTGAGTGAATAAGTTCCTTCACCTATTATCCAATGATCGTAAGTATCACAAGACTGTTCTGAATATCCACACAATCTGAAACCAAGCTGTTTGTCATATCTCGGATGAACATGCTGACTACAATACAAAAACGGTGTATGACGGCCAGGGATGTCTACAATAGGATCTCATAACGGCAGTAACGGCATAATGTCCCATCTATCATGTGGATGAAAGATTCTACGACAGCGTCACGGCAATAATAAATTGAGACATGAATATCTGTCACAAAACTGCCTAAAGCAAGCTATATAATACGATAAATAAACCTTACACCGGCGGTACCAATGTCGTTCAAGGTCGATTTACACAATCTCCCGAAGAGTCGTCTGCAATACCGAAGAGGCGAGGGCTAGCAGACGATCGATGAAGGAGTACAAAATTGTGTCAGAATACTTCATGGCAGATATTGGACTGCAGCACGCTGATGGTTTGGTGGTGACTGGGATGGATTGGGACGGATCCCTCGGTTCTTATGTGTAGTTGGTCCGATGTCTGAAGCTGACAACACTCGGGGAAACGACTAACACTGACGTTGTATGAATAGCGATGGATGAGTATTTTCCCCCGGAGAGTACCTGGAGTTATTAACCAGTTTGCGTAATACACGACTCCAGGCATTTAAACAAGTCTGTCAAATGCTAAATCGCCATGTGCAAAAAGCATTAGAATTCAATATCAATAAATTGACCTATGGCATTATTTAAGGGGTACTGGCAAAATCAACCATGATGACATTTGACGTTTTAGATATTTTACACATGAAGTGTTACAATCTGAGAGGCTATTTGACATTAACTAGAAGAAACTTGCAGAAACATAAGCATCGGCTTCATATTTCTCCAATATTGATCGAGAAACTTGTGTAGTACACCCGGCGATGACTGAATTGTTTGATAGGCATTACTTAGAAGTTGACGGATGACAAAGTACACACAATTTATGGATAACAATTTCTTTATTTTACTGTAAAGGCGACGTTTCGGTATAGAACCTTATACCGTTGATTTCTGTTTGATGACGATATTTATTTGTTTCCTCTTGAGTCGGACCGACTGATATTTTGTGATGTGATAAAATATTGGAGTGAGTGAGTTGGGTTTAACGCCGCTTTTAACAGTATTCCAGTCATATCAAGGTTTCTCATCTTAATGTGAGAGGAAAGCCCGAAGTGATGCAGGTCTCAGACGTTTACCACTTTGGTGAAACCCACGAGCACGGGTATGGTGCTGACAAACCTAGAAACATAATCAGGGCGAACCAGGATTCGAACCCACAATCATAGGTTTCTTGCGTGCCCAAGGGACGCAACTCTGCACAGCGAATCGCGGCGCCTTAGACCACTGGGCCACCCGTGCCCCCGATAACATATTGGAAATTCTAAGGCGAAAAACGCAAGTTCGAGAATGTAACACTTAAGCATGTGACTTATATTGACGTTTATACGACATGCAATATATGCACCTTACATCAATACGCCACTGGTTTGATTTGTGGATGAGTTTATTAAAACCTTTGAGAAAATATCTAAATTTTAAAATCACAAGTGTGACACTTTTTCCACAGCGAGTTCAGGTTTGTGAATATTGCTCTCTTTATAGCTTTTTTATGGTGACAGGGAAACGACTATGAATACCCCCAGGCATTGGCGTTGCGATTTTTTATTGCTCGGGAATTAATGTCAGTTATGCAGTACAGAACAATACAGTATTGTGGGACTGGAGACATTTATCTTCACCGTGAGGCATGTTGAATTTATCACTCCATGTTTGAGCATGTTCTACACGTGAATAAAGACGCGGGTTAATTTGGAGTGCATATGAGTGTAAGGTGGGCGATGAAAGACATGGCTTTTTTACTACAAACAAACGCGATATTAATCTTACATCCTAGTGCAAGATTGATCCATAGTAACCAGAGCTTTTCGTAAATAAAAACGACAGAACCATTTCGATGTTCATAAGAAATCTCTAAAAGCAGGGGGCGGTTGGGTAGCCTAGTGGTTTAAGCGTTCGCTCGTCACGCCAAAGACCCGGGTTCGATTCCCGACATGGGTACAATGTGCTAAGCCCATTTCTGGTGTCCCCCGCCGTGATATTGCTGGAATATTGCTAAAAGCTGCGTAAAACCATACTCACTCACTCATTCACTCTAAAATCAGAGTCCAGTGTATGATTCCGACAATATCAGAGAATGTGTTTATGAATCATTATTAAATAGTGATGATACCAGGTGTTCGCGACAACGTGAACGTATCCTGTCACACCGGTGCACCCCACCCAAACCCACGATTAAAGTCGACGATACCCAGATGGCTACAGTATGTGGTCTGCTAGTTTGTGTGGCATCGTACCCCGACGGTGTGGATTGGTGTTGACTATTTAGTCTGGTCTAGACACGATTGTTACAATCCGTCATTATATACCTGAAATGATGCTGACCTACCATACAACACACACATATACCCCCCTGGGGAGTCAAGATAAGAACAGATCCACAGCAACCTGGTCGTGAAAGGCAACTTTAAGAGACCGGGTGCCTCCTCTGTGACTTGGTTGATAGTTTACCATTGTGCCCAGACGGCGTGGCTTGCTGCTCACAATATCAATCACTGGATTGTCAGGAATCGATTACCTAAGGCCGACGTACAATAACTGGAATACAACTGAGTGCCACGTTAAACAAACAAACATGTTCCATTAACCGTGTGATTCAAGGAATACCAAATGACTTATAAAATCGGGAATATGCAAATCGTTATTGATTACACTTTACAACTGCGAGAGCGCTGTTAAAACATTATTCCGCGTTGATGTAACGGCCATACATACCTTGATTACAACGAAAGGTCAGGTCGTGTGCACTAACCTGCTTAACAAGATACGTAATCAATCTAATCCCATTCGTGTGATTAATTATTATGAATATAGCTGTACAACAACCGGGTCACGGCGCCCGAGATTACCTCGGCGGAAACAATGTAAGTGTTTCTCCCTGCGTTTCCTAACACCACCACATGGAGAACTTACCAGACTTTACTGCAGCAAACAATGTCAATGTCATTTAAATGTCAGCCACGTGCCAGAACCTGCTAGCTTTGCGAACACAGCTTTGTTTAAAAGGCCACAACACTATTATGTGATCAGTGTATAAAACACAAAAAGGAGAGAATTCACTGAATAAAATGTAAGTCGATGTGTAGGTAATATAAATCCTTTTTACATGGAATGATATAGAAATCTATACTTGTGTGAAATATTGAGCGCTTGGCACAACCCACGCTTAAAGCAAATAACCATCTGAGTATAATATTCAGTTTTAATCAATTAAATCATTAATGGGGAACACCAGTTTTCTATGCAATACGTTGCCAAGTTCGAGTGAGCTGACACGATCATGATCACCTGTTTTATTTTATATTAATTTACATATTTGCTAATTTTAGAATATTACCCAAAATATGTATCGATTCATATGAATGAACAATGAAGCCTCGTTAATAAGGTGGAGCCTCTTCACGGACGGAGAGTTATAAAGGATTTATACGCAGTAGTATTCGATGAATATTCGAGATAAATTAGTCAGGGAAGATGCCAAAAGAGGTGAGGTGAGGTGAAATGGGGTTTAACGTCGCGTCCAAGATTATTGCACTTATATAGCGACGTGCATGCACGTGTGTGTGTGTGTGTGGCTGCTTGTACTAGTCCGGACTGATGCCGATTTATAGTGCTAGCCCACTGAGATACCATGCCGCAGTTTAACATGAATACCCCACTCAGACACATTATACTGACTCCGAGCCGACCAGTCCTTGTTTTAGCCCCTTAATGTCGAGCGCCAGACAGGGTAACAACAAGTACCATCTTTTAACGTCTTTTGGTATGACGCGGCCTTGGATCGAACCCCGGACCTTCCGCTCTCCGGGCGGACGCTCCACCACAAGACCACAGAGGCGGCAAGATGCCAAAAGAACATGTGGAGGACCAAACTTGAACCGTATGTTCCCGTGTTTTCGCAAGTGAACATTTGACTTGCCTTTGCATGTGTTTGTGACGGGTTTCACCGGTGGGGCAGAATACGGTCCGCTTTTCGCGAACACCTGGTATGATCACTATTTGATAGTGATTCATAAACACATGCTTATGATATGGTCTGAATCGTACAAGGAACTCTACTTTTAGAGCTTTCTTAAGATTTTGGAAATGGTTTTGTCGCTTTTATCTTATTATCTTCGCACAAACTTGGTATGAGATATACAGTAAGACATAGGAGTGAGTTAGCTGTTTGTAACTCCACGCTGAGCAGTATTTTAGTTATATCACGCGTGGCCTGTCAGCTTAACACGGCCAAATGACTCAGGTTGGTGTGTTGACCTGTTGGAACCAGCTTACACGGGTAGAAGGCCTGGGTAGGCAACCTTCACCTTCATGGCTACCTCGTCACAGTGCAATGACGTCATCGGTTCCTTGTAAGTTGCTACTCAAACAATATAATAAGTGGCATGGGATATGACTGAAACCACGCATGTGATAGGCTAACTAAAACATAAACCTCTGTAGTCTCCTTATTTACCGTGGGAGCTTAGACGGCGAAGTAAGTCTTATGTAACATTGGTGTAACCTTCACATCGGACAATAACGACTGTTTGTTATTTCTTCTGTTGAACTGATTATTGCTTGTAGGTAATGTTGAGGGTCGTATGAAGGCCTCGGGTTCCATATCTGTGTGTTAATAAAGAGAAGGCTGAACTGTATAGATACGAGGCTTGCATGCAGCGAGATATACAAATTAGTTGTCGAGCAAGGTTGCAACAAGTCGTTGATTGCGAGTATTTGTAAAAAAGCAAATTAATATCGTTTACACAAATAATGCCTGAAAATTGCAGACATAACTGTTCTGCTCTCTCCATTTGAAATAAGACACTCCGTTTTAAAAATGACAATGGTAAGGATATCGCCATGAGATTCAGGAGAACAAGCACTGCCTCGTGCAAGCTGATCTTTGTATGGAAAATATTCACATGAAACCTTATTATCCATTGTAAATATGCACCGTTAATAAATGGAAAATCTCACCCAAGTGTCTTTTAATATCAAATATATCAACACGAATCGATAAAAGTTTAAAACGCCGAGGCTTGCCGAGGCGTTTTAAACTTTTATCGACGAGTCTTGATATATTTGATATTAAAAGACACAAGGGTGAGATTTTATTTATCATTCAACATCATTCTTCCAACTGTTTGAGTTTGTAGACAGTAACAAGCAGTGTCTTATGTGTAAAAAGTACTGCTAACAGCTTCATTAGCAGAGCCATTAGTGATGTCATTTGCTGGTGACGTCATGGTAACAATGACGTCACAATGGTCTGTTAAGCGTTGTGATGCAACTTCATTGGAGATATCTACAATGTAGATATCGCTTGATCTCACCCAAGAGAGCCAGTTGTGGGTGATAAATCCTCGTGTTCTAATTGTAAAAATATGTAACTGTACACTGAATGATTTGAAAAATATGTGTTGAGTTAAAATATTGTTTTCGTTCCTCTTTCAAAGTAAACAACAGTAGATCTTGAAGCGGCAGCCGAAAAATAGTTGGTCTCTGACAATTATCACCTCGAGTATACTTAATGGTCGTTCCCTGCCATTACATCACAATGGTGTTTGTAATCCCAGGCGGGGAGAACTGACATGTTTGGTCAACGACTGGGTTCAAGGCAATGCCAAGATGTCTGTCAGTGTCCAATACTTATTGTCAGAATGTGCGATAGACATGGACAAATAATGTGAGTTATACGACTGACCACGACACATACTAACATTCCTATCCATTCCCGTTCTGCGCGGGAGGTCAGGTGTCGTGTGTTCACATCATTGATTTACGGTAGATATTGTCAATACTAGTTTAACACTCCTCCGTTTCTGGCGCAGTTGGTCCATGTGTTTATGTCAAGTCTATTGTCCTGTCGAATAACGAAGCGCTTTCACGTCTTTGAGATGAAAACATATTGCAATATCAAAACAATTTTATATAAGCCTTCATGAAAAGCTTTTAAGACATTTATACGTTTGACCCCCGTTGAGATTACCGGTTGAAATTAGTTCCTAGCAGCCTTGTTGTAAGAGGCACGTTGCTCACAATATCAATCACTGGTTGGTCTGGTCAATATTCAAATATTTACAAACTGCCGTCACATAACTGAAATATTGCTGAATGTGGGATTCAACGACAAACAAATAATAGTGTAAACACTCGATGCTTTGGGACGTTTGCCTGAAAAACGCAATGATTTTTGTATATGTTGTTTCTTTAGGGGTTTTAGATCCCATAAAATAGGACATTCTCTGCAATGAATATGTAGATTAAATACACAATATACAATTTTAATATTCAACAAAGTAACATGTATTTGTACCCGACATTAGGAAACATAGAAAACCCTTGGTGTTGAGGTTAACATTTTGGTAAAACACGTTTTTCTTGCGGAATTTCAATACATGCAATGTGGATAACCAAGTTTCACAATTCTATTCGGACAGACTAGCACGGTGTCACGTTCGTACTACTAGATAGACGCTGTTGATCAGAAAAAAATATCATGGTGTCAGGTTCCTACAGCGCTAGCTATGCAGACGCAGACGATATGTATTTTTAATCTATACATTTATATACCTCAGGTATCCAGGTACTAGTATCTGCTGAAATTCGGTTTTATTTGTTCCCCTACCATTGGATCCATTTGCATTTCAGTTATCATTTTCAACTCCATGGGAAGTATACAACCCAAGCTTCCAAGGGGCGTACCGGGTACCCATACCCTGCTGGGTGAACAGAGGCACATTTGAACTAAGTCACTTGCCCAGGTTGACACCACACGTGTTTACACATGTGTTTCGGGTGTATGTACGTATTCGTGTTTTCACCATCTGGTCATCTACCATCGGACGAGTGGGTTCTTTTGAGCGCACAGGGTGAATGTACTGTACACTAGGGGTAGTGACAACACTGTAAAGACCTGTAAACGTTGTTGGTCCAAAGGCTGAATAACAACCCGGTCACTAACGGCATACGATCTCAGCACCTGGCGCTTGCCAGCTTGGCGCTTTTGACCGCTTGCCCACTCCGCCCCCAGACTAACGACCATGGTATCACGTTCGTATAGTTATGTAGCCGCTGTTCTATTCAGACAAACGGCCATGGTATCACGTTCGTATAGTTATGTAGCCGCTGTTCTATTAAGACAAACGACCATGGTATCACGTTCGTATAGTTATGTAGCCGCTGTTCTATTCAGACAAACGGCCATGGTATCACGTTCGTATAGTTATGTAGCCGCTGTTCTATTAAGACAAACGGCCATGGTATCACGTTCGTATAGTTATGTAGCCGCTGTTCTATTCAGACAAACGACCATGGTATCACGTTCATACAGTTATGTAGCCGCTGTTCTATGCAGACGAACGACCACGGTGTCACGTTCGTACAGCTAGGTTGAGGCTGTTCTTTTCAGACAAACGACCTTGGTGTGCGTAGTGCTAGGTAGACGCTGTTGATCAAACAAACGAGCATGATATCACGTTCGTACAGTTATGTTGCCGCTGTTCTATGCAGACGAACGGCCATGGTGTCACGTGCGTACAGCTAGGATGAGGCTGTTCTATTCAGACAAACGATCATGGTGTCACGTTCCTACAGTTATGTAGCCACTGTTCTATTAAGACAAACGGCCATGGTATCACGTTCGTATAGTTATGTAGCCGCTGTTCTATTCAGACAAACGGCCAGGGTGTCACGTGCGTACAGCTCGGTTGAGGCTGTTCTTTTCATTCCATGTCATACGTCGTTTTGAAAGATTGCATCTGATGTAGAAGGAGGTTTAGGGCATTTGCCTATCTGGAAAACGATTATGTTGTTATGACAGAGGAGGAATATATATCTCAGAAATGTAGATTTTAAAACAATAATTTCAGTATTGTACGAATAATATAGCGAATGGCACGAAATCCTGTTAAATCTTGAACAAGTTATACCACATGTGTGGAAGACCATTTCATTACATAGTCTAGCAAATAAGTCTCCTATATCTGCAGCGTTCTATTAAATTCAACGTGTCAGCAGAAAGATTGCCTGGCTTCATGGTGAGTTTCAGCACTTGACATTGCGACTGAGACGTTGTAAGCAGCGCCTGTGGCTTTATAGATCCCTTCCTACGTCTGTCTGTAATTACAGATCAATAATGTAGAAGCTGTCAGGTATCTGATGTTCACTGATGCAGGCAGCCGGACAAAACACGGAACCAACAGCTCCATCGCATCCTTATTCCTTACACACAGATCATTCAGCTACATCATTATTCTTACTTTCAGATCACCCAGATACATCGCATCCTTATTCCCAAATACCGATCTGTCACCTCCATCACGTCCATATTCCTAAATACCGATCTGTCACCTCCATCACGTCCATATTCCTAAATACAGATCTGTCACCTCCATCACGTCCATAATCCTAAATACAGATCTGTCACCTCCATCACGTCCATATTCCTAAATACAGTCACCTCCATCACGTCCATATTCCTAAATACAGATCTGTCATCACAGCCACGTCCATATTCCTAAATACAGATCTGTCACCTCCATCACGTCCATATTCCTAAATACAGATAACTCACCTCCATCACGTCCATATTCCTAAATACAGTCACCTCCATCACGTCCATATTCCTATATACTGATCTGTCATCTCAGCCACGTCCATATTCCTAAATACAGATCCGTCACCTCCATCACGTCCATATTCCTAAATACAGATCTGTCACCTCCACCACTTCCATATTCCTAAATACAGATCTGTCACCCCCATAACGTCCATATTCCAAAATACAGATCTGTCACCTCCATCACGTCCATATTCCTAAACACAGATCCGTCACCTCCATCACGTCCACATTCCTAAATACAGATCTGTCACCTCCATCACGTCCATATTCCTAAATACAGATCTGTCACCTCAACCACGTCCATATTCCTAAACACAGATATGTCACCTCCATCACGTCCACATTCCTAAACACAGATCTGTCACCTCCATCACGTCCACATTCCTAAACACAGATCCGTCATCTCCATCACGTCCACATTCCTAAACACAGATCCGTCACCTCCATCACGTCCATATTCCTAAATACAGATCTGTCACCTCAACCACGTCCATAAGTCTCCGATATCTGCAGCGTTCTATTAAATTCAACGTGTCAGCAGAAAGATTGCCTGGCTTCATGGTGAGTTTCAGCACTTGACATGGCGACTGAGACGTTGTAAGCAGCGCTCTGGCTTTATAGATCCCTTCCTACGTCTGTCTGTAATTACAGATCAATAATGTAGAAGCTGTCAGGTATCTGATGTTCACTGATGCAGGCAGCCGGACCAAACACGGAACCAACAGCTCCATCGCATCCTTATTCCTTACACACAGATCATTCAGCTACATCATTATTCTTACTTTCAGATCACCCAGATACATCGCATCCTTATTCCCAAATACCGATCTGTCACCTCCATCACGTCCATATTCCTAAATACAGATCTATCCCCTCCACCACGTCCATATTCCTACATACAGATCTGTCACCTCCATCACGTCCATACACCTAAATACAGATCAGTCACCTCCATCACGTCCATATTCCTAAATACAGTCACCTCCATCACGTCCATATTCCTAAATACAGATCTGTCATCACAGCCACGTCCATATTCCTAAATACCGATCTGTCACCTCCATCACGTCCATATTCCTAAATACAGATCAGTCACCTCCATCACGTCCATATTCCTAAATACAGTCACCTCCATCACGTCCATATTCCTATATACTGATCTGTCATCTCAGCCACGTCCATATTCCTAAATACAGATCTGTCACCTCCATCACGTCCATATTCCTAAATACAGATCTGTCACCTCCACCACTTCCATATTCCTAAATACAGATCTGTCACCCCCATAACGTCCATATTCCAAAATACAGATCTGTCACCTCCATCACGTCCATATTCCTATATACTGATCTGTCATCTCAGCCACGTCCATATTCCTAAATACAGATCTGTCACCTCCATCACGTCCATATTCCTAAATACAGATCTGTCACCTCCACCACTTCCATATTCCTAAATACAGATCTGTCACCCCCATAACGTCCATATTCCAAAATACAGATCTGTCACCTCCATCACGTCCATATTCCTAAACACAGATCTGTCACCTCCATCACGTCCACATTCCTAAATACAGATCTGTCACCTCCATCACGTCCATATTCCTAAATACAGATCTGTCACCTCCATCACGTCCATATTCCTAAACACAGATCTGTCACCTCCATCACGTCCATATTCCTAAACACAGATCTGTCACCTCCATCACGTCCACATTCCTAAACACAGATCCGTCACCTCCATCACGTCCACATTCCTAAACACAGATCCGTCACCTCCATCACGTCCATATTCCTAAACACAGATCCGTCACCTCCATCACGTCCATATTCCTAAATACCGATCTGTCACCTCCATCACGTCCATATTCCTAAACACAGATCCGTCACCTCCATCACGTCCACATTCCTAAATACCGATCTGTCACCTCCATCACGACCATATTCCTCCATACAGATCTGTCACCTCCATCACGTCCATATTCCTAAATACCGATCTGTCACCTCCATCACGACCATATTCCTCCATACAGATCTGTCACCTCCACCACGCCCATATTCCTAAACACAGATCTGTCACCTCCATCACGTCCACATTCCTAAACACAGATCCGTCACCTCCATCACGTCCATATTCCTAAACACAGATCCGTCACCTCCATCACGTCCATATTCCTAAACACAGATCCGTCACCTCCATCACGTCCATATTCCTAAATACAGATCTGTCATCTCAACCACGTCCATATTCCTAAACACAGATCTGTCACCTCCATCACGTCCATATTCCTAAACACAGATCTGTCATCTCCATCACGTCCACATTCCTAAACACAGATCCGTCACCTCCATCACGTCCATATTCCTAAATACAGATCGGTCACCTCAACCACGTCCATATTCCTAAATACAGATCGGTCACCTCCATCACGTCCATATTCCTAAATACAGATCAGTCACCTCAACCACGTCCATATTCCTAAATACAGATCTGTCACCTCCATCACGTCCATATTCCTAAATACAGATCTGTCACCTCCACCACGTCCACATTCCTGAATACAGTCACCTCCACCACGTCCACATTCCTGAATACATATCAGTCACCTCCATCACGTCCACATTCCTGAATATAGTCACCTCCACCACGTCCATATTCCTAAATACAGATCTGTCACCACCATCACGTCCACATTCCTGAATACATATCAGTCACCTCCATCACGTCCATATTCCGAGACACACGGTTCATACGTACACAAGTTATTCATGGCATGGCGAGAACATCATCTGAGTTCCAACAATGTGTTCATGTCATTGTTGTTTAACGCAAGAGGTCTCTGGTAGTGCATTACACCATGTGGGTTTTATACACTGCACTTTCACGCCGCGTCCTTGACCTCCATGAGTACGCGAAGGAATACCAGAATATGGTACATTATTTACATAATACGTTCGCAGCCCTCGCTAAAAGAACCATTTACATTCGAATATTTATAAGATCACCAGGACACAACCGCGGGCAGGTCAATCATACGAATTACTGATCATTTTAAAATAGAAGCTGCAACTCAAATACCTAGACTTGCACAAGTCTCTAAGGCCATTATTATTAGTTAAATCATATTTTCTAGATTATGTAAATAATAAGAACAAGTTGTCCCTATAAGAGACTGGAGTCCTTGTACCGTCAAACAATGTAGACTTGACTCATAGGAGGATAGAATTACTACACATACACGGATCTTTCTTTCGGTGCAGCCTGGGAGCAATGTTACTCAAATACCACACACGTGGGAACAGCACTTAAGACCGTGTAGTTGGTGGCGAGGTGTCGCATCGTCTCCGGCACGAGAAGGGAAATCAAATAGTCTGAATAGCAATCATTATAAACGAGGCGTGAATAGAAAGTTAATAATTTACATAAATGTATTTAACTGGTTGAAGGTAGTTTATCGATAGATGCATTACTCGCTAGCAAATCAGTTTGCAATATACTTGTACTTTCCGGTACGTCCGTTGTCACAAGCGATGATTATCCATAGGCATTCTACAAGCTCTGTTTCGAATAGATTTTATCGAAACGCCATATGTGTTGGTTGTATCATTTTTAGATACATAGAGAGCTATAAATACAGAATAGATATGAGATGTGGGACAAGCAGATGTTACCAGCCGTTAACTATATCCCGGAATGTGTGTCTTTTAAAACAACGTCAACCTCATTAACATCAACAACAGCTGACCAGATGTAAATAACGGGGTAATTAACCATCATTGATGCAGGGTCGCCGAGATGTGTGAATATTGTGTCGTTGCTGTTCTGCTGTCGGCGACACATCATCATCAACATCAAGCTATGTATGGAGAAGAGACAACGACCTACATATTTCTGACCTGCGTGAGATAGAGGTCGGTGAGATAAATACAGCCACCTGTTGTATGTCCGAAGTGAAACGGATATCGACGTGAATTTCATTTTGCCATTGACATTCATGAATAAATCAAGTTCGAGGTTTGAGTCTCTTAATTGTGATCGTATGTCCACTATACCGCGGTATGACGAGGGAGAAAAGTCTGATGTAGGTAACAAGTAACTGCTCTGATGAAAGCCGGAGTCGCGGTATAATGAGGAAGAAAGTTCCAGCTGATGTAGGTTACAAGTAAATACTCTGATGAAAGCCAGAGTCGCGGTATGCCGAGGGAAGGAAGTCCCAGCTGACTACAGGGAACAACGTATCCAGGATTCACCGAATCCTGGCACTGGAGACCCTCTGTACAGATCGGACAAATCCAAGAACCTCAATAACCCATCGTAGGACCTGCTTGACGATCACTAACCATAATATTCAGATTCCGGAACCAAAAAGATAAATATTCTATACAAGAACCACATGGACGCCGTATGTCCTGTATGTGGACTAACCTCTAGTCTCTGAAATGAACATATTTCATAGGAAAAACAGTTGGTAAATTATAGTTAAAAAAATATAATAAAAAGCAGCCGAGAGGCTTTCTTCATTTTCAGATACTGCAGTAATCTAGACTTGCCAAACATTATAGACTTGCATGGGCTATATTGGATATATTTGTTTCAGGGTCTGTATGACAGACTACCTTGTATGGAATAGTGTCACAAAACACTCGAACGAAATTCTGGAAAATACAAGTCTGATTTAACTTGCGACGTGAAAATAACGTGTAGTAGTATTTTCATTGCTGAATGTGCAAAAAGAAGGTTACAGTAACAGGTTACAGAGTAGCCGACAGGCTCGTGTTCACGCGCTGTGACAGTGTTTGTTTAGACACTCGTGGTTTGAGTAAAGCCACAAAATGTTATCTGAAGTTGAACAAGCTGATACCACCCCACAGCAACAAACTAGGAGCATTATTGTACCGCACGATCAACAAACAACCCGATACCTTTTTGTTCAAATGTTGTTGTTTTTTCATTTTAACATATGTAGATATATGCAAGTAATTTGAAGTACTGTGTTTACGGAACACGACAAGCTTTGGTTGCTTAGAACAGTAATAGCAGGCATCTGTGATATCATGTGGCGTGAATAGTTGTGAAAATGTAAATAAGTAGCTGAGTTGTAACAAAGAGTGAGTGAGTGAGTTTTGAATCTGTAACAATGAAAATAAAGCAAATAAATACATTATTTAATACAGCAACAGGCAATGAAATAAAATATCCGTATTGCTTTTATTTTTTAAAGAGTAAATTATTGAGGCAAAGGAATTTCTAAAGGTATATGGAAAACTACAGAAAATAATAAGGAAACTATTACCAACAACAATTGGATGACAAAAATAATTAATTAAATACACAAATGCAAAAAATAAAAATATCGGTGCTTGCTCCTAATTATCTTGATAATCTTAGCATAACGACTTCATTTCGTTGACAGAATTTACATGTTGGTGGTAAAGTTTATATTGTCTTGGATATTAGACGTCTTCGTATTAACAAGATGACTTGAGATCGACGGCACATCATGCAGTGAACGAAGTGTGGAATCTCATTGTTTCAATAGTGCTGATGCACATGTACAGGGCGAGGTTCTAATTGACAACAGTATGTTTATTTGATGACTTGTATTCAATAGCGTTCAACATATAAACGAACGTTTCAGAGAGTGAACTTGCCATATTTGCCTCTCTCCACATTGGATCTGGATTAACGAGTCTGTGTTGACATGTTTCAGTGCCGAAACTAATGTAAGGTTAATTTGGGTATCGACACGTGTGCTTAATGGGTTAATATCATATACATCAGTGTACAGCAACTGTTTTAAAACATCTTGACCCCTTTACCTAGACTAACATTTAGTCTCTGAAATCTTATATTACACAATATCCTTCTTGACCGTATTTTTTTTTTAAATCCCTGCTGATTGTGGAATAGAGCTAGCTTGAGCTGGCTAGACTTGCGTTTGTATGCGTTTCTAGATTTTTTTTGGTCATAAAATAAATATACTCCACGGTCATGGTACAGGACTTCCCTTTACCTTACACTGATGTATGACACAGGAAACGCCCACCCTGTTCCGAACACCAAAGCCTGGTATCATCACTATTTGATATCGTACAATCGTACAATTGGCTTATGATAATGAAAATACTTTTGTAACTTTTATATATAGTTACTACTTTTAAAGAAGCTAAAATCACCGATATCGCGTTTCAATTCTTTGGTATAAGTATTTTCGTATTATCTGACAAATTATTCCTTTGTGTCGGTTTCGAAGAATATGCCCCCTATGAAGAACCTAGGGCTTTGAGGATCTGCATGCAAAAAAATTGTCTATGAAAAGAAATGTCATATTGCCACCAACCACAAAATCCCTACAGGTATTAATGCCCGATTACCAATACCTTATCACTCCACGATAAGATGAAATAAAGTGTCACAGCGAATTGTTCAAATAAGCACATGTCAAGAGAATGTACAGGCAACTACACGCCGCACAGGCCACATAAACAATGAACCTGGTGACTTCAGATGCAGAAAAATCCTTCTTACCAGACGTATTACGCAGCAGTGAAAGAACGTCCGTTTCAGCTCAAACGTCCTGTCAGTAATGTAACGATGAGCTCTCGGGAAATCAGCTACGGGTTCCGCTTCCTGATCAATACACGCGGGATCGATATTGGACTTTCCGATGATTTGACCACATGAATACTTGTGTAGGCTCCTGAATGGGCTTGTACTATCTACTATCAGCGGTAGATAGTGCCGCCCTTCGGTGTGGTTGAAATTAAAGGTGGTCCTAACAAATCTTTCATCTGAGAATGGCTAATCGTTATGCAGCTATATTACAACGTCTGAATGATTTCCAAGAAAGTATTATCTGGATCACCCATCCTATTTTGAGATTGCGAAATAATATCTTGCATATTTTGTATCAGATCGTTTTTGCCCACGCGTGAGCAGTGTCTTCTTTCAAACAAGCATTAACTATTCCAGAGTCATCACAGAGTGATATATACCAATGGTTAGCGGTCACAGAATTGTGATACCTTGTAAGAATAATTATATAGTTCTCATGTTGAGGATTCAGCTGGAGATACAGAGGTGATAGCTGAGGCCAGGAACATTGTACGATGGAATAATATATTGTAA
The DNA here is from genome assembly GCF_023055435.1 of Haliotis rufescens. Lineage (NCBI taxonomy): Eukaryota > Metazoa > Mollusca > Gastropoda > Lepetellida > Haliotidae > Haliotis > Haliotis rufescens. The sequence goes on along the minus strand of NW_025964002.1, from coordinate 3,450,434 downwards.
GGTATACAATGTCAAGGTCATACGCATCACGTTGTATGGTGATGACAAAATAATTGTTACATTGTGCCCATTGGGTAGTTTACAGTATCAACAGGAACGGTGTCTATCTTTTAATTTATATGTTGTGGCTGTCTTTCCGATCAGTCAACTATCCCTTGATGTGGAGCAATATTCGAACTTGCAAGATACAATCAAACATGCTCTTCTACAGAGATTTCAAAAAGCGTCATACGGCTCTTGCTCAAAAGTTGTTTGATCAAGGTTACAGCACTCATGACCTTGACATAGGGGGAACACTACCAAATTTGACGCACATGTGACCAGTATTATGCCCGATACAATTCCATCTTTTCACACGGTGCGGGGCAGGATTCGCTCATCGTTTCGGGAACACCTAATACCCTCACTAATTAATAATGGTTCCTAAAGTCATATTCAGGATAAGGTGTTGTTGTTGTTGTCGTCGTCGTCATCATCATCATCATCATCATCATCATCATCATCATCATCATCATTATTATTATTATTATTATTATTATTGCTGAGTGCGGCGTTCAACAACAACCAAACTAACACATATATACGGAAGCGTCTGACTGGTTCGCTCGGCGGGTGAATGAAGAGGACCAGACGGAACTTGAAGACAAATAATTGAGAAACTATTGTCAACAAACATCAAGGCGTCAGACCAAGGAGGCAGACATGTAGCAGAGATGTAACGTTGAGTTGGGTCAAAGAGACCTTGTGTGTATACAACAGTTATTGGCCCCCACCAATACCTCTTAAAGACCTCACATTCTTCTAAATCTCCAGGCGGATTTGGACGATCTCGCGGAACGCAAGTTTTATGCCTGGCGTGATGCAGGGAGCGGCCCATGTTAGCATCGAACACAGCGTTGAGAACGGGTCAAAGGTGAGATCATACGCGTTTCCTGCTGGCAAAAACAGAAACCGGCTATAAATAACGTACACTGTCGTTGTGGGGCATCTCTATATAACGGGCATCTCTATAAAACAGGAGGGGCGGTCGGGTAGCCTAGTGGTTAAAGCGTTCGCTCGTCAAGCCGAAGACCCGGGTTCTATTCCCGACATGGGTACAATGTGTGAAGCCCATTTCTGGTGTCCCCCGCCGTGATATTGCTGGAATATTGCAAAAGCGGCGTAAAACCATACTCACTCACTATAAAACAGGAAGTAAATGTCGTAGGAAGGAGGGTTAGAGCGGTGTGGGTGAAGGGTGGGTGTATGTTGAACACGTCAAACAAAATGGAAACAATTAATTCAAGAGTCTGCCTACGATTCACCGTAATGTAAAAGCAATGTCACCGAGTGTTTGCGAAAAGGATTTGTGAGTGAGCGTCATTTACGCCGTATCATCAATTTTACCACGATTCACGGCAAAAGGAAAGAAAATATCCACAGTCATTGTGTGAGTGAGTGAGTTCTGTTTTACGCCACAATAGCTTGACCAGGGGCTACAACAATGGACTTCACACGGATTTATTCGGCGTGACGAGCGAACGCTTTAACCAGTAACTTAACTAGCCCTCAGGGAGCGGCCAATGATTAAGGCTTATGAATAAAATATATACATATGTTTTTTGGATAAGAGCGCTGTTTTAATGACATATATGAAATAATATTTTGAAAAAAGAAAGGTGCCTTTGGCCAATGATAAAGTGATTATGAAAAATATATATGCATATTTTGTTTTGGATTTGAGCGCTGTTTTAATGACATATATGAATTATTATTTTCAAAAAAGAAAGGTGCCTTTAAATTTTTGTGTTGAGATACTTGGTCAACCTAGTTCATGTTCTGGCCACCTGTTGGTTTCGCACTGACGACAATAAAATGTAGACCATGTAATCTGTGGCAAGTCTGGGCGCAGTTCGGCAGCATATCACTGTGTGTCAGGTCATCGGGTATCTTGGGCCAGGACGAGGACACGCCTATTTCTGACGGTGCATAAATACTAATGAGTATATAAGAGCACCAGCTTATGCGGCTATAAGGTCATACGAAGGGTGCGAATGCTGAAGTATGTCTATACCTAGACTTGCACAAGTCTCTAAGGCAATAATCATTAGTTGAAATCATTTTGTAAATAATAAAAAAAGTTATCCCTATTAGACATATCTAGACTTGCCTGTTAAGAGGATACAATTACTTCACATTCATGGACTTTTCTTTGAGAACAGCCTTGGAGCAAGGCTAGTTCATACCCTTCAGTCTCCTGTATGATCTTCACTCTGCTCAGACACCATATCCGCCAGGTACTCAAGCACCGAACCCATTCTTACACTTTGACATATCCGCCAGGTACTCAAGCACCGAACCCATTCTTACACTTTGACATATCCGCCAGGTACACCAGCACCGAACCTATTCTTACACTTTGACATATCCGTCTGGTACACGAGCACCGAACCTATTCTTACACTTTGACATATCCGCCTGGTACACGAGCATCGAATATTCTTACACTTTGACATATCTGCCAGGTACACGAGCACCGAACCTATTCTCAGCACGGAATACAAGAGTATATAGGTGCAGTTGCAGACTCCAGGAGATAGTCAGATCGATATGTTATGGAAAATATTTCTTTGAAAGATTGTGAACATTTTAGACGTCAGCGACGAGGGTACCATACGACGTACATACCAATGATATTTCCCGGAACAAAAGCTTTAAAATCCACTTTCTAAAAGACATTCTCAGACAACGCTAAATGTTACGTCGTGGTGAGATAGTTGAACGAGTATATCAAACAAACTAATCTCACCACTTACAGAGGAAAGGGGGCACGGGTGGCCTAGCCGTCCAAAGCACCGCAATTCTCTGTCGAAGTTGCATCCCTTGGGCACGCCAGATAGATATGATCGTGGTTTCGAATCCCGAGTCGCCCCGATTATGTTTATGTCAGCACCATACCCATGCTCGTGGGTTTCACCAAAGTGGTGACCGTCTGAGGCCTACATCACCTCGGGCTTACCTCCCACATCAAGCTGACACGCCGTGATATAACTGGAATACAGTTCAAATCAAACCAAACTCACTCACTGTCCTTCAATTGTTACTGTTGATGGCGATAGTTGAACAAACAACTGGGTATGCCATACATTCAATCAAGGCAGAACAGCTTGATGTATTGAAAAATCAATTTCTTGAATAACATTTTTTACTATTGCCATGGGGTCATATTCATTATGCTCAGAAAGCGTCAAAATAATTGTGATTATTCAGTAAAATTAACTGATGAGGATAAAATGGTTTCTAGTTCTATTTGTCTTGTGCAGAGAGTGGGTGAGAGGGGGGATTTGTTTTAGCGTCCCTATGGACGGTCTTTCTGTTCTATCACGACATGTCAGCTTAACATAGAGGAACCCCGATGTGGTAGAGGACTTGGACGGAATCGAACCCACAATCATAGCTTTCTGGTACGCCTAAGGGGCGCAACTCTGCACAGCGAATTCCGGCGCCTTAAACAAGTGTGAGTGAGTGAGTAAGTGAGCTCGAGTGAGTGAATGAGTGAGTGTGGTTTTACTCTGCTTTTAGCAATATTCCAGCAATATCACGGCGGGGGACACCAGAAATGGGCTTCACACATTGTACCCATGTCGGAAATCGAACCCGGATCTTCGGCGTGACGAGCGAACGCTGTAACCACTAAGTGAGTGAGTGAGTGAGTGCTAGGTCGTATCTGTGATTCAGTGAGTGAATGAGTTTTAATGGGTACAGCTGTGATGAATCAATACAACGCATCAAAGTGAATAACCCCTCTGTCTACACATCAGCATCACATTAACAACTGGATAGCGATACAGTAAAACACACATGTTGACAAGATGACACTGATGGATCCGTGATATTGCAGATACAACAGGTCAACCAATTAGCCTAGTTCAGACAATTACCCTATCGCAAACCAAGACCAGGTGGTGTTTCATTCACAATGGCAGTATATATAACAGGCGAGGGCGAGAAATAATTTTAAAATAATATCAGGAAATATCCGGGGCGGTGAGGTAGCTTAGTTGTAAAAGTGACCGCTGATTACGCCGAAAGCCCGGGTTCGATTCCCCACTTGGGGATAATGTTTACATCCCGTATCTGGTCCCCCTTGTCGTGATATTGCTGGAATAATGCTACATGCTACGCAAGGCCACGCTAACTGCATTTTTCAAGTTTAAGCGCTGTATATTTTCACTGTTGTGACGGTAATTGTAAAGCAACTCTGTTGAAATGTACCAAAATACACACTGACGGGTCCAGGCAAACACCTGCCGTTAAATACGAGATTATTAGCCGAGTTATTTTTGGCGGGAAATACCAAACAGAGGTCGGCAGACGATTTCCGGGAATTGGGTGACGTACAGAGAAGCAGACGATACTCACGCTCTACGCTATCGTAGTTCAAAGTAGCAAGTGTTCAGCAGATCAATAGCTCCGCTAGCTCCACCAGCTCCACCATTGACGGCTTGTTGATGAAACAGTTTCAATCCTAGCGAACAGCCTCGTACTTTCCCGAATACACTGATCATCAACATTTTCATGATCACCGCGAAAGCAAGGGTATGTCAGCCTCTGTCAATAAAGCCTGTATTGGCGGCGCTACGTTGTATTTCATAATGCTCCTGTTCTATGTATAGAATCCATGCTTGAAGACCCGTTCCCGGCTTTTTCGCGTTGATAATGAATTGGGCGAATGTTGATCAATACAACGGTTGTGATTTTCAAGTGCGGCCTTTTCTACCAGCGTTCCGAACTCACATACATACACCCTTGGCCCAATTGTTGAATTCGTAGGGTTATGAAAACCACGCCAGTTCCAACAGACTATCCTCAGTCTAAAAATATCTCGCGCCGTTCAATGTACATCGATATAAGGCGCTTTGACGTCAGCATGAATCTCGTTAAGGCTTTTCACCAAGGCAATCCCATAATATAGAATTTAGATCGACAACCTTTCATCAAGCTTATAGGGTTATCTTACTCTTTTATTATCCCCTGCTGTTAAGTAGGTATACTGGAAATAGTGAAAACGTATTTTCCCCAACACTTTAATAGAATACATATCAGCTTTCAAAAGCATTGTACAAGTAATGTACTTCAACATGATCGGTGTTTACTCAATAATGGCTTCAACTGCGGTTTTTTCCAATACCAGGTCAACTTCCCTGACAGCAAAAGGCGTGGTCAGCCAAGTTATAAGTGGACTCGCTCATAACGGAAACGATGTGAGTTTCAATTTCAGTTCCAATGTGAAGACAATTCGCGAAAGCAATCCCTCCCACACAGGGTACATCACACCATATGCCCCCCCCCCCCCCCCCCCCCCCCCCCCCCCTCCCTCCCTCTCCCTCCGACATCGGTTGACAACTAACATTGTCTCATTCACTCATGGACTCACCAAACCACCCACGCAAACAGATACAGAATCAACAAGTTACTTTTTTGTTTATTTGTTGTTTAACGGTACTCTCAACATTATTCCGGCTATATGACGGCGGTCAGAAATAATCAAGTCTTAACCAGACAACCAAGTGATTAACAATGACCATCGATCAACCAGTTGTGATACATTGACATGTATCAATCAAGTCAGCGAGCCTGACCACCCGGATCCGTTAGTCGCCTCTCACTCACTCACTCATTCACTCACTCACTCACTCGGGTTCCTCAGTGAGATGAAATATCATGGTACTACAAAAGACTCACTCACTCACTCACTCACTCACTCACTCACTCACTCACTCTCTGCACATAATAATACTCACTAACCCATTCTTACCCACTCTCTCACTCACAATGAAGGTCGCCATAAATACTGGTCAATAAATAAGTTTACAATATTTGACGGATAATTTCAAGTAAAGAAGACATACAGCCTTGAGCACTTACACGTATTTCAATTAAATCCGCGGGAACCATGAATGACATCAAATTGTCAGTTCCCCCTTACCATTATCAACATATATCACAGACTTCTGTAATAAAGAAATATGTAAACTGAATTCGAGAAAAGCCAGATTTAAAAACTGTGTCATATGACCGGATTATGATGTAAATGGCGTGTCTGATACTGCCGGACTTAATCGCACAAGAACATACGGGAATAACCAGTTGTTGTATTGTAACCGCGTGCCTGACGCCCCACGACCAGCGGGGCTGACTGAGACTTGAATGTGATAAAGACTTCGTGGCGTACTGCGATAACAGTGTTTCAAAGAACCCAATTACACTGAAACAAGAAACGTAATCTGTATAAATGTTGCAGGAGCCGCTAATACCAGTGACAGTCTGGCGGCTTAATAAACCCCTTTGGTATTTACACTGTCGGAATCAGTCAGATGGTTGTGCTATGGAGATTAGTTGGCTACTTACGTCAATTAAGTACTTTAGTTCGTTAGATATTATGATGTATTTTTTATCATTCATTCATTCATTCATTCATTCATTCATTCATTCACTCACTCATTCATTTATTCATTCCATTAATAATGATAATCTGTAAATGATGATGATGATAATGATGATGATGATGATGATGATGATGATGATGATGATGGATCACTGTACACTAGATTTTCCAGTTTCAACTTCCTGGGGAGTATACAACCCAAGCTGTCTTATTTGTTCATCTATTTCTTGCTCTGTTATATGTTCATGTACCACCGTGAATTCATTGATAATTGCGGCTTTCAACCCACCCTTCTTACTCAACTTCCAACTCATTTGGAATAATCAAAACCATAACCATTCGCCTCTTTCTCAATTCTGGTGTCCCCGCCGTGATATCGCTGGAATATTGGTAAAAGCGGCGCAAACAACCAAACTCGCTCTCACTCCGTAACTCGTCATTCGGCTTGTTCCGGAATGACACGATTGGTCAGGAAAACTGTGGTCATTTTGCCAAAGCAGACAAACGATCTCCCTCATCTCTGAACAAAACCACATTGATTCAAGAACAACTATACATTAACCATCAGCTGATTAACCCCATAAAGTGTAGGTAGTGTTTCCATCACGTTGAAAGATCTGGTATATGTAATGTGTTTCGCAACCCAACAGCTGACCAACGGTCAAGATAGGTGCACAGCACGAGCCAGCTTGTCTCCCTGAAGGTCACTATCACTGTGGCAGCAAAGGTTCAGCAAGTACACTAGTATATCTGGTTCCTAGGAACTACGAGAATAGATTCCTAGCAGGTTTGTATATCACAGAGAAAACAGTAGAAGTGCTAAACACACACGCGGTACTGTCGGCGTGTGTCGACTTGCCCATTACAAGGATGGAATAACTATACATCTACGGACTTATCAATCAATAAAACCTGAGACCAACACAAGGCGATTTAAGCGACAAACCCCTTTCCATATCCAATAGAAATCTCTGCGTTCAGCAGAGTCGATAGTTCCATTCCGACTATATCATGAGCACGTGTTTATGGATCACTATCAAACAGTAATGATACCAGGTGTTCGCTAAAATGTGAGCGTATCCTGCTCCACCCGTGGTACCCGTCACAAACACATGCAAAGTCAATTGTTCACCTGAAAAAAAACCACGGGAACATATGGTACTAGCCAAAATAGGAAATTGCATGCGACATCATTTTTGTCAAAAATGCGTCAAATTTGGAAATGTTTTTCACATGTCTACGGTCATACTTTTTGAAAGTTTTACTGAGACCTTGAATGGTGTAACAAAATGTTGAAGGCAAACGAACAACGCTACACACCTATTTGAACTAATATTCGCCATGCACTGTACATTGTCAGTGTAAGACTGTGAAGAAAGGCCGAAATATAATCTTGCGAAAGTGAAAGTCGTGTGATGCAGTTACATTGATTGTCAGATAAGATACTTATCTTCAAGATGTTAATCTACCCACGGTTAAGTGGCCAAATTAGTTCCGAGAATAAGAAACGAAAATATGACGTGCCGTGAATAAGCACACATGGGTCCATTCAGTCTTACAGTCTGAGCTATCGGCAGCCTCTACTTCAGTTTTATTAAGTATGTTCTGACATAATTTTCATTTTAACCATACCATATAGTTGTACGTTGCTACGTGATGTGAATTACCATTGTTATTGTTATCGATCTAAATATAGCGTAATATTATCGTCACATACTCATAACTCTGATATCGTTCGGGCTTATGTATTTCATATTGCCGCGTTCACACATCATCATCATCATCATCATCATCATCATTTTTATTTTTTACTAATTAGTATTATTGTTGCTGGTGTTGATTTTATATAATCGCTTTTAGATCTTTATGTTATTAATATTCATCGCAACAAAATCGTAATATATTCCGTAAGATTAGCGCTGCGTTTATCGCTTTATGAATTTAAAGCTTGACTGTCTGTGTATTTTAGAAACTTCCTGCTTCAAGTTGCCCTGTGCTCTTTGTCGTTATGTCATGAATACACCGGAAGGTGCTATGGAAAGATCCACAAAGCAATGTCAACTTTTGTATGAAATTAAGCTCACGAACTTTCTTAGAAGAGTTAAAGGCGACAATATGAATTCTTTCTCTCCCAGCCGAGACAACATTTCAAACAGCTATACAATATGTCGATATGGCCAGGTTATATTTCACGAGGTTTGATCGGCATCTTTGAATATTTTTAACACGCCTTTAACCAACATCCAATGTAGCCATTGTGAAGAGCACGAACAGTTTCGCTTCTAATGGATAGCATTCACTTGGTCGGTTGTGAAAGTGGACGTGTTGGAAGTTACACAAATATGGCCCGACTTTGTAAATGCGGTCAGTGTTTCGTAGTCAGTCGTGACAGTCCTTATTCAGATCAGGTTCCAAGTTCGGAGTCTCACGATGTGAATTGATAAAGACACTCTCAGCGATTGAGTGTTCTTTAACGCCGCGGTCTTTGACCACAGCTGACGTAGAATAAGATAGTACAGACACTAAAATCACAGTCCTTTTGTCTTCGACACCACTTGGCAATGACGGAACTTCTTTTTTTTCCCAATCATTCATCTTGATTATAGAACAATTTCATGAAAAAATGTTTGTCGCCAGCGGGATTCGAACCCGCGAAGTCCGCATGGAAGGTTAACGAGTGTAGTCCTCTGTCACGGTGACACAGGAACAGCTACGTGAAGTTAACAACTAAATATGCCGTTACATCTGGACTAATTGCTTAATCCGTTTATGTACTGCGATATATGTTTTGTGCCATTCATATACAGTATGTTACTCAATGCATTCTGGTATTTGTACAGTACTTGTGATTTTTTAGCTTTTCGTTCAACGAAACGAACAGATATAAACAAAATTACTATTATCTTGATCAGGGCTATATTTGCTCATAATTGGCCCATCAACATGGGCAAGTTATATTGAGGTGATTGATAAAAGTGCGCGAGTTGGTCCAAAATGAATGGTATACTTGCCCCGGGACATGCATTTCATAATACCTTCTTTCAAAATACCTTCAACAAAACAATGATTTTTTAAAGCATTTTAGATGGTATAAATGTTGGACATGGTTTTAATATGTTAGACCACTCGGACCCTAGTTTGTAAACGTTGAAATGGTTAATTAAACCACTCGTGATCTGATTAACCATTTCAACGACAAGACACTGGGTCCTCGTGGTCTGGCCAATACATAGTAAACATTCAAATCGCGTCACGGACTTTCTCAGTTATGTTTGAAAATTGGAAAACTTGTTGTTTTTCGATCACTTTAGCTATTCCTGAGTACTTGACTTTGGGAAATTTAAAGTGTGCAAGTGAAAGACAGCAAGGCTAGTTGTCAACCTTTTGAACATATCATACCATTACCATAAGTTTTCGGTAACTTTATCATTTTGCATTCCGGTAGGCCAAATAGGCTTTATCCTATTTTATCCTTCACAGACCAGCTAGCCAGCATCAGTACCTGTTTCTGGATTGGATCAAGGCGCTCCATCACTATCACCCTATCATACATGTATAAGAGCAAATGTGGCCATGGTCTACCAGCATGACAAAGGTCATCCAAACGATATCTGTAAAAGTTCTCATGTGTCTCCGAAGTCAATTACATGTGTTTTCGTACCCAGTCGCAACCAGCTACTGCAATCAGGAACACGTCCATGCGGGCAACGAATTACGAAGTGATGTGAGGTGAAGTGGGGTTTAACGCCGCGTTCATGATTATTGCACTTATATAGCGACGTGCATGCACGTGTGTGTGGCTGTTCGTACTAGTCCGGACTCATGCCGATTAAAAGTGCTAGCCCACTGAGATACCATGCCGCAGTTTAACATGAATACCCCACTCAGACACAGTATGCTGACTCCAAACCGACCAGTCCTTGTTTTAGCCCCTTAATCCCGAGCGCCTGGCAGGGTAACAACAAGTACCATCTTGAAACGTCTATTGGTATGACGCGGCCGGAGATCGATCCCCGGACTTTCTGCTTTCCAGGCGGACTCTCTACCACTAGACCACGGAGGCGGTAGCGAATTATGAAGTATATGGAGGAAATCCTGGGCGCCGTCAGAACATATACAAACGACAAAGAAAGTGTACTGTATGTTGGCGAGGATCTGATTCGTTCTGATTACTATAGAGATTGTAAGCCCACTTAACACAGCGCCTGGTTAACCTACAAAACCAACAGGAAATAGAACACAGCAAACAGAGTTATCTTTCCCTGATCTGCATCGCGAGTAATCCGGTGATTACAGGAGATGTTGCAGATGACGACGTTGTGCATGAAGTTGAAGTACTCACCAAGTTTCCTGGCACACACAGAGGCAGATTGTGAGCAGTTGACAGTTGTATAATGGCTACGTTTGTCTCACCGACGGCGATGTAGATAACGCCACATATTGAATGTTATTCACATGGTTATATTACCATACCATCTGCCAGTTGTCGGCAAGAAGCATGACGCTCATCGCTGCAGATGTCCAGGTTTACCGTGCCGTTACAGCTGCTGTAGCTAACTGGATATATACCTGGAGAAGGATACAGATCGGCATCGAGATGCAGGTAGACGGAGATCTACATCATCATCAAAAAATAAATTTGACAAAACCCTTACCACATTCATAAGAAACCTCTTTCGCTCGGTCAGATACCATTGAAAGTCCACTGGTATCTGACGAGAATGAGTGTAGTATTCTCTGTAAACAATGCATTGGCTTTCTGCTCAATTACAGCAGTAAAATAGCACATACTATCCTTGGCTCAAAAGCTCCCCAAAGAAGTTGGTTGCCGTTTCGAGGAGAGGGAGCGTTCATTTTTAAAAGTGATTAAACAACGTTACTTAATCCATTTGTGTATGCAAGAGAAAGGCTGCTGTATATATCATCCACAATGAGATAGAGGATGAAAAGTATGCAGTTCCAGGAATAATGTCACGCCACTGCAGCGATAGAAACTAGAACATTTAGTCCACTTGTTCTTATGATGATGGGCAGCAAAACCATTAAAAATGGCAAATTTCGAATTTCTACTAGTCTTAATGATACCTCAACTATTGGGCAGTTTGGCAAGGACTAGTGCTAATTTCTAACGCTGCATTGTCACGTCCAAGTCATGGTTTAGACTGCTATGTTGACAGGCATGTTGGATGTAAGAAAGGAAAAGGAGCTTCAATAAATTAGATAATGTGGGGAGTACATTTATTGTGCCCCGTTGATTTAAGAAATTAACGACGTGTGGGAGTTGTTTTTCGAACAATAAAACACTGCAGGGAGAATAAACCATGAGGGGCTTCGCTTTATTCTCCTGCAGTGATTTATCGTACTATAAACAGCGACTTCGAGTCGTGTATTTATATTACAACATATTGTTCATCCTCTTCAAGGATGATGATCAAATTTACAAACCTTAAAATCAGTTACCCCAAATTTGAAAATGACGAGTCCCTGACTAGAATCCGACCTCGGAAATGTCAGACAAGTCCATTTATGAACAGGTGGGTTAACGTTGGTATTTCCCGCGTATTCTCACAATCCTCACCTCGGTTATCTGTATCTTTTCTCCCAACACTGATCGTCATATCTCGCCCACTTTTGAATGCGATCGTTTGGCCACTGCGTTTATCTGCGTTGCCCAGCTACGTCAATGGGAACAACTTACCAGACACTTCCCTCTTAAAAATAACGTCGTTCAATATTTGACATTATCAAGTTGCGAGCGCATATTCGAATCTCCAGAAATGACACCACAGAGAACAATGTTTTATCGTGAAATAAACCGCGCTTCGTTCTTCATTATTCTTTGTGATTTATGGCTTACTTATCTTCTATATACTGACATGTGAGTGCAATCACTGCAGCTGGACTTTGACGGACGATACAACAGCGTTCTCCCGTCACGTTGCAGACAAGTTATTCTAAGCATGTGCACCTGGTACTTTACTGCTAAGACTGTGCAAACAGTCCTTGTTTACCGTGTACACTTAATGCTGTCTGTACTTGAAAAAATTCAAAGTTCAGAGGACATTGATCGACGTTCTCACCATGATATCGCCGACCAACCATTTAGTGTCAAAGGACGCGGAAAACTTCAACATTCAACATATATTAGGCTATGTGAAAACCTTTGACAGCCATTCTTATCCTAGAAGTATACTGGTCACTATCACACTAAAATATGCTCCCCTAGTTCGAACCCTTTTATCTCGCTTGTCCGGGTGATCCATACCTGGCTTATCGTAATCTGCTAAAATTTACAGTACTGTCAAGTTGAATGGCGCGATCAAAGTGGCGAGGGTGACACTTGGAAGTTTTGCGGATGGTTTTATGGGTCTGGATGGAAGTGGGGCTTCGTTTGAAGATGAAAAGAGTATAAGGATTGCTGTCAACGCATAAGGAGTGGAGCCCTGACCGTGTCGGGGTTGAGCGAATCACCAACCACTGAGCCCCCATGTCAGAGTGTGGAGATGAAGATGGAGCATGCTGGGTAATGCCAACGCAGTGGATGTTCCAGAAACTCTCACGTTCACGGTTAATTGACGTTTCTGACGTCTCTGGTGATGAAGTCTCAGCTATGAACAGACAATGCCATTTAGAAAGTGGTCAAATGTAACAAATGGTAAACCTTCTTAGTAAAGTACAGAATCTAGTACTTTTCGAGGTTGCGTCGCATCCGGGATTCGAACCCACACTGCAAGAGTGAGGCACCTAATCGCCAGCACACAAAGTCAGTGATATAAACAACTCAGCCACCGAGGCTTCCGAAAATATGAAAGTCCGACAACTGGTAGTCTAGATCACGTTCTTTGTATACCCCTCTGACATGTGTAAATTGGCACGGCTCCCATGGCCAAAAGTTATGAACAGTCAATGTCATTTGGAAAGCAGTCAAATGTAAAAATGTTATATTTTGGATAACAGTTTCTTAGTAGAGTACAGATTCTAGTTCTTTTGGGGGATTCAGGATTCGAACCCACACTACCAGAGTGAACACTACCACACTACCAGTCTCAGCGAACTGAAGTTTCAAACCTATGATCAGACAATGTAGAGGGTCAATGGGCGGCGGCGCGATGTGTTAGAGAAAGTCCCTCTGCCCTGTCCATAGTTTAGTACAAGCTATAGGACAGTCCCACTGCCCTGTCCATAGTTTAGTACAAGCTATAGGACAGGTTGGTAGATCAGAGCGAGGAGACGCAGGCTGACATGCAAGATTTGAACCATTGCCGCTCGGGGCTGATTTAGCGGACGTTACTCAAAGCGATCGTAGCGCTACGACTGTCGTAAGTCTATGTTAAAGTGTAGGAGTTACGACCGTCTCAGCTCTACGACCCCTCTGTGAAACAGGGCGCTCTGCCTTATCCTGTTGTGTAGAGTTCGTATAAATTCTAGTGCAGTGCTGATGTCTAGCCTAGTTCGGTATTAGCACATCATTTGTGCAGATTCACTGGAGACTTTTGCGTAGCGTACGTTCATAACAAGTATCTACTCTCAAGACATGGACGTGTTGACGTATTGGAGATTTCATTGACGTCCATCACCAGGATCTAACCTCGTGATGTGAAGGCACAGAGCGTCTACCCGTCACTGTTTTAATCTTTTCGACGCGCCTGTGTCTACTGTGTGATAATATTGCATCGATACAACCATTCGGAGTGTAGCTTAGCTTTATCTCTGTGTTGGCGAGTGAGTGAGTGAATTTGGTTTGACGCCGCTTTGAACAGCATTTTAGTTACATCACAGAGTGTCAGCTTCATGTGGGACGACGGCCTAAAGTGATGCAGGGCATTCCGCTTCGGTGACGCCCATGAGAAGGGTACGGTGCTGACAAACCTTGAAACATCATCGAACCGGATTCGGGATCATAGGTTTCTGGTACGCCTAAGGGGCGCAACTCTGCACAATGAATGTACTTTCCAAGACGTCTCTCTTGGGATGCGCAACACTCTGAGGTCGCTTACTATTAGTTTACAATCATTTGGTGCATACGAATTGGTCATTTTCGAAACTGATTGGCTTAAACACGAATAAGGAGTATGTGTCGTCATAGAAATAACTATTGATGTTTGAAACAGTCGCCGATTTCTGGACAAAATAAATCCTTCAGTGTCGACTCGATAGAGATGGGATTGGCATGCGAGCACTTGAATCAGCCTGTGTTATCGGACCCAGATGGAGTTGATCAATCTATCGACCTCTGCTACTGCAGCAAAGCCTCCTCCTATCAAACGTCAGATAATGAGTGTTGAGAAAAAAGGTTAATGACCGCTAAGATAAAGTCGGACGTCGTCTTTGGTCATCACTGGTGAAGCACTATCTACACTGTGCGTAGTATTGCTGAGCAACAATGGCGTGCATTCTGTCCTAATCAGCATCACACACAGTAGAAGCAAATCAGTCTCGCAGTACACATTAAACCTCCAAACACAGTGAATTAGCTAACGAGGGTAGAGTAGCTGCTATCTGTTCCCACAATAATCCTTAATAAAACAGGACATCACCTTCATGATGAGATCAGCAACAGACTGCCTCCGGGGAGCGGAAGCTCCGGGGTTCGATCCCTCGCGTCAAACCAAAAGACGTTAAAAAATGGCACTTGGTGTTACCCTGTCTGGCGCTCGGCATTAAGGGGCTTAAACAATGACTGGTCGGCTCGGGGATCAGTATACTGACAGACAGGCAGTTTATTAGGGCCTCACCTCATGTACAGCAATATATACATAAGATAATATACATCTATTATCAAAGTTCACAAGCTATTCTAAAAGAATTGCGAGACCATATATAAAACAGGTTATACGTAATATATTTAAAACATAATTCCCTGAAATAAATTAGAAATACATAATAAACTCAGGAATATAAAAGCCATCTTCGCCGGGTTAAGATTAATTACAAGGTTTTGGCCGAAATTAAAACTAAGCTAGTAAATGGCAGTAAACACACATCTTATCAATATCAAACAGAGAGTTGTATTGTGGTAATAGCAGCGCTGCGTTCTGCTCTAGCTTGTACCTCAGGTCTGAGCAGTTATATAGGTCCATGGTCTGAGTAAACTGCACACTGTAAAAGGACATGCATCTCATCTTCGATACAGTTGTCACAAAAGGGGCATTATTATATATTATGTATTATTCAATACGTATGGGGGCGACACCACAGCGAAATTTAATGCAATCCTGAAGTTTTTGGGCATGTTAACTTGCCCTTGAGGTTCCATCACGGACTTGTATAATGGTTATATAGGTCCGTGGTTCCATGCGGTAATCTTGTTTGAAAAGACGATAAGTTCTCAATTTACTATCATGTTGTCAAATGTTGTCTCTCCATGCTTCCAATGTTTTCAGTTCATATGCAGTAATAACACTATCGATCACATTCTTGGATATAAAAGTTTCAACGTTGTAGGAATTACTCGACCCTTGGTTTTCAAAGAACTTGTAAATTCTGTAGTTCCATATCTTAAATCTTGATACTCGGTCATTGTCCAGTAAGATGATTATTCTTCTGTTCAATCTATTCACATTCATGTTCACCAATCTTCTCCACTGACGTAACACGGCTTTCCACTAATTGACACACTAATGGGTTCATCCCATCTCCCCCTGCACTGCATCATAAGGAGTATATGTTCCGACTCCAAGAAAGTGTCTACACGCTCTGTTTTAATCTTTGTAATTGTGGCAAATTCTCGAGTTCTCCAAACTGATGAACCATACGTAATCACGGGTAGCACAACTGCATCATATAGTTTGGAATACGCATCGTAGGGGAGACCACCCAGGGCTTTACTCCTAGCAATGATAAGACCCAGGGCTCTACTCGCTGACTGTGAAACTGCCTTTGCCGTCGTGTTAAAATCCAGGAATTCATCAATTAAAAGTCCGAGATAGTTGTATGATGAAACTGTCCTTAGGGGTTCGTCACCGTAGTAAAAACTACAATTCGTTCTGCTGCACGATGGGTTACGAAAATGTACAATACCAGTCTTTTCTCTGTTAACACACATCTTGTTATCGACACACCACTTATGAACATGGCTTAGCATTAATTGGAGATCCGTTTCATTCTCCGCGAGTAATACAAGGTCGTCAGCATAAAATAAAACACATACTAACTCGTCGTTTATTGTCACTCCTTTCCTTTAAAGTGATTGCTAGATCACTAATATACATATTGAAAAGTATTTGAGTGGGGTATTAATGTTAAAACTGCGGCATGGCATCTCAGTAGCCTAGCACTATAAATTGGCATTAGTCCGGACAAGTACAAGCAGCCACACACACACACACACACACACACACACACACACACACAGGCGCGCGCGCACACACACACACACAGACAGAGGCAGGCACACACACACGCACGCACGCACGCACGCACGCACACACACACACACGTGCATGCAGTGCAATACTCTTGAACGCAACGTTAAAGTCACCTTCATCAATAAAGAAAATGTCAAATATAAAGTTTAATGCATGCTAAATACAATGACTTCCAAAGCCCTCTAGATTTCCTGTTTGATCAAAATAATCTGCACATCAGGGAGACCCTGCGGGCCCAATAAGCGAGCATCTGGATACAAGTTTGTAACGGAATGTCATGATCGGAATGCATAAAAAGACCATTTAAATGTATCTCATTGTTTTAACTATAGGTTATTAACCCCTTCTTATCTAGAGCGATAGTGTGATGACCTTGTGTAATTAAACTCTGTATCTCAAAGTCAAGCTAAAGGCAGCTCTGGTTACCTTTCGATATTACCGTAATTGAAGAAAATGATTCCATTGTCATTTAACATTTCAAGAAGCTGATATCAAGACCGACTTTCAAGTGACGTTCCATTAAAAATCAAGATAATACGCAAAGCTATATTTTCCAGGATCCGGTTGCCGCTACAGATATAACGAAACATGCAGAAAGCACCATAGAAAAAAACATCAACAAGAACGTAATGGATATTAAATTTATATATCATTTGAAACGCTCCAAGCTTACAACCTATTTCATCGTTGTACGGGAAGCCATCAGTACGTGACACTGTAAAACATTCCCGTTGTTGATGGTAACTTGACAGGTTGTCAAGGGCGCGTATCCATCATAGGTGCATCTGAGACATTAATCTACATTATTCCTCATTTGCACGTCATTGTGATTTTTAAATTGTTGCGTTTCTAAACTGTTGAGTATACTATAAGGACACAGCCGATATATTGCCTGCTACATTTGGCTCTTTCCGTAATTGTCCTACTTTAGTCCCAGACAGACCGAAAAATTATTGCAGCTGAAAACGTGACACCTCGCTCAAGTGAGTTATTTTTGTTTGAAGTGTCGCTTTTATTATCTCATTATAAATCAACAGTGAGTAACTCCAAAAAAACAGACAATTGCGTAACTCTTGCAAACGTGATTAAACCAAAATAAGCAGTTTAGTCATATGTGGAATCCTCAGCATGGAAATAAGTTACGCAACTACCGCCTTTTTAAAGAGATCTTGTCCAGGAATTTACTTGCAAACCACTATATCCAGGAATCTCAGAAACTATCCCCCAAGACGTCCAACGTTGTGGAAGCCTCCCCCTTCATGTGGAGACTCGTCGGCACAATAGACCCCCCCCCCCCCCCCCCCAAGCCCTTTAGTGCACAGAACTTATTATTTATGTAAGAAAGTGGAAACAGAAGTTCATCTCCTTTCAGATTGTAATTTTTAGAAGAACTTAAGATACAACATTAATTTATCTTATTACAGTTCTACGGAGCCTAAAGATCTATTCGTGAAATTGTTATCTGAAGATAATCCTACGCGCATCAAATGTATTGTTTCTACCAAGAAATATGCTAAGAAATATGACGACAATTTTTCATATGATATTATTGTCATTTTATAACGATTAAATCACTGTAGACAGTATTTTACCGTACACAATGTAATAAATAGGTAGTGTCTCGTACGCCAATATATGTCTGGATGTTCAAAATCTTTTATTGTGCTGTGAAAAGTTTTAGCTACGCGTGTTTTACTTGTGACACTTGAACAAACTCTGTCTGTCTGTCTGTCTGTCTGTCTGTCTGTCTGTCCGCCCGCCCGTCCGTCCGTCCGTCTGTCTGTCTGTCTGTCCGTCGGTCCGTCCGTCCGTCTGTCTGTCTGTCTGTCTGTCTGTCTGTCTGTCTGTCGGTCGGTCCGTCTGTCTGTCTGTCTGTCCGTCTGTCTGTCTGTCGGTCGGTCGGTCGGTCGGTCGGTCCGTCCGTCCGTCCGTCCGTCCGTCTGTCTGTCTGTCTGTCCGTCTGTCTGTCCGTCGGTCCGTCTGTCTGTTCACACGGTGGGTCGCAGTATCTGACGCATGTGTGACGCCCGGCTTGACGGGAGGGTCAACGACGCCATTGTCACAGCGACAATTTGACGTCGACAAAGACGTGACCGACGTGATGTGTCGGTTGTTGCAGGGAACACGGTCCTGAGCTGTATCTGCCCGCCACATTACCAGACAAGACTGGGGATGATGAGCCTGATAATCCGCATGTCAAGTCCCACCTGATGAAGATAGACAGCTAGTCCCTGCCTGACAGCGGCATCACGGCGTCGTTTCCCTGTGCCCCGGGGAAATGGGTTATATAAGATATTACAGTAATCCGGTAAGGGTGGGAGGGAGAACATATTAAGAATGCCACCCTGTGACAAGTTCAAGCACAGGTCACCAGGGTTACCAGAAGGAAATATTTAGGTGGGCAAACGTGGTAAAAATAATTTACATTCATACAGCGGTAACGTTCGGGACGCCTCGGCGGCCTCCGGAAAAACCCGAATCAGATTTGGCTGTTTTGGTTCAGAGCGAAGATGCCTGTCAATGCCTGTTTTCGAAGACTGAAACAACTGAAAGTATTACACAGCAGTGATTGAAAACGCCTGCGCCACCAAGTTTACATTATCTTGACTGGCAAATCACAAGTTAATTTCATTCGACAAGATGTATCCTCTTCCCACACTTTTCAACATATTCATAAATGATCTTAGCACAGGTATAATTCTATGTGATCTCAACATTTATTACTTGACGTAGTTTACATAACGGGCAGGTGTTATTATATTTATCCCCCAAACTTTCTCAACAGGCAAATGAATTACTTGTACGAAATCTCAATAACGGATGTTTAATATTACTACTGATATGGATATAGGATTCTTGTCCAAATTCAGGTATAAGATTTACCCTTATAGGAATATGTTTGGTCAGGGTGCCATCTTTGTGTAAAAGAGTCTGTAAGTCAACAATGCAAAGATGCCATTGTCTCTCATAAGTTTACTTATTAATCCAAATATACCTCAGAACACAAGTATTTTAACATATTCACAATAAAATCAAACAATTTAGTAAGATACTTTTTATCCATATATGATTTGAAAATAATGTCATATAATATTCCCGCAAGGTTATTTATACATGCATATGTCAAAGGAAGCAGAAAATGAAATATGAAGTGATCAACATTTTCAGTGAGGACAAAGGTAACAAATGAAATAACGTCATCAAGATGACGTTTATTAAGGTTATACCACCACGTTGACGTTAAAACATCATACATTCTTCTCCTGGTACAGCTGTTGATATCTTTATGTCACATATTTCATATCAGTAGAACAAATAAGGCAAGTCATTTGTTCAGGTGAAAAAAACATGGGAACATATGGTACAAGTCAAAATAGGGAATTGCATCGGACAGCATTTTGTCGCCGATGCGTCAATTTTTTAACTGTCGTCAACATGTCTACGTTAAAACTTTTTGAAAGCTTTACTGAGGCCTTGAATGTTGTAATCAAACAACTTCTGAACAAGAGTCGTTTGTCGTAAGAAATGTTGATTACCATTGGATTGGTAGACTGAAAGAACAATACAGTTGCATTTCCCTGCTTGTGATAGTGTTTCTCACATAGTTCTTGGTTACATTCTTTATCACAATATTTATAACCGAAAATAACAAATGTGGTGGAAATTATTTACAGTGACATTTATAAAAAAAAACAAGCTTATTTTGATCAGCATATCAAAAATAGGTGCACATGGTAGGGCTAAAATTGTGACAAGAGATGAATTTTTAGATGAAGATTCGTATTCTTTAAGCAGAGTATGATGGACGGAGAAAACAGTTGATTCAGAGAGCCACGCATTTACTGCATCATCCGCCATGTTTCGTTTTGAATGAACTCGCCGGGAGTGGATAGTTGTTCGGGGTGACACCTCTGTCTAATTTTCCATACGGATTTCTAATAAAGCCGATATATATTTAAGAAAAGAACACTCATTAGCGTTGCACTTTGGTGAATTGCCCGATAACTTTTACGTATGGAATATTTTGACGAGTTAAAGGACCAGTACATCGACCATTCTGAAGCATTGTTTACAAACAATGGCCGATAACCCCCGAGCTGACCGAGAAGTTTCTGCACAAGTCACCGAGTGTTGGCCTATTGCGTGACCGGATTTTTCTCTTGTTTGAAAACAACGCACTTGTTCTGCAAAAAGAATAGGCGGGCTCTATGCAAGCCTTTCGGTACGCTTTACATATTGTTTTGCATAATTATATAGATATGCTACTACAACTGCGGCAGTGAGGTACATGATGACAATACAACCTTACGCATCAAAGTGACCGTATCGCTCTCCGTAGGGCTTCGAGGGCAGCACGTGGCGCCGTACAGCCACTGTAACGCATAACTACGCACATGGAAATGGTTGCTCAGGTTTTAGGAAGTGTCTTCTCAAAGAGGCTTCTCGCGGTACTGCTATTTCGATCGCAAACACAATATGGTGGCATATAGTAGTGAAACTATAACACATACTTCAAAGGAAGATATTTATGCTATATGTATCCATTCTCTGTCAACTAAGTTTCGTTTCAAGGCGTCAATCAGTAGACAATAACCAGAGTGTAACAACAGGATGTGTGTTTGTGGGGAGATAAGAAAATGGGAGCCAGTGATTACACGGCGGTATAAGCGCATCCGCGGTATCGTGAAGGGCGGTATCGCTTGGGACGACTGTAGTTTTCGTTTGTTTGTCACAGCGACATTTATTCATGAAATTGCTTTTTTGTTTGAAGTTATCATTAACTTTATAAAAAATAAAAAGTAACTTCAGCTGCAACTTATGTGGAATTTATGACCCATTGCAATTATCATAGGCCCATAGAGTTGTTTTAATGGCCTCTACTTGCAAAAAATGTTCTATACATTTTTTGAACATGGGGCCGAAGGCCTTTCATTCCCAATCACTGATATTGGTTATGAATAAGAAAAACTTTCTTCGACAAGCACATCAAAAGAGGAATTGAAATTGTTTGACAGGCATTTCTTAATGTTGACTTATGACAAAGTAGACAAAAATTGTATGTATAACAACGAGTCTTGCTTGAAAAGGGAAGGGTCTGTACCGAATCGTCACTTTAACAATATAATAAAGAAGTTGTTTTCCATGAACTATTTGTCTACTGTGTCAGGTATTACCTTACTATATATTCTGAGCCCGATGGACTCAAGTTAGGACAGGTCCGTGGCTTGGTTGGCTGCTTTCACCTGATAATATCTCAACAGACCACAGAGCAGATACATAACCACGAAAACGACAAGACCCTTTCCATGTTCGTACTCTAAAAGCAAAGTGGATTGTACTATATCATGAACAGCTATTTATGAATCACTAACAAATGGTGATGATACAAGGTGTTCAGGGAAAGTCCAGCATATCCTGCCCAACGGAGGCACCCATAACAAACACATGCAAAGACAAGTCAAGTGTTCACCCGAAACGGACGGGAAGATATGGCACAAGCCAAAATAGGGAATTGTATCCGACATGAGTTTTGTCACTGATGCGCCAAATTGGAAATGTTCCCCACATGTCTGACATTTAACCCCACACCAGTCTCATCCCTTGTTAGCTCCAGCAACCAATACTCATCTTGTCAGCTCTGAAATTGAAATGGTTAAGGGTTTCTTAATACTCGAGGGTTCCCTCATAAACATGAATTTACCCTCGACCTTGCCACTAACGACCCCGGGCCTGAAGTTATTTCAGTAAGTTACTACTGTTCGCGACAAATAATATTATTTCTTCCAGTCGGAAAACCCGGTAGGTCTGTGTGGCCATTAGTGTTATATTGTCTATGACAGTGCCAAACTGTTCGCAAAGAGTTTGAAGGTCGCGTTGCTTCCTTCTATGGCTCGACCGCCTCCGTGGTCTTGTGGTAGAGCGTCCGCCCGGAGAGCGGAAGGTCCAGGGTTCGATCCCGGGCCGCGTCATACAAAAAGACGTTAAAAGATTGTACTTGTTGTTACCCTGTCTGGCGCTCGGCATTAAGGGGCTAAAACAAGGACTGGTCGGCTCGGAGTCAGTATACTGTGTCTGAGTGGGGTATTCATGTTAAACTGCGGCATGGTATCTGAGTGAGCTAGCACTATAAATCGGCATCAGTCCGGACTAGTACAAGCAGCCACACACACACATACACGTGCATGCACGTCGCTATATAAGTGCAATAATCTTCGACGCGACGTTAAACCCAATTTCACCTCACCTCACCTCACCTTCTATGGCTCCGTATTATTCCAGCTATCATTCCAGACAAGCACCGCGTAACAAATATATAAGGTCATTCCGGTGAGAAGAAATGATAACATATCGGTATGTTTATTCTCGTCGATATAGCTGCTTAATATAGTCCATATAACGCCAATTTCAAGTGTTACAGTCTTGAACGCGACGCTAACGCCCATTGTACCTCCGCTCTATGAGAATTTCCGCGTTTAAGATCTGTTATGTTTTGCTTGACCTATATAGGCGTATCAAAGTGTATATTTATGGTAAAGTAGATTCAATACAACGCATGTGATACTATTCAGACAGGTGGCCGTTTCAGTATCATGTGATAGTCCTATGCGTAATTCTACGACTGTTGCGATAGCATTTCGCACACAGGGACTGTACGTATTGTATATTATCTATGTTTGTAGAAACTGTTTTTACACAAGACTCCGAAACATCCGCCACAGTCACAAATAATTATCGCGTGTGGTTATGCCAATCTAAGTAATACCACTGAACATGACTGCCTGTTTACATAATGAATCATCATGATAACTGACATTATAGAGTCCCATCGGAACCCATCGGGACGTCTACATCTTGAATTATTATGACAGTGATGCAACACGCAGACCAAGTAAACTGCATCCATGGTCTGAGCAGCCATGTCAATAGCTGATTGTTTACTTTTGTGCAGTGTGTTGTTTGAGCAAATGATAATTAATACCTCCCACAGTTTGTGTCAACAACAACCCACAGCGCCAGGAGCAAGGTCATAGCCTCGACATGACGCGGGAGATTGGGTCACCGCCTCGACATGGGGGGGTTGACATATACAGACTCAAGACATGACTTGGTCACGACTGTCGCTGCGAGGAATACAACAAAAGTTTTCTCCAATAAAACCGTCTACTTCTGTTGAATTAAGCGAAAGTATGAGGAATGAGGGTCACGTGACCACTGCCGAAAGAGGCGTGGACGGCTGTGTACATATTTGCAACAGCTGAAAGTATGCAATGCGCAGTGGCGAATCAGCTCTCAGGATTAAAGGGATCAGAACTAAGCTGTTGTAACGCTGTGGGAGAGACAATTGTGTCTACGCAGCATTTCGTGCACCGACAGCACAACATCAGTCTGAGAAGATGGACTATGCCGACAGTCTACAGTACCGCTTATCTATAGTCGGCATCTTTCTCTCCCCCTTGAGGGTGATACAGCAGGGATTGCGTGTGTGAGTGAGTCGTTGAGCGTGTGTGAGTGAGTCGTTGAGCGTGTGTGAGTGAGGGACTTGGCGAATGAGTGAGTGACTGCGTGTGTGAGTGAGTCGTTGAGCGTGTGTGAGTGAGTCGTTGAGCGTGTGTGAGTGAGTAATTGAGCGTGTTTGAGTGAGTCATTGAGCGTGTGTGAGTGAGTCGTTGAGCGTGTGTGAGTGAGTCATTGAGCGTGTGTGAGTGAGTCGTTGAGCGTTTGTGAGTCAGTCGTTGAGCGTGTATGAGTCAGTGAGCGTGTGTGAGTGAGTCGTTGAGCGATGAGGGTGAATGTGGGATTTATCATCCAAAACTGGCTCCCACGGGATATATCGCTTTGGTGAGATCAAATTTGAAGATATCGCTGCAATGAAATTGCATCATAATGCTTTGCAGACCATTGTGATGTCATTGGTTACCATGACGTCACAATCAAATGACATCACTAATAGCTCTGCTACCGAAGCTGTTAGCAGTACTTTTTACATTTAATTTAAGACACTGTCAACAAACTGAAAGTTGGAAGAATGATGTTGGATGATAAATGAAATATCACCCTCGTGTCTTTTGACATCAAATATATCAACACTCGTTGAGATATTTGATATCAAAAGACACGAGGGTGAGAAATTCTATATTTAAATGTGTACACGCGTGATTGAACACGTGACTGAAGTTAGATCTGATGAATGAGTGCATGCTTTTTCATAATTTTATTCAGCAGCCATTTCTATAATCCGATTCCCAGTCACCTCTTACGAGTGAGTGAGTGAGTTAGTAGGGTTTAACGCCAATTCTAAACAGTATTACAGTTATATCACAACGTGTCAGATTGATGTGGGAGGAAAGCCCGAAATGATGCAGGTCTCAGACGTTTACCAGGTTGGTGAAACCAAACCCACGAGTGTCGATATGGTGCTGACAAAACTAGAAACATAATCGGGGAGAACCGGGATTCGAGCACACGACCATAGTTTTCGGGCGTGCCCAAGGGACGCAACTCTGCACATCGAATTATGACGACGTGGCCACCGGTAAAGGTGGAACCATTGAGTGAGTGAGTGAGTGAGTGAGTGGGTGAGTGAGTGAGTGAGGGCGGGATTGGGTAAATCAACCTTATGATCCAGAAGGAATTCATGACAACTTGACAGTTTTAATCCATACATCCGTTCAGATTCTTTAAATTGATTATTCTATCAAAGTAGTCAATGATTGTTACACACAGTCAACACGTCGATACGTATGGCACGTACTTCTGAAATGGAATATATTTGGTAACGATGTGTCTAGCTCAGTATACATGTGTAATAATAAATCTGTATAATGTTCTATTTATGTATATTTACAATAGTTATTAATTGATATTCCGTGCTTGTCCTTGAGGACGAATTCAACAATTCGTATTCAACAAAGTAGTTGTCAACTTACAGTAAGGGTCCTCAGAGTGTCGTGTATCCGAGCTTGAAGATACAAAAGCTTCACTATAACAGACGTGTTGGAGCGTGCAATTCACTGTGCAGAGTTGCGTCCCTTAGGCGTACCCGAACCTAATGATAAGGGGTTCGAATCCCAGCTTCGCCCTGATTCAGGCTTTCCTGCCACAAGAAACTGACACGCTGTGATATAACTGAAATACCGTTCAAAGCGGCGTTAAACCCAATTCACTCACTCGTAAGAGGTGACTAAACTGCGAATCGGGTGGTAGAAATGGCCGCTGAATATCAGCTATCAACCACTGTCCAGTTCAGCCTCGGTTGTCGTATGTGCCATCACGATATGTCGTCACCGCAATGTTGATGAATCTGATTAGCCCATGTGTTCCGACCAGAGAGTATAATTAGCGAGTGAATGAGTCTGGTTTCACGCCGCTTTTAGCAATATTCCAGCAATAGCACGGCGGCGGACACCAGAAATGAGCTTCACATATTGTACCCATGTCGGGAATCGAACACGGGTCTTCGGCATGGCGAGCGAACGCTTTAACCACTAGGCTACCCGACTGCCCTCAGAGAGTATAATGTATATATCCTATAAATATATATCCTACACTGCCTCACGACTTACAGGATTGTAAATCAGATAACATGTTGTCATGTATGTCAAGCTCGAAATCGAAAACTCCGAGATAGACTCAAACAATCATTCTTCAAGTGGAGTCATCGCCACACAGATCACGATCGACATGACCCGGATATACAGCATAATAAGTTAAGCTTAAAATGCCATATGTGTAATAAATCATATCGGGAATCTTTTAATTATTATAGGAGTAACCAAAACTGCACAGTTGTAAACAACAATCGTGATGTGCCGTGTACTGCTTCAGCCGATCAGGTATCAGAGAGACGAAACTCACGTGGCGCTCCACCGACTGTGATCTGTCAATCTGCATCGCGGTTTAAAGGGACGTCTATTACCGATACATCTATTTGATAGATGAGTTGACATGGCTGTTTATGCTGCGTTTATAACACACTAACCTTTACCTGAGCCAGGCTGTGGGTCCTACCTATCGTCGTCAGCAGTGTTATAGCTACTTAGTCTGCAGTCGCGGCTGTAAATGGCGTTAGAGGTTGTAGTGAACTGGGCTAGGTCAACGTACACCGACATGTGACGGATATGTGCAAGCTAAAGAAATTCCGGTTTCAACAATTGACGCGGAATGTACGAATTACACAAGTGAGTGGGAATGAGTTGTGTTTTACGCCGCTTCAAGCAATATCCCAGCAATACAAAGGCGGTTGACAACAGCAATGGGCTTCACGCGTTGTACCAATGAAGGGAATCGAACCCAGGACGGTGTGACGAGTGATTGCTTTAACCACTAGGCTACCCCACCGCCCCTTATTTTGTAATGACATGGTGAATCAATATGAATCCAAGGAATGAATTATCTTATCAGACATACAGACATAATTATTATTAGTTTGAAAAAATTGACCTGTACGTACACTACTGTTCGAAAATAACACGAATATTTTGCAACTGATAGGATACGACAAGAGATATGGTAAGATAACGTTTATTTTCCAGAAGGAAATGTGTGTGACATCAGTACAAGGTGTCAGCGTATTCATTTCCAAATTACCGATCCAATGGTTTGTCTGATCGAGACTCGATTATTCACTGCCCGCCATATCTGAATATTGCCGAGTGAGCCGACCACAACACAATCAAGGCACCAAGACAGCAGTCATACATTGTCGTGTTACAGTTACTCGAGCACAACACATCAACAATCAAGGCGCCAAGACAGCAGTCATACATTGTCGTGTTACAGTTACTCGAGCACAACACATCAACAATCAAGGCGCCAAGACAGCAGTCATACATTGTCGTGTTACAGTTACCCTAGCACAACACATCAACAATCAAGGCGCAAAGACAGCAGTCATACATTGTCGTGTTACAGTTACTCTAGTTGCTCATCACGGACGACACACTTGTATTTGTTCTATAGTGAAAACAATGAATCATTCTGTACCCGTGATGCCAGTCGTAAAACAGTTTGGCCGAATGTGATGGGGTGGCATGGTGTGACGCTTCATCAACGCACTAGCATCAGTACCGAAACGTCGCTAGGAAAGAATATGAAGTTGAAATCATTTTTCTCATTGATACTAAAGTCTATTAAATGCCACCTGAAGATATTGTTCCTGGTGTAATGTACTACTACTGTTATCGATCGATCAGCTATACATACCATAAGGTTATTTGAGTATTGTAAATTATCAGGGAACGATCGAAACAGATGGAGACCCTCTCACGCGGGTGAGTATCGAATGTCGATTGTGTAAAACAATTTTTTGCAATTTTACCATGGAGGACATTTAAGCTCTAGATTAAATCGACTTGTGATTACAATGGTCGTATTTTTCAATAAGCAGACTGCAACGGTTGAAGTTTCATATGTTTCTGAACTCCACGTGGCCGGAAACGCATCAACTGTTGCTATAGTTACAGAAGGTGTATGTTACACAGACAGGTCGTGGTGTTAATCACGGTGTTGAAATCAAAATGCAACATAGGCAATAATGTATGACACACAACCAGAGGTTAATGAAACGTGAGCTGTGGTTCATGCACTGAAAACATGGTAGCGTGTTACCAGCAATACATTATCACTGCCTACTATGTAATATTCGACTTTCGCATTGTGTAAGCCTCTACTGCTAAGCATGACCCTGATCTACCAAGATTATTGCTAGGCAATGTATACACAGACCCGTCCAGGACTTTTAAAAGGGAGACCAATGCATTTAAGACCAAGGGGGTTAAGAATTGAGATTAAGGCCAAACATGCAATTTGGCCCTCACTCTATAACGGTTCATACTTCAAAGAAGTCACACAAAGTGAAAGTAAATTCTTTTATTTTTTTGTATTCACAGTTTTATACATCGAGGGATGTAGCGCTAGATCACTATGTGTGACGTCATGTTTACGCGGACAGCCATACAACCACCATTTGTACCTCGGAATAAAATAGTTCCCCTCAAAAGAGAGGTGACATGAGCGTGTGTATGCTCAAGTTGGTTTACAGAAATATCTGTTTCTGTTTGTTTAAAAGAACTACATTCACATAATATCATCATTGGATGAGAAAGGTATGTTAAGAACAAGGTAGGTACCGGTAAGTCAGTCTAAATGATAGCGTCGTAATACATTTACATCAAATACAAGACGCCAAAATGGCCGACACAATAAACGTGACGGGAGATATTTCCAAAGTTGTTAATGAACCTCTGGTGGTTACATGTGTTTATCATTAGTCAGTTGTCCAATCATTGAAAGATAATTATAAAGCTGTGTCAAATAGGTACTTAAGGTAAATTCATAGATTGATGTAGATCGGATCGAGTCGATACTACGTTGGTTTGGATGTGCATTTCTTCGATTTGTTCACTAGGATTGGTAGTAGCGAGGATATTCGTGAACGATCATGCATACAAACTCGCTGATGTTTCTCAATGTACGCTAAAACGCTGAGGTCTTCATTATCAGACACAACGCTTCTGTGTGTATTCTAGACTAGCATCTAGTCTCTGAAATGAATATATCGTACAGAAAAAAACAGTTGTTCAGTTATCTTAATAAAAATATAATAAAAGGAAGCCCAGTGACTCTCTTCATTTTCAGAATCTAGACTTGCCAAACATTATAGACTTGCATGGGCTGTATTTGATTTATATTTGTATCAGGGTCTGTAAGACAGACTACATGTATTTGTATTCGTGCAAGGGAATTCCCAGGGGTTCCCTAAGGAATACTGAAGCAGTTCGTAAGTTAACGTCATTTCAAGACTATAGCCTCGTTAAAAACGTATGAACGTTAAGTTATGTCGTTCATACATTTATGCACGTCAGTGTCGCGGTCATGTGACCGGCCTCTCTTCCAATGGAAAAGCCGTATATCGTGTAAACTTCAAATTAAATAAATATTTCATAATTAGTCTTGGGTCCGGACGCTTATTTATAATTTGGGTTCACGCATTGAGGTTCTTGTGACATGTTCAGAAGGATTACCAAGATTTTAAGGAGGTTTTCACGTCCAATTTACCATGACTTTGGGAAATAGTCGATTCTGATTGGTCAACCAGAGGTAATAAATCACAATAACCATCTCTGATTGGCTGAATTGACGACCGCATCACCGCGGAAGATGATACTAACAGGCGAGTACAAAGCTATTAAGTATGTGCGTGAGTGAGTGAGTTGGGTTTAAAGATGCTTTTAACAATATCCCAGTGATATCACTGTATATCACGGCGTGTCGTCTTAATGTGGGAGGAACACCCGACGTGAAGCAGGTCTCTGGCGTTTACCACATTGGTAATGGCTATGGTGCGGACAAATCTGGAAACGTAATCGGGTCGAACCGGGATTCAAACCTACCATCATAGATTTCTGGCATGCTCACAGAACGCAACTCTCCACAGGGAATTGCTGCGCAATAGAGAGACTGTGCGTTTGGTTCCAAATTCAGTTTAGCGCGGTTAAATATAGATTCTCACCCAAGTGTCCTTATATATCAAATATATCAACACGAGTTGAGAAATGTGGAAAAACTCCGAGGCTTGCCGAGGAGTTTTTCCACTTTTATCAACGAGAGTTGATATATTTGATATCAAAAGACACGAGGGTGATATTTTATTTACCATTAAACATCATTCTTTCACCTTTTCAGTTATAGACAGACATAAGCAGTGTCTTAAGAGTAAAAAGTAACAGCTTTAGTAGCAGAGCCTTTAGTCATTTGATTGTGACGTCATGATAACCGATGACGTCATAATGGTCTGCAAAGCATTGTGATGCAATTTCATTGAAGCGATATCTACAATGTACCCGTGCGATATCTCCTGTGGGAGCCAATTTTGGATGATAAATGTAAGGTAATCTAGCTCAGACAGTACGTTGTCTGAATATGAAGGTCGGATGACTTCATGAAACTGTATTAAAAATGGTTATGCCATGAAACCAAAAGGCGATGGTGAGGACATTCCTCCACATTGGCTATGTACTATGATTCCGAACCCACACATCCACATCCTACAGCCAACATTCCCGCACCAATAGTGCCACTGGACCAACTATCTGTCATCATAATCCGCCCCAAGGAAATGACCATCTGGGCACCAATCTTTATGGTTGTTGCGAGGTAATGGTAATGACGTGAATTCATCAGTTATTTGAGAATTGCATTGTGTTCAGCTTTATCTGTATGCTCGAGGTCAGGACACTGTGTTAGTGGATCAAGTTAAACAAGGACAAGCTGATTAGGCAAACATTCTCCTGAACATTTCAAACGTCTTTTTGAGGCATACAAGGTCAATCCCTACAAGACAAACAAGAAACTGGAAGAATCAATACTTTCTTACTTAATTGCTCCTAATTCCAATTCAGTTCTTAAATACCTCTTCTTAAAAAGTCTTTTTCTTGTTTTATATATTGTATTTCATGTTATATGTATTGAACAGAGCTATGATGTGAAACCTGTTTAAACGGTTTTAATCTCTCACGGCTAATGAGAGGGCCGATTACAGAAGCAGGTTCACACAACGTACTCAGCGCCCGACAACTCGGGGGTGAGACAAATGGACTGAACTAACGAGTCATGGGAGGTGTCCTTCTGAGAAGCGGTGTGGCTCCAGCCGTCCCTCGACTGGCGTTTGGACCAACCGACGACACCGCCTGTCTCGTCGTTTTAGCAAGATTGATATTTTATCAAGAATCCACTCTAATATGTATTATTCCCAAAAGTGCAAACCTTTTAAACATGATGAATATGTACACTGTCGTTGTTGACGAGCTGGGAACGATTTGATCTGGTAAACATATTCAATTTGAATAGACATTTTATGCTCACGTCAAAAGAATGCACTTGCTTAGACAAGTTATTGACGTTTTACGGGTTTATTTATATAACAATGTATGCATTTTCCGCACAAACACAATTCAGACATTTTGTATGGATTTAAGATAAACATAAGCTGGTATTCATAAGAATCCGACCCGTGAAGATTCCGGGGTAGAATAGGTATTCAGCAACCCATGCTTGCTGTAAAAGGCGACTATGCTTGTTGTAAAAGGCGACTAACGGGATCGGGTGGTCAGGCTCGCTGACTTGGTTGATGCATGTCATTGATCCCAATTGCGTGGGTCGATGCTCATGATATCAATCACTGGATTGTCTGGTCCAGACTCGATTATTTATAGACCACCGTCATATAGCTGGAATATTGCTGAGTGCGGCTTTAAACAACAAAACACCCAACCAATCATATGAATCCACGACATAAGACCAGTATGTTCCTCATGTAATACTACCTTGCGTAAACAATCATATCTGTATTATATCCCTGTTATACAATCCTGCTACCTTGAACCGGGCGTACATATTGTGTAACGCTAACTCACTAACGTATTGTAGGAGGACGGTAGTTTGTTTACATATTAAGGTAAACAAGACCATCGACCAGGAGAGTGAACAAACGTCACCCATATATTTATATCAATTTTAATCCATGCATCCAGATCACTGGTCAGGTATGAATATCAAGTATAAACTATTTCTTGCCGACATAGACATACATAGAGGACAGAGACCGACCTTGTCTGAGTCCTTCTCTAGTGAGTGAGTGAGTTGATATTTAACTTTACATCGGCAATATTTCCTCTACTCGTGACGAGAAGTTATACATTAATAATACATATATTTAGACGAAATAACCAGAATATCACAGATTAATATCTTAAACTGGCATCCAACCATAAAATGATATCTATATAAGTTACAATACAATATAAAAAAGGCCAGAGATCGTCAGCAACTGAAGGTAGATCATGGGGACTTACAGTACCTTTGCTACCTGCATGGACCCCAGCACAACTTACATCATTCCTTCGGGGGGGGGGGGGGGGGTCAGCCTTGTGGTTAAAGCGTTGGCTCGTCACGCCGACGACCCTGGTTCGATTCCCCACATGGGTATAATGTGTGAAGCCCATTTTCCGGTGTCCCCCGTCGTGATATTGCTGGAATATTGCTAAAAGCGGCGTTAAACCATACTCATACCTTCAGGTGTTGGCGACTATTGATGCATTTAGCCGAAATGTAAAAGAACAGAAATTGTACAATTAAAACTATGATAGGAATAACATACAGTGAATGATATGGATTTACGATACCCGAGTCCACCTCTAATTGTTTTAAGATATATTGTAAATAAATACAATAGCTATGTCAATGTATGAAATATGCGGGGCACGGGTGGCCCAGTCGTCTTAGGCGCCGCGATTCGCTGTGCAGAGTTGCGTCCCTTGGACACGCAAGAAACCTATGATTGTGGGTTCGAATCCCGGTTCGCCCCGATTATGTTTCTAGGTTTGTCAGCACCATACCCGTGCTCGTGGGTTTCACCGAAGTGGTAAACGTCTGAGACCTGCATCACTTCGGGCTTTCCTCCCACATTAAGCTGACACGCCGTTGTATAACTGGAATACTGTTAAAAGCGGCGTTAAAGCCAACTCACTCACTCACTATGAAACATGGATATTATACTTATTAGCAACGTTAACATATTTTAAATGTTCATATTACAAAGCGTTATCTGATATTTCACACGTCTGACTCTGCTCAAATACTTACCCCATGAGCTATTAAACAATAGAGGGAGGTGTGATGGTAGTTAATTCATATGCCCGTTCATGTGTCATGCTTGTGACATTATCTTCACAACACTAACAAATAAAATAGAGACATGTAAACAACGTCAATACAAATGAAATTGCTCTTTCGTTGAGCATCAGTATACTCACGATGAAGATCAGAGAAAGTTGGCCGACTTTATAAAGGAATGCGGGGGGTCGTGATGCACTTGCAACAACTGTAAATCTTAGTACATGAAAGGTTGACGGAAAGTGTCTAAATGTTTGGATAAGGACGTCTGTCAACGCCCGACCACAAGACGTAACCGTGTCACATGAGGACTTCTCAGCTCTATCCTTTCCTTGAACGGCGAGCTGTGGTACTCCACGTCGACGGAGCAGAATGCCTATGCAAATGTATGAATCATGGTTTGCGTTGGAAATGATTTTAATGTTGCTCGAATTATGTCTGTGGATTTACTTAGCAGGATATGAATGCATGTTTAACAGTGATTGTTTTGTACGACGTGTTGTAAAGTGGCTGGGTGAGTGGTGGAATCGGTGTCAATGTGACGGTGGTAATAGCGGTGTTGGTGGTAGTAGTGGTAGTAGTGGGAATAGTAGTAGCAGTAGCCGTAATAGTCATAGTAGTAGCAGTAGCAGCAGCATTTATAGTCATAGAAGTAGCAGTGGTAGCAGCAGCAGTAGCCGTAGCAGTAGCAGTAGCCGTCATAGTCATAGTGTAGCTGTGGTTGTAATAGTGGAAGCAGTAGGTGTAGCTGTGGTTGTAATAGTGGAAGCAGTTGGTGTAGCTGTGATTGTAATAGTGGAAGCAGTTGGTGTCGCTGTGGTTGTAATAGTGGAAGCAGTAGGTGTTGCTGTGGTTGTAATAGTGGAAGCAGTTGGTGTAGCTGTGGTTGTAATAGTGGAAGCAGTAGGTGTTGCTGTGGTTGTAATAGTGGAAGCAGTAGGTGTAGCTGTGGTTGTAATAGTGGAAGCAGTTGGTGTAGCTGTGGTTGTTATAGTGGAAGCAGTAGGTGTAGCTGTGGTTGTAATAGTGGAAGCAGTAGGTGTCGCTGTGGTTGTAATAGTGGAAGCAGTTGGTGTAACTGTGATTGTAATAGTGGAAGCAGTAGGTGTTGCTGTGGTTGTAATAGTGGAAGCAGTTGGTGTAGTTGTGGTTGTAATAGTGGAAGCAGTAGGTGTAGCTGTGGTTGTAATAGTGGAAGCAGTAGGTGTTGCTGTGGTTGTAATAGTGGAAGCAGTTGGTGTAGCTGTGGTTGTAATAGTGGAAGCAGTAGGTGTTGCTGTGGTTGTAATAGTGGAAGCAGTAGGTGTAGCTGTGGTTGTAATAGTGGAAGCAGTGGGTGTAGCTGTGGTTGTAATAGTGGAAGCAGTAGGTGTTGCTGTGGTTGTAATAGTGGAAGCAGTAGGTGTAGCTGTGGTTGTAATAGTGGAAGCAGTTGGTGTAGCTGTGGTTGTAATAGTGGAAGCAGAGGCTTGTTGATCAAACCTTGGTAAGTGTTGTCGTGGTACATCCATATGTTTGGTGGACAAAAGGAGAATAGGATTGACTTGTTGCTGCCTGTAACTGCAGTATTCACCTACTCGACTACTTATACCTCCAGGAAGTACCTGCTAAACATGCCCTCTGTAGCTGTGTTCCTAACCGCGCGGAGGACATTCAGGACATATGTTGTATTTATAAAACACTTACCTGAGCAATGCGGTGTTTGATTTACGAGTCACCATGTTCACATGCCTGTAGGTTCACAAACCACAATTATGCAGTTATGGAATAATTGTCATGGGAGTGAGATCCCGCCGCCCATTGCGTACAGCTCATCTTAAAGGTCATGACAGTTCAACAGGGCCAGCCGTGAGACTGAACCTAGTCTAAACCCAGGACTGAAGCACACCAGTAGCTGCTGGAAGACAGAGACTAAACTAGGCTTGCCAGCCGCCACCAACAACGACTTCATTCATCACACAGAACACACGATGTAGGGATGGTTGTAAATATCATATCGCAAATAGGGATGTATATTCATTATCAGGTAAACATGACGTGTGTCAGGGTGACGGTTACAAACACATAGCCCAAAATATACATTACCTTCGTTGCTTTGTAAACACTATGAAATCACATGTAATTCATAAGATATGAAGTGGTTTTTGTTTGGGGCTTTTTTTTATGATATACTAGTAGGACAAACCCGGACATGATCGGACAGCTTAGAGTAAATAGGAGGATATGATACCGTAATTCCTGCACTACAACGACCTGTAGAGACACAGTAGGAGCCACAGTGGGACACGTTATCCGACGTCATTTTCGTGGATGTATTACCGTAAATCTTGCACTACAGACACCTGATGGAGCCACGGTGGGAGACGTTGTCTGACGTCATTTTCGTGGATGTATTACCGTAAATCTTGCACTACAGACACCTAATGGAGCCACGGTGGGACACGTTGTCTGACGTCATTTTCGTGGATGTATTACCGTAAATCTTGCACTACAGACACCTAATGGAGCCACGGTGGGACACGTTGTCTGACGTCATTTCGTGGATGTATTTAGGTAAATCTTGCGCTACAACGACCTGTACAAAATAAAGCCACATTGGGACACGTTATCCGACGTCTTATGCATGGATGTATTACCGTAAATCTTGCACTAAAACGACCTTCATGTGGCCGTACAATCTACAGTCGGATACATTTGCCACTGAGTGCAAACCACGAGTACAGACAGTTACATGGGCATTATCGGGCAAATGTAGGATTCGCTACCAGGACCACCGGATCCAGGAATGGCTAAGGGACGCTACTCTGTTTTTTGTTTAATAATGGCTGCGGTTGACACGATGATTTTCGCCAACGCATCCTATACGTGACGTGTAACATTCTTTTCTCAAAGGGTGCGACATAACATACACAATATCCGTGAATGTCCACATATGAATGACGTAAGCTGAAGACATCTACATCAAGCATGGCGTCACCTGATGATCAGATACGGTGTGTTAGTGCCGATCACATCTGTTTGATTATACTCTCTGATGCTGATGCACCTGAAACGTCTGGACATGGAACTGATTCTGACGTCCAGGTGACGAGGGTGGATAAGAATCGATGTATGCAGGAGATACACACATAGATACACAGAGAGGTGGGGGCTGGGAATAGAAGAGACAAGGGGCACAGAGAGGGGGGTGGGGGAGGGACAGAGAGGCAGACGTAGAGAGAGAAAGAGGGCGAGAGGGGGGACGGGAGCGACAGACACACAGAGACAAAGAGAGAGATAGCGACAGACGCTCGCACATAGAGAGAGAGAGAGAGAGAGAGAGAAGAGAGAGGGGTAGAGAGGCAGACGTAGTAGAGAGAGAAAGAGGGCGAGAGGGGGGAGGGGAGCGACAGACACACAGAGACAAAGAGAGATAGCGACACACACGCACATAGAGCGTGAGAGAGAGAGAGAGAAAAAAGTGAGAAGAGAGAGAGGGGGACAGAGAGGCAGACGTAGAGAGAGAAAGAGGGTGCGAGGGGGGGGGGGGGGGGGGGGGAGCGACAGGCACACAGAGACAAAGAGAGAGATAGCGACAGACGCTCGCACACATATGTATAGAGAGAGAAGAGAGAGAGGGACAGAGAGGCAGACTTTGATATAGAAAAAAGGCGAGAGAGGAGGAGCGACACCACAGACAGAGGGAGAGGGGGCGAGAAAGACAAAAGGAGAGGGAGGAAGGTGATCTTAACAGCATGTGCAGTCACTACAAAGACATAATCTTCTCTATCGGAGGCTATTAAATATGTCTCTTTATCATATATGTAACATGCATGGGAATAGATTAAATACTTTTCATAACATATATCAAATGCTTGGGGAATATATTACATAGTGCTTTATTGTGGAATACATAAATACTTCATTACTTGGGAATATATTACACATTTCTCGAGTTGGCAACATTTTACACACTTCTCTTTTCTGGAATATATCATATACTCCTTCATTGGGAAATATATTGTATGCTTCCCTATTGGTAATATATTATACTTATATCACATATTTATTGGGGAAGACATCAAATACTTTGTTATTGGGGAATATATAACATACTTCTTTATTGGGGAATATATTACATTCTTCTTTATTGGGGAATATATCCCATACATGTACTTCTTTATTGGGGAATATATTACATACTTCTTTATTGGGGAATGTATTACATACTTCTTTTTGGGGGAATATATTACATACTTCTTTTTTGGGGAATATATTACATACTTCTTTATTGGGGAATATATTACATAGATGTACTTCTTTATTGGGGAATATATTACATACTTCTTTATTGGGGAATATATTACATACATGTACTTCTGTATTGGGGAATATATTACATACTTCTTTATTGGGGCATATATTACATACTTCTTTATTCTGGAATATATCCCATACATGTACTTCTTTATTGGGGAATATATTACATACTTCTTTATTGGGGAATATATTACATACATGTACTTCTTTATTGGGGAATATATCACATACTTCTTTATTGGGGAATATATTACATACTTCTTTATTGGGGAATATATTACATACTTCTTTATTGGGGAATATATTACATAGATGTACTTCTTCATTGGGGCATATATTACGTACTTCTTTATTGGGGAATATATTACATAGATGTACTTCTTTATTGGGGAATATATTACATACTTCTTTATTGGGGAATTCATTACATACTTCTTTATTGGGGAATATATTACATACTTCTTTATTGGGGAATATATTACATGCTTCTTGATTGGGGAATATATTACATACTTCCTTATTGGGGAATATATTACATACATGTACTTTTTTATTGGGGAATATATTACATACATGTACTTCTGTATTGGGGAATGTCTTACATACATGTACTTCTTTAATAGGGAATATATTACATACTTCTTTATTGGGGAATATATTACATACTTCTTTATTGGGGAATATATTACATACTTCTTTATTGGGGAATATATTACATACTTCTTTATTGGGGAATATATTACATACTTCTTTATTGGGGAATATATTACATAGATGTACTTCTTAATTGGGGCATATATTACATACTTCTTTATTGGGGAATATATTACATACATGTACTTCTTTAATTGGGAATATATTACATACTTCTTTATTGGGGAATATATTACATACTTTTGTATTGGGGAATATATTACATACTTCTTTATTGGGGAATATATTACATACATGTACTTCTTATTTGGGGCATATATTACATACTTCTTTATTGGGGAATATATCCCATACATGTACTTCTTTATTGGGGAATATATTACATACTTCTTTATTGGGGAATATATTACATACTTCTTTATTGGTGAAAATATTACATACATGCACTTCTGTATTGGGGAATATATTACATACTTCTTTATTGGGGAATATATTACATACTCCCTTATTGGGGAATATATTACATACATGTACTTTTTTATTGGGGAATATATTACATACATGTACTTCTGTATTGGGGAATATATTACATACTTCTTTATTGGGGAATATATTACATACTTCTTTATTGGGGAATATAATACATACTTCTTTCTTGGGGAATAAATTACATACTTCTTTATTGGGGAATACTTCACATACATGTACTTCTTTATTGGGGAATATATCACATACTTCTTTATTGCGGAATATATTACATACTTCTTTATTGGGGAATATATTACATACTTCTTTATTGGGGAATATATTACATGCTTCTTGATTGGGGAATATATTACATATTTCTTTATTGCGGAATATATTTCATATTTTTTTTATAGAGGAAGATACGATATATGCATTCCTATCAGAATATATTCACACGTATCTAATGGAAACGTTTTACGTTGTTCTCGTTTGAAAAATATACACACACCTTTTTTTATCAAAGGCAGCATTACACACTTTTCCATCGGGGGAAATATAGCATACACTTCAACCTGAAAATACATTACGTATGAGACTGTTATTATCTTGTCGTATGGTAAAGCTGTTATGAGAGCAGCCTCACTAGACAGAGACGTGCGAGTTACCAGACAGAGACGTGAGAGTCACAAGACATCTGTCCTGCTGAGCCTGCACGAGGAGATGAAGATGGGAAACACTGAGATATTTATCTTTATCACATGTCACTAATCTGTCGTGACCTCACCGTTAAAATGGTCACAGACCGTCGATTGAACCCCACGTGGGTATTGATCTTCACGGGTGTCGTGATCTCCACAGGAATAGATCAGATGTGTCACGTAATGTTCCAGATGATTATACAAAATAGGTGTGGCACTAAAGTCAAGTGGAGATATAATGCACTGCATTGTTGATGATGCTGATTCCATGGCGGACCTGTTATCTCACGCCCGCATCTCTCTCTGAGCAGAGTTGTGTCCCTTCGCAGATTAATGTCCCTTAGGTGTCAGTATTTGATTAGAATCCCAGATGGACTCTGGTAATGAAGCCTGGTGTGTAGGCACCATATGTTGTTAAGGCCTGCATCTACATCACTTCTCCAACACTAATCTGACTGGTTGTAATTATATAGATGATGCACTGTTCAAGGAGGCATCAGACCCACTAACTCCCCTGATTAAATAACAACACAACAGTTTGTACGTTACCACTGACCACCTGTATAAGAGAATAGTGTCAAAACACAATCAGAACGTAGGTCATATACGGTGTCAAGACAATGCAATTTGTAAAAGTAGACATACAAGGCACCCGGTGACATAAGCCGAGTCATACACAAAGATATATCCGCAATTACGCGATTATGGACAAGAAGAATTCTGCATCAGAAAGCAAAAACAAATTGAACAGAATAAGTGTTCGTATAATATTTCATAGACCTATTCCTCAATGCCGACATGTAGCGTGCGATCACCCTTCGAACACAAGTCTGGGCGAGACAGATGGGTATTTTGGTTCGGCCTCTCTAAATCATATCACGAGTTTCAGCAGCTAAGTAGGAACGAGTAGACAAGTTTAAAGCTGCACTTTGGTCAAGTGGTCCATAAAGTAATAATAATTCATCATTGGTGAACTTCAGTGTTGGTAAAAATATTGTGGAGTAATTTCACACTGTAACTAGACGTATTATGACTACTAACAATTTTATTGCATCATTAAAATTATAAATTTAATTCCATGTTGTTGTTTTTATACAGGTAGGGGTTCACATATATTAACAACATACACGTACACAGCATAATTTACTTCGCTGAACATGTTAGATCAGTAATAAATTTACTTTTTAAATACATAACACTAGGGACAAAATTCGTAAGCGTGTAGTTGGAATCGGAATAAGCTATTTTTCAATTGATAAAAGTCAGTTAACTCCTTTGAATCTTTGTACGACTCAACAAATGACCATTAGAGATTAGATATTTAATGACTGTGATAATAACATGTATCGAGGCATTGTTTGGGGAGAGATAACACAGTGGTATTTATATGTTTGGTTTTGGTTCGAATAGCATCTTTTCTCGTGATCCATGGTTCAGCTTCACTTAAAAACAAACTTTGTGTTTTCTGTATCGTGACATGACGTCCTAACACGTCCCCCACTTCCTGGGTTCACTCGATTATCCATTGTATGATATCTCCACCCTGTTACTGTATTTGTCATAATATACTGGATAATCGAGGTTGAGTTTTTGACTTGCTGCGGAGCTACGGGAAGCCATTTGAGCGTCCTGTCACCCACTTAGTGTGTGTGTTACACAATCGCTTTTAACGCACCTGCTGCAATTACAGCTTCATGTCCCTACATAACACAGCGTGGTTTCATCCTATAATGCTGCAAAGGTCGATCTATTTATCGGGCTGTGATAGTTACTTGTGGCGGAGATACATTCCTCTCTCCAACCAACAAGACACAAGGATTCACATTAAGTACAAGCTGACCTACTCCTAAGTTATCATTTCAAAAGCAAGTGTTTTGTTGTAATTTGAATCTTCAGTGGTAGGGGCTCTATAAATCTTTCCTGCAAAATCTACTTCTTTTAAATTTGTACCTTCATTAATAAACTGAGAGGCAAAAGAAAATATACCGAGTTTGTTTTTTATGTCATTGAAAATTGAAAGATATGTTTAAATTGGCATATTTCCATTTAACTATCACTCATTCCTGTAACAGTGTGTAAAAGGTAATCTGTGACTGTGTAGTTTTGTATTAAAATAAATAGGTTCATTGAAGACTGGGGTAAGAAATGAATTTGCAACCGCATGACCCCTGCCATGTTTGAAATGTTGTACATTGGAGCCGATAAATGCAAATTGATTGATTTTCTAGGATACGAATTCTAAGATACCCATCAGTAGTTGTCTATTATGCGAAATTTATTTTTCTATTTATTAAAGTTCAAAATCAAATTATATTTTTAAATATAAAACCAGGTAGAAGTATTCTTTGAGTGCGGACTGAGAGCCAGCACGGTTCAATTGTGGGATACAATAACGCTAACTTAAGAAATTTGTCTATTAAACATATGATAAAATCAACGAGAGGTTAGTTACTTTTGCTTTTCAGTTTATATTTGTTTGGGGGAGGGTAGTCACTTGATTATATTATGTTACTTTCAAAGGGGTGTCAAGTTTAACAAACGAGTCGTCGGAACAATAACTTTGCAGCAATTATTGACCACAAAATGGATAAAAGATGAAGAATAGGATGCATTGAGTATGGGGGTGAGGAACCCTGATGGTGCGTCACGTCGATGAATGTCATGACATCAAATGACATAAGCGCTCCACCATGCAAGTGGCATGAATCCAATACGTTATGTAACCGGTCCATGTAACCAACGGGTGACTGAATCACAGCTGTGCCTCTCCTCCCGTCTGTCATACAGACCCTGATACAAATATAACCAATACAGCCCATGCGAGTCTATAATGTTTGGCAAGTCTAGATTACTGCAGTATCAGGAAGAGAGTTTCTGGTCTCCTTTTTATTATATTTTTATTCACATAATCTAATATCCGTTTTTTTGTACGATATGTTCATTTCAGAAACTAGATGTGAGTCCAGCTCTACTCTTGCAAGTACGGAATATGTTTCGGACTACGTGTTAAGTGTAAAGGCTGGCGTGTTGTCCTCTAAATACCTTATGTGTACGGTTATATAATAAAATACATTCTATGAGGAACCCGTTACATCCCTGGGCCGCAGTAGTCTTAAAGGTTAATTATACTGGGCAGTCAACTGACAAATTAAACACATATCCCCTTGTGCAGCTCTGCAGATGTGACAGACCTTTGAAGAAGAATGGTATGGTGGATGTTGTGGAATATGGGCGGTTGGATTGCTGGTTTTGATGTAGCCCATGTAGATGCCATGACACTGTTTAACACGAATACCCCACTCAGACAGTGTACTGACTCCGAGCCGACCAGTCCTTGTTTAGCCCCTTAATCACGAGCGCCTGGCAGGGTAACATCTTTTAACGTCTTTTTTGTATGACGCGGCCGGGGGTCGAACCACCGACCTTCCGCTCTCCCGGCAGACTCTCTATACACTAGACCACGATGTGAATGGAATGGGGATGCTGTTTAATGAAATCTGTGCTGTGTGGTATGTAAGAGAGACTAGGCTGAGTGATCGAGACATGCGAGTCAACTAGAGCGCACAAAATGTTTTGGGGGAGATTCTTCCTAGATGTGCTTCACTATTTGTTTTGTATATGTTTAGAAGAGAGAAAAATGTTATTGCACAGAACGCCCCCATAGTACAAGGTACACGCATATTACATGTAATATGATATATTACATATAGATACATCGAACATTATACATAATCTATTCACCTATAAACAAGCTGATTGACTGAGTATTGTTTTACGCCGCGTTTAGCAATGTCCCAGCAATATCATGGCGGGGGCACCAGAAATGGGCTTCACACATTGTACCCAAGTGGGAATCGAGCCCGGGCCTTCGGCGTGACGAGCGAACGCTTTACCCACTAGGCTACCCGACCGCCCTAAACAAGATGGAGATGTATGCAGTTACATATAGTATTATTTTTTTCTAAATTGATAACTTATCCTAGCATAGATTATACCGATGATGTTAAAATAACATTTGACATATGGGATTTGAAACACTTTGGCGGAAACAGATGCTGGATTAATGAGATCTTTCAAAGATGTTACAGAATTTAGGCTTCTTGGTGATAACTGTAGGTTAGATCTAAGCATTGATACAGGAAAATGCTCTCTGTCTTCCATTTCAACACTTGTGCAATTCTCATAAAATATTTCGTTAGTTTGTATATTGGTGTGCCTGCCTTTTTCTAATTGAAGATTCTGTGAATCCAGTCTCAGTTTTGTTAATGTTACGCGGTGATAGACGATTTAAACATCAAATAGATAGTCGTGTAATTTACGCTTACCGCCATGCAATATTGCCTAAGTGTCTTAACGTATGCTGAATCATGGAATGAATTTGGTCTCTTGCAGACAGAAACATCTTCCTGAATATGCTTTGTAAGGATTCCTTAACGTTATTAGACGTGATGTTTGTGATTCCTAGTTCGGGGACAGGTGCTGCTCCAATTGATGGAGGTTGTCCACGAGGTGAGGGTTAAATTAATATCTTCATAAAATGCTGCAGAGAGAAGGTCTTTCGTCGTTCATACTAGACTGACACTTAGGCAGTGAAAACATGTTTTTACTGTATTTCTTTTCTTCGAAAGAACCTTTTCTCTTCTGTTGTTGACGTTGACGTTGACGTGTGGAATCAAGCTAACTAGACTTGGTTTAAGCCCCGTTTACACGACCACGTTTACTTATATAAGTAAATATACTTACGTAAGTATATTACAAGTTGCAGTATAAATACATAAAAATACATAAATTCCACAGTCATGGAGCAGGACTACGCTCATATTTGAGCATCTAAGGTACTAATTGTACATAGACTTGAATACCACTATTGATAATTGATACAGTCCACCCAGAAATGAACACCCAGCTTCGAAATGATGTGATGAAACATCTTTGTCATGAAGCACAGGTCGACCCACGTTTTGCCGAAATGATACAGATCAAAGGCCGGATTATCGAATATTGGATTAATGTGAATGAATAGAAGATAGCTACACGACAAATCGTAAAGAACACTGAAGAACGAAGCGTGGTTTATTTCACGATAAAACATCGTTCTATCATGACGTCATTTCTGGAGATTAGAACATGCGCTCTCAACTTGATGATGTCGTATATTGTGAGTTGGTTCGCATAGATGCAGCTAGGCACAGAGATAAA
The DNA here is from genome assembly GCF_023055435.1 of Haliotis rufescens. Classification (NCBI taxonomy): domain Eukaryota; kingdom Metazoa; phylum Mollusca; class Gastropoda; order Lepetellida; family Haliotidae; genus Haliotis; species Haliotis rufescens. Next base: position 3,405,651 of record NW_025964002.1, on the reverse strand, counting down.
CACAATGGCCGAACCATTGCACCACAAAGTGGGAGAGATATGACAAACGGTATTTGGAGAAAAGGTAGAATAAAAAAAGTCGACGTGAAAGTGTGAGAATATGCGGGAAATACAAAATTTAACCCCCCCTGTTCATAAAATAGACCTGTCCGTCATTGCCGAGATCAGATTCTATTCAGGGAGTCATCATTATATTAATACGGGTAAATATTTTTAAAGCTTGTACATTTTGTTAAAATCCTAAAAGAAGCTTTACATAATGTTGATATCTCATATAAGAAATAAACGACTCGTGGTCGTTGTTTATCGTACAATAAAACGCTGCAGGGAGAATAAACAACTCGGGGCTGCGCCTCTCATGGTTTATTCTCCTCGCAGTGTTTTATTGCAAAATAAACAACTCCCATTCATCATTTATGTCTTAAGTAAAAGGGTGTACGTGTCTTAAACTACTGTTCAGGTACAGCGCTACTTAAAAACACAGAGTATTAGTGACGAACCTCGACGAATTTACATATCGGGCCGATGAAATAAATATATCATGTGACTTAATCTTAGGCTTAAAACGCCCAGTGGCATAAGAACGTGCCCCAAAGACTGGTGCAACAAACCGGTCTTTATTCCCATACTATTATTGCCTGTCGATAGTCGGGGCGGTCGGGTAGCCTAGTGGTTAATGCGTTTGCTCGTCACGCTGAAAACCCGGGTTCGATTCCCGACATTGGTACAATGTGTGAAGCCCATTTCTTGTGTCCCTCGCCGTGATATTGCTGGAATATTGCTAAAAGCGGCGTAAAACCATACTCACTCACCTTACGATAGTCGTAGCGCTAGTTTGTTTTGTGAATGGGGCCTTGGAGTCGTCCCACAAAGCAATCGTATACGACTGTCGAATGCCTGTGTTAAATTAAAGTACGGGAATTAATGTCATCTCAGCGCTGAGATACCTTTGAGAAACGGGACCTAGAGGTATAGCGGTATACCACCGCAAGACGTCTGCCTTGCCCAGCTGACTTAAATTAGTCTGTTTGTGTGTACGGGCCTTCCTCTGAGTCTGAGAATGACGCACATACATTATAGCGACGGTAAGTCAGAGATATTGCTTGCAAGGAATCGAGGTCCCATTAACAAGTACTTTTGCCATAACGACCTCTTTTTCTCGTTGCAAAACAATATTCTAGATGAACTGATTTAACAAACTGCTAATGATCTTTTTCAAAACAATCACTCGGCAAGTAGTTTCTTGTACATGATATGCAACGTATATCATCTGCTAGCTATGTTTGTATCACTTCGGGCAGCGCGGACAACGCTGATTAGTTTTCCTTATATGGCACACAGTCACGTGACGTATGAAAGGCGAGTAAGCTGAGGTGAAAGTCACCTCTCCCAAATATCGATCAGCACTGGCCTTGACGGTAGTTAATGGAAGCTATGGCTTCATCAATACCCGAATGACCATCTGTCAATAGCTCTAATAACTCGGGTCGGGTGACCAGGTGTGTTGTTCTACCTTCTCGTGGAACTCGAACTGTGGTCTTAGCCTAGCCTTGCTCCAAGGCTGTACTGAATGATAAGTCCATGGTGGTGTAGTGTTTCTGTCCTTGTAATAGACAAGTCTAGATAAGCAGACAATACAAGGACGCCAGTGCCTTATAGGGACAACTTGTTCTTATCACTTATATAATCAAGGAATTATGATTTGAACTAATATTTACTAATATAGAGACTTGTGTAAGTCTAGAAAGAGCCCACGGGCAGGGGATTGTTGTCCCAGATTGAACGTGTGTGTGTGTGTGTGTGTGTGTGTGTGTCTGTGTGTGTGTGTGTCTGTGTGTGTGTGTGTGTGTGTGTGTGTCTGTGTGTGTGTGTGTGTCTGTGTGTGTGTGTGTGTCTCTGTGTGTGTCTGTGTGTGTGTGTGTGTGTGTCTCTGTGTGTGTCTGTGTGTGTGTGTGTGTCTCTCTGTGTGTGTGTGTGTGTGTCTCTGTGTGTGTGTGTGTGTGTCTGTGTGTGTGTGTGTCTGTGTGTGTGTGTGTCTCTCTGTGTGTGTGTGTGTGTGTGTGTCTCTCTGTGTGTGTGTGTGTGTCTCTGTGTGTGTGTGTGTCTCTGTGTGTGTGTGTGTGTCTCTGTGTGTGTGTGTGTGTGTCTCTCTCTGTGTGTGTGTGTCTCTGTGTGTGTGTGTGTGTCTCTGTGTGTGTGTGTGTGTGTCTCTGTGTGTGTGTGTGTGTGTCTGTGTGTGTGTGTGTCTGTGTGTGTCTCTGTGTGTGTGTGTGTGTGTGTGTGTGTGTGTGTGTGTGTGTCTCTGTGTGTGTCTGTGTGTGTGTGTGTGTCTCTGTGTGTGTGTGTGTGTGTGTGTGTGTGTGTGTGTGTGTGTGTGGAGGGAGGTAGTGTGTGTGTGTGTGTTAGTGAGTGAGTGAGTGAGAGAGAGGGTGGGGTGGGGGGGGGGGGGGTATTGTGTTGGTGTGTGTGTGTGCGTGTTTGAGTATACGTGTGTTTTTGTGTGTGTGTGTGCGTGTTTTTGTTTGTTTGTGTGCGTGTGTGTGCGTTTGATTTTGTTTGTGTGTGCGTGGTTTCTTTTATTTGTGTGTATGTGGGTGTCTGTGTGTGCGCGTTTGTCTGTGTGTATGTGTATGCGTGCGTGTGTGTGTGACTTAGTGTGTCTGTGTGTATTTTAAAGAAGATGTAAAACCTTTAAAATAGCAATATTGAGGGAAGACTGCCTGCACATATGGACAACACGCAGTGGGTACGGCGATGGGCGGGCACGTGTTTTGTTAAACAAACTGACCAAATGAAACACCATTTCCACAAAAATGGTAAACAAGGAATCATGTACATTAAAATGGATGCATTCCTATTTGTGATGTTCAATACAGCTACGACACACCAACTTACGCACGAATTGACAAACAAGGATTTATATTTGTTCACTAACTATAACGTACAAGTATTGTGATCCCCCATGTCTTGTAACCATTCCTTGTTCCTTTCCTAAGCTTAGCAACTGACGCGCGTTTCCTTTGTTGCTCAGCAACTAACGTACGTTTCTTTCATTCCTCAGCAACTAACGTACGTTTCCTTCATTGCTCAGCAATTAACGTACGTTTCCTTTGTTGCTCAGTAACTAACGTACGTTTCCTTTGTTACTCAGCAACTAACGTACTTTTCTTTCATTGCTCAGCAATTAACGTACGTTTCATTATTGCTCAACGAGGCGTTCGGGTAGCCTAGTGGTTAAAGCGTTCGCTCGTCACACCGAAGACCCGGGTTCGATTCCCGACATGGGGACAATATGTGAAGCCCATTTCTGGTGTCCCCCACCGTGATATTGCTAGAATATTGCAAAAGCGGCGTAAAATCACTCACTCAATTGTTGCTCAGCAACTAACGTACGTTTCCTTTGTTGCTCAGTAACTAACCTACCTTTCCCATATTGCTCAGTTACTAACGTACGTTTCCTTTGTTACGCAGTAACTAACGTACGTTTCCTTTGTTACGCAGTAACTAACGTACGTTTCTTTCATTGCTTAGCAACTAACGTACGTTTCTTTCATTTCTCAGCAACTAACGTACGTTTCCTTTGTTGCTCAGTTACTAACGTACGTTTCCTTTGTTACTCAGCAACTAACGTACGTTTCCTTTGTTACGCAGTAACTAACGTACGTTTCTTTCATTGCTCAGCAACTAACGTACGTTTCCTTTGTTGCTCAGTAAGTAACGTTCGGTTCCTTTTTTACTCAGCAACTAACGTACGTTTCTTTCATTGCTCAGCAACTAACGTACGTTTCCATTGTTGCTCAGTAACTAACGTACGTTTCCTTTGTTACTCAGCAACTAACGTACCTTTCCCATATTGCTCAGTTACTAACGTACGTTTCCTTTGTTACGCAGTAACTAACGTACGTTTCTTTCATTGATCAGCAACTAACGTACGTTTCTTTCATTGCTCAGCAACTAACGTACGTTTCTTTCATTGCTCAGCAATTAACGTACGTTTCCATTGTTGCTCAGTAACTAACGTACGTTTCCTTTGTTACTCAGCAACTAGCGTTCGGTTCCTTTGTTACTCAGCAACTAACGTACGTTTCTTTCATTGCTCAGCAACTAACGTACGGTTCCTTTGTTGCTCAGTAACTAACGTACGTTTCCTTTGTTACTCAGCAACTAACGTAAGGTTCCTTTGTTACTCAGCAACTAACGTACGTTTCCTTCATTGCTCAGCAACTAACGTACGTTTCTTTCATTGCTCAGCAACTAACGTACGTTTCCTTTCTACTCAGCAACTAACGTACGGTTCCTTTGTTGCTCAGCAACTAACGTACGTTTCCTTTGTTACTCAGCAACTAACGTACGTTTCCTTCATTGCTCAGCAACTAAGGTACGTTTCCTTTGTTACTCAGCAACTAACGTACGTTTCCTTCATTGCTCAGCAACTAACGTACGTTTCTTTCATTGCTCAGCAACTAACGTACGTTTCCCTCATTGCTCAGCAACTAACGTACGTTTCCTTTGTTACTCAGCAACTAACGTAAGGTTCCTTCATTGCTCAGCAACTAACGTACGTTTCTTTCATTGCTCAGCAACTAACGTACGTTTCTTTCATTGCTCAGCAACTAACGTACGTTTCCTTTCTACTCAGCAACTAACGTACGGTTGCTTCATTGCTCAGCAACTAACGTACGTTTCCTTTGTTACTCAGCAACTAACGTACGTTTCCTTTGTTACTCAGCAACTAACGTACGTTTCTTTCATTCCTCAGCAACTAACGTACGTTTCCTTCATTGCTCAGCAACTAACGTACGTTTCCTTCATTGCTCAGCAATTAACATACGTTTCCTATGTTGCTCAGTTACTAACGTACGTTTCTTTCATTGCTCAGTAACTAACGTACGTTTCCTTTAATATTCATTATGGATACAATGTGTGAAGCCGTGATATTGCTGGAATATTGCTAAAAGCGGCGTAAAACCATACTCAGTCAGTAATATTCAGTAAGTAACATATGTTTTCTTTATAGCTCAGCAACTAACCTACGTTTCCTTTATAGCTCAGTAAATAACGTGCGTTTCCTTTATAATTCAGTAACGAACATACGTTAGACATAGCTGCTCTACTAATATTGCCTCTGGGTTATCCGAATTGAGATGTTATTTTTATCGCTCTTTCTTCTTTTCATTGTTTTATACAGTAACTCATTTCAAAACTATATCTTTCAGAGGCTGAGACAAGGGATCAGGCTTCATCAGTGAACTCTGTGTCCCTCCTCTGGTGAAGCTGGTGACAGTGTATGGGTGTGGCTTAGAGGAGACCACGTGTTATCAGGAACTGACACTGATAGATGTGAACTCGGCACGCGGAACTAAGGGAATTTGTTTTAGACCGCCCCGTACATAACGTGCTCATATTGTTCTGTAGCATCTTAGTTATTAAATATTTTATTCTGAAAAGGGCGTCCTCACAATCAATCGTTACATTCTCTGTAGCTTAAATCAAAACATATTTAGATTATTAAATGCTGTCTTGTTTTAATTGTCAACATATGTAATTTATATTATCTATGTTACCAGGTAATGAGACATAATTTGTTACTTGTGCATTCCTAATTCAATAAAAACAACATTGAGTGGAACATTGGGCCAATATGACCAGCAACGACACCAATACGCGAGGAATACACAATAACCTCCTAGGCGGTAAACCAACCAATTACTTCAGACACATTACCATAACTCGTCCTGCCTCAAGGGCAAGCGAACGAGCGCCCGGCCTCACAGCCAGTGTCAAGCGTTCACTGACAGACGAAGAAAGATACTCACCGCGACAGCCTGAAGCGACGCCGGTAATGTCAGTTATATCACGACATCGTCGGTAACTCTTGCCAAGGGGGTGATTTTTTAAACTTTAAAAAACAGGTAATCCTCACAATAGGAGTGCGTATTTCTCCGCCTGTTGCCATAGAAACGTTTCTGCCAAAGAAGATCAATACAAATCTCCTGCGCGTTGTCGGGTCAGGGGATTTGGGGGACCCCTTCCTCCTCGCGTGACGTCATGTGCTTGCTGCAAAGCAGTTGCGTGTTGATTGTAGAATGTATTTTCGTCAGGTATTATTGATAGTACAACTCTTGTATATAAGACGGTGTCCCTCAATCTTAGAAGGCTGACGCCCATGTGATATGTTTTCTGTAAACAAACTCATGCAGATGTTAACCCCCTTTAGAATGGTATCTCGTACAGGGAATTCACTGGAAAACATATATCCCAAAAATTCCATCTGGAGAATTCAAAACTACATTGGCATTTTAACGTATTTTGAATTATTAACATACACTAGACGTGTTTATAGTGACATGGAGCCAGGGCGAAATGAAGGGAAATAAAAATAGGAACGGAAATTAAGTTTCGGTGAATGACGTCACACACTGGGACAATGTGTTTGGTAAACCGTTCTCATGGATGGGATAGAAGGCAAATAGGGCGTATACTGTACGGGGGGGGAGGGGGGGGGGGGGGGCGCTGCTTACACTCAAGCAGATACTTCCAGATACGATAGCCGACGTGTGCGCTTATATATCAACGTGCACACTAAGACACAGTATATACTGACTCCCAGCCGACCAGACCCTGTTTAAGCCTCTTAATGCCGAGCGCAGGCAGGTTAACAACAAGTACCATCTTTTAACGTGTTTTGATTGACGCGGCCAGAGATTGAAACACCGACCTGTTCCGCTCTCCGGGCAGACGCTCTGTTCACTGAACCATGGAGGCGGTCACTTCTGAATATGGTGACATGCATTCGTCAAATGCAGTTCATACTTTCTACAACAAGAATATTAAACTCTATTAGCAGACAGATACTTTCCTTAAACTTAACTTGATTTACACATTACAAAATCTCGATTCGGCTATTGTTAAGCCCTTCTCGTTTCTTTTGTCTGTAGTTAGGTTTAATATTGTATATTTTTGTATATTTGTTTGTTTACCCCTTATTATTTATTTATTTCGTTATTATTAAATAGTTCATACAAAACGCTCGTTGGATAAAGATGTTCTTAAAAGAAGCGACCACGTGTGTCATAAGAGCCAACTTAATGAGGTGAGGTGAAATGGGGTATAACGTCGCGTCCAAGATTATTGCACTTATATAGCGACGTGCATGCACGTGTGTGTGTGGCTGCTTGTACTAGTCCGGACTGATGCCGATTTATAGTGCTAGCCCACTGAGATACCATGCCGCAGTTTAACATGAATACCCCACTCAGACACAGTATACTGACTCCGAGCCGACCAGTCCTTGTTTTAGCCCTTTAATGCCGAGCGCCAGACAGGGTAACAACAAGTTCCATCTTTTAACGTCTTTTGGTATGACGCGGCCTTGGATCGAACCATGGACCTTCCGCTCTCCGGGCGGACGCTCTACCACTAGACCACGGAGGCGGTCGCCAACTTAATGGGTATAGGGGGACACTGGGTGCTCATACTATCAATCACTGGCCCGTATGGCCCATTGTACAGACCAGTGAAGATCCGGGGTAGAAAAGATCGTCAGCAATCCATGCCTGCCATAAAAGGCGAATATGCCTGTAGTGAGAGGTGACTAACGGGATCAGGTGGTCGTGGTTGATGCGTGTCATCGTATCCGAATTGCGTGGATCGATGCTCATGATGTCAATCACTGGATCGTCTGGTCCAGACTCGATTGTTTATAGACCGTCGTCACATAGCTGGAGTATTGCTGAGTGCAGCGTTAAAAAACAAACAAACAAACATCCCACACAGCGCCGTTTTCGGGATTTAATAGTCATGAGTAAATAACGCTCACTCACTCACTCACTCACTCACCACGACTCTGAAGGAATCAGTTAGTCGAGCGTACAGGGTTTTCAGACATACCAGAAACAGTTTACAAACATGGTTAATATGGCACACAATCAGCTGATGGTGCCAGTCAGTCAGGGCCTCAAAGTTCACCGGTTCCTCGAGGGGCTTGCCTCGCAGTATGAACATTAAATTTTTCACAAGGGCACAGGACTTGCCAACCGTAACTTGCGCCAGACCTAGCTACACTTGGCAAAGCAAAGATAATATTAATACCGGGACTATGTGAGCGATGTCAAGCACCCTGAGCCAAGTCAAATGGACGTCAAGAAATAATAAGGGGCGGCGGGGTAGCCTGGTGGTTAAAACGTTCGTTCTTCGCGTGGACGTCCCGGGGTCGACTCCCAACCTGGATACAATGAGTTAAACCCATTTCTAGTGGCCCACGTCGGAATATTGCTGAAAGTAGCGTACAAACCTATTCTTACTCACTCATTTGAACTGATGGCCACTGGGATTCCTCTGGAGAATTCTTTCTCGTAGTCAAATAAAGCCTCACGAGTTTATGCCCCTGTAGTACTAAATGAAGCGTTCGTAAAATGATATAAGAAACGCTACTTCAAAAGCCTCTACTCAATTAGTAGTAGTAGTAGTAGTAGTAGTAGTAGTAGTAGTAGTAGTAGTGGTGGTGGTAGTGTAGTAGTAATAGTAGTAGTGGTGGTAGTGTAGTAGTAATAGTAGTAGTATTAATAGTAGTAGTAGTAGTAGTAGTAGTAGTAGTAATAGTAGAAGTGGTGGTAGTGTAGTAGTAATAGTAGTAGTATTAATAGTAGTAGTAGTAGTAGTAATAGTAGTAGTGGTGGTAGTGTAGTAGTAATAGTAGTAGTGGTGGTAGTGTAGTAGTAATAGTAGTAGTATTAATAGTAGTAGTAGTAGTAGTAGTAGTAGTAGTAATAGTAGTAGTGGTGGTAGTGTAGTAGTAATAGTAGTAGTATTAATAGTAGTAGTAGTAGTAGTAGTGGTGGTGGTGGTGGTAGTAGTAGTAGTAGTAGTAGTGGTGGTAGTGTAGTAGTAATAGTAGTAGTGGTGGTAGTGTAGTAGTAATAGTAGTAGTATTAATAGTAGTAGTAGTAGTAGTAGTAGTAGTAGTAGTAGTGGTGGTGGTGGTTGAGGTGGTAGTACATCGAACAGGTTGTTTCAAATACTAGTGTAATACTCCAATCCTTGTAATACACAATAAAGGCGACTCGATAAATCAACGTAATCTTTTCTATATTTTGGAGCAGCAGCTTGGTATTTACTCTAATTGAACAAGTATTGCTTCAATGAACAACAACTGTATTATTTGACAGCCCCGGACTTTGACACATCAATTGTCTGTCTTCCTGTCTAGACTAACATTTAGTCCCAGAAATAAAGTTATCTGATTTAAAAACATATGTATCTAAAAGCCAAAAAGTAAAATCCAAATGAAACCCAGAACAATGCATAATTTCTGGTCAAGAGTTGAGGCAATCTAGACGTCCCTAATCATTCTAGACTTGAGTTGAGGCAATCTAGACGTCCCTAATCATTTTAGACTTGAGTTGAGGCAATCTAGACGTCCCTAATCATTCTAGACTTGGGTTGAGGCAATCTAGACGTCCCTAATCATTCTAGACTTGAGTTGAGGCAATCTAGACGTCCCTAATCATTCTAGACTTGAGTTGAGTCCTGTTTTTATTTATTCTCTGAGGTCTTGGGTGAGTGAGTGAGGAGAAAATAGCATTGCTTACAAACGAGGCAAGGGGTTTCTTTCTACAGTAGAGTGAGCAACAAAATGGTTGTTCAATCATTACTGTTATGTTATGAGTGAGTATGGTTTTACGCCGCTTTTGGCAATATTCCAGCAATATCACGACGGGGGACACCAGAAATGAGCTTCACACATTGTACCCATGTCGGGAACCAAACAGGGTCTTTGGCGTGACGAGCGAACGCTTTCACCACTAGGCTACCCGACCGCCCCCGATGACGTCTAGGAAACAGACTTTGTTCCTGTCCTGCTCAGCAATATTTAATGATAATAGCGAGATTAATGAACAGGTAATATGCTTCATATCTCCTCTCTCTAATGCGACATTTTATGCAAATGTATTCATGGCCCACCTGGCCCGTCACGGGTTATAGATCAGTGAAGTAAACTTGAACTACAAGTATATTTCCAACGGTATGGTATAAAATAACTAAGTCAGTTTTGTTCTAAAATACATACATCAAACACATTTTAGAAAAAAACCTTGCTACACTTCAAATGTCAGATTTGAGATAACAATGCTTCGGCCGCGGAAGTAGACTATTTGGGTATTTCGAAAATTACAACTTGTTAGTCACAGGACACAGTCACACGCATACTCACCATTATACTAGCTGTATGCACGTGGGACTACCGACCCATTCACTCGTGTACTGCACCCCATGTGACTATGAGCCAGGGTGGAGGAGAATGTGACAGCGACTCCCTATTTCCGTGAAGGCATTCTCCGAGAGTCAAACATGTTGTTGTGGCTGAAAGGGGGAAATTATGATGACGAATATCCGCAATAAGTTTATTGAACTCACAAAGCATGAGACCCGTGATGATCCGGGGTAGAATAGGTCTTCAGCAATCCATATGCATGCTTGCCGTAAAAGGCGACTGTGCTTGTCGTTAGAGGCGACGAGGGGATCGGGTGGTCAGGCTCGCTGACTTGGTTGATGCATGTCATCGATCCCAATTGCGTGGATCAATGCTCATGATGTCAATCACTGGATTGTCTTGACCAGACTCGATTATTTACAGACCGCCGTTATAAAGCTGGAATATTGCTGAGTGTGGCGTTAAACAACAAACAAACAAAACAAATAAAAGCAAGTATCTTTTACTATATTTATTAATTTTTCGGCTTAAAGGTTTCAGCCTCGCCACAACTCAAACAGTGTCAATAATGATGAATGGTTGCATTTTCACCGTTCTTTCTGATGCATTAACGATAATCTGTGAGAGTAGACATATATAACGAACCATTCTGGCCTCGTTGCTTGGGACGCTATCATTCAAACTGTTTACAGTGATTTCTTGGAACACTAACAAGGTCAGTTTGCCGGAGCACTGACCGCGCGACACAAACTCCTTACGTCCTGACACGGTAACAAGATATTTCACTGTAAGAGCCCCACTATGTAAGTGAGTGAGTATTGTTTTACGCAGCTTTTAGCAATAATCCAGCAACATCGCGGCAGGGGGACGTCTGAAAAGGGCTTCAAACATTGTATCCATGTTGGGAATCGAACCCGTGTCTTCGGCGTGACGAGCGAACACTTTAACCACTAGGCTACCCCAACACAACGTAAATGTGCTATACACTGAACATTCACACCTACAAATATATGCCCCTTTTATGGGAAATAGCAAAAATATCTCTTAAAAACGTGAAATTATCACTGCTTTACCACTCTTTCAAAAATGCAACTGTCACGATTTATCACAAATTCTATGGCAACGTTCCATTACTTAACCAGAGGTTCGGGCTAAAACTGCACGTGCACCTCAGCAAAGCGTCACCGATTTCTCGGGCGAAAACAGCACTCCCTTTGGCGAAAACGGCTACCAATTGTCGGGCGAAAACAGCACCTCTATTTTTAATAGATAAGAGCAATTTATGTAGTAGTTTATATATGCTCCGGCTAGCTACGGCACTGGGAGTGCTAATTTATACGTTTCTGGATACAACACACATTACTGTCAAGTACCTTAATGACTATTATCATCATTATTGTCGAATTATTCATTTTCATGCATGTACAAGTGTTGAGTAAAATAATTTGTGTTCTTCAAAAGTAAAGTAAGAAAACCCAGATCAACATGAGCTTAAATGTCAGCATTTCCTTTTACTTTTAGAACCGTCACGGTACTGTTGGAAGTTACAAAATGCTTGGGAATGCTTGCATAAGTTTCCTTCTTCCAAACTCGTGGGATACAATACATTGTGACAGTCATGTGACTGTCATTCACTCGTGATTACTTTGATCGCTGCATTGTCAGTGCATTGCTCGTGGGTCACGTGACATGCACTGAACGCACACACGCTGAGCATGCAGTATCTCATCCCGCTTCGATCTGTTTTGTTTTAATCGTCCTTGTTCTCCTCAGTCTAAACGACGACACACATTTATCGAGAATCGTTACAGTATTCAGGTTAGTCGTGACTGTGCCAGCCTTGTATGATTTCGAAAACTTTGTAAAACAGCCGAGCGTGTTGTGAAAGCTTGGGGAATCCCCCTACTCGCACAAGGTAAGTTGATTCTGATTGGCTGAAGGCTCGGCCTTGCGTACGGCGGTGAACGCCTCGGCCGATACTTGTCATGGATATCGCCTTGCTCATTCATACATGCGCTGTTGTAATATACAATTAGCAATAAAACGGCAGGAAGACACCCACCTCGGTTCCTTGCGCAAAGACATGAAACTAGCTCAGTCTATATTTGGCCATTGCTTTTAATAGAAGCAGTTTGTGCTGGGTAAAATTGTGGATTCCGAAAGTTGCGGTCAAGGTGTTCGTTCCTAGAAATCAGCTGACACATGGTTTCTCCTGCCTTGATGGTATTTAAGTATCAGGGCCAAAAGGTTCGTCATTCGTCTACAGGTCTACGGAACGAGAGGTCGATGTAAACAGTTCAGTCCCGTCCCTAGGTAGGGCATTATCTGGAAAAGGACGATGGCGTGCGATGACAACGTGTTGAGTTGTGCTGTAGACATGTCAGCACGGCAGTCCTCTGAATCCGGTCAAAATTCTTGTGAGGATGTTTTGGACAAATTTCAAAATATGTCCGTTAACGACATGTCACATCCAGTTATGTGTGGAATATGTCTCACCGTCAATATTTCCGATTGCTGTTTGCATGCTAACTTGAGTATGGACTGTGAGAGAATTAGACAGCCAATGCAGTGTGACGTCATGGACCTGTTCTCTCAAGACAAAGACGGTGACACCAACCTCCACGTTGCTATCATACAGAGAGAGGCCTACATCGTGATGAACATGATTGCACTAGCTCCTCACAAAGACTGGTTAAATACTTCTAATGGACTGTTGCAAACTCCTCTGCACCTCGCTGTAATTACACGCCAAGTTGACGTCGTGCGACGTCTGGTGACGTCAGGTGCTTCTCCCGACGTCAGAGATATCTATGGTAACACTCCTCTTCACATTGCATGCAGGGAAGGCTACGATGATATCGTGGAATGTCTTTTAACGCCAATAAAAGTCGAGGAAGTTATTGATTTGAAATTACCACACATTCCTCAGGGTTTATCACTTAAAAACTACGAAGGTCATACGTGTTTACATCTCGCTGCCACGGAAACCAGTTTGAGAGTCATGGATTTGTTACTTTCCGCCGGTGCCAACATTAACATTGGGGACGGGAAGAGTGGACGAACAGTCCTACACCAGGCGTCAGAGACTGGCAATAGGATACTCCTTCATTTCTTGTTTATGTGGGGGAAACTCGACGTCAACTGCACGACGTACGGCGGGATGACGCCATTAGCTCTAGCTGCCGGTCGGGGCTACGATGACATCACTGCCATTTTGATCGCTAACGGTGCTGACGCTGAACACATAGAAACGGACAGTGAATGTTATTGAGCATTATTAAAGTGAGGTGAGTGAGGGTATACACGGTTTTTGCAATATTGTATAGCAATATCACGTCCTGAAATCACATATGGGCTTTATATTTTATATACCAACGTGATGGGGACCCAAACCCGGTCCTTCGGCGTTTCGAGCTAACACTTGACCTACTGCCCCAGCCTCCCTCCGATTGCAAGGCAGCAAACTATGGTTATAGACGTTAATAAATAGATACATCTGTAATACAACACATTGTTTAACAAAATGTAACAATTTTCAGTTTTGTGCATTTGGTATAAGAAGTGATATTATTTGGTATATTTTGTGTCTAGTTTTCGCCTGCGTAATTTTCAAAGGGCGGGGTCTAAGGTGAAAAGATTCTTTGGGTCTCGCAGTTTAATATGCAAGTTAGTATGTTCATCTCTGTGACGTACAATTTACTGCTATCGAATCATGCTTTGAAACAGAAACGGGGACAGGCATTTTGCTGTCATAGGTTGTTGTCGGACATTTTAAGACGACAGAAAGTTTGTGTCATAAGGGCTCGACCGGGAAATCAGGGCTTATATGAGAGCCTATTTACTATTTATTCCCAATATTATGATATCAAAAATTCATTTTCTGGCATCACAAATTTGATTTTTGATAAAAAAAAATGATGTATTTTAAATATCATTAAATCGGGTTATTAATATCACAAAATGAATTGTTGATGTCACAAATTCTATTTTGTCCAATACTGAAGAGCAAAAGAAAGTATACCGAGTTTTTTTTTTATGTAGTTAAAAAGTGAAACAACTGTTACATTTGATTCACCATCACTCAAAATAAATTGGCTCAATGAAGACTGGGGTAGGAAATGAATTTGCATCCACATGACCCTGGTCATGTTGGAAATGTTGGAAATGTAAGTCGGAAAAGGTAAATTTATTGAATTTCAAAGATAACACGTCTAAGAAACCCATCAGCAGTCGTGCATTATGCGAATATTTTTAAGTAATGTAAATATATTTAATAAGTTTCAATCAAATTATATTTTATAAAATAAAACCATGTAAAGGTATTCTGTGTTGACGTATCTTGAGGACAGTTAATTCTATTATATAATGTCGCTTACTTAAAATATTTCAGTTGAAAATCAAACATGATAAAATCAACCGAGAGGTATAGTTTCTTTTGTTCCTCAGTATATGTTTTCTGACGTTTGTGATTTGTATAGGCAAGACGTATGTTTTGTCCGATTTGTTTTGTATAATGGTCGTGAAATTGTTTAATACCACACTGAAGGCGATATATATATTTTCCAATAAATACCATGCATTACTGATACCAATGTCATGTTTCAAGCAAACAACTGCTCTGTGAGTCAACAATAGAAACCTGGATCCTGGATCCGTCCCACATCTACCTCGATGCTTATGTTATATATACAGTTTATACACACATTTACGTCTTGTTGTTCAATATGATTAAAGTCTATGTTTCGATATGTGTTTATCAGGTTTATTCGTTATTACAAAAAAATAAAATATGCTGATTCCGGTTCCCGGTGCACAGTGAGTGAGTGAGTGAGTGAGTGAGTTGGGTTTCACGCCGCTTTTAACAATATTCCAGTTTTATCGCGGCGTGTCAGCTTAATGTGGGAGGAAAGCCCGAAGTGATGCAGGTCTCAGACGTTTACCACTTCGGTGAAACCCACGAGCACGGATATGGTGCTGACAAACCTAGAAACATAATCGGGGCGAACCGGGATTCGAACCCACAATCATAGGTTTCTGGCGTACCCAAGGGGCGCAACTCTGCACAGCGAATCGCGGCGCCTTAGACGACTGGGCCACCCGTCCCCCTCCCGGTACGCAGACATATCAATATATGACGTTAGCGCCGAAACAGATTCCACTGAGCGTAAAAGGAATTCGAAAGTAGGGGTGATAATTATATGAATGGATCACCGAAAATCTGTAATGACACCAGGTGTTCGCGAAAAGGGTAGGCATGTCCCGCCCTACAGGCAGAACCCGTCACTACTCACACAGGCCCGATTAAACTTGGGATCAATTCGTGATGTGTGTGATGGCTGATGTCACCAAATATCGCCCACGTGGACTGGTGCTCATGCTGTCAATCATTGGTTTGCTGGGTCAGACGCTGTTACTTTATTTCAGCGATCGTCGTGTGTGGGAAATCATAGGCAGATCAGAAGTGGGGGTCAGGGGTTTTTGGGTCCCCCCTTTTTAAAACCAAATGCAGTATGGTGTAGGCGGTAAAATCATCTGAGAGAGGAGTTTGTTACTTTGGACCCCTCCCTTTTAAAAAAAATGCTGGATCCGCCCTTGGAAATTAATAAATTTTCATGAAGAAAACTCTGTGGTGATAAGTGTTCGTCGTGTACAAAGCTGTAAATTATGTGATCTCAGATTTAACGTTTCCCTGCTAACACTTCGTCAGCTGTCAACGTTATCATACCATGAAAAATTATTATTATGGGATTGTATAAAGAGTTGTATGTGTACTTATCAACCTTCAATACTTTGGTCAGATGTCTGGGCAAATATATTTCAATAGTGTGTGTGTGAGTGTGTGTGTGTGTGTGTGTGTGTGTGTGTGTGTGTGTTTTCAATTGCGAAAGACCGCATTCGTGGTCTAGTAGCAGAGCGCTGGAGAGCTCGGCATTAAGGGGCTAGAACAAGGACTGGTCTTCTCGGAGTCAGCATGCTGTGTCTGTATTGATGCTACAGCAGCATGTTGTCTCAACGGGATAGCACTATAAAATCGGCATTAGTACAATAATCTTGAACGCAACGAAAACCGATTTCACAACACCTCACTTGAAAATATTATTTGTCTTATTAAACCTATAGTCCCCCGTAAAGAGCATGTGTGCTTCAATCGCCGAAGGCCCAGCCGGAGCACCATCCGTGCTCACCCTTCACAGAATACAATCAGCTGAGTTCCACATAAAATGCTGGGCGGTCGGGTAGCCTAGTGGTTAAAGCGTTTGCTCGTAACGCCGAAGACCCGGGTTCGATTCCCGACATGGGTACAACGTGTGAAGCCCATTTCTGGTGTCCCTCGTCGTGATATTGCTGAAATATTGCTAAAAGCGGCGTAAAACCATACTCACTCACATAAAATGCTGTTATACACTTACAGGCAAAAGAAAGTATTCACTTGAAAATTAAGTTCATTCTATCATTACTGAGTACCGTGAAATTGAGGCCCCCGCGTACCTTGAAACGTCAGGTGCACGTCGCCTGTTGTAATTAAGATACTCATTGATAAGATGCATGTAATATCGCATATGATACCCGTATCATACACATCACCATCTACTCGCCATTTCTTGATTGTGTAATTTTTAGCCAGCATCAAAAAAGGATGTATACTTTATTTTGTCCTGAACAGTTTATGTGACGATAGAACCGTAAAGTCCCACTTTAATCTGGTGTTAACCATGGACCAAAAACAACAACCTGCTGTGAAAGGTATTTTCCGAAAACTCGACTGCATTTGGTTAACGTGGTTGCAAGATGGAAATACAGTCTATTCCGCATTAGTATCCCAATTGCGTAGTACGATGCTCATGATGTCAATCACTGGATTGTCTGGCCCAGACTCGATTATTAACAGCCCGCCATCATATAGCTGGAATATTGCTGACTGCGGCATTAAACAACAAACAAACAGACATATTCTTTCAGTAGAAGGCCTTTAGTTACTGATACGATTCCATCATATTGAATATTATATAGATGTATCTCAAGGGTGAAGACCGCCTCCGTGGTCAAGTGGTAGAGCGTCCGCCCGGAGAGCGGAAGGTCTGGGGTTCGATCCCCGGCCGCGTCATACCAAAGGTATTTAAGGGGCTAAAACAAAGAAAGGACATTAAGGGGCTAAAACAAGGACTGGTCGGCTCGGACTCAGTATACTGTGTCTGAGTGGGGTATTCATGTTAAACTGCAGCATGGTATCTCAGTGGGCTAGCACTATAAATCGGCATCAGTCCGGACTAGTACAAGCAGCCACACACACACACACGTGCATGCACGTCGCTATAAAAGTGCAATAATCTTGGACGCGACGTTAAACCCAATTTCACATCACCACGAGGTAGTGAACATTGTAGAATTATAAGTCGTATCACATAGTAATTATATGCTTCAGGTACATTGTGCCTATATTGTGTCTATAGTCATGATATTCATACTGGGGTCTGTTTTGACTGACAGTGGGCGGGTTTCATACATTTCGTTTCGTTTCGACTGATATCCGCCGACACTGGCGCGGTGGGGGGTGGGCGTTGTGGGATTATCAATGACGCAATGGTTATAGGCAAGGATATATAAATACTAGTATATATAGGTTATAGGGGCGTGGTTATAGGCTATTTGCGTTGGGTAGTCACAAACAAAGCGTCTGCTGCAATGTAATCTGTATATTACACACGAAATATCTATTACACAATTATATATTAAATCTCGCAATATTTACCTTTCTATTTGACGTGAGAAACTATTGAAACAAGAGTGGGATTTTACGTACACGCAACGCGGTACATTATATGACGGGGTGGGTTGGGGTGACAACTGACGATTATCAATGTGTCCCCGGCCATTATTTGACTGAAACAGAAGCAGAGAATGGTGTACTGTCGCTGACTGACTTACTATTTACGCTTCAACCGTGAAGTTTTGGAAGAATTGGTCTTCAGCAAACCATACTTGTAAGACGCGACTAACGGGATCCGGTGGTGAGGCTCTGTGAATTGGTTTGTCACCGTATCCCAATTGCTTAGATAGATGTTATCAATCACTGGATTGTCTGGTCCAGACTCGATTATTTACAGATCGACGCCATACAGCTGTAATACTGATGAGTGCTGCGTTAAACAACAAACAAACGAAAGTACAGTTGAATAGGACTTGTTACAGAGTGCGTATCACTTACACGTGAGAATCGTTATCCGGCGCCAATATACTCACAATAAGACCTTTTACATACGGCGATAATTTATCCCTGCGTGAGATCTTTGTCATGAGTATTATGCCCCTATATACACGTATTAAATTGTTTTGAAAGCGCAAACAAATGTTCATCTATTCACTGCACGGCAGACTCGTGAAGATCCGGGGTAGAACAGGTCTTCAGCAACCCATGCTTGCCATAAAAGGCGACTATGCTTGTCGCAAGAGGCGACTAACGGGATCGGGTGGTCAAGCTCGCTGATTTGGTTGATGCATGACATCGTATCCCATGGGTGGATCGATGCTCATGATATTAATCACTGGATTGTCTGTTCCAGACTCGATTATTTACATACCGCCGTCATATAGCTGGAATATTGCTGAGTGCGGCGTTAAACAACATACAAACAAAGAAACAAACAAACATTGCGCTGCAAACGGAAACCTCCACAAAACGTTCACCTGAGGTGAGATAATTAAAAGGTCTCAATGGCACCTTCTTATATTTTTTTCTGGGCATGGTAATTATTTCATGCATACTTGTAGGCTAGACATACAATATTAAAATATGTTTAAATTGACATGTCCCGCCAATCAGTGAGTGAGTAAGGGTGATTTTACACCGTTAACATCACAACTCTACACACGAATGGGCTTCGGATATTGTACCCATGTACGGAATCGAACCCAGATCTGCAGCGTGACGAGAGAACGCTTTAGCCCCTACCCCAACGACCGCCCAACGCCATTGAAAGCCAGTACAGGAGGCACTCTGTTGTTCAAGCAAGACGCTGGTTCGGCGAAACAGTTGTCAGTGTATTGACCATTACTCGGAAACATCACTTCTCGAGGAATCAGCACTGGTGAAAGAGAAAGTATGTGTTTCCTATACCTGGAGTTTTCATCCTAATTGTTATTTCGGAACCTCGAAGTGGGATAACATATGGGATTTGGTTTCAATGACTGTATGAGTGCGTTCGCTGTAATACAAGAATGGTTTGTCCTATCAATGCAATGTACTAATTCAAATGACACTGTACATGGAAAGACATGCTGAGTGATACTTAGAATACACGATATCAAATAAACAATAGTTTGAGAATGTTTTGAAGTAATAGACTCACGTGAAACAATTAATGCACTTGAACCAAGTATTGTATTAGTTCAAAGTCTCATTTAATTTATAGAATGGTTCCAACTACTTTACATGATAATTCTAATTCTAATGTGTTTTGTTGTTACAGTTTCACATAAACAGAAAAGGGATCCAACAATGTAGTTATCAAACATATTTCGTCACTTTCCAAAATATGAAGTTCCCTGAATATATTCATGATGTCGTCACTCCTAAATAAAACGTGTACGCTTAGATACATGACGAAATCGACTGGTATCCCAGACATCATGGGCTGCACCTGGTTCTACAATCGTCGCACTATGTTAACTCAACCTTATTTATCTATGTTGCTTTAAGGTTGATTGATAGGCATTACTTAGAAGTTGACTGATGACAAAGTAGACACAATTTATGGATAACAACTTCTTTATTTAATGTAAAGGCGACGTTTCGGTATAGATCCTTATACCGTTGTCAAGCACATTTGTTGCTTAAGGTGTTATTTTGTTATGAATTCAAATATATTGAATAACATTTAATTTTTTTAGAGCAGTATTTTTTTCTTCTAACTGAATATATTCAGTAACGAAAACCTGACGCATAAACTGTAGGAACTGTTTTAGTGGATGCCAAAATTTATCACAAGTAAAAATGACATTTCAGTTTTCAAATACAAATATTTATATATCGGAACATTATTTACTATAAATTTTATTCAGATACTATTGAACGAAAATAAGAAAAATATGGAGATTTTAATGTTATTACGGCTGCATGTATGGGTGAGTGAGTGAGTGAGTGAGTATGGTTTTACGCCGCTTTTAGCAATATGTATGGATTTCAAGCACTCGGTTATGTCAACATGATTATGTGAACAGAAAGTAGAGCATTGTAGCATGTAGTTTTTGAACTTCGTCCATTGTGAAAATGTTGAAGAGCATTTAGCAGGTATGTAAGTGAATGATGAGGTTATTTAAATAAAAATAGCCTTTATTCTTTTAAAAGAAAACAGCTTTTATTCTCTTTAAACACAAAAAGCCTTTATTCTTTTTTTTATAATAGCATTTTTTTCATTTTAAATAAAAATAGCCTGTATTATTTTAAAATAAAAATAGCTTTTATTCTTCTAAAATAGATATAGTCTTTATTCTTTTTAAATAAAAATAACCTTTTATCTTGATACTATCTACAATTGATGATGTTTAAATAAGATTTCAAGTTAGATGACACTGATGTCATGAGACCAACAACAGGAACACAGTTTGTGTGCATTCTGCCCTATGATACAATCACACAAACCTAGTGACCAGTGTACACTAGCCCCATGAAAATAATTTCTGATATATATTTATACTTCTAAAAACACTGAATCACATATTACACTTAAAATTTAAGCAGACTGTGGAAGGTTACTCTGTACTTGATGGTGATGACCACTGATTCCACTGTGTCCCCCTCACATTTGTGCCTGTTATAAAACAGTGGTTTAAAAATGACAGTATCGGACCCAAACTAGCCTCCATGTGTAGAATTATCACACCATCATCATTTTCACAACAATTTCAACCCTGATTGTGCAGGCAAATATTGATCTGTTGGATCAATCATTTTAAAATTTGTTTTTTATATTGAACAAAACAAAATAAAATCAGTTAAAAAGTGAAATTAAGAGGTAGAGCTGATGTGTTTTAGAAGCAGATATTAAAAGATTAAGATTGATATCAGTGGATATATCTGTATCAGGTTATATCAAAAGAGAAACAATAGTGTATTAAAGTTACACACCCATGTAGATGTATTGAAGTCAAATATGTATGTAAACATCTTGTGAAATTTTCGAAAAATATTCGAAAAATATCTAAAATTGTGAAACCTGGAAAGACTCGACAATGAAGGTTGTTTACACTATTGCTACACAGCACAGCAACTCAATTTACATTGAATTAAAGGCCAACCCATTTAAGGATGCTTCGCATGCATTCATTTTAAAAACCTTGTCAGTCAGACTGATCAGATGGTGGCGCTTTGAGTCAATGTTTGTGCATGCATGCATGTGTGCGTGCGTGCGTGTGTGCATGTTTGTGTTAGGAGAGGGGGTGCCATGAAAAATGTAACATATATTTGGGGGAACATGACTTTATATTTAGAATTACTTTGTTCACAGTAAACTGCTGACACAAAATGTTACAAACATTAAAGAAAACTAAAATCTTGACACCTGTCTGTTTTTCTTCTCGTGTAATTTTGTTGACTCATTAAGTTGGTAAATGTGGGAAGACATTATTTCATCATGTTGAGCAGACTGACATTATGTAAAACAATAAAAATA
This sequence comes from Haliotis rufescens, assembly GCF_023055435.1. Taxonomy (NCBI): domain Eukaryota; kingdom Metazoa; phylum Mollusca; class Gastropoda; order Lepetellida; family Haliotidae; genus Haliotis; species Haliotis rufescens. The sequence goes on along the minus strand of NW_025964002.1, from coordinate 3,383,769 downwards.
TAAACAATCAACAAGTTGTAAAAATACTTTCTTATTAGAATTTCAACAACTGAATTGAAGTATCTTTGTACAAACATCTGAAAACCAAGTTAGGGCCTCAGATCTATGATGTCGGTCAACCACATCCATGAAATTCAAGTTGGTTTAAAATGACTTAACATCAACTTGCAGGAACAGGAAACTGGCTACAGGTGAGGCTAAGAGTTTATGAGTGAGTTGGGTTTAACGCTGCTTTGAACAACATTCCAGTTATATCATAGCGTGTCAGTTTAATGTGGGAGGAAGGCCCGAAAGTGATGCAGGTCTCAGACGTTTACCACTTCGGTGAAACCCACGAGCACAGGTATTATGCTGACAAACCTAGAATCATAATCATTTGTATCCAGGATCACAGGTTTCTGGCGTGCCCAAGGGATGTAACTCTGCACAGCGGCACCCTCGACAACTGGGCCACCTGTGCCCCTAGTGAGATTACAAAATAGCAAGAATGATATTACTTGTTAGCTAAAAAAAACCTTTCTGTGCTGTTGCTTCTAATTCATGGGATATACTCACTGGTGTCATTTTAGGTCTACATGAAAATAATATTTTCCAAAATAATTATGAGATCCATATTTATGCTTGTAGCAACTTTATCTCCATGTTGTATTTGTATTCTACTCAAAAGAAGTTAAGGTACTCCCAATTCTTTCATATTGCCATGACAGATTAACTATAGTAACATGAATGAATCAGGTGTTCTAACTTCTTTTGATTAGTATTTAAACATACATAGTGTGCCAAACCATTCCTAATACAGTAATAGGACAGGTCACTCTCAATTGGTCATACGTTTGTATTTTTAATACATTTCTGAAACAATTCTAAAATACATCATTTTTGTCCAAGACTAAATCTAGCAGTGTATTACCAAAATAAATCAATAATCAAGTTCATGGGGTTGTGTTTTTAATAGGGCTGCAATGAATTCACTATAAGGCGAACACGATTCATATCACGAATATAGGGTAACGAATATGAATATTAATTCACGAATACAATAACAAGTCAGCAGCTGATGTATTATTTGTTATATTCAGTGAAGCAATATGAACATAAATTATTTGACATCATTTGTTAATTATTAATATATTATACATTTATATACTGCACTTATCCAGGTACTAGTATCAATGCGACAATGACCAGTGACCATAATACTGTCAAATTAAATGATATAAGAGTGTTGTCTTTTGATTTGGTTTGTTTGTTGTTAAACACCGCATTCAGCACTATTCCAGCTATATGATGGCTGTCTGTAAATAATCGAGTCTGGACCAGACAATCCAGTGATTGACATGATGAGCATTGATCCACACAATTAGGATACGATGACATGCATCAACCAAGTCAGTGAGTCTGACCACCTGATCCCGTTAGTCGCCTTTTATGTTAAGCGTAGTCGCCTTTTGAAGAAATATGTGCATATAATATGTTCTTATGGATATTTTTATGTACATGCACATGCTTGCATATTCATAAATATTTGATTCTAGTGGCCACTAACGAATTCACCGAATACGCGAGTGAATCGTAAACAGCCCTAGTTCTTAATTATTTGATCTTATTTGATCTTAAAAATGGTTCTGGCAGGACCTGAAATATGGTTCTGCTAGGTAAATAAGCAGTTAGTTTAGGTCTCAAAAACATAAAATTTCAATGAAATTCTAAAAATAAACATATATTAAGTAAATACACATATAAAACATGAAATGTCAGAGAACAAAATTGTGACAGTATCTTGCAGAAACTCATTTCTGTGACAACAAATGTATTTACAGTTATCAACAATAGGTCACAACAATAATTACAAATACATCAATCAATAATAAGGCCTGGGGGCAGCAAACCAGTGGCTGACAGCATGAACAGTTACCTTGAACATAGATGAGGTGAGGTGAAATTGGGTTTAACGTCGCGTCCAAGGTTATTGCACATATATAGCGACGTGCATGCATGTGTGTGTGTTTGTGTGGCTGCTTGTACTTGTCCGGATTGATGCCGATTTATAGTGCTAGCACACTGAGATACCATGCCGCAGTTTAACATGAGTACCCCGGTCAGACACAGTATACTGACTCTGAGCCGACCAGTCCTTCTTTTAGCCCCTTAATGCTGAGCGCCAGACAGGGTAACAACAAGTACCATCTTTTATGAACATAGATGACACCCAATCAGCCAGGTCACACACACAGACCACCCAATCCTCATCAGGCAGCTTTTACAACAAGCATGAGGTGGGGACCTATTCTGACTCAGAATCGATGGGGGACATGACAGTGTCTGAAGGCACTTAAAGACATGATATGAGGTCTGACAAACTTTGGCGAAAACAAAATATGTGTGTCCTATTTCAATCCATGCACAATTTGGGAAGGTAGGTTAGATGTTAGATTTACTGTTTTTGTTCTCTGAGAAACTGTAACTTGGAGTATGTCTGTAAATGCCTGATTTTCAAATAAAGACAATGACTGGCTTATTTGAAGTGAAGCGCAACAAATTTACACTAGTGGCATAAAATTCAAACAATATAGTGATGGTTGTAGAAGCTGTGGTGCTACTCAAGAAAATCAAGTTTTAGAGTTGAGAGTCCCAGATTAGTGTCAGTCATGAAACTAGAAACACACACTTTGTTGGGGTGGGTGATCTTGGGGAGATTACATATGAGAACATCACATATTAACATGGAAGATGACAGTTATGTTTTCTTCTTCTCGTGTTGTGCCTGCGAACGCTGACCTCCTCTGTGTATCAGCAGTAGACCAATGAGAATGCAGCAGGAGCCAAGCCACCACAGTACTGGAAGACGTTCTTGGAACATGAGACGACTCACAAGTGCCTGCGTAAATAAATTACACAATGATTTACATTCTGATGAGGGAGTGCAGAAATTCCACAGACAAAATTAAATGTGTGTCAATTGAAATTTAATTTGTTTAAAAAGTAGTTGTGTACCTGTCACACAACAATACTACATTGGTTAATAATAATAATGTAAAAATACATCGCCATAGTCTGACTGAACGCTGTTATGAAAGTTTGCTTACTTCAGATCAACTACCTGCTCAAAACAGTTTACTCAATATGTTCGCTTACACCAAAGAGTTTGCCTTTAATTTTGTCATAGTAGGATGAAAACAAACATACTCTGTTTATCTCCTAATTCCATTACTTGATAAATGTCACATAATGCACTGTATTACACGTACAGTGAGTACTGGCCACAACTAGTGTCAGAAAACATACCAGCTTCAGCTTAACAAAGCAAACAAACAAACAAACAAGCATGCCTTTTGTGATCTTTATTAACACATGTTTTGGTAAGCTCACATTTGAAAAATGTATTATTTATGTACCACAGTTGTGTGAGTCCTCACTGGATATTTACATGGATATCTTGTTTATTTGTTGTTTAATGCTGCACCCAGCAATATTCCAGCTATATGACATCAGTCTGTAAATAACCAAGTCTGGAACAGACAGTCAAGTGACTGACATCATGAGCATCGATCCACGCAATTTGGATGCGATGACATGCATCAACCAAGTCAGCGAGCCTGACCACCCAATCCAGTTAGTCGCCACTTACGACAAGCATAGTTGCCTTTTACAGCAAGCATGGGTTCCTGAAGACCTATTCTACCCCAGAATTCACAGCTCTACATGGATATCACACAACTGACTTCACAACTTGATCTCATGCAGTGTTATGTATGACAAATACAGATTTCAAACAATGTTTCAATGTCAATCATTTAATTTTTATGTACTTATAGATACTAAAATAAAGTTCCAGACCAACTTACTGTCACTAGGAAGTTTCCTGCAGTGTTTGTGACTGTTGCCTCTACAGATGATGAGCAGAGTTGCAGAGACTTGGTAAACAGTGTCCACATGAGACCATTGCACAGGAAGATGCCAACTACACCACACAGTCTCACAACTAAGACAGTCTGAAAACCAATATCACAGAACTTATTTATCAAGTTATCACATACATTTCTAACAGATCGATAAAACTTGAAAGCGGTATTCAATGTTCATTAATTAGTTTTTTATTTAGTTTAAAAAGTTACATCTATTTATTAACTACAGTAAACTATGGTTATAACGAACACAAAGGGACCACTAATTTTAGTTCGCATTATCCGTAGTTCATTATAGGCCTAGAATCTATATACATCATATATGCATCAAACGGCCGGGACTAAAAGTAAGAAAGTAAGTTCGTTATAGCGGTCAGTTTGTTATAAGCGTGTTCGTTATAAATGTACTTTACTGTAGTTTGAAGAAACAAAACATAACCTTTGGGCAAGTAAATATATGTGCTGTTTGAAAAATATGTTAAAATTTACATGCAACAGTTCAACAATTATTACAAATGATTTTTTATAAAGAAATGGATGAAGTACTGCATATTAAAGAGTTACATTTATGTACAAGAAAGGTTCGAATGTCACCTTATCATTCTTTTCTATACATTCCTCAATCGACAGTAAGTCGATTCCAAGGAAGTATCTGTATGTTTCCCAAATATTTTCACCGACTTTATGTGCTTCGTCATAACTTGTTGCTAATTTGGCACAGACAGAAGCTAGAGCAGCCATTGTGCCCGCAAACAGAGCAAACACTAATCCTTGATTGGACATGTTGATTAAAAATGAAACACTGGCATTGGATAAGATTCAAACAATGGTAGGCTTATTTCGAGCAGACGAATTGTACATGTTACATGGGTGCAGCCATTTTGTAGTTCCGCAGATCAATATTATTATTAATATTATCATTAAAAACAAAAACATTGTTATTCTTTCCCGACTTGGTTGTTAGAACGTATGTATTTATTCAAATTACAAGTCTCTGAAGCATAAATGTTATTCTGTTTGTCAGAATAAAAATGAAAAGTCATTGTAGGACCGCACTCGCTCATCAAAAATGGCGGAAATCATGGTCAGCGTGCAAGCTTACTGCAAGCTTCTGTTGCACGCAGCTAAATACCCACACTGCGCTGTAAATGGAGTCCTTTTGGCTGAAGATTCCAAGGGGAAAGAACATCGCGGAATTCGTTTTGTTGATTGTATACCATTGTTTCATATATCACTGAGCTTAGCGCCCATGCTGGAAGCTGCTCTTCTGCAGGTGCGTGCCCTGCCCATTCTCATATGATGATTTATGTTCGGAAACGTTGATACCAAGATATAACAATATTCTCTATATGATCTACCGAGTGAAGATTACATGTTTGTTGCATTTATGTTGCCTGTATGGTACTTATTACTGCTCTGATCTAATCTCCTAGGCTAACCCTAAATATTAAAGGGGCCACTGGTGGAAGGAACCTCACAGCACTGAGCAGAGTTACGCCCCTTGGTAATGCTAGGATCCACTGATTTTAGGCTTGAATGTCACGTTTTTCCAAATTATGACCCTTGGATTATTAGCACTACATTGGACCCTCTTCCCACACAAACAGACACAAAACTCTGGAGCTCTTAAGTAATCAGTGTCTGTTTTCAATTCCAGATTGATGCATATTGCCGAAGCAAAGGCTATGTGATAGGTGGATACTACCAGGCTAACCAGCACTACAGTGACAACCAGTAAGTACACTCAATATTCAACATGGGACTGTCATTGTACCCCAATTGCACAGGTCGATGCTCGTGATATTAATCACTGCATTGTCTGGTCCAGACTTGTTTATTTACTGACCACTCTCATATAGCTGGAATATTGTTGAATGCAACGTCAAACAACAAACAAACAAATTTATGTGGCTGCACATTGTTTCATAACATATCCATTGCATACACCTCGAAGTAAGCATTTGCATTTTATCATTTGTCTGTGTATGTCAGGTTCCATTCATTCCTAATCAAGCACACACATTTTCTGTGTCCCAGTTGAGGAACTGGTTTTTTGTCCGTTTTCAATTAGGCATGCAAGTTTTCGTGTCCGGTAAATCCCTGACCATGCTGACTGTATCATGTATATTGTGAAATGAACACAGGGATATACATTTTTTTTAAAATGTTCATGTTTATCTTGTTGATGCACCGTTAGCATGTTTAGAATTTAAGTGTGCAAACAATAATATTTATTAACCATGTACAATCTCTGAATGCCATATTTCACAAAGAGATGGATAATAAACAGTTTTCCCCTTCTCTTTTTCCAAATAGACTTGATTATTTACAAATCGCAGTCTTATGCATGATATAGCTGGAATATTGCTGATTGCGACACTAAACAACAAACAAACATACATTCTCATATATTTTGATTCTCTGCAAGCTGGTAAGAGTTAGATGTAAATTTGATCAAACCTTCACTTTATGAACTCATACTTCACTTATAATTGACGGTTTTAATATTCAAACACTAATTATTGTCATCAAGGCTGGTATCTGAGCAAAGTGCTAATACTTTGCTTCATTTTCATGCTGTGCAGTGGGCCAAGTTGATAAAGCATTTGCTCATCTCGCTGAAGACCCAGGTTGATTGCCCCCATGGGTACAATGTGTGAAGCACATTTTTGGTGTCCCCCACCGTGATATTGCTGGAAAATTGCTTAAAGTGGCGTAAAACTATGCTCACTCATTTTCCTGCTTTTCTTTTCCAGATTGAATCATATGGCCAAAACAGTCGGGAGAAAGGTTGCAGACAACTTTGCAGATGCTTGTATATTTATGGTAATGTATTTGTTTGAAGTAAAATAATATAAGTAATAAATGCATCAATAGAAATTAACAGTTTTAGTCCACTAGTCATTATAATATGATAATATATAGCAAAACCTTTTGCTTGTCGAAGAGGTAACCATTGCAATCTAGTGGTCACCATGGTCACACTCTGTTGCTGATTGCGTGTCATTGACAGCGTGGATCATTGCTCACAATATTAATCACTGGATTGTCAGGTCCAGACTTGTATATTAACAGGCCGCCATCATATAGCTGGAATATTGCTTAGAGTAGCATTAACAAAGAAAAAAACAGGCATGTCATTATCCACGAACCCTGCTTTGCTTGTGGAACAAGTAAAAATGTGTTAAGCATGTTTGGTGGGAACTGTGTTGCAATTGTTGAGTTGCCATGGTTACAGTTAAAGATGTCTGGTGTTTACAGGTAGACAACAGACACGTGAGCCCGGAGTCCGTGTCCCAAGTCTTCAAAGGATACTCGCTCCGTGACAACTCTTGGAAGGAGCTAGAAAAGAAGTAAGACACTGACAGGATACTGTATTGTCATTCACTCGGGAATCTACCTCTGATTGGCCGACAAATGAAGACTCATGGTAGAATAGGTCTTCAGCAACCCATGCTTGCCGTAAAAGGCGACTAGCGGGATCGGGTGGTCAGGCTCGCTGACAGGGTTGATGCATGTCCTCAATCCCAATTGCGTGGATTGATGCTCATGATATTAATCACTGGATTGTCTGGTCCAGACTTGATTATTTACAGACCGCTGTCATATAGCTGTATATTGCTGAATGCGGCATTAAACAACAAACAAACCAACCAACCTCTGATTGGCCAGTTGCCGACTTGTAGAAACCAATAACATGTTGGCTGGTGTGTATGGATATAATGACTTCTTACGTTTCACACTGTTACCATGGTTATAACTCACAAATGAGTCTTTGGCAAGAAAAAGTGTTTTCATGAATATTACTAGCAGTGGAAATTAACAGTTTTAGTCCACTAGTCCTTATAATGATAAAATATAGTAAAGCCCTTGAAAAGGCCAAATTTATACTGATTGTTATGATACCTTAACCATTGAGGAAGTTGGCAAGGACTAGTGCCAATTTTAACACTGATTATAACCAATGATTAAGACTGGGGAGGAAAGTCCCTCTGCTGTAAAGGCAATCCTAGTAAGGCTAGTCGAGTGCTGGTGATATTCCCGCTTGTTTAAATCATAAAACATGATAAAAGAACGTTATGATTTGACCTCGGCCCTAAATGGGGACTAGGTCAATGCGTCCGGTCTCTCTTGAAATAGCCTATGCCTGCATGGTATTGCTTTGTCAGCCTAGTCTATGAGAGCTATTAGAATAGACATTTAGCATGGTAAGGGTGAAACGATACAACAATACTTCAATGCACCAACATTCGTTGTATGCTATGCACGATACATCGGGCCTGTATCATGATACATGAATAAATAGGATATTTATCAGTATCTTATCTCTCTTAACGAAATCATAACCTTATCTGGATAGTAGGGATGTGCGGTTTTATCGGCATACCGGTATATTGCAATACAAAATCATCACGTTTTGGGCGTATCGGTTTTTCCCTCATTATTCAAACTGTGACAGACATGTATATGCCATGATGTATAGTCTTACCTTATTAAATCAAAACAAAGACAAAACAAATGCTTCATACTCTTTATTTGATTGTAGATAAAAATAATAGTACAATTTATTTAAATTGGTTCATAATTTTGACCAAATTGTTAACATTGCAGCTTTCATATTAATATTTGTCAAAGGGATATGAAAAAAAGCTTTTCACTTGGTAGAAATTATTTCCAAATATATTGCAATAATATTGCAATATGTTTTTGAAATATTGCAATATATCGCAATACACTTTTTGGTCCAATTCCCAACCCTACTGGATAGGGATAAATGCGAGCATAAAAGACCACCCGCGTCTTACAATTCAGATGTTTGGGATCATTTTGCTTTCCTGTTACTTTTTGTGATGGTTTCAAATAACAATGAAAAAACTATTGGTTGCCTTTTTTTTAGTAATTTGAAATACATGAGTTTTTCAGTTTATGACTTTTTGTATTATTATTCTGGCATATCAAGACCCATGAAGATTCGGGGTAGAATAGGTCTTCAGCAACCCATGCTTGCCGTAAATTAACAGGTGACTATGCTTGTCGTAAAAGGCGACTAACAGGATCGGTTGGTCAGGCTCCATGACTTGGTTGATGCATGTCATCGTATCCCAATTGCACTGTTGATGCTTATGATGTTGATCACTGGATTATGTGGTCCAGACTCGATTATTTAAAGACCGCCATCATATAGCTGAAATTTTGCTGAGTGCGGCATTAAACAAACAAATGAACATCTGGCGTATTGAGAGCAGTGTATCAAGATACATACCCTGGTACTCATATCTATGTTTTGTGTTTCAGGCGGGTTGTTGAAGAGGACACATTAAGTGTAGCATCCACGTTATTAAAATCTGAAGCCTACAAGAAAATATTGGACTTTGACAATCACTTTGATGATATAAAACACGACTGGAGAAACCTAGAGTTGAACGACCTCATCAGTCGCTGCACATAACTCTTCCTTCAGGGATCTGTGAATAATCTGTAAATGTAATATATGTTTCTGGGACTCGGACTGAAACTGTGAGAGAATGGGTCAGTCGGTGGCTCTGGATTGAGCCGTATCCAAGTTGTTGCCATAAATAAGTGTGTATATGCATGGTGCATGGTTCTCCAAAAATGGTCGTGTGGTTCCAGATGAATGTGAGAGTAGTTGCAGAGTTTGCAGCTATGAAACGTTACGGTTGTTTCCTCTGTGGTAAACCTATGTTTAGATCTTAACAAATGTTGTGGTTCTGAGTGCTCAAACAACTATGTTTTTGTCAGACATCAGCCTACACTGTATATCTGACATAATCATTTCGTGAAAAGAAACAGTTGCTCTATGCACCATACACTGACATTATAGGAAGTCCATTTGATCGGAATTTCAATTAATTTTTTTCGTAACTTAAACATTTTCTCTTTTTTCTTATCAATATTTAAGTAGCATTTTTGAGGCATGATACCATTGTATGTGAAATCATTTTCCACGTGTCATTAATTTTCATTCAATATTAGTATCGTAAAAAAATAAAGAACGATGGCATTTAAATTGGTCCTGTTTGTTGTGTCACATTTAGCTGGTTTAGTCACAATTATCAACAGCTGTCACAGGTACTGTTTAGTACAGTATTTAACCCAATAGGTGCACATGTAGAAATCATCAGTCCTTAATGTGATGCGCCCTAGACATGCAAGAGGTAGAAGGATAGAGTATGGCCACGGGTTGAAAACTGTCGATGTTGTTGTAATAACATGATGCATAGTCATGACAGCTGCCAATGTCACACGTTTTTCGTATTTGTTATGAATTTGCAACTAAATATGATATTTCTGCCTTAATTCATATGAATAATATGCCAGTATATGAAAGAAATACCACAAGGACAGTTTTCATAGACACTGGTAAAGAAAGGGTCTTTATTTAGCATTACACCATCTGCAACATGTGCCACAGTGTTTTCAGACACAGAGTAGAGGTTCTGTGACTAGTGAACCGTTCATAGTCCTATTTCATCACCTGAGCATCGACACTGCATCCATAGTCATGGCGATGGAGGAACGAAATGGATACAAACCTCGAAGTGTTGACAAGGGTTTTGGGAGGCTTGAAGTTTGTCACGAAATTTTGTTCAAGCCCTTTAGTACACAAAAATTGTACAGGAACAACCTATTTCTCTTCAAACACAGCATCTCTATGAAGCATTGCACCGATTGAGCTGAATAGGATACACTGTTTGTGGTCTTTTCATGTAAACTGGTAAATTGTTAAGTGTTGCTTGTAGTTTGAGTTAGGCTTTTTCTGATTAGAATTTAATCAGATTTTTTAAATAAGATATTAGATGTATTTAGGTGAGAGACAACTTCTTGCAACATGACTATGTATCTGTTGATGTTGGTTGATAATTGTCGGACAGCTGACAACATTGTTTAACATGTTTGGTGAAGTGTTGGGCAATACAGTTTAGGGGAATAGACAAGCCGGTAGTGTTTACTCTTTTCATATTCTAGACCCGAGTTTGTTTCTTAAAACTTGTGTGATCTGTGAAGCCATGCAGAGTGGTGTCCCTTAGACATGACAGGAACCTGGGGCTTTGAATTCAGGACCTGATTATGATTGTTGTGTTGTGTTGCTGCCTTCCCTTGTGAGAGGGTTTCTGCAAAGTGGTAAATGTCTAAGACCTGCATCACTTTGGACTTGATGATACAACCGAAATAATCAAAGTCCTCACTGCGGATAGACACTTCCACACCTGGTTGTGAGAACAGGTGCTCTATGGCTCTTTGAAGAGTTGTAGCCCTTAGCCATGCCAGGATCTGCTGCTATAAACTACCAATTTTCTCTGACATTGATCCTTGGCTTGTGAGAACCATTCCCATGCTAGTGGCTTTCACCGAAGTTGTAGACAATGTCCCTGGGTCCCTTTTCTCCACCATTAAGCTGGCTTGCCTTTATTAGCCAATATGCTAAAGGCAGTTGGACCCAATTCTATCCAGTCTCACTGATCATTTGTATATTTTTTCTATCATGTTTGTCACAGATTATTCAGCCCTGTCACTCTCTGAATTTATCCTTGTTCTGTTTATTCTCATGCTGATATGTTTTCATTCTTTGCATCATAAGCAGAAATTATTTAACCAGAACAGTGTATGTATATTTTGCGATGTTGTGTGTAACTCTGTGTGGAGTGAAGTGAGCCTGATGGTCCTTTAACACAGTATGATGTACCAGAGTCATGGGTGGCATGTGATGCGGTGAGCCTGAAGGTCCTATACTCCTTACAGTGATTTACACAGTATGATGTAACAGAGTCATGAGTTGCATGTGATGCAGTGAGCCTGATGGTCCAAACTCCTTACAGTGTTTTACACAGTATGATTTACCAGAGTCATGAGTTGCATGTGATGCAGTGAGCCTGATGGTCCTATACTCCTTACAGTGTTTTACACAGTATGATGTACCAGTCATGGGTCGAATGTGATGCAGTGAGCCTGATGGTCCTATACTCCTTACAGTGTTTTACACAGCATGATGTACCAGAGTCATGAGTGGCATGTAATGCGGTGAGCCTGATTGTCCTATACTCCTTACAGTGTTTTACACAGTATGATGTACCAGTCATGGGTGGAATGTGATGCGGTGAGCCTGATGGTCCTATACTCCTTACAGTGTTTTACACAGTATGATGTACCAGAGTCTGTGATGGGAGTTTGAGGAGTGAATTGCAGAAAGTGAGAAGTATTAGACTAGGTCTTCACACAAGTCATACTGAATGTTGGAAACAGAATTTTGTTGTTCAGAATGGGGATATTAACAGTCACAATATCTGAGAGAACCTCTAGATTGGATCTGTATGAACCATCACTGTGTCACTGTTAAAGAAGGTACCGATGGTTGTAGTCAAGTATTGTTTCTGTGCGTCCTAACATAATGTTTCAGAAACAGTAAGTTCAGTAGATTGATATTAGATATCAATGACACTTTTCTCTGTAATTCAAAAGAAAACCTCTTCAGCAGATAAACTTCTTGTTCAGTGATTTTTGTCATTCCTTAACGATGTTAGCCTATGTATGTGAGCTGATGTAAGACATTATATGATTACCTTGCAACCATCAGTAACCATGGTAACAATGCCTTAACTCATAAATGTGACGCATTAAAATTGGGTTAGATCTTTAGCAACCCATGCTGTCGTAAGGGGCACCTATGCTTGTTGTAAGAGGCGACATTCTTATCGTAAGAGGCAACTATGCTTGTAAGAGGCGACATTCTTATCGTACGAGGCGACTATTCTTGTCCTAAGAGGCGACATTCTTATCATAATAGCGACTATTCTTATCCTAAGAGGCGACATTCTTATTGTACGATGTGACTATTCTTGTCGTAAGAGGCAGGTAACATGACTAGGTGGTCAGGCTCACTGACTTGGATGATGCATGTCGTCATATCCCAATTGCATGGATCTATGCTCATGATGTCAATGTTAGGGTTGTCATTTTCACCCGCTTTCCATGTTCATTAAATCAGTTGGTTTGTGATGATTCTGTGGGAACATGCATTGCTCTTGTCCAAGATAGAGGTGTAAAGGTACAGTACTTATCCTGATACACGTTCTACATCCTTTCTTTCTTGTAGGCAGATTGTCTCCAGTTAATACTTACAAGAGAACAATTGGTCTCTTCAGCATTGCAGCACAAGCGTGTGTTATGTCTCCTGTGCATCATGGTGTACATAGGTTAGACACCCCCTCCCCCCCCCCCCCCCCCCCTCCTTTGCAGATGATTTGAATATATATATATGGATATCATATTTTTTTTGGGGGGGGAGTGAAAAAATGTTTCTGGTATGATATCGCCCTTGCCTATGTTGTATCAGTAGCTTGTATGATGATACAATATTGTATCTTTACACAACTTGTCGAAGGCATGTGACATTACATGAGAGGCATTAGAGCTAGTCACGCATTGGTCGTCATTGTGATACACGTCATTCAAAACCATTGTTCCATTGGTGACACTGGAGGCACTCTGTGTGAGAGACATTATATATCTAGGCTTGTCAGCACCTGAAACCTGCGTCACACCAAGCTTTCCTTCCTTCAAAGCGATGTTAATCCACACTCACTCACCTGTCATACATACAGTCAACACTCAAATTATATTAATTATCAAAGTATGCATGACATTGATCAATTGAAATTTTGTATAGATAATTAATAGGAAGCCCTGTAATAAGATTGCATCAAAACTTGTTGACATGAGCCTTGTTTCAGAAGACTGAATTGACAAAAAAAAATCCATGAAAATATGTACAGGTGTTGTGTTTAGATGGTGTAAAAAGAACATGCGTTGACAAGTGCTGTAGGTGCAAGAAGGGCGTCGTGAGCAGGATCCTCTGATTTGTCTAGGCAAGGAGTAATGTATTGGGTAGCTTGCAGATTCTCACCTCCTGTTTCCATGGATCTGATTGTGCTTTGTAAACAATAACTTTACTGATTGTTGCTCATTCTACTACACATATTTATTATGTAACTTTCTATCACATATGACTCTTTTTTTACTACATATGTTCACTATCTTTTATTCTCAGCAGTAATATTGTACGATTGTTTGGTTTATTAAGAATCTTGAAGCCTTAAAGCATTTTTAAAATGGCATAGCCTAGTGGTTAAAGAATTTACCCGTCAAGCCGAAGTCCCGGGTTTGATTCCCGTCATGGGTACAATGTGTGAAGCCCATTTCTGGTGTTCCCCTGTCATATTTGCTGGAATTCTGCTCATGCAATTTCATGATTGATATTATTCAAACTTGTTTACTTTTTAATTTTCATAAAGGTTGAGAAGAAATAGGAATTCCCTTGGTTGATTGTTGGGATATACCTGTAATCCTATAGTAGGTTTAGATGCTCATATTTCTTGTATGTTACATGATCCATAATATTCAGATAGACTAGCTAATGGGTTACCATGGATACTTGTGTGTAGTTATACTAGTTCAACATCCTCAGCACTGAAGTAACGTGCATGTTGACATAATGTATTGCCATGATTTTCTGTTGAGACGACAGGACAATATTGTTTTCAGCTGTGTATAATAGAATATCTATAAGAAGTTTATGTAAAAAATACATGTTCTCAGTTCTTAAAGTTCTCACATTTAATAAGAATTGAAATTATCGGTGATAAGAATGAACATCACTTAGGACATGGAGTCTTCATTCAAGTGAGTTTGATTTTACCCCGCTTTTAGCAATATCACAGAAATGGGCTTCACACATTGTACCACTGATACTCCTAGTTTTAAATACACATGCAGTTCACATTTAAACTCCTGATCACTCAAGTACTGTTTGTGTCACAAATGGACATTACTGTTTACTGGGGTATTTTACAAGGCCCATCGTATTCTCCATCCCCTAATATCCAGGGTGTCATGACGCCATGCTATCATGATAACTTGTCTGGACCCAGTTGCCAGCTCGGCTTTGTTTCAGAAGTGACGTCGCAAGAGTACTGCACTATACTTATATATTGTATTACTCTTACACTCTGGGAACAATAAAAAAAATGATGTAAAAATTGTATGTTTTCACCTTAAATTAGCTATCTCACCTCTTTTAATAAATTAATCGTAACTCACAATCCTACCCCCATCATGTTTGATTGGCGTGTGATGCCCAACCCTAACGATCTTAAAAGTCCGCTTGATCAGAAAGAGGATCCAGGTGCTGAGGATAGACTTAGGGTGAGTTTGGTTTCCCTAACAATCAACGAAGCACGTTAGTTCAGTGAAGTGAGAGCCCCAGTTGACAGCAAGGGCCAATTGGATTCGAAGCTCACCCGACCCGTGAAGATCCAGGGTAGAATAGGTCTTCAGCAAACCATGCTTGCCGTAAAAGGCGACTATGGTTGTGCTAAAAGTCGACTAACAGGATCAGGTGGTCAGGCTCGCTGACTTGGTTGATGCCTTTCATCAATCCCAATTGCGTAGATCGATGTTCATGTCAATCACTGGATTGTCTGGTCCAGACTCGATTATTTACAGGCTGCCGTCATATAGCTGGAATATTGCTGAGTGCGGCATTAAACACAAAAAACAGCACCCAGTGACCTGCAGTCCACCTCCATAAAGCAGCAAATGGGTCCATGATATTTTTTTAAATAGACATACTAGATAATAGCTCATGCATATTCTCTTAATGGCCAACAATTTTGAAGTTGGTCATGGGACCACAGATCTAGAATAAATATTACGAGAACCTGGCTTCCAAGCCTCCAGATGAGCACTACCACTGTTGGGTTGTCACTATATTTGATTTGACATTTTTGTACAATTGTTGTGCGACAGATTTCTCCTCATTCCTGTGTGTTTCTCTGTACCATGACTGTCTCCTCACACAGGTGTTTGTACAAGATGTGCGTTACGTCGGTACAAATGGTGACCAGACGAAGTAACAGTCCATTGCATCCTGCAGTCGAGATGTAAATAAAACTGTCAATAGATGGAGGACTGTTTTCTTGTTTTGTTCGTTGTCACAATTCACTGTACAGATGGGTGAGGTCGGGTAGCCTAGTGGTTAAAATGTTTGCTCGTCACAATGAAGACCCGGGTTTGATTCCCGATATGGGTACAATGTGTGAAGCCATTCCTGGCGTCCCCTGTGTTGATGTTGCTGGAATATTGCTAAAAGTGGTGTAAACGGTACTAAAACCATACTCACTCACTGTACAGATACTGATGATCGTGGGTTTTAATCCTGGCTCACCCTGATTAGGTTTGTCTGTGCTACTTCAGGTTTTCCTCCCATATTCCTTGATAAAACTGAAATACTGTTTTAAGGCGGCATAAAACCAAACTCACTCTCAATATCAGCTCATGGACCTGCATCAATTAAGGCCTTCATGACAAGCCGGAATATAACTACAATATTGCTTAAAGCAGAAAACCCAACTACTGTTCTCCCCAAGGCAGCTTGCTGCTGTAGGCATTATATATCAGCATGTTGGCTTGATGTGAGGGGGAAGCCTGAGGTGATGCAGGTTGTCTTCCACTTGGGGGAAACCCATGAGTATGGCACAGACAAACCAAAAACCATAATCTGGGCAAATCTGGGGTTAAACCAAAGTGAGTGAGTGAGTTTGGTTTTACACCGCTTTTAGCATTATTCCAGCAATATCACGGGGACACCGGAAATGGGCTTCACACATTGTACCCATGTGGTGAATCAAACCCGGGTCTTCGGCGTGAGGAGCCAACGCTTTAACCACTAGACTACCCGACCACCCCTTTTGAAGAGTTTGTAGAAGTCTGAGTAATGAATGAACAATGTACCTATACCACATGTTCGTTTATTCTGTCGGAAAACATTTCATGCTTGTAAGTACTACACACTGGCTCTTGTCGCTCCGTGTTTCTGGTTACTTTATACACAGTAAAACAGCTGGAGCCGGAACTCACAATGACGGCTGACACAACCACTTCAAAGGTGACACAATCTTAAACACACCAGTGAAGATATATAGCACTGTTGAGATCTTCCAAGTTGTGAGCACAACCGTGACCACTGCTGCCATCAACATCATAAAAGAGCTACAAAATATACCATGTCTCGAAAATATGTGTTCTGTACATCTATAGTCTATGTTATAGGACATCATCAGTGATAAAAACGATGGGGGGGGGGGAAGAACCAATATTATGTAATATAACATTTCACACCAAATCATACATATATTAAAATCATGCCACTTCATGAGTGCCTTGACAATAGTTATAGAGTGTTTTTCACAAAGGAAAGCTTAAAATCTACCCAAACAGGCCAAGGCTGACTCACCTGTTGTTTCTGATGAGATTTGCACTGCTGCTTTTCTCATATATCAAAGTGCATGTGAAGGAGTGAATACAGAACTTCTTTTTAATACTTGTGGAAAATGGAAATGGTTTATAGATACTGAACCTAAAAGATTAGGGATCATGAATTCTTTGGGGATATTTTTATGAAATTGTGGGTTCAGTCTTCACTACCGTCCCAAAATATTCATGACTCCTAAGTTTTTTGTTCAGTATATACTGAGACAGAACGATGCAAATACTGATTACAAGTTAAGGCACAGATTGAAATGCTTGATTATATTATCACTAAATTATGAAAATAGTTTTCAGGAGCTGCTTTATAAACATGTTCTCTTCAATCCTTCCGTCATTTTAACGAACAAGTTCAAGGGAACTGAGTGAGTGAGTGAGTTGGGTTTAACGCCGCTTTTAACAGTATTCCAGTTATATCACGGCGTGTCAGCTTAATGTGGGAGGAAAGCCCGAAGTGATGCAGGTCTCAGACGTTTACCACTTCGGTGAAACCCACGAGCACGGGTATGGTGCTGACAAACTTAGAAACATTATTGGGGTGAACCGGAATTCAAACCCACATTCATAGGTTTCTGGCGTGCCCAAGGGACGCAACTCTGCACAGCGAATCGCGGTGCCTTAGACGACTGAGCCACCCGTGCCCCCAAGGGAACTGAGACCCAGTGAGACATAATGTGAGGGTAAAGATGATTAAATGTATTATTGGAACTGATTAGTAAGGTGGGGACGGTACAACCAGCTTGTGTAAGGCAAGTGAGAGTAGCACGGTCAGAATTGGTACGAGGGAAGTTGAGGAACAATAAATAAAAAACAATTTCTCCTCATGCATTCCCCCTCAGCACTTAGTCTTCAATAAAATGAATGATTACAGATTTAATCTGAATCACAATCGCACATATGAACCACATGGAATATATACTATTTACATTCATTACAGAATTTGAATAACAAAAAGATTGCATTAATACACAACATGATAGTAAAGAGGAGAGATAAGTCAGAAATATGGCAGACAGGTTCTACATAGAGGAACTATGTACATCTCCACAGAAACACGTTCCCACAATGACTATGTCATAGCTTCAACATCCTCCACACGCACGGACTTGAACTGAATCTCCATGTCCTCCGAGTCTTCTTCTTGAAGCTCCCCCCCATCCACTTCCCCCTCCACGGCGTCAGCTTGGTTGTCTTGTAGATGGTCATCAGCATCCTGCTGGGACACGACTGGTTCCAGGACTACGGGGGGATCCTCCTTGGACACGACCGGCTCCAGGACGACGGGGGGATCCTCCTGGGACACGACCGGCTCCAGGACGACGGGGGGATCCTGCCTGGACCCATCCGTCTCCAAGGCAACAACAGGAGCATCCTGCTGCTCACGCAGGTTAGAAATTGTCTCTTGTTTAGTTTTCTTGGAGCTTGCCGGACGTTTACTCTCCAGACGAGCCTTCTTGAGGACATCCGATGGAGTGTAGTCTCCGGAGAGAAAGAGGGTCTGTCTCTCCTGGCCCTTCCTCTGTGCGGACATTGTTCTCTCGCAGTGGGAGGACCGGCTTCCGGGCTTGATGTTCTCCTTGTGGTGAAGGATCTGTTTGGGCGTGGTCGGGGCTCCTGTGTGTCTGGCCAGATCCATCTGGAGCCGCAGAACCTCTGTCTTCAGCTGCTGATTCATCTGAAACAGACCAATGGACTAAGCTGTTTGTTGCTGCCACAGTACATGTTTCAGCCCTGTCATGGCAGCCTTTAAGTAGCTCAGTCAAGCCAGCCAAAACAAATATTAAAAACACGAAATCACAGGGATTTATCTAGACCTGCTCAGAGGCCGATATTCCCAGCAAATGTCTAAAATATCCCAAATTGTAATTACAAATTTTCCAATTGTTATTAAATAGTAATAACTGGTGTTATGACTGAAGAAGCGACTTCGATTTCACTGAAAAATTTGAGCAAAAAAATTTCTTTCCACATTGTGGTTTGGAATCCTTAATAAATCCCTGATTATGAAGTGAATGTTTTGGGCTGCGGCAGCCAGAAATTCAGACAAACTAGTGATTGATATAATGAGCAACGTCCCATGCCATCAGGGTCTGCACTGCCATCCACACAGAGCAGTTGGGTCTCACATTAAACTTGGGCTAGTGGGGAACTTTTGTGCAGAGTTTTTAGCTGTCACTCAGCAAAGAGTGCAGCAGTTTCCGGTGATTGTTTATTTGTTGTTTAACGCAGCGGTCAGCAACAGTCCGACTACATGGCAGCAGTCTGTAAATAATCAAGACTGAACCACAGTGATTGACATCATGAGCATCAATCTACACATTTGGGATACCACGACATGCATCAACCACATCAGAGAGCCTGACCATCTGACCCCGTTAGCCGCCTCTTAAGACAGGCATGAATTGCAAAAGACGAATTCTAACCCATATATTCCCAGGGGCAGAGTTCAGGGAATTTGCAGCATGATGGGAAAACTAAACACATATATACATCCTACATTTGTCAGCTCAAAATTCTCCGCCTTCGTCTTCTGGAAGAGTTTGATCTTCTGTTTGAGATTCATGTGTCCCCCCATCTTGGCCACCTCCTCCTGCAGACTCTTCACCTTCTCCAGCGTCTCCTCCAGCTCCTGGGAAACACACACACAAAACTGTACCCTGGGTCTACATCATGCCTAATTCCTGCATATATCAAACAATAATTTCCTGAAATTCATGCAAATGATTTGATATGAATCATAACTGACACAATAAATTCACTAAGGAAATCTAATTCAAACTGAGAGTTTACAATATTTAGAGAAAAGCTGTTTAAAAGAAAACAAATGTACAAAATTTTCAGAATTAAATACATGTGTAAAACTGAAATAACTTTCATAAAATAGATACTTGGAATTTCCACCATGTATCAACTGTAATATTGGAATCAAAGTCGTGACTCCCAAACTCCTGTCCCCAAATATATGGTGAGTCATCATGTCTCCCATTTTCACAAGGCCACGTAAAGCCCTGACTGTACTGTTGTTTGTAGCTTATCTCAACTCATTTAGATTCATGAAGTCTTTGAAAGAATGGTGAGAAACAAGTAACAATTGAGGAAATAGAGGGTCAATTCACACTGAATTCTTCTTTTCACATGATAGTTATTGCACAGGTGAGGTGAGGTGAAATTTGGTTTATGTACCGTGTGTGCATGCACGTGTGTGTGTGGGTGATTTTACTAGTCCGGACTGTTGCCAATTTATAGTGTTAGCCCACTGAGATACCATGCCACAGTTTAACATGAATACCCCACTCAGACACAGTATACTGACTCCGAGCCAACCAGGCCTTGCTTTAGCCCCTTAATACAGAGCGCCAGACAGGGTAACAACAAGTACCATCTTTTAACGACTTTTAGTATGACGGGATCAAACCCCGGACTTTCCACTCTCCGGGCGGTGGAAACTGGACTTTTACAGTCAGTTAACTCCCTTGCCTCGTGAAGATGATCCCCATTGGGACAAGTAATACTTACAGTCTGAGACTTGCTGTAGTGTTCCTTCAACACCTCCAGCTCCGAGTGCTTGATGCTCTTCTCCTCCCGGTCCTTGATGCACACTGCAGCCAATCTGTGTACAGAACATGACATCAAGATGGATATATCGGACATTTTCTCCGGTTGTGAGCAAGGCAAGAAATATAGTACGTTTTTCAAGATCTGCTCCGGAAAGAGCACTACCGCCATTTTCAGTCGGTGAAAGTCAGAATTGTTGCCATGGAAACTCAAAAAACATATTTTTCAAAAATCCCAAACAAACAAAAGGCACCGGTTCACCACTAGTCCTATCTATGTGCCAAGTTTGGTTAAGATATCTCTCATGTTTTTTTAGTTCAGCTCCATAAACGAAACGTGACGGACAGATGGACAGGCTGACGGTACCCATTCCTATATCCCCTTTCCACTTCGCAGCAGTGGACAATAACAACCTCTGATCGAACAGATAATTTGACAATCGCATCAGAGGGGAAGCTACTATCCAGGCAAAAGAACTAATCATTCCAAAGATAGTTTGATATCGTTTGGGGGATGACCACTTTATGTTGGCTTACAAAGTACCTGTGTTACAGACTTTCATTGTCTGAATATGAGTCAACTATAAAGGGATAAAAAAACAACAACAATATTTGAGAATATATTTCATCATACTGTGTTAAGAGGGTGGCTGCTGATGGTGTTTCCCCAAACCCATACAAAAGACCAATACAAACCACTGGACTCGACTCATGCCACTTTACTCTTCCATCACAGCCCAGAGTTCACAATTAATTCATGGTGGAATGGAGATACTGTTTTTGCAAAGCAGAGCAAGGCTACCTGTAGATTTAACCGTGCTAAATGTAACATTTAACTCTTGGTACTCGTGTCACAGGTATTATGGTATTTCCATGCACTGTCACCTTATAAAATTTGTTTCCTGATCAAACATCTTTACGCACAAAACTAACACGGCTTTGTTTATATCAACTACCAACTCTGTCACACAGATCTATTTTGTTAAACCAGGTGAGGTGAAATGGGGTTTAACGTCGCGTCCAAGATTATTGCACTTATATAGCGACGTGCAGGCACGTGTGTGTGTGTGTGGCTGCTTGTACTTGTCCGGACTGATGCCTCTTTTTAGTGCTAGCTCACTGAGATACCATGCCACAGTTTAACATGAATACCCCACTCAGACACAGTATACTGACTCCAAGCCGACCAGTCCTTGTTTTAGCCCCTTAATGCCGAGCGACAGACAAGGTAACAACAAGTACCATCTTTTAACGTCTTTTGGTATGACCTGATGACGCGGTCAGGGATTGAACCCTGGACCTTCCGCTCCCTGGGCGGACGCTCTACCACTACACCACGGAGGCGGTCTTTTGTTGAACCAAAGAAGGAAAGTTATGATTGTGTACAAGCCCTAATGCAGTTACATATGCACCTGCCACACAATCTGAGACAGGCTGTTATTAAATGGAGCAAGCTTGATGGTCTGGCTGACTATATTTAGTTATAAAAATAAAGAATATGAACTTGTGGATGGCAATGATCTGACTAGATCTTAACATATTGCAAAAAAGTGATAATTATTCTACTCATACAACCATGAAAGATCTCATCTGTAATTATTTGCCTTTATTGTTAAAGACATCTGTGGTAGTTTATTACCCTTGGAGGTCCAGCTTGAATTTATCTGAATTCTAAAGTTGCCTAATGCCTATATTGCTAATGCTATTCATTTCAACTAAGATACCTTGTATTCTCATCCACCAATGTCTTCATGGAGTTTTCCAGATCTTCAAGTCTACTCTGTCTGTCTGTCATGCTGAAAGTTATACAAATACTCAACTTATCTGAACAATATCATCAATATCGCAAAATGAAAGTGAAAATAATATGCAGTATGGTTTTACGTGGCTTTAAGCAACATTCCAGCAATATCATGGCAGGGGACACCAGAAATGGGTTTCACACATTGTACCCATGTGGGGAATCGAACCTGGGTTTTTGGCGTGACGAGCGAACGCTTTAACCACTAGGCCACCCATCGCCCCAAGAGTTACAAGAGTGACACGAGGGCAATTCCAGGCCTTATTTCGATCTGACTTTTATCTTATCTATCTTGTCAATTGTGGATTGGATACCTATTTGTAAACATCAAATTCCTGCCGGCATCCAACTCGAGATTCGAGGATGGAGACATGCCTGATTCAAGACATTCGACAAAATTCTGAACATTCAAGGACATCAATGACATTAACAGTACAAATAAACATACAGTGAGGTTTTACATAGCGACCAAGATTATTGCACTTAGTTAGCGATGTTCATGCACGTTTGTGTGTGTGTGTGTGGCTGCTTGTACTAGTCTGGACTGATGCCGATTTATAGTGCTAGCCCACTGAGATACCATGTTTCAGTTAAACATGAATACATGTACCCCACTCAGACACAGTATACTGACTCCGAGCCAAGTGGCAGGCTGGGTAACAACAAGTACTGTCTTTAAATGTCTTTTGGTATGATGCAGCCAGGGATGGAACCCCTGACCTTCCACTCTCCGGGCGGACGCTCTACCACTAGACCACGGAGTCGGTCTACAAACATACAGAAGCTCCATGACCCCTACCTCTCTATGAGCTCCATCTTGGCTTTGTGGTGCCGGTCAGTCTGGTGCTTGGCCTGATTGGCCTCCTCCTCTGCCCGGCTGACCAACTCCTCCTTCTCCTTGACCTGGGCGTCCAGCAGACTGGCTCTGTCACACACAACCACATCGGGATATTGAATTCTCTTTAGATCAATTTGATACCTCTTATTCTCATCAGGTGTAAATGTACAAGTCATAATGTCACAGTCTGAATGCATTGTCAACACGAAATACCTACATACTCCCAAAACACAAGTGTCAAAATGTGTGGTGTCACCCTGGGCAAGTGACTTAGTTCAAATGTGCCTCTGTTCACCCAGCAGGGAATGGGTACCCAATGTGATGTGGATGTGAGGTGAATTGCGGCGCCATAGAGGACTGGGCTACGCATGCCTCAAAATAAACATGTGTACAGTTATAGGTTGTGAAATTTGATGCAGGTCTCAGACTTTACCGTGAACTTCTGACAAACCTAGAAACATAACCATGGCGAACAATCATAGGTTTCTAACATGCCTAAGGGGCGCAACTCTGCACAGCCAATTCGCGGAGATGACTGGGCCAACCATGCTCCCAGAAGGAGAAGAAGGTAAGATGAGGTGAAATTCTGTCGCGTGAGTGAGTTTGAGTGCTAGTCCGGACTGATGCCGATTTATAGTGCTAGCTCACTGAGATACCATGTCGCAGTTTAACATGAATACCGCACTCAGACACAGTATACTGACTCTGTGCCGACCAGTCCTTGTTTAAGCCCCTTAATGCCAATCGCCAGACAAGGTAACAACAAGTACCATCTTTTAACGTCTTTTGGTATGACGCGGCCGGGGATCGAACTCCGGACTTTCCGTTGTCTGGGTGGACGCTCTATTCACGAGGCAGTCAGAAGAAGGATAAGAAGGAGAAAATAAAAAATGAGGAGAAGAAGAAGGAAAAGAAGGATAAGAAGAAGGAAGAGGAGATGGAGAAGAAGAAGGTGAAGAATAAGGAGAAGAATAAGAATAAGAATCATACCTGGCATTCAAAGACAAACAAGATGGTGGCTAGTACACGGTTTTACATTTACTCTCAAGGCGTGTACTCACTGAGCATGGACATTTTGGAGCTCCGCCTCAAGCATACAGCATCTCTCCTCCAGGCAGTTCCTCTCACACTGGAGCTGACCAAAGTCTTTCTGGAAGCAGACATTGAATCAGGAATAAGTCCTGAGCACAACTGATGGGCAATTATGAAAAGCCTTACGGACCACGGACCTCTTGCAACAACCATTGCAGAGAAAAGCATACACGAGCATCACTGGGCAGTTGACCCAGTGTGTGTTACTGATGGCAGTGTTCAAAGTAACTGCCAGCCCGCCTGCCCATGGCTGCTAACTTTCTGTCGGGCTGCTAACTTTCTGTCGGGCTGCTAACTTTCTGTCGGGCTGCTAACTTTCTGTCGGGCTGCATGAAATTTTCCTCCACCTGCCCAATTGCCTGGCAGATCATTTTAAGACTACTTACGTATGCAGTTGTTTCATAACTCCTCGTAGATTCTAAAGTGATTGTTTTTCATTATTTCAACTGAATCTGGATGAGATTTTTGTGTGCAATGTTTCTGTATTTATAATGTTTGAATGTGGGCAGGTAACTTTGAAGATGGGCAGGCAACACTTATGGGTCACCTGCCCGACTGTCTTGTTGGGTTTCAAACACGGCTGATGAGATTCACCTGGTACATGGAAATGCTGTCGTTCTTCTCCTGCAGTAAGACGTCATTCTGGTTCATGAGCTTCTCCAGCTCCAGGATTGTCTTATTAGAGCTGAGAGGTTGTCAAGGCAACAATTTCAGAAAGAGTGAATTTTCTAAAAATTAGTACACAAACTTAGTTTTAATCTAATGTTTGGTTTGAAATCTTACAATGTACACAAGTTTGTTAGAAAAAAAGAAGATGTTTCTTTCACTTACAAATGAGTTTGGTCGGAATAACACATAGTTTTACATGAAACATCTCACCGGCATGGCAGCCAACTTAAGGTTTTATATCAGAATGTGTTGGTTATCAGCAATTACAGGGGGAAAATCAATGAAGTGCTATGCTTTTTAGTTTTGTTTGTTGTTTAACACCACACTCAGCAATATTCCAGCTGTATGACGGCGGTCTGTAAATAATCGAGTCTGGACAAGACAATCCAGTGATTGACATCATGAACATCCATCCATGCAATTGGGATCGATGACATGCATCAACCAAGTCAACGAGCCTGACCACCCGATCCCGTTATTTGCCTTTTACGGCAAGCATGGGGTAAAGCATGGACAAATTTTGGGACAGTATAAGCAGTTAACACTTTTCTTGAGAACATGATACCTATCTTTTCAATGACAAATTTGGTCAAACGATTTAAATTTAATGATGCTCTTTGTGCTTTATACTGCAGATGTTCATGACATAGCCACTGAGACTAGTTCTTGTACAAACTCTTTCCCAACTTAACCAAATCAGGGAGGAGCCGTTCTCAGTACAAAGGATTATCATTAAACAATTATTATTTTCTGTTGAGATATTGTACGATAGGGGAGAATGTAAAACTTAGATAAAATTACTGGGAAGATATAAATCTAACACAACGTTAAAATAAACTTTCACAATGATGTTAATAGATGAAGTACATACCTGACTTTCCCCAAATAGCAACTCAATAACGAATGAATGTTATCCGATCTGGGTGGATTTTTGTAGGGCAAGAAATGGGGGAACGCATGTGCATTTCAATTTGCACAGAACTCGCGTGCACCGGGTTACCATGATGCGTTAGGGCCATCGGTTTTATAGTCATCTGCTTTGTTTTTTTATCATCAAATTTCATTTTTCCAGATACGGTAATGTTAAATTTTAGAAACTTTGACAAAAATTACCCAGATATTTTAATGACATCTTTTCATGCAATATTACTTGGGGTGACGTTTCTTTTGCAGTTCAGTATACATTGAATGCCATGTTAAAAAACATCGGAATTAAAGAAAAACTTTTCCCCCAGTTTCCCTATCAAGTTTTTGAAGTTTTAATTGCAAAATTTCTCAGTCAAGAGGAAAGAATTTCTTTCTGACTTTGATGCACATAAAAATAAGTTGTTTCAAAAGCCCCATTTCCAGGCTGCTACTTGTCTGTCACCCCCAACCCCCAAAAGTAAGTTGTTTTCTCTCATGAAAAACAGTTTGAGAGCCGACAAGGATACTAATTTTTCTGTTCTTCATCATTTTTTATCTGAAATTGAAACAAATACAAAAAATAAGAGACAAACCTGCCAACTGAACAACTTCGAGAACAACGTTCATTTATATCAGTACATGACGCTTGTGCATATAGATCATTAATATACATAATTAATATGTCACACACTTCAGTGATTGGAGGGACAACAGCCACATGGCAACAAAAGAACTGGGCCCTGTTCCTCAAAGCGATCTTAGCGCTATGATGATCGTAAGACTATGCAAAAGTATGGGACTTACGATCACCTTAGTGCTAAGATCGCTTTGACGAACGGTGCCCAGGTTTTTACCAATGTCATATTTAAAAACAACTATGTACTACAACTGGGACGAGATACATGGCAACATGGTTATCAAACTATACATATTGCAATATTTTATCTGTGTTCCAGCATATTGGGTAAAAAGTATATAAGAGTGAGTGAGTGAGTTGGGTTTAACACCGCTTTTAACAGTATTCCAGTTATATCGCAGCGTGTCAGCTCAATGTGGGAGGAAAGCCCGAAGTGATGCAGGTCTCAGACGTTTACCACTTTGGTGAAACCCACGAGCACGGGTATGGTGCTGACAAACCTAGAAACATAATCGGGGGAACCGGGATTCAAACCCACAATCATAGGTTTCTGGCGTGCCCAAGGTAAAGTATATAACAAGTTTTGTTATTATTTGTATTATTTAACTTAAAATCTACGAAGAAATTCATTCACAAATGATGTTTACCTTCAAAATTGATTGACATAACGTCAGAATGTGGAAGTGATTTTTCTATCATGTTATCTCCGCTGTATCCATGACTACAAAATGCCGGCCACTGACCATGCTGTGTCATATTTACTTTAGTATGTAGACAATAGGATCTACATGTACAATCAGTGTCCAACACTTTACAGCTCCCAATCTATAGAATACTTATCGCAATATACAGCAATAAGAATTTTGGCCAATACACAGCCCTAATAGCAATGTGCCAGGTCAGCACATCCTGGTAGTTGTGCCCCGGAGCACCTAGCTTCACCCCAGCATGGACTTGAGGTGGGCCTCACCTCTCTGTCTCTGTGTGTCAATTTGGCCTGAGTGAGTGAGTGAGTGAGTGAGTGAGTGAGTGAGTGAGTGAGTGAGTGAGTGAGTGAGTGAGTGAGTGAGTGAGTGAGTGAGTGAGTGAGTGAGTGAGTGAGTGAGTGAGTATGTGTGAGTGAGTATGGTTTTACGCCGCTTTTAGCAATATTCCAGCAATATCATGACGGGGCACACCAGAAATGGGCTTCACACTTTTGACCAATGTAGGGACTCGAACCCAGGTCTTCAGCATAACAAGCGAACTTTCTAACCACTAGAATACCCCACTGCTCCGTGTCAATTTGGACCAAGGCTTATTCATTTAAGTTCACAAGACCAAGATACAACTATCAACATAAACATTCCTAAAACCATAACACCATCTTGCCAGGCTTGTTTAGGAGGCCAAAAGTTTAGGAGGCTAACAAGATGTACAATGCAAGCTGAAACAGGGATTAGAATCTGCCTGTGTAATAATGGCAAAAACTAATTAAAGAATAACTTTAAGATGGCATGGCTGGAGGTTAATTTACCTGTTTAAAATAAGTGTTATATAGGACAATAGCTGTGATGACTTGTGAGATACCATGATCTGACTGCACCTTGCCTACCTGTTGAACAATGTGCATCTGTTTGAAGACTTTACCAATTCTTTTTCTCTCTCAGTTTTCTTTTACAGTGGTTGCCATAATGATAGTTCTTCGATCTGATTTATTTACCAGTTTGTTTACCACACAGTATTTATTAGGTTTTCACTAGAGCTGCAATCCAAAAGCCTCTCACAGATAGGTAACATAACAGTAATGATTGAACAACCATTTTGATGCTCACTCTATTGTAAATGGTTTGTTGGTTGGTTTGTTGTTTAACGCCGCACTCAGCAATATTCCAGCTATATGACAGCGGTCTGTAAATAATCGAGTCTGGACTAGACAATCCAGTGATTGATATCATGAGCATCCCCTCTATTATAGAAAAAAACAACTTGCCTCGTTTGTAAGCAATGCTATTTTCTCCTGTAGCTTGGCACATTCAGCCTGAAAAGAAGCAAGTTTTAGGTCAATGTTGCTGTATCTAAATATACATGACAAGTAGAGGTGTAACGATACGGGAGGGTCGCGATACGATACATATCACGATACAGTGTTTACTGGTACAAGCTGATGTCTTTCTGCTCTCTAAAAGATGTGACAAGTACAGCTGAAGAAGATATAAGGTGTTTATTTACTGTTATAGCAAATTGTCAGCAATACAGTGTATGTTTTACTGAAACAACAAACTGGCTTTGAAATTGTTAAACGTATTTCATGTTTTTAAAGTACCGTATTTTCTTGAGTATAGTGCACACCCATGTATAATGAGCACCCCCTCTAGAGGGTTCAATATTTTGGAAAAAAAAGAAATTTGAATATTATGCGCAGAAAAGAATTACACCGTATCCCTTCAGCAAAGTCCGGCAAACGAACGGGTGATGAGAAACTTCGTCAGTACAAATTCGAAATTTGAGATAAAAAATCACCAGACATGTTGATTTACCGTTTAAATTGTATTTTTTGTTCAGCTAGGCATTGTTTTATATCCAGGGATTAAGATTACCTTGTTTATTTTCTTGTAACCTAAGCCGGACACAGCAATCAGCTGTACACACGTGTTCTTGGAATCTACCGGTGATTCGGTCAAGACACACCCAATGATATAACTTTACAGGATTTTAATGCAAGGATCGGAAAAAGTTGTATCTGAAACTACTTTTTTATCAGGAATAATATATTCCAATATCTTGTTAATTTAGATGCAGCTTTTACTAAACATATTTAAAATAATAATAACCCTAAGCGAAGCAGCTGATCGCTATTGCCGGGTATTATTTTTTACATGGAACCAGTCTGACCAGTCACCGTCAAGGCTCCCATGCACGTGATCGCTTGATCGCGAGAATTACGTGTTGACATAGAATCGTCCAACAAAAAACAAATATAACTTTTAACGAATCAAAGTATGGCATTTATGATATATGTATCCATTCTCTGTCAACTAAAGTTCGTTTCAAGGCGTCAATAGCGGTAATCTGACCGTGGTTGCTGTTAATAACGTTGAGTTGTGCGATCTTCCGATCGCTTCACACACGATTTCGCCGAAATTAATTAAAACAATATTAAAAGGAATTTTGAATAAAATTAATGAAATAAGTTACAAACATAAGTCCAGATATACAAAGAACACTTTTTATAGCCAGACAGTGTAATTACATGAATAATTTGCGAACTTCAGTATTGATTTGTTGACATGGTATTTCCGGTGTTACGTGCACGGTAATGTCTTTCCATGGGGGAAAAACATCAAAACTCATTAAGTAAAACTGTGTTATGAAAATATCGTATGTATCGCGATACATGCTTTCCAAATCGATGCATCGTATCGTGGGCTGTGCATCGGGATACAATACTGTATCGCCGTATCGTTACACCACTAATGACAAGAAGTGTTTGTTTGTTGTTTAACACCACACTCAGCAATGTTCCAGCTGTATGACGGCGGTCTGTAAATAATCAAGTCTGGACAAGACAATCCAGTGATAAATATCATGAGCTTTCACCTCTAAAGTGGGATACGATGACATGCATCAACCAAGTCAGCGACCGATGACCACCCGATCATGTTAGTCGTCTCTTACGACAAGCATAGTCACCTTTTACGGCAAGCATGGGTAGCTTAAGACCTATTCTACTCCAGATCATCACGGGCTGACAAGAAGTGACACTCAACGGTTACTATAGCGACATGCTGAAATATAAAGGTAATGTGAGTCAGTATTCACGTCCCCTACCTGTGATGCTGCCAGGTGGTTGCGAGTCTCCTGCAGGTCTTCCTGGGCACGCTCTTGCTGCTCACTCATGTGTTCCATGCTGTCTTGTACCACCGACATCTGTGACAACACAAACACACATCTCACAAACACAAGGGGCAATGGGACTTGAAATGGATATAAAATATAATTGAAGAACGGTGGAAATGAAAAATCTGATGTCAACAAATGTACAATTGACACATAATGGATGCTTTTGCAGGGTCCATCCATAAAATTTGTGAGTCTGTGGTAGGATTCGAACCACTGAACGTCTGATCTGAGGCAAGACGCCTTGTCCACCTGACCAAAGAGGTAAGGATATCATCTGTGGGATGACTCCTTCACTTTCATTACAGGAACCCCTCTCACCTCCACATCAAACTTGATCTTGACAGTTGCGGCCTCCTCCTGCAGTTGGAGCACTTGTTGTTCCAGGGAGGCCAGGTGCTGGACCTGATTGTTGTGGGCAGACTGCAAGATGTCGTGCTGCTGCGTCTTGTTGGTCAGTCGCGACTCCAGGGTGAGCTGCTCCTCCTTCAGACTGCCCAGCTTCGTCTTCTGGTCCTGGATGGTGTTCCACAGACTTGCCACTGATGCCTGGTGGTGCAGTGGAGAGTTAAACACACGGGCCAACATTTGGTTAAAGACGCAAAGATATGCACGCATGCACAAGTTATTTGCACCACAAATCAAGCTGGATGGTGTTCCACAGACTTGCCACTGATGCCTGGTGGTGCAGTGGAGAGTTAAACACACCGGCCAACATTTGGTCACAGACGCAAAGACATGCACGCATGCACAAGTTATTTGCACCACAAATCAATGAAGAATTTTGTTCCGAATTTTGATACAAATTCCTGTGCAGGAAGGTTCAGCCCTGAACCAAACAATTTTAGAAATTAATCAAACAGCAGTTTCTCTTCCTTTTAGCAGCCAACAGTACGTGAGTATTGTTTTATGCCGCTTTTTGCAATATTCAACCAATATCAACAGAAATGGGCTTCATGTATTGTACCCATGTGGGGAATCGAACCCGGGTCTTCGGCGTGACGAGTGAACACTTTAACCACAAGGCTACCCCACTGCCCCCACACACAAACAGGCACCTGAAGAGGCTAATGTAGACAGCTCTGACAACGTCCTTACCCGATCTTTAGCCAGCTCCTTCTCCAGGGACGTGATGGTGGCCGCGGACTTGTCCAGCTCCTGCTTCAGGAGGTCCTCGGTGTTGTGGTGGGCGTCGCACTCGTTCTGCAGGAGGGTGGCGGCCGACTTGAGGTTATTGATCTCATCCAGGAACTTGCCAGCCTGCTGCTCCTGACTTGCCGAGTCCGTCCTGATCTGAGTCCGCAGGGTCTCAAGGTCACAGTCTTTCTGTTCAACCTGGTCCTCCAGGCTCTAAACATCAGTAACAACGAGGCTGATGATACCAGTGCTCACACAGTTCCAGCATCTGGGGCTATGGTAATATCAAGGCTCTTTTACCTGGGCCTTGTACACCCTTATACACCAACTTCACAGAATATTAGAATATATTCTCTATTTAATACTTAGCCTGCAGTACATTAAGCATCAGCAATAAGCATAATGTAATGAATGCCTAAGTAAACAATATAACATTGTGTGGTGCGCATTGGTCGCAATGAAAGATACGCCAAAATATCTTTGACACCCACCCAACCTGAATCCCGGTACCTACAGACCTGACCTACCTCAATCCTGGGACCCACAAACCTGACCTACCCCAATACTAGCACCCACAGACCTGACCTACCTGAATCTCGGTACCCACAGACCTGAAGTACCTGAATCTCGGTACCCACAGACCTGACCTACCTGAATCTCGGTACCCACAGACCCC
Source organism: Haliotis rufescens (assembly GCF_023055435.1). Taxonomy (NCBI): domain Eukaryota; kingdom Metazoa; phylum Mollusca; class Gastropoda; order Lepetellida; family Haliotidae; genus Haliotis; species Haliotis rufescens. Next base: position 3,351,334 of record NW_025964002.1, on the reverse strand, counting down.
ATCTACCCGAATCTTGGTACCCACAGACCCCATTTACCTGAATCTCGGTACCAACAGACCCGACCTACCTGAATCTCGGTACTCACAGACCAGACCTACCTGAGACTCCGTACACATAGGACCCGACCTACCTGAGACTCCGTACACAAAGACCCGACCTACCTGAGTCTCAGTACCCACAGACCCGACCTACCTGAATCTCAGTACCCACAGACCAGACCTATCTGAATCTCGGTACTCACAGACCCGACCTACCTGAGTCTCAGTACCCACAGACCAGACCTACCTGAATCTCAGTACCCACAGACCAGACCTACCTGAATCTCAGTACTCACAGACCAGACCTATCTGAATCTCGGTACCCACAGACCCGACCTACCTGAATCTCAGTACACACAGACCTGACCTACCTGAATCTCAGTACACACAGACCCGACCTACCTGAATCTCAGTACACACAGACCAGACCTACCTGAATCTCGGTACACACAGACCCGACCTACCTGAATCTCAGTACACACAGACCAGACCTACCTGAATCTCAGTACACACAGACCCGACCTACCTGAATCTCAGTACCCACAGACCCGAATCTCAGTACACACAGACCCGACCTACCCGAATCTCAGTACACACAGACCCGACCTACCTGAATCTCAGTACACACAGACCCGACCTACCTGAATCTCAGTACACACAGACCAGACCTACCTGAATCTCGGTACACACAGACCCGACCTACCCGAATCTCGGTACCCACAGACCCGACCTACCCGAATCTCAGTACCCACAGACCCGACCTACCCGAATCTCGGTACACACAGACCCGACCTACCTGAATCTCGGTACCCACAGACCAGACCTACCTGAATCTCGGTACACACAGACCCGACCTACCCGAATCTCGGTACCCACAGACCCGACCTACCCGAATCTCAGTACCCACAGACCCGACCTACCCGAATCTCGGTACACACAGACCCGACCTACCCGAATCTCGGTACCCACAGACCCGAATCTCAGTACCCACAGACCCGACCTACCTGAATCATGGCCTGCAGTTTGTTCTGTTTTTCTATCCCGTCCTTATTCTTGTCTTCCAGTTCCTTGATGCAGCTCTCCTGGAACTGGACTGTCAGCTGTTTGTTCTCCATGTTTTCCTGTCATGAATTACGGAAAAACGTCAGAATTCCTTAACAATCCTTATGTTAATACTTTGCCAAAACCTGAGGCAAAACATATTTTTTCAGTATTTTCTGGAACGAAAACCCAAATCCTCCTGTCCATCCAACCAACTGACATTTTTTTTATTTTATTCTTCGAAGTTTATCTATTTTTTAATATGCAATCCATTGTCACCAATCACGTTTCATATGTCATGAATTTAAAGTATAACTTGTCAAAATATTTTTTCTAATTTTTGCATTTGGTTGGAAACAAAAATGGGGCTTCTAATTTTTTTTCACATTTGTTTAGGGAAAAGGTCTCTGAAGTGAGCATCAGCCCTCACCAGTGCCATGTCCAAATCTTTGCTGAGGCCCTCATTAAGCTTTTGGACCTGCTCAAACTCCATTGAGATCTTCATCAACTGAAAGAAGGAAAGACATTAATTTGAGTCACATCTAATGTTGCACAACTTGTTTCCTGTCAATTTGCATTGGTTCTGATTAATGTAGCACCATGAGCAATCGTTTGATGGAAGAAACCTGGTGCATTATAATTGGTCTAAATAATGATAACAAATGTGATAAGAGGACAAAGTCATCAATATCCCCCGAAATGGTAAATATATATTTGTTGAAAAAAAATAATCAAAAGGCACCAGTTCACCATTAGGCCTGTCAATGTACCAAGTTTACTGAAGAAATATTGTATGTTTTTCAAGATCTGCTCCGGAAACGAGCACTACTGTCATTTTCAGTCTTAACCTTAGTTGTTGTCATGGAAACTCAAAATATATATGACCCGTGAAGATTCCGGGGTAGAATAGGTCTTCAGCAACCCATACTTGCCATAAAAGGCGACTATGCTTGTCGTAAAAGGCGACTAATGGGATCGGGTGGTCAGGCTCGCTGACTTGGTTGATACATGTCATCGATCCAAATTGGGTGGATCGATGCTCATGATGTCAATCACTGGATTGTCTGGTCCAGACTTGATTATTTTACAGATCGCCGTCATATAGCTGGAATATTGCTGAGTGTGGCGTTAAACAACAACAACAACAACAAAATATATATATATATCTAAAATCCTCAACTATCAAAAGGCACCAATTCACCACTAGACCTATAAATGTACCAAGTTTGGTGAAGAAATATTGAACACTTTTCAAGATCTGCTCCGGAAATGTCATCTTGAGCAGATGGACACACGGTTGGTGTCAATTTTAATACCCCCGCAAAACGCGTTGCGGGTGATGATGAAAATAATGTCGCTTTGTGTGGTGTGGACCTATTCTGTCTGGGACTGTGAGGTGGACCTACTTGTGTCTCGAGCGTCGTGATGGCCTTCTGCCTCGACTCCTCGGCCACCCGGTCCCTCTTCTCCATGTCCGCCTTCTCTTTGTCCACCCACTTGATCATCACACGCAGGTCCGACGCCTCCTCGCCGTTTACTGTCACAATACAAACAGCAGATAGTGTTGTCCTCATGACTACATTACGCAACTTGTCCAGTTTACCAAACAGGTATCAATAAAGCATTGTGTCTCTTCACTGGAAACCATACAGATGTCTTCTTGACAGCCCAATGTGTGCTGTGATTCATGGAGTAGGATACACGCCAGGTTGCTGCTCAACCCATTCTCATCAACCATTGATGCCTCTTAGAACATATCAGGTGTCTCATTCAAGAAGCATGAGGGAGTGAGTATGGTTTTACGCCGCTTTTAGCAATATTCCAGCAATATCACGGCGGGGGGCACCAGAAATGGGCTTCATACATTGTACCCATGTCGGGAATCAAACCCAGGTCTTCAGCGTGAGGAGCGAACGCTTTAACCACTAGGCTACCCTACCACCCCTCGGGAAGCATGAAGTCCTGACGGTCAGTTCTATCTTCTTGTCCCCAAAGGATCTTCACACATAGGGACATTAACTGACCATTACCCTCAGGCCAAATGACCCTTAACCCAAGACACAATGACTTTTACCCAAAGACCCCGAAAAACATTTACTCAAACATACCATCACCTTTACCCCAAGGCCCAATGACTATTGTCCTTTAACTATGATATGACATTTATGTCTTTCATCATGTCTTTCAACACCCAATGCACTTAACTCCAATACAACCTGATACTTAATCTTAGACTTGATGGTTAAATCTGTCATGTCAACTGAAGTCTGATACATTCAAACTGGCTATGACCTTGACCTTTACATGAACGCTCAATGTCTGAAAGCTCCAAGTGCAATAAAACAAATATGTTTGATAAGCTGACCTTCACCTCTTCATCAATAACTGACCTTCACCCCTTCATCAACAATTGACTTCACCTCTTCAGCAACAACTGACCTTTCACCCCTTAATCAACTGACTTTCACCCCTTCATCAATAACTGATCCTCACCCCTTCATCAACAACTGACCTTCGCCTCTTCATCAACAACTGACCTTCACCCCTTCATCAATAACTGACCTTCACCCCTTCATCAATAACTGACTTTCACCCCTTCATCAACATCTGACTTCATCTCTTCATCAACAACTGACCTTTCAAACCTTAATCAACTGACCTTCACCCCTTCATCAATAACTGACCTTCACCCCTTCATCAATAACTGACCTTCACCCCTTAAACAAAGACTGATCTTCACCCTTCAACAATAACCAAACATTCACCCCTTGACCTTCAATCACGAACTGACCTCTGGATGTCTCCCGTGTTTCTTCCAAGTCCTTCTTCATCTTGGCAGCTGAGTTTTCATACTCCTCCACTTCAATGGCTCTCTCACTCCTCTCCTTTTTCAAGATCTGACACACACAACATATAAACATCAAATAAACATCATATAAACACCCCACATTCGGTATCTACGAGTGAGCAATATTTCAGCAATATTTCAGCACTATCACTACAGGGACACCCAAAATGGGCTTCACACATTGTACCAATGTGGGGAATGGAACTGGGTCGTGATGAGCGAACACTTTAACCACTACGCTACCCCAACGCCCCTGGCATCTACGAAAACACAAAACATGTTTGTGAGTCTGTAATGGAGCCATGTTTATAAACCTATTCATTGGTATCGCTATTAAGTAAGAGACTTGTTTCTATAGGCATTAAGACCTATTGTGAGGTTTTACTTTCCAGTCGGGTTAAATCTCATAAACAGGTACGTTGTAATGTCCCTGGGAATTTATATAATATCCCAGGGATTTTATATAATGTCCTGGGTATTTTATTAATATAACTTCCGTTCAGATTGTAACATGTAATGAAATGTAAAATCAAAAGACAAATGTTTTCTTTATATTCCCGAGGATCGAACTCGCAACCTTCATATCTGTAGCCCAGTCCGTGTACCACGGAGCTACAGGTGTTGATAAGCCTCACTGGTTTTTAGAATGTCCTTTTCAAGATCCGTACGTCAGCGCGTTTCCTAAGGTTCATGGAAAGTATGTTCGAAACATAAAAATGTTGATGAATGTTGTTTTAAGTTTCTTTTTCCGGTTTATAAGCATGGAAAAACACTTTCCTTCGGTTTTGGTAGACAGAGCATGCCCTGGGGGTCGAGAAAAACCGCAGGGGCTTCGCCCCCTTGGTTTTCCCTCTCACCAGGGCATGCTCTGTCTACCAAAACCGCTTGAGGTGTTTTCTCCAATACTTAGAGCTGTACATGATTTTGGTAAAACCCAGTTACACGGGTATACTGACTGTTTGATAGGCATTCTAGAAACTGGTGAGTAAGTTAGAAAACGTAAAACTATATTATTGATAACAACTTCTGGTTTATTGCAATAGCAAAGTTTCGATGAACGTTTTGATGATTCTTCGACTGTTCTCAAGCTGCAGTGAGTATATTTCGTTTCAAAAGTACCACCAAGAAAGAGGCTGATGTGATGTTGCTAGCTGCACTGACCTTCTCCCCAGATCGTTCATTGCTACACTTACATCATTGAGCTGTTCTATCTGGCTCTCATACTTGAGTGTCTGTTGTCGGATTCTCATCACGTCACTCTCGTACTCCTCCAGGCGCTCGGACAGCTTGTTGTTGCTCTCCTGGATAACAACAAACATGGGTGAGTGAGGGAGCCGTGTGTCACTCTCCCTTTATCAGCAATATCACAAACATGGGGTGAGGGAGGGAGCCGTGTGTCACTCTCCCTTTATCAGCAATATCACAAACATGGGGTGAGTGAGGGAGCCGTGTGTCACTCTCCCTTTATCAGCAATATCACAAACATGGGGTGAGGGAGGGAGCCGTGTGTTACTCTCCTCTATCAGCAATATCACAAACATGGGGTGAGTGAGGGAGCTGTGTGTCAGTCTCCGTCTATCAGCAATATCACAAACATGGGGTGAGAGGGAGCTGTGTGTCAGTCTCCCTCTATCAGCAATATCACAAACATGGGGTGAGAGGGAGCTGTGTGTCAGTCTCCGTCTATCAGCAATATCACAAACATGGGGTGAGTGAGGGAGCCGTGTGTCACTCTCCCTTTATCAGCAATATCACAAACATGGGGTGAGGGAGGGAGCCGTGTGTCACTCTCCCTTTATCAGCAATATCACAAACATGGGGTGAGGGAGGGAGCCATGTGTCACTCTCCCTCTATCAGCAACATCACAAACATGGGGTGAGTGAGGGAGCCGTGTGTCACTCTCCCTTTATCAGCAATATCACAAACATGGGGTGAGGGAGGGAGCCGTGTGTTACTCTCCTCTATCAGCAACATCACAAACATGGGGTGAGTGAGGGAGCTGTGTGTCAGTCTCCCTCTATCAGCAACATCACAAACATGGAGTGAGAGGGAGCCGTGTGTCACTCTCCTCTATCAGTAATATCACAAACATGGGGTGAGAGGGAGCTGTGTGTCAGTCTCCGTCTATCAGCAATATCACAAACATGGGGTGAGAGAGGGAGCCGTGTGTCACTCTCCTCTATCAGCAACATCACAAACATGGGGTGAGTGAGGGAGCCGTGTGTCACTCTCCCTTTATCAGCAATATCACAAACATGGGGTGAGGGAGGGAGCCGTGTGTCACTCTCCCTTTATCAGCAATATCACAAACATGGGGTGAGAGAGGGAGCCGTGTGTCACTCTCCTCTATCAGCAACATCACAAACATGGGGTGAGTGAGGGAGCCGTGTGTCACTCTCCCTTTATCAGCAACATCACAAACATGGGGTGAGAGAGGGAGCCGTGTGTCACTCTCCTCTATCAGCAACATCACAAACATGGGGTGAGTGAGGGAGCCGTGTGTCACTCTCCCTTTATCAGCAATATCACAACCATGGGGTGAGAGAGGGAGCCGTGTGTCACTCTCCCTTTATCAGCAACATCACAAACATGGGGTGAGAGAGGGAGCCGTGTGTCACTCTCCTCTATCAGCAACATCACAAACATGGGGTGAGCGAGGGAGCCGTGTGTCACTCTCCCTTTATCAGCAATATCACAAACATGGGGTGAGGGAGGGAGCCGTGTGTCACTCTCCCTTTATCAGCAATATCACAAACATGGGGTGAGGGAGGGAGCCATGTGTCACTCTCCCTCTATCAGCAACATCACAAACATGGGGTGAGTGAGGGAGCCGTGTGTCACTCTCCCTTTATCAGCAATATCACAAACATGGGGTGAGGGAGGGAGCCGTGTGTTACTCTCCTCTATCAGCAATATCACAAACATGGGGTGAGTGAGGGAGCTGTGTGTCAGTCTCCGTCTATCAGCAATATCACAAACATGGGGTGAGAGGGAGCTGTGTGTCAGTCTCCCTCTATCAGCAATATCACAAACATGGGGTGAGAGGGAGCTGTGTGTCAGTCTCCGTCTATCAGCAATATCACAAACATGGGGTGAGTGAGGGAGCCGTGTGTCACTCTCCCTTTATCAGCAATATCACAAACATGGGGTGAGGGAGGGAGCCGTGTGTCACTCTCCCTTTATCAGCAATATCACAAACAAGGGGTGAGGGAGGGAGCCGTGTGTTACTCTCCTCTATCAGCAACATCACAAACATGGGGTGAGTGAGGGAGCTGTGTGTCAGTCTCCGTCTATCAGCAATATCACAAACATGGGGTGAGAGGGAGCTGTGTGTCAGTCTCCCTCTATCAGCAACATCACAAACATGGAGTGAGAGGGAGCCGTGTGTCACTCTCCTCTATCAGTAATATCACAAACATGGGGTGAGAGGGAGCTGTGTGTCAGTCTCCGTCTATCAGCAATATCACAAACATGGGGTGAGAGAGGGAGCCGTGTGTCACTCTCCTCTATCAGCAACATCACAAACATGGGGTGAGTGAGGGAGCCGTGTGTCACTCTCCCTTTATCAGCAATATCACAAACATGGGGTGAGGGAGGGAGCCGTGTGTCACTCTCCCTTTATCAGCAATATCACAAACATGGGGTGAGGGAGGGAGCCGTGTGTCACTCTCCCTTTATCAGCAATATCACAAACATGGGGTGAGGGAGGGAGCCGTGTGTCACTCTCCCTTTATCAGCAATATCACAAACATGGGGTGAGAGAGGGAGCTGTGTGTCAGTCTCCCTCTATCAGCAACATCACAAACATGGGGTGAGAGGGAGCTGTGTGTCACTCTCCTCTATCAGTAATATCACAAACATGGGGTGAGAGGGAGCTGTGTGTCAGTCTCCGTCTATCAGCAATATCACAAACATGGGGTGAGAGAGGGAGCCGTGTGTCACTCTCCGTCTATCAGCAATATCACAAACATGGGGTGAGAGGGAGCTGTGTGTCAGTCTCCGTCTATCAGCAATATCACAAACATGGGGTGAGAGAGGGAGCCGTGTGTCACTCTCCGTCTATCAGCAATATCACAAACATGGGGTGAGAGAGGGAGCCGTGTGTCACTCTCCTCTATCAGCAATATCACAAACATGGGGTGAGAGGGAGCCGTGTGTCAGTCTCCGTCTATCAGCAACATCACAAACATGGGGTGAGAGGGAGCTGTGTGTCAGTCTCCGTCTATCAGCAATATCACAAACATGGGGTGAGAGGGAGCTGTGTGTCAGTTTCCGTCTATCAGCAATAGCACAAACATGGGGTGAGTGAGGGAGCCGTATGTCACTCTCCCTCTATCAGCAACATCACAAACATGGGGTGAGTGAGGGAGCTGTGTGTCACTCTCCCTCTATCAGCAACATCACAAACATGGGGTGAGGGAGGGAGCCGTGTGTTACTCTCCTCTATCAGCAATATCACAAACATTGGGTGAGAGAGGGAGCCGTGTGTCACTCTCCCTCTATCAGCAATATCACAAACATGGGGTGAGAGAGGGAGCCGTGTGTCACTCTCCCTCTATCAGCAATATCACAAACATAGGATGAGTGAGGGAGCCGTGTGTCACTCTCCGTCTATCAGCAACATCACAAACATGGGGTGAGAGAGGGAGCCGTGTGTCACTCTCCTCTATCAGCAATATCACAAATATAGGATGAGTGAGAGAGCCGTGTGTCACTCTCCGTCTATCAGCAACATCACAAACATGGGGTGAGAGAGGGAGCCGTGTGTCACTCTCTCTATCAGCAATATCACAAACATGGGGTGAGAGGGAGCTGTGTGTCAGTCTCCGTCTATCAGCAACATCACAAACATGGGGTGAGTAAGGGAGCCGTGTGTCACGCTCTCTATCAGCAATATCACAAACATGGGCAGGCCACAAAGTTAAAAAAAATTTAAAGGAGCCACTTGGCTCCTAAATGATTTTTTCAAGGAGCCAAATAGAATTTCAAGGAGCCAAGACAAAATGTAAGGAGCCAAAAGTAATGACTTGTAATTTAACTGCATAACAAAACAAAAAAATCCATTAGTTTGAATAATCAGTTTTAAATCATGAACAACAACTGTTGACGTGTTGTTGAAGCTTTTGAGTTTTTCAGACAAACAAGCTTTAGAACATTGTGTCAGTAACATCATCTGACAGTTTACCGGTGCCAGTTGCAGGTTTTGGTTCATCGAATGTGTCGATAGACGACGAAACTTCCGTGTCAGCTTCGCCATTCAAAGCATTCCGTATTATCTTGAGTATACTGCGCATTTATTTCCAAAAAAACACAGCTGTGTAGAAGGGGGTGCGCATTATACACGAAATAATTAGTTTTGATGTTTTTCCCCCATGGAAAGACATTACCGTGAGAACGTAACACCGGAAATACCATGTCAACAAATCCATACTGAAGTACGCAAACAAATCATGTAATTACACTGTCTGACTATAAAAATTGTTCTTTGTATATCTGGACTTATGTTAGTAACTTATTTCATTAATTTTATTCAAAATTACTTTTAATATTGTTTTAATTTATTTCGGCGAAATCGTGTGTGAAGCGATCGGAAGATCTAACAAACGGTTATTAAGAGAAACCACGGTCAGATTACCGCTATTGATGCCTTGAAACGAACTTTCGTTGACAGAGAATGGATACATTTGTCATAAATGCCATACTTTGACTCGTTAAAGGTCATATTTGTTTTTGTTGGACGATTCTATGTCAACACGTAATTCACGCGATCACGTGCACGGGAGCCTTGACGGTGACTGGTCAGACTGTGTGTTCCATGTAAAACCATGTAATACCCGGTAATATATAGCAATCAGCTGCTTCGCTTACGCTTAGGGTTATTATTATTTCAAATATGTTTGGTAAAAGCTGCATCTAAATTAACAAGATATTGGAATATATTATTCCTGATAAAAAGAAGAAGTTTCAGATACATATTTTGCCGATCCTTGCATTAAAACCCTGTAAAGTTATATCATTGGGTGTGACTTGACTGAATCACCGGTAAATTCCAAGAAATTGTGTGTACAGCTGATTGCTGTGTCCGGCTTAGTTTACGAGAAGATACACATGGTAATCTTAATCCCTGGATATAAAACAATGCCTAGCAGAACAAAAAAATACAATTTTAAACGGTAAATCAACATGTCTGGTGATTTTTTATCTATGTGTTTATCCCTTTCAACACCGTAGGCCGGTTTTCCGGCCAAGCCGTAGTCACGTCAAAATAGTATATATTTGTATGGACCTACCTATAATATCATTCATTTATTAAATCTATCACATTTCACAATGTCTGAAATACGTATTCCATATCAATTTATCATTTTTTTATCAATAAATAAAAAAATTATTCACTATTTCCCGCGATGTTATTGAAAATATAATTCTCGGACACACATTTCAACAACGGGTCCACATCAAACATGTCAAAGAGCAAAATAAAGACGTTTTAAGCAAATCTTTGATATATTATACAAAGTAATAAATAAATTCAACAAAAATATATCTAAAAGTAATCAAACTTACATCTAAGTTATTATTTCCATCTTTTCGTGCGATCGCATGTAATGTAAGTCAAATGACATCTCAGCTTTCGTCGCCTTAAATTCTCGGCTCGGACACGATGTTTAATGCAAAAATATATGCATGAAAAATCTGTCACAGCTCGTAACCTAGCACGATAGATTCACGAAGTTCCATATTTTTAATATATATATATATCGTGATTTCCTGCCTTTTAGTTCAGAATAACATGATTTAACAAAAATCTTTCGCCAACTTCTGAAATTTATCAAACACGAGCTTGGTATCACCGCTGAAATTTGATTGGCTGCCTGCCTTACAAGTAGTTAGAAATGTAGACAGTGATAGTAATTTCCAATATTACTTGCCTCCGGACAAGTTAAAGTAAGTGATTTTGTTGCCCAACCTCGTATTTCTACTTTCCCCGAGAGTCGGGAAATGGCAAATTTCCACCCCTGTTCCCCCCCCCCCCCCAAAAAAAAATAAATAAATACTGAATCTGCTAGAGAGGGGTGCGCACTATACTAAAGAAAATACGGTATTCATCATTTGCCGATTGACAACGATTTGTTGATGTTTTGACTTGCGCAAATATAGAAAAATACTTCGTGTTTTTGAACGGCGAAACGACCGCCTTAGCTGTCACCTGGGCGGATGTCGTACAGCGCATGCGTGGGTACTAAACTCTTAACATCGTTAGTGCATTACTTAATAACGGAAAGTGCTTCCTTCATTCCAGGTATGGAGCTTCATATCGAAAGCGAAAACAGAACACATGGCCAACAGTGATCTTGTCGATGTTATTATGTTCTGATATCGAATATTTTCACCGAAGTTACGCACTTATATTAAAAACGATCTTTTTTAATATCTTATGACAAGAGATATTTAGTCGCCAAACTTAATTAAAGACAAGGAGCCAGTTGGCGACTGACATGAAAATACCAGTCGCAAAATACAAAACTAGATCGCCATGGCGACCAATTTAGTCGCAACTTTGTGGCCTGATGGGGTGAGAGAGGGAGCCATGTGTCACTCTCCCTCTATCAGCAATATCACAAACATGGGGTGAGAGAGGGAGCCATGTGTCACTCTCCCTCTATCAGCAACATCACAAACATGGGGTGAGGGAGGGAGCCATGTGTCACTCTCCCTCTATCAGCAATATCACAAACATGGGGTGAGGGAGGGAGCCATGTGTCACTCTCCCTCTATCAGCAACATCACAAACATGGGGTGAGTGAGGGAGCCGTGTGTCACTCTCCCTTTATCAGCAATATCACAAACATGGGGTGAGGGAGGGAGCCATGTGTCACTCTCCTCTATCAGCAATATCACAAACATGGGGTGAGGGAGGGAGCCATGTGTCACTCTCCCTCTATCAGCAATATCACAAACATGGGGTGAGAGAGGGAGCCATGTGTCACTCTCCCTCTATCAGCAACATCACAAACATGGGGTGAGGGAGGGAGCCATGTGTCACTCTCCCTCTATCAGCAATATCACAAACATGGGGTGAGAGAGGGAGCCATGTGTCACTCTCCCTTTATCAGCAATATCACAAACATGGGGTGAGGGAGGGAGCCGTGTGTTACTCTCCTCTATCAGCAATATCACAAACATGGGGTGAGTGAGGGAGCTGTGTGTCAGTCTCCGTCTATCAGCAATATCACAAACATGGGGTGAGAGGGAGCTGTGTGTCACTCTCCCTCTATCAGCAACATCACAAACATGGGGTGAGGGAGGGAGCCATGTGTCACTCTCCCTCTATCAGCAATATCACAAACATGGGGTGAGAGAGGGAGCCATGTGTCACTCTCCCTTTATCAGCAATATCACAAACATGGGGTGAGGGAGGGAGCCATGTGTCACTCTCCCTTTATCAGCAATATCACAAACATGGGGTGAGTGAGGGAGCTGTGTGTCACTCTCCCTCTATCAGCAACATCACAAACATGGGGTGAGTGAGGGAGCCGTGTGTCACTCTCCTCTATCAGTAATATCACAAACATGGGGTGAGTGAGGGAGCCGTGTGTCACTCTCCCTCTATCAGCAACATCACAATCATGGGGTGAGTGAGGGAGCCGTGTGTCACTCTCTCTGTCAGTTATATTACAAACATGGGGTGAGTGAGGAAGCCGTGTGTCACTCTCTCTCTATCAGCAATATCACAAACATGGGGTGAGTGAGGGAGCCGTGTGTCACTCTCTCTCTATCAGTAATATCACAAACATGGGGTGAGAGAGGGAGCCGTGTGTCACTCTCTCTCTATCAGCAATATCACAAACATGGGGTGAGAGAGGGAGCCGTGTGTCACTCTCCTCTATCAGCAACATCACAAACATGGGGTGAGAGAGGGAGCCGTGTGTCACTCTCCCTCTATCAGCAACAGTGGAACAAACCCCATGGGTATTCTGTGTTAGAACTGATCCCCACGCAACCTGTGATGGTTGTAAGAGGCAACTAAATGGATCGGGTGGTCAGGTTCATTTACTTGGTTGATTGAGTGTCATCATAACCCATATCCTTGCTCACAATATCAATCCCTGGATTGTCTGGTTAAGACCCCATTAATTACAGGCCACTGTCATATAGCTGGAACATTGCTGAGTGCGGCATTAAACAACAAACAAAACAGTAGAAGAGGGAGAAGCACAAGTCTAGTGTGCGGTCAGCAAGTGACTCCGGGTGGTATTGAGTTCAATGCTGCAGTGTCAGTTACACTCAAGTTCAATGGCCTGAAGTTTCAACATCTGAGGGCCATGTAAATTGGTGCTTCTTGAACAAGTGTGAAGTATCACAGACGTCATGCATGAGGGGAGAATGACTGCTTGTACTACTTGATGTATCCTCATACCCATGTATTTGACACAGCGTCACACCCTGGTATTTGACACAGCGTTACACCCTGGTATTTGACACATCGTTACACCCTGGTATTTGACACAGTGTTACACCCTGGTATTTGACACATCGTTACACCCTGGTATTTGACACAGCCTTACACCCTGGTATTTGACACAGCGTTACACCCTGGTATTTGACACAGCGATACAACCTGGTATTTGACACAGCGTTACACCCTGGTATTTGACACAGCGATACAACCTGGTATTTGACACAGCGTTACACCCTGGTATTTGACACAGCGATACAACCTGGTATTTGACACAGCGTTACACCCTGGTATTTGACACATCGTTACACCCTGGTATTTACCTGGAGCTGTTTTATCTCCCCCGTGAGGGCTTCGTGTGCCGCCTCGTTCATGATTTCAGGGATGTCCTCCCCCAATATCCCATCCTCCATCTCGATGGTCTGGTTGAGGTCGGGAGACACGGCCTTGACCTGGGATATCTCATGCATGGAACGATTGCGTAGATTGTACCTGGCTCTCTGAGGGGTGGTGATGGTCTAGTAAGGAGGAAAGTAGGCAGCAAATGCTGGATTGGTCTTGAACGTGCAAATACAATAATTAGATGAATATATATACACACCACAATAAATACAAGACTCCTGTTCTACCCAATCAAGGGTGAGTTGGGTTTAACACGGCTTTGAAGGGCATTCCATTTATTTTATCGGCATGGCAGCTTGACGTTGGAGGAAAGTCCGAAGTGTTGAAGATCTTTACAGCAATAGAAAGTCCTCTTGTCCAGATAATGATGACATAGCAAAACCCTTAAAAATGGTGAATGTCTACTGGAACTGTTACCTTAACTATCGGGCAATTCGGCAAGGAGTAAAGGACTATGCCAATTTCTACTGCTGTCACTTTACAACTTGAAACCCACAAACACTGATAAGGTGCATAATTAAGAACCATAAGCAGATCCTGGCAGAGGTAAGGGAAGCAACTCTGCACAGCAGGTTGCAATGTTTAGAGCATATCACCACCTCTGCCCCAAAGCACCATAGAAAAGACTGACATGGAAGAAACTGTATTAACACCAGAATGCCTACCTCTATAGTGCGAGTGTGAAGATCATTCAAGGTTTTTTTCTCGTAGTCATAGTGGAGCTGACGCATTTTGAGACTTCTCATGACCTCTTCATTCATCTGTTTAGCCGAGCTAAGCTCAGCACCCAGCTCAATTGTCTTCTTCTCCGATGTCTCTTTCGTCTCTGTCAGCATAGCCTTCATCTGTAATATAAACTTAGATTCATCGGATCGGCAAAAAACACATGAAATTGTCACACAGTGCTGGGATCGCGAGGTACACGCTTAATGACCAACCTGCTAGCTATAGATGTCGATGTGAATAGACCAACACTAACTTCAGCCACACTCAATCTTTGAACCCAGTCCTAACAGCATTGTTCTAAGCACTTTTGTCTTTTTTTCTGACACACCATAGGTGCAATTTTCAGTTTCTGAATACACTAACCTTTCACAATTTGTTTGCCTGCTTTTCTTGAAATTGTAGATTTTACATTTCTCAGAATTTGTACTCTGTGAACTTTGTCTATCACTATAATTCAGACAAGGTATTTTTCAATTATAGGTTGCACTGTGGCATGTAACATGTAGATACCCTGTGCTCGGTGAGTATTCAATGATCAAACCATGCTGTATGGATGTGGGTTCAAGCACTAACTGTGCTGTATGGATGTGGGTTCAAGCACTAACTGTGCTGTATGGATGTGGGTTCAAGCACTAACTGTGCTGTATGGATGTGGGTTCAAGCACTAACTGATGTATGGATGTGGGTTCAAGCACTAACTGTGCTGTATGGATGTGGGTTCAAGCACTAACTGTGCTGTATGGATGTGGGTTCAAGCACTAACTGTGCTGTATGGATGTGGGTTCAAGCACTAACTGATGTATGGATGTGGGTTCAAGCACTAACTGTACTGTATGGATGTGGGTTCAAGCACTAACTGTGCTGTATGGATGTGGGTTCAAGCACTAACTGTGCTGTATGGATGTGGGTTCAAGCACTAACTGATGTATGGATGTGGGTTCAAGCACTAACTGTACTGTATGGATGTGGGTTCAAGCACTAACTGTGCTGTATGGATGTGGGTTCAAGCACTAACTGTGCTGTATGGATGTGGGTTCAAGCACTAACTGATGTATGGATGTGGGTTCAAGCACTAACTGTACTGTATGGATGTGGGTTCAAGCACTAACTGTGCTGTATGGATGTGGGTTCAAGCACTAACTGTGCTGTATGGATGTGGGTTCAAGCACTAACTGTGCTGTATGGATGTGGGTTCAAGCACTAACTGTGCGATATTAATGTGGGTTCAAGCACTAACTGTGCGATATGTATGTGGGTTCAAGCACTAACTGTGCTGTATGGATGTGGGTTCAAGCACTAACTGTGCTGTATGGATGTGGGTTCAAGCACTAACTGTGCTGTATGGATGTGGGTTCAAGCACTAACTGTGCTATATAGATATGGGTTCAAGCACCAACTGTGCTATATGGATATGGGTTCAAGCACTAACCCCTTCGATCTCCTTCTGAAGGTTGGCCACCTGGGACTTGTACTTCTCCAGGGTTGCTACGGCAACTTTGTCCCCTGTCTGGGGCGTGCTGTAGGGGCTAACTAGCTTCTTGCCACCGGGGGACTCGTCATCTGCAACTACACAGGAATCCAACACTGACCCCACTCACAGGAACTACTCAATGATGAAACTTTGCTATCATAGTATCAATTAGTATTACTTTATTACTTCATCACATTCAAGTAGTAGAATAACTCCACGGGTAGATTGGTACTATGTGATAGAGAGAGACAAGCAACTATTTGAACTGTCATTTTAAGGAGCATTCCCAACAGCAAAGTTTTTCTTTAGTTTTTTTTTATTATACTTTAACCTTCTAACACTACTCAAAATAAAATTTATGAAAATACAAATTATTTTTTTTACAAATTGTTTTTATTCATTATAGAGGTTACATAGTCATCGTGTCATAAGAGGCATCACATTACATGGTTAATATCATGAGAAATATGTACAGGATGTGATATGAAAGTAAGTTCACCTTCGATAAATTGTAATAATTGTAATAATGTTCATAAAACTCAATGGTGAATTTATGATTTTTGATATTTTCAAGAACAGTAAAATAAAGGTTTTAGAGAGAGTGAGTGAGTATGAAATTATTCCACTTTTAGCAATATTCCAGCAAAATATATACTGCGGGGGACACTGGGTCTTCAATTGGTTACCGCACCGCTCCAAAAGCTTTATCATAGTACACACATCGGAAAAGATTTCTGTAGTTGTTAGGAGTGAGTTTGGGCATAATACCACTTTGAACAGTATTTCTATCACATCATAGCAGGAGAACAAAGACTATTACAATAAAATCAAGACACAAGAATTCACCTTTTGACTTTTCGGCCATCAGTTCTTTGAACACCTTGTCCAGTTCCTCGATCTTGCGGTTGTCACTGATCACAGCTTGCCTGTAGTTGTCGTTATTCTTGAGCTGCTTCAGCTCCGTCCTCAGTTTCTGCAGCTCCACGTTCTGGCGGACGACCACGGGGTGGCACTTGATCCTCTCTGTCAGCACCTTCATCTCCTCCCTCAAGGAGGCCTGGGGGGACAGGGGATAACAGTCAAACTACCTCATCTCCTCCCTCAAGGAGGCCTGGGGGACAGGGGATAACAGTCAAACTACCTCATCTCCTCCCTCAAGGAGGCCTGGGGGACAGGGGATAACAGTCAAACTACCTCATCTCCTCCCTCAAGGAGGCCTGGGGGACAGGGGATAACAGTCAAACTAGCTCATCTCCTCCCTCAAGGAGGCCTAGGGGACAGGGGATAACAGTCAAACTACCTCATCTCCTCCCTCAAGGAGGCCTGGGGGACAGGAGATAACAGTCAAACTAGCTCATCTCCTCCCTCAAGGAGGCCTGGGGGGACAGGGGATAACAGTCAGACTGCCTCATCTCCTCCCTCAAGAAGGCCTGGGGGACAGGAGATAACAGTCAAACTACCTCATCTCCTCCCTCAAGGAGGCCCTGGGCACAGGGGATAACAGTCAAACTAGCTCATCTCCTCCCTCAAGGAGGCCTTGGGGGGACAGGGGATAACAGTCAAACTAGCTCATCTCCTCCCTCAAAGAGGCCTGGGGGACAGGGGATAACAGTCAAACTACCTCATCTCCTCCCTCAAGGAGGCCTGGGGGGACAGGGGATAACAGTCAGACTGCCTCATCTCCTCCCTCAAGGAGGCCTGGGGGACAGGGGATAACAGTCAAACTAGCTCATCTCCTCCCTCAAGGAGGCCTGGGGGGACAGGGGATAACAGTCAAACTAGCTCATCTCCTCCCTCAAGGAGGCCTGGGGGGACAGGGGATAACAGTCAAACTAGCTCATCTCCTCCCTCAAGGAGGCCTGGGGGGACAGGGGATAACAGTCAAACTATCTCATCTCCTCCCTCAAGGAGGCCTGGGGGACAGGGGATAACAGTCAAACTACAAACTAGCTCATCTCTTTCAAGGATTTGTTTGTTTATTGTTTAACGCCGCACTCAGCAATATAACAGCTATATGACGGTGGTCTGTAGATAATCAAGTCTGGACCAGACAAACCAGAGATTAACATGAGCATCCATGAGCTTTGGGATATGTTGACATGCATCAACCAAGTCAGCAAGCCTGACCACCCGATCCCGTTACTCGCCTTTTACAACAAGCATGGTTGCTGTAGACCTATTCTAACCCGGATCTTCACGGGTCCCCCTTCAAGGAGGCCTGTGTGTTGGGATATAGGGTGTAAATGGTCTTCAAAGTCAAACTAACTCATAATTATATCACAACAAATTGCTAAAACTAGTAAAAGTTCAAATGAAATTGTTTTCTTTATCTTGAATCAACACATTTCATGTGTAATCTTCGGGTGGGTTGTTTGGTGGCTGGGTTGTTGGGTTGCTGGGTTGTTGGGTTGCTGGGTTGTTGGGTTGCTGGGTTGTTGGGTTGCTGGGTTGTTTGGGTGGATGCAGTGAGGTGAGGTGAGGTGAGGTGAAATGGGGTTTAACGTCACGTCTAAGATTATTGCACTTTTATAGCGACGTGCATGTACGTGTGTGTGTTTGTGTGGCTGCTTGTACTAGCCCGGACTGGTGCCGATTTATAGTGCTAGCTCACTGAGATACCAAGCCGCAGTTTAACATGAATACCCCACTCAGACACAGTATACTGACTCCGAGCCGACCAGTCCTTGTTTTAGCCCCTTAATGTCGAGCGCCAGACAGGGTAACAACAAGTACCATCTTTTAATGTCTTTTGGTATGACGCGGCCAGGGATCGAACCCAGGACCTTCCGCTCTCCTGGGCTCTCTACCACTAGACCACGGAGGCGGTAGTGGATGCAGTGAACACCATGATGGGAATTAAACCTGTGCCTTCAGTGTGACAAGCGACCACTTTAACCCAACTGCCACCATGCATGTTATAAAATGTATAGGATCACACTATGCTTGTGGCATCAAAGTTCATCTGTATTCATTGGCCATTTCTACTCACAATCTGATCGTTTTCTTTGGTGCTGTGGTGATCCTTGGCGTTCTCGTCTTCTCCCCCTGCAAGCCTCGTCTTGAGCTGAGCAACCTCCTTCTTCAGGATCTCGATGTCCTTCTCACGGAACTTCATGACCATCTCCCGCGACTGGTTGAACTTCTCCCGCTTCTTAGCCACATCTTCAAGGTCCTTAATGGTCTGTATCAAATTCTGAAACAAGGAGGTTTTTAACCATCACTGTCTGAATCAGTCATATTTTCAAAAATGCACACCATGAATCCAAGTTTAACAAGCTTTGAATTATAATATTTTTGAAATGATTCATAGAAATGACAGCTAGCCAATGTCCATGGATTTCTGTAGAAGATGCTCGGTGAGCTTAATGTTTCACCAGTCCACACTTCATCACCTACGTCCTTGCAGGCTGAATGGGGGAGTGAAGCTGAAACATTCTCACAAAAAAGTAAACTGCATGAAACATTTCTGATTTCTCCTTGGAGTGAGTGAGTGAGTTGGGTTTAACGTTGCTTTTAACAGTATTCCAGTTATATCACGGCATGTCAGCTTAATGTGGGAGGAAAGCCCGAAGTGATGCAGGTCTCAGACGTTTACCACTTCGGTGAAACCCACGAGCACGGGTATGGTGCTGACAAACCTAGAAACATAATTGGGGCGAACCGGGATTCGAACCCACAATCATAGGTTTCTGGCGTGCCCAAGGGACGCAACTCTGCACAGCGAATCGCATTTCTCCTTGGAATGAGTCATGATGTCAGTCACTGGATTGTCTGGTCCAGACTCGGTTATTTATGGCAACCGTCATAGAGCTGGAATTATTGCCTCAAGTGGCATTAAGCAACAATCAGACTTGGAATTAGAATTTCTAAATAAAATTATTCTGACCCACAGAGTTATTTGGGACAAATTCTTTCTTCATTACAATATGACGATGTACCGGTGCACCAATGTATCTCTTCACCCTTAATTACAATACAGTGGAGACAGTTTATGTGTAACATGTCCCCTGAATGCTGATAGTATCACCTTCTTTTCAGTTTCAGCTTTCTCCCGGAAGAACATTGATTCTATGAAGTTCTTCCTCCATTCTGAATCTCCCCCAGTAGTCATGGTAACCGGAGCACTGTCTGAAGCAAGAAGTCAAGAAAAGTGTTTCAATTTTAATATGGAAAATTTCTTAGCTAAATGGTAGGAGTGAAACGACACAGCAAGGTCACAATACAAAGGTCATTATACAATACGTATCTCGATATGCATATTTATGTCAAATCGTGTGGAAACATCTTGACTATAAATATTTCAGAGCAGGCTCAATAGGAATATCTAGCTGTAGACACATGTTTGTTGTGGCTCTTGTTAGTAGTGAACTTAACTACAACACATTTTGTGATTTTTGATGGACAAAAACCCCAGGGGATCATTAAATGAGCAGTAATGTATTTTACCAATTGTATCATCTTGTATCAATGCAGAAAAAAATGTATCGAGTATCGTATCAGCGTATGAAAACTCACAATGCACTGGTATATCGATATCTCGTTTCACCTGTACTATCTGGTCCCTGGTTTAATCATTACTCCAGCATTGTAATGACATTGTTACTTGACACTAACTAGTCACATCTGTATGAGAATACAGCAGTTCTTTAGCCTTACTACAACACTTGTAGACTGCATCTGCCCAGACAGCGGCAGGTCAGTGGTTCTATCCACTGGCTGTGTCAAACCATGACGTTAAGAAAGTGACTGGCGTCCCATCCTGCATGAAGGGGACACCATTATTTCTCTGATAACATGCATCACGTTCTTATATAAAGTACGGACTGTGCCGTCTCTCACCTGACCCCCCCTGGAATGGGGGTAGTTCCCGCGGCCCCCCCTCCATCTGAAACTGCAGCAGTTGGTCCTTCAAGCGACGGATCTCGGCCTGTAGATGGAGTATGTTGCCCTGGGTGTCTTCGTTGACCACTGCCTGGAATACAAAGACATTCACTTCAAAGAGGGACTATGCTCCAGGACCTGGCGCCTATGTTCAGCCGAGGTCTAGACGTAGAGTGAGTTGTGTGAAACAGCTAAATGTTCAAAGTGCAATAATGGCAATCATTAATTGTTAGATAGATACTGTAAAATGTGAAATTAATGCGTCTCCAAAAGAATGCGACCGCTGGCCCCTAGCCAAAAATGCGACTCAATATGAATGTGACACCCCCTCCTCTCAAGCATCAGTGGATTAATATCTAAACAAAATGTCCTCTGTCAGGTTTACAGGAGAATCCTCACCTTAATCCAACCTTACATTAATCCAATCACACACCAAATAGCACCGCTTATTAGCGCTGAGTAGAGTACTACAGCTAAAACAATACGTGCGCGCTGGCTCGTGTCGGCCTTTGATGCAGTCGCAAAGACACTGTGTTGGGTGGCGTCTGTCTGGACTTGCAGGTGTGATCAGTGATGACATGAGTGAGTAGAACGCTTGTGACAATTCACTGGATGTAATTAGTGTCTGAATGGCATTGTTTTTATACTTGTTACAAGTGCTGCTCAATAAACAGTGATGTGGAAAGGTGTTGCCTTAGCTGGTCCGACCCCGGAACTCCCCATCCGCTGGGAGAAGCAGATGTAGAACTCATCACTGGACAGTGCCTGACTCAAGCAGCCTGCATCACTGTACTTCTTTTTTTAATTTTTTAATTTTTTAATTTTTTAATTTTTTAATTTTTTATTATATATTATATATTTTATACATCTATATACCCCAGGTATCCATGTACTAGTATCTGCTCAAATGCGATTTTATTTGTTCCACGTCAAGTGGATCCAGCATTCTTAACTCCTTGGGGAGTATACAACCCAGGTTGCCTAGGGCCCTAGAAGACTTCTGCATCCACATCACTGTACTCACCTTGTTCTTGATCATCTTGGCTCGTCTGGCGAACTGTAGCGTCGACAAAGTCTCGCCAAAACACCTGGGCAGATAGTCACAGTGATGCAATGGTTCACATGGTTAAACGTAAAGCAGGCAGTAACATACATTAACTGAAATGATTTGTTAGGATTTGTTGAGATCCTACTTATGTTTTTCATTTGT
Organism: Haliotis rufescens; assembly: GCF_023055435.1. Classification (NCBI taxonomy): domain Eukaryota; kingdom Metazoa; phylum Mollusca; class Gastropoda; order Lepetellida; family Haliotidae; genus Haliotis; species Haliotis rufescens. The sequence continues at coordinate 3,329,255 of NW_025964002.1, read as the reverse complement.
TTCATTTTCTACGAATCTACACATTTAGTTAAACATATCATAGAAAAGTTAACTTTCATTGGGTTTGGTTAGTTGGGTAATTTAACACATTTGTCTGACTGGTTGGCGTTTTATTCTCCACAGCTGTCTTTCAATTGGTTGGTTCAATACATTGATGTATGAAAATAAAAACACTCAGGGTACATGGATGTGCTGATATAAGATAGCTACGCGATAAATCGATGCATGGTTAATTTCATGATAAAACACTGTTCTTCTATCATGACGTCATTTCTGGAGATTCGAACATACGCTTGCAAAGTGATTACGTCATTTCTGGAGATTCTAACATACGCTCACAACGTGATTACGTCATTTCTGGAGATTCGAACATACGCTCGCAACGTGATTACGTTGTAGATTGGACGACGTTATTTTTGAGAGGGAAGTGAGATGTTCCCCATAGATGTAGCTGGGCAACACAGAAAAATGCCACGGTTGAACAATCATATCCGAAAGTGGGCGAGATATGTCAATTTGTATTAGGGGAATCGGTACATGTTATCGCCGTGAAAGTTGTGAGAATATCCATGAAATGCCAAACTTAGCCCCCTGTTCATGAAATGCCAAACCCCTGTTCATGAAATGGATTTGTCCGACATTGCAGGGGTGGATTGTATTCATGAAGTCATCAATATTATAATTACGGGTAAAGCGTGTACCTTTTACTAACATCCTTAAAGAGGCTGTACATAATGTTGATATCTCATATATATAAGAAATAAACGACTCGTGATCGTTGTTTATCATGTCCACAATAAAACCCTGCATGGAGAATAAACTACTCAGGGCGGCGCCCCTCATGGTTTATTGTGTCCTGCAGTGTTTTACTGTATGATAGATAATTCCCACGCATTGTTTTTTTTCTTAATTACAGTTATATGAACATGTATAAACTGATGGTCACATTATTGACTTACTTAGATCCAGGATGTATACAGGCCACAATGTGAGTCTTAGCATTGCCGCCAAGGGAGTCCTGAAACATGAGGACATGGAATAACAGGACTGTCAGAAGTCATGGCAACCAGGTCGTACAAGACTACAGGAGGGATGAGGAAACTGAGCCATCTTCCGGCCCACACTTCTTATTTAGGTGGATTAAAATCACCTGCCCGATGTTTCAGCCCCCACCCATATGTGAAGCATGTCTGTCACCTGTGAGTCGTGAGCAGGACTCATGTTGCGCGGACATCAAACACTGTACTCGGCAATATTAATTGCATTGAGTACTAATTACTAAACGGCTCCACTCCCGAAGTTCATCCCAGGAACATTTAAGTTTGGACCAGACTAACCCATGGCTAGTATAATGAGCAATGTTGTCAAAGTACAATGACATGCAAATCACTGAATCTAACCACCCGGGCCCACTTTCACAAAGCGATCTTAGTGCTAAGATGATCGTAACTCCCATACTTTAACATAGGCTTACAATAGTTGTAGCGCTAAGATCGCTTTGTGCAAGTGGGCCAGGATCCTAGTCGCCTCTTTCAACAAACTTTGGTTGCTGGGGACCTACTCTAATCAAATTCCAAGATGCAACATATGAATAACACACTAAAATACTCAAGCAAACAATGACAGGTTTGTACCCTTAAGAGGAAGGTTAGCTTAGAGTCCCTGTACGGGACGTGTCGACTCTTGCCATGCGCGATGTCCACGAGTGACATCATGACATTTCCCAGTGTTGACAGCGACTTGTTGATACATCCAGCCTCCTGTTGATGACAAATCAGACATTAGTTCATACTATTTAAAACATTACAGACTTTACCCATGCATGGCGATAAACATTTGTAAATGTAATTACTTTGTTAATTTTAATTATTACAGGTAAACAGAGACTTATGTATAAGAGTGAGTGAGTGAGTTGGGTTTAACGCCACTTTTACAATATTCCAGTTATATCACAGCGTGTCAGCTTAATGTTGGTGGAAAGCCTGAAGCGATGCAGGCCTCAGATGTTGACCACTTCGCTGAAACTCACGAGCACGGGTATGGTGCTGACAAATCTAGAAACACAATAGGGGTGAAACGGGATTTGAACCCACAATCATAGGTTTCTGGCGTGCCCAAGGGACGCAACTCTGCACAGCGAATTGCGGTGCCTTAGACGACTGGGTCATCCGTGGCCCCCTTATGTATAGGAAAATTTGCTACAATTATTACATTCTTAAAACGAGCGAGTTTTTACTGTTTTCCTGCTGAGACAACAGACCTACACAACACTAACAATTCCATGCAAAATAAGATCAGATCCACATAAGTAACAAGCAATATTACATATTGTGACGCAGGTCTGGATCAGACAATCCAGTGACTGAAATCCTGAGCATCAATCATCACATTGGGGATAATGTAATCATTAATTATTTTTTTGTTTAACGCTGCACACAGCAGTATTCCAGCTTTATGACTGTAGCCTAAATAATCGAGTCTGGACCAGACAGTCCACAGACATCATGAGCATCGATCCACACAACTGCGATACGATGACATGCATCAACCAAGTCAGCAAGCCTGACCTCCAGATCCTATAAGATGCCTCATACGAGAAGCGTAGTTGCCTCTTACAAAAAGCATGAGTTGCTTAAGTCCTATTCTACCCCGGATCTTCACGGGTGGCCATGTAATCAATGAAGTCACAGAGCCTGACCACCTGATTCCTTTAGTTGCCTCTTACAAACTGCAAGGATAGCTGGGGACCTGTTTTTTTTCACGGAATCTGAACTGGCCGCAATGGAAACTGGTAAATACTATATCATATTTAATGAGACTTCAATGATGCTATTTCTGGCAGAGTATCTTGTAAGGTGAAAATCAGTTTGATTGCAAAAAAACACCTGCCTGATTGTTTGTATGTGGTTTTACACTACTTTAAAGTCTACGTCCCCTATAAATAGTAGACCTCTCCCAAAGATGGTAGTGACAATCATGCAGTTGAAATGGTACATCAGTCAGACTGCTCTTTTGAAAATATTGATAGTTCAAAGGCGTATCATTGCTCAGGTTTCACTCCATTTATTCCAGGGATTTCAGAGAGTTAATCAACCTATAAGTAGAATTTTCAAATAGCAGTCATAAATAGATATCTTAAAAAGTAATTTGGAATTTCTCAAAATTTGGGTACCTATAGGGCAAGCAACAACTCTGGTGCTGACAAACCATGCCTGAAACCAAGGATGATAATGAGGGAAAACGTGCCATCAAATCCTTGTACTGCTAAGGGATGCAACTCTGCAAAGTGAAATACAATGCCTCAGATGACAGGGCCACCCATCCCCTGCCTACAAGTACCTGCTGTTTACTCTGACATCCCCATCACTGGCCCCAGTTACCTTGAGTCTCTGTCCGGCTGCGTTGGTGTCCTTCTGTCGTTCAGACCCTGCCAGGTCCACCAGGTTCAGCTGCGACATCCTCACGTTCTGAACCCCTCCCTTTTGCTCCTAGAGGTGACAACACAGTTGTATGTCACATGGAAGTCAAAACAACTCAATCACAAATGGAAATAAGAACTTTCTCCTCGAACTAAAATCAATCATTCTACAATTTTTGGTTTTCATTATCTTTCAAACCTAAACCAGATTACAGGTACAGAAACTCACTATTATTCAGTGATATAACACATTTTTTTCTTTTGTTGTTGTTTAACGCCGCACTCAGCAATATTCCAGCTATATGGCGGCTGTCTGTCAATAATCAAATCTGGACCAGATAATCCAGTGATAGACATCATGAACATCGATCTTTGCAATTGGGATACGATGACATGCATTGACTAAGTCAGCAAACCTGACCACCTGATTCCATTAGTTGCCTCTTACGGCAAGCATGGGTTGCTGAAGAGCAATTCCAAACCGGACCTTCACTGGTCGATTTAACACATGATGGGTGCGGATCTGCCAGGTTAGGTACTTTGTTTAATAGGCATAATGTTTGATAATTGGATACAATGTGATTTTATTAAAACTTTAAAAAGTTTTCAGTATTGGTGTATCAAAATTATTTTTTTCATGATTTTCGTCTTGATTATAATTTAATAGTTTAATATATATTACAAATCCTTTGAAAACGCATATTCATTTTAAAAAATGGACATAAAAATCAAATTACATTGTTCTGAGTTTGAGGAAGGCATGAAATAATCAAATGCAACAATTACATCACATACAAATCTCATTCAAGGTGTTTGAATGTCAAATCTTAATATTTTTTACAGTTGTATACTTATCCTGCATTACTACGTCTAAGGATGCATTAAGGAGTAATGCAGGATAAGTAAAAAATTATTCTGATATCAAGCTGAAGTTGATTATTTCAATTGTGTGTCAGTATATAACAAAACACAGCTCATTCAAACAGTGAAAATATCCGGTACAGCAACAGCAAATTTGGTGATGCTTGATGACTACATGACCTGACTTATGACATTCAAACAGTCATCCTGAGTCTTGACACAAAGCTTGAAACCATTACAATATTTGACGTATCTCATACTCATTATTTGGCATTTCCTGCCCCTGATTTGGGCCGGGGCAACATGACATATATGTACAAATGCAGTCAGGTGTAAACAGATACTTATAAGTGAAGCCACCAGTGAGGTCTAGGTCTAGGGCTAGGATGGGTAACTGAGGTACCCGGGTCGGGTGGGTACTGAGTAGGACCCTGATACCCACAGGACTACTCGGACCAGTGGTTAGTCACGTGATATATTGTTTATTGACAAAAATTATCTAGAACTCTATTGTAACACTACAAGTCACTAATGTTCGCATTTCTTTCTGACTGTGCACCCATTCCTTCTGATTTTTCATATGGTTGAATAAAGATATAACTCAATTCAACTCCCCCCCACTCAATACTGTAAGTGCACAATGTGCTTATTACGACGAACACGGTAAACATATTTGCGTACAAACCTTGGATTCTATGGCGAGGGTAAACACAGCGTGGCTCCTCGAACTCTCTCTATTCATTGACGTCGCTGCCACCCTTCTGTTGATCCAGCCCGATGACAGCACCTGCATGTTAATCATGTTAACATACACCATCACTACCCACTAATATGTCATCAGCACATCTTAATATACCGTAACGCCATCACTAAACACTAATATGTCATCAGTACATCTTAATTGCCATAACACCGTCACTACACACTAATATGTCATCAGCACATCTTAATATACCGTAACGCCATCACTAAACACTAATATGTCATCAGCACATCTCAATATACCATAACGCCATCACTACACACTAATATGTCATCAGCACATCTTAATATACCGTAACGCCATCACTACACACTATTATGTCATCAGCACATCTTAATATACCATAACGCCATCACTACACACTAATATGTCATCAGCACATCTTAATATACACCATCACTACACACTAATATGTCATCAGAACATCTTAACATACACCATCACTACACACTAATATGTCATCAGCACATCTTAATATACCATAACGCCATCACTACACACTAATATGTCATCAGCACATCTTAATATACCGTAACGCCATCACTACACACTAATATGTCATCAGCACATCTTGATATACCGTAACGCCATCATTACACACTAATATGTCATCAGCACATCTTAATATACCATAACGCCATCACTACACACTAATATGTCATCAGCACATCTTAATATACCGTAACGCCATCACTACACACTAATATGTCATCAGCACATCTTAATATACCATAACGCCATCACTACACACTAATATGTCATCAGCACATCTTAATATACACCATCACTACACACTAATATGTCATCAGAACATCTTAACATACACCATCACTACACACTAATATGTCATCAGCACATCTTAATATACCATAACGCCATCACTACACACTAATATGTCATCAGCACATCTTAATATACCGTAACGCCATCACTACACACTAATATGTCATCAGCACATCTTGATATACCGTAACGCCATCATTACACACTAATATGTCATCAGCACATCTTAATATACCATAACGCCATCACTACACACTAATATGTCATCAGCACATCTTAATATACCGTAACGCCATCACTACACACTAATATGTCATCAGCACATCTTGATATACCGTAACGCCATCATTACACACTAATATGTCATCAGCACATCTTAATATACCGTAACGCCATCACTACACACTAATATGTCATCAGCACATCTTAATATACCGTAACGCCATCACTACACACAAATATGTCATCAGCACATCTTGATATACCGCAACGCCGTCACTACACACTAATATGTCATCAGCACATCTTAATATACCATAACGCCATCAGCACATAGATTCAACATGGTCGAGCTTTCCAAAACATTCATGGGATAAACAAGGTGACAGACTTGCTGAACATTGTAACCATGGTAACAGTGGCAGAGTTACTGGACTTACTATATGCTCAATAAACAAGAAAGGACTCACGACATATTCAACAAACAAGAGAGATCTTACGACATACTCAATAAACAAGAGAGAACTTACGACATACTCAATAAACAAGAAAGCACTTACTATATGCTCAACAAACAAAAAAAAGGACTTACTAAATACTCAATACACAAGAAAGGATTTACGACACACTCATTAAACAAGAAAGGACTTACTAAATACTCAATACACAAGAAAGGATTTCAACACACTCATTAAACAAGAAAGGACTTACTAAATACTCAATAAATAAGACAATACTTACTAAATACTCACTCAACAAGAAAGGACTAACTAAATACTCACTGAACATACAAGTCCTTGTAATACACTGCAGTGATAGGCACAGTGTCATTCAAAACCACAGATTGTGACCTTCATTCAGCCCCAACTCTGTTATGTATGTGAGGCCTACCTTGTCTTCCTCAATCAGAGGCTTTAGTGACATCACACAGCATTACACAATAGTCAGGATGGCAGTCTTTGTCTTCAATTGGTTATATAATTCTACAAGCTGGTGACAGACTTTGGCTGTTTTCGGAAGCCTGGTATTTGTACAATCATGTTTTGTTTGTTGTTTTAATGTTTTATTCCAGCTATACTACAGTGCCTGTAAACAATCAACTCTGGGCCAGACAAACCAGTGATTGATATTATGAGCATAGTCGAATATCTTCAGGGTATGATCATGATGATGGCACATAATTAACCAAATGAAAATAATAAAGAGCATGTAAGGCTGTTGAGAGAATTGCCATCTCAATCTGTAAATAATCAATCTGGACCAGACAATCCAGTGACTGATATCAGGCATGGATCCACATAATTGAGATACAATGACATTCAATCATCTAAGTCACATAGTCGCCTCTTACAGCCGGCACAGGTTGCTGGGATCAATACTTTAACCCAGACTCCCTGCTCGCATCTTCACTGTCCTAGCCCTAAGACCTGTGAAGATTCCAGGGTAGAATAGGTCTTCAGCAACCCATGCTTGCCGTAAAAGGTGACTATGCTTGTCATAAAAGGCGACTAACGGGATAGGGTGGTCAGGCTCGCTGACTTGGTTGATGCATGTCATCAATCCCAATCGCGTGGATCGGTGCTCATGATATTAATCACTGTATTGTCTGGTCCAGACTCGATTATTTACAGACCGCCGTCTTATAGCTGGAATATTGCTAAGTGCGGCGTTAAACAAAAAACCAACCAACCAACCTAGCCCTAATTTTGAAAATACACGAAGGTTCTCATTGATGTGGTTTCGGAGCTACCTACGTCATATGCTTCACTGGGACTTGCCACTGCCTGCTCGCTGATGCCGTCGACAAACACGCCTTTCTTGATGTTCTCACGAAGGTGAAGGCCTTCCGCTGAGGGGTCAAGGAGGTCGTACACACACTCCTGGTAGATCTCGAGGAACGAACATCGACACAGGAACTGCTTCCTGTCCCCATGCTGCAAGTGTAGGCAAAGAGGTATAACAGCTTTCACACATCACGTTCATCTACATCAATATAACAATGACAATTAGTTACACACACATCTCACACTGGTTCTGAAATATGTTCTTACATATCTAGATTTTTCTAGCTGTAGCTCAGTGATGTCAAATCTCTTGAAACTTAAAAAATCTACTACCTGCTTACAAACATCACGTTCCCTGAATTCACCGGATTATAGACCTTTCACTCTGCCGATGGCCATGAAGTCTTCCAACTGAATTTAAGTCTAAGATGAAGACACACCTATTGAACTAGGCTTTTGATTACTTGCCTTATGACATCATATGGCGGAAAATGTTTTGAGTCTATTACCCCGAACCTGGCTCTTAACATCATTTTCAGTTAAACTTAGTGTTATTGCCGGACTATTATTAGCTGAGCTTACTCGACTGAAGAGAATTTTACAGGACTTGGCCTTCGGACTCATGACTAAAGCTGCAGACTGAAAGACCATACAGGATGTATGAATGTTTGCGCTATACAAATGCATTTTCTATGATGATGATGATGATGATGAAGATGATGATGATAACGATGAGTGAGTGAGTGAGTGAGTTTGGTTTAACGCCGCTTTTAACAGTATTCCAGTCATATCACGGCATGTCAGCTAAATGTGGTAGGAAAGCCCAAAGTGATGCAGGTCTCAGATGTTTACCACTTCGGTGAAACCCACGAGCACGGGTATGGTGCTGACAAACCTAGAAACATAACCGGGGCGACCCGGGATTAAAACCCACAATCATAGGTTTCTGGCGTGTCCAAGGGACGCAACTCTGCACAGCGAATCGCGGCGCCTTAGACAACTGGGCCACCCGTGCCCCCTGATGATGATGATGATGATGATGATGATGATGATGATGATACAAACAGATAGCTTGTTAACATCAATAGTACTCTAGCAAGTAAACTTGACCTGGGTTATATACAATATATCCCAAAGTTAAATATTGTTGAAATCAATCAATATTTCTTCAAACTCTTATGATTTAGTTAACATATAAAATCCCACATGCTTTCAATTTTATTTCACTGTAGAAATGATGTCAATGAATCAGGGACTGAGAAGTATGCTTTATGGCATCTTGTTTGATGTTGGTGGAAAATGATAACGATTCATTAATGAACAGATAGACCAGACCCAGCTGGTACTGAGGCTCACCAGCTGTTGTTCCCGGTTGATGTGACTGAAGAGGTACTCGAAGCTTCTCGGAGTCACCCCGCGCAGCTCATGCTGAAAACTCTCCGAGTCCTCCGACGGCCCTGAAGTTTGGAAGTAAACATTAGAAACAATTAACTCCTTCAAACTACACTTGGGTTTAAAGGGAGACATTGTATAACTACAACTACGACTCAAGTCTCTTCCTGAGACTTCAAGTGAGTGAGTGAATGAGTGCATGTGTGGGTGAGTGAGTGAGTGCATGTGTGGGTGAGCGAGTGAGTGCATGTGTGGGTGAGCGAGTGAGTGCATGTGTTGGTGAGCGAGTGAGTGCATGTGTGGGTGAGCGAGTGAGTGCATGTGTTGGTGAGTGAGTGAGTGAGTGAGTGGGTGAGTGCATGTGTGGGTGAGTGAGTGAGTGCATGTGTGGATGAGTGAGTGAATGAGTGGGTGGGTGAGTGAGTGAGTGAGTGAGTGGGTGAGTGATTGAGTGAGTGCATGTGTGGGTTAGTGAGTGAGTGCATGTGTGGGTGAGTGAGTGAGTGAGAGTGAATGAGTGAGTGAGTGAGTGAGTGCATGTGTGGGTGAGTGAGTGAGTGCATGTGTGGGTGAGTGAGTGAGTGCATGTGTGGGTGAGTGAGTGAGTGCATGTGTTGGTGAATGAAGCTATATTTAACTTTTTCTAAGCTAGCATGTGTGGGTGAGTGAGTGAGTGAGTGCATGTGTGGGTGAGTGAGTGAGTGCATGTGTGGGTGAGTGAGTGGTAGTGTGAGTGAGTGAGTGAGTGAGTAAATGAGTGAGTGAGTGCATGTGTGGGTGAGTGAGTGAGGGAGTGAGTGCATGTGTGAGTGAGTGGGTGAGTGAGTGAGTTGGTGAGTGAGTGAGTGGGTGAGTGAGTGAGTGAGTGAGTGAGTGAGTGCATGTGTGGGTTAGTGAGTGAGTGCATGTGTGGGTGAGTGTGTGAGTGCATGTGTGGGTGAGTGAGTGAGTGCATGTGTGGGTGAGTGAGTGCATGTGTGGGTGAGTGGGTGAGTGAGTGAGTGCATGTGTTGGTGAGTGAGTGAGTGCATGTGTTGGTGAATGAAGCTATATTTAACTTTTTCTAAGCTAGCAGGGCACAATTTAAGGAACTTGATTTAACTTGCAGCAGGTGAATGTTGACATGAAAAGCTGGTTGCACCAGACAAAACCAAGTTGCACCCTGGTCTCATAAATTTACCAAAGTTGGAACAGAGATTCATTACCTCGTCTAAATCAGTAAAATCTCAGACCTCTGAAGACTGTGTCATGTGTCATGAATTACACATAACACAGGGATTCGTTACGTAGTATGGTCAGACAAAAAGTCAAATTCTTGGTGCATGTAGACAAAAATATTAGGTTGCATTTTTCAATAAAAGGCTGCACTGGTGCATGTTTCATATACATGCACTGGTGCATGTTTCATATACATGCACTGGTGCATGTTTCAAATACATGCACTGGTGCATGTTTCATATACATGCACTGGTGCATGTTTCATATATATATATATATATATGATACATGCACCAGTGCAGCCTTTCATTGATATATATATGAATTGTGTGTGTGTGTTGGGTTTCAAATACATGCACTGGTGCATGTTTCATATACATGCACTGGTGCATGTTTCATATATATATATATATATATGATACATGCACCAGTGCAGCCTTTCATTGATATATATATGAATTGTGTGTGTGTGTTGGGTTTTACGCCGCTTTTAACAGTATTCCAGTTATATCGCGGCATGTCAGCTTAATGTGGGAGGAAAGCTCGAAGTGATGCAGGTCTCAGACGTTTACCACTTCAGTGAAACCCACGAACACGGGTATGGTGCTGACAAACCGAGAAACATAATCGGGGCGAACCGGGATTCGAACCCACAATCATAGGTTTCTGGCGTGCCCAAGGGACCCAACTCTGCACAGTGAATCGCGGCGCCTTAGACGACTGGGCCATCCGTGCCCCCTTTGACATGAGGTTTTTAACTTTATTCACAACTGTGAGCACTACAATAGACATACCAATCCCTGTTATTGTCTACAGAATACCTGACACACCTCTGCTACAGTTATATACACACTACAGACATGGTCTCCCCACCTACCCAGCATGGTGAAGGTCTTGCCACTGCCAGTCTGCCCACTGGAAGAAGGAAGAAGGAAGAAGAGATGCAGGGTTAGAAATTATATGTTATTTAGAAGTGACAGCATCGGCATCGGATAGGATAAGTCTTAAAATTTGAAAATTTTCAAATAAATTGTATATTTATGCACTTATCCTACCTCACACTCTAAATGCCCACCCAAGCATCCCTGCATCACAGTTACACCAGCCACTACACTCTAGATTGAGAATGAGGGTGCTGGATATGTCAGGTGATCAGATCGCAGGGATCGTGTCGCACGGGATTGCAGTGGTGCGTGACCCATGATCACAGTGGTGACATAGTGATGTATTGGATGTGTTGGGGGGAGTTGTTTTTTGAAGCTGGAAACGTTGTTTCAGGACGTTTCCACACCAGGATCGAAGAATAAGAAGAATTGCATAGTGTGAGATAGGACAAGTTTAAAAAATCTAAAAATTGAGCAAGACACTTGTAATGGAAGTGATCACATGTGTTCATATGAATGAGAGTTAGATTTGGCTCACTTCACTACAAGCACATTCGGTTATACACACAACATGAAAAAGTATGGATTGTGGGGTTAGTGTAGGTTTTCTGAGCCCTGGAGGTATAGAGGATGTCAAAACGCCTGGCTATAGAGACTTCCATGTAGGGAACAAGTCTTTGACTCAAGTTTGATTTTCTGTAGTCCATGTTGTCTCAACAATTTCGTCATGTTCATCATGTTCGATTCTATCTCTTTGATCGAAATATTGCCATTTCACTTATTTTAGCTGACTTACCTGATCATGTCCGATGTTCAACAGGGCAAAAAGAAGGGCTAATTGTAAAACATGTTTCATTTTTCAAAAACTTTAACATTTCCAAAGATACTTAAGAAAAGTCAGAGCGTATTATACACGAGAAAATTTTTTCAAGGATTTAATGGCCCATAATTAGGGCCGCGTATCATACATGAGTGCGTTTTTTCACAAATATAAACGGTCCTTTCCTACATTTTCACCAGTAAACTCTGACTTGGAGTGCAGCTGGACAGGTCAGCATCACTGTACAGATTGGATACTCACTAGGCAAAGATTGTTCCATTGTACCCGTTGAGACAGCCATCAATGATCCCCTTGCCCACTGCACAGAATACTGCTTCCTGAAATCAGATACATTCTAAGTTTAGTTCAATTCTCAGATGATATGTAACTGATGAAGTCATCTGAACATAACATCACCAACTACATGCCACGTCATGGGACAGTAGGTATCATCTTCCTGGGGCAAGGAAGTTGAATGACTGAAAATGTCAAAAAATCCCAAACATTTCTTACAATTAACTTGCTAACAGAAACACATGTATAACAAATGTATAAAAACAGCATGCATAAATACCCAACGAAGCGTTTTCAGCATGCGTACACAGGAGCTTATTTCCGAAACACAATTACTAGCAAATTAACTTTCCGAGTCAAGCCTATATATTTAGAGCACTTATCATGGGGAGATACATCTAAATCATTATTGTATTTGTTTTAAATCTTAAAATGCTCACACTTTTGGGGAAATACACAATAGAGTGATGAATAGATGACTGAAAGGTATTGGTTACCTAATGAAAAATGTAATGACCCAATTAATATAGAAACCCTAGAGTAAAAGTAAAAACTCAGTTGCTCAAAAAGTTATCTGGAGCTCTGTATCAACACTCATTGATAAAAGTTTAAAACACCTTGGCAAAACTTTGATCAACTTGTGATAATACATTTTGGTGGGAGAGTGAGATTCTCCATATATAGGCGGACCCAGTCAACAAGATGGCATTGTCTTGAGTCTGGTTTGAATGACACAAGGCTGAACATAGCCATCCAGTGACATGACACAGTTCCTTCACGACTGAAACAAGCAGCCAGATGTCCAGTGCTCAACTTGCCTTGCTGCACATCTCATATACAACTAGAACACCTAGCAGCATGGTCACTTCCTCAAATCAGGGAAACATATTTGCCAGCTAAAAGTCTTTTGGTTTGACTAAGGATACCACGGGCATGCTTGTACAATGGCACAAACTTGAACATAAATGTTTGCCGAAGTCGCAGTCAGAGAAAACTTGAACATAAATGTACGCCGAAATCACATACAGAGGAAACTTGAACGTATATGTATGCTGAAGTTGCAGTCGGAGAAAACTTGAACGTATATGTATGCCGAAATCACAGTCAGAGGAAACTTGAACGTATATGTATGCTGAAGTTGCAGTCGGAGAAAACTTGAACGTATATGTATGCCGAAATCACATTCAGAGAAAACTTGAACATAAATGTATGCCGAAATCACATTCAGCGGAAACTTGAACGTATATGTATGCCGAAGTCGCGGTCAGAGAAAACTTGAACGTATATGTATGCCGAAATCACATTCAGCTGAAACTTGAACGTATATGTATGCCAAAGTCGCAGTCAGAGAAAACTTGAACGTATATGTATGCTGAAGTTGCAGTCGGAGAAAACTTGAACGTATATGTATGCCGAAATCACAGTCAGAGGAAACTTGAACGTATATGTATGCTGAAGTTGCAGTCGGAGAAAACTTGAACGTATATGTATGCCGAAATCACAGTCAGAGGAAACTTGAACGTATATGTATGCTGAAGTTGCAGTCGGAGAAAACTTGAACGTATATGTATGCCGAAATCACAGTCAGAGGAAACTTGAACGTATATGTATGCTGAAGTTGCAGTCGGAGAAAACTTGAACGTATATGTATGCCGAAATCACATTCAGAGAAAACTTGAACATAAATGTATGCCGAAATCACATTCAGCGGAAACTTGAACGTATATGTATGCCGAGGTCGCGGTCAGAGAAAACTTGAACGTATATGTATGCCGAAATTACATTCAGAGAAAACTTGTACATAAATGTATGCCGAAATCACATTCAGCGGAAACTTGAACGTATATGTATGCCAAAGTCGCAGTCAGAGAAAACTTGAACATATATGTTCGCTGAAATCACATTCAGAGGAAGAGCTTCAATAGGTTGCTAATACCAAGCTTCTGAGCCAGAGATATTCTGTACTATGTTAATGATAAGAGCGATAGAGACGTCATTTTCGAAACAAAGCTATGGCAGAGAATGAGTCCAGGGTCTTCATAACAGAATGGAGAATATTAGATGAATAATTGAGACAGCATACCTGCGTAATGTTGATATCCGCAACTTTGTCGAAGGAGAATACTTTAGGTTCAGGCTTGGCCCGCACTGTGACCGAGTTCCGTTGGTCGTCCACCTCAATGGCCTTTTGTGCTCCCAGCTCATTATCTCCCTTGTCTGGAGGTCGCACACGTACAAATACCTTGATGGAGTCGCCTTCACTGATGAAATGACAACAAATATGATGTTCTGTTATGTGAGTCACGAGGTCATCTGTATCATCGTAATTCATTACTTGTGTTCTAGGAACATTCTCTGTTGGGTCGGACAATAAATGAAATCAAAGAAATCAATGAATATTTTCAGTTTCATGGCATATTAAATTTATGTCATACATGTAGATTTGAGAAAAAGTAATCCTTCAACTTCAGACTCTTGGGCTAATGGCTGTGTCTAGCCCTGCTGAACTAGTGCATTGAAGCAATTTCTAAAACAATTTTCAAAACAATTTGTATTGTTAAAACAGAGGTTACCATGTTTACCAAATAAAAAAATATAAAAATTTGACTGTTACCATGGTTACACAAAATATTTATGAAAAATACCTGGAATCGTGGCCGCCTTTATCTGAAAAAATAAATAAAATCATGAATTTCAATTAAATTAGCTCAGTGAGACGTGGACTTCAGGGTAAAATGTCATTTTACACTCTATGACTGACATGTATGTGATTTGCCACACATTTGGGTAAATCAATGAAAATTACATAATCTAACCAGTAGGGATGAAACGACACAGCAAGGTCACGTTACGATACGCATCACGATATGCATCTTTACTTCAAATCGCGTGGAAACATCTTGACTAAATATTTCAGACAGGTTCAAAAGGAAAAGCTGGCTGTAGACACATGTTAGTAGCAGCTACTTTTAGAAGTGAACATTATTACAACACATTTTGCAATTTTTGACAGACAAAAATGCTCGGTCATTAAACGAGCAGTGATGTATTTCAGCAAGTGTATCATCTTCTACCATTAAAGAAAAAATGTATTGTGTATCGTATCGGCGCACGAAATCTCACGATGTACCAGTGCACCAATGTATCGTTTCGCTTCTACTAACCATGCTAACTGTCTTTGTTTCATAATGTAGCCACACAAAGTTAAACAATGTAAATGATAAAGGTATCATCTGGGCTGAAAATGTCCCCATCCTGATCATAATGCTAACTGCTTACACCCGAGAGGGGTAGGGTAGGATTGTGGTTAAAGAGTTTGGTCGTAATGCCGGCCTCGATTCCACACATGGGTAAAATGTAATGGTGGGACTATACACAGATGCATCGGTGGATCGCGATTCTTTACTTCTTGATACAAGTATCAATCACAGTCACACACTAAGTAAAAATTAACGATTTTGACCTTAAATGTTTGCTTTAATAACTGTTCCACTAAACACTGATCAGTAGTGCAAGTTAATAGTAAAAACGAATATTTTCATTTGTTGTGCCATACTTGACACTCCTCACTGTAAATCATCAGTGGGCCAGGTATTTGGTCATCCTGTCTATGAAAAAGATGGCTTGCGCCACAGATAAGAGCACATGCAATTATCGTGATACATATCTGATCGTGAGCAAGGTATCGTGATACGTATTGGATCGCACAGTTGGTGTATCGTCCAAGCCCTAGTAATGTGTCCCTGCACGATATTACTGGAATATTACATGTGGCATAAAACTCACTCACCCATTCACACATTTGCAATGTTGTGCCCAGAAACTGAACAAGTGGGGACAGGGACCCCTTCAGCATAAATCCATGGGGTCATTTTCAAAACCAATGGGGACACACTTTGAGGGATATCATTAACTTAAAACCCCATGGTATGCAGGTTATTGATGCAGAATCACTGTCCACAAGTAACGCTAGCGATACACAGAATTTTTGCATGGCATCCGATGTCTTATATAATTGGCCTCAATAATTTGTTTGTGATCACTGCCGTTAGCATGTCTCTTCAAAGTACTTGTTATAAAATTATAATGTAGCTCTATCACTGAATTAGATTTCACATGATTCATACAAAGCTGACATATCATAGTAGTTCTACCTATTTCTATTTTAGAGACACCGCAGCTGGGATCGTTCACACAAAGATTCAGTTCCAAAGAGGAGATATGGTAAATGAAAAGTTAATGACGGCCCGATGCCAGACAAGGTGCCACAACTTAAGCAAACACACATTATAACTTTTCTTCGTGACCCATGAAGATCCAGGGTAGAACAGGTTTACTGTAACCCATGCTTGCCGTAAAAGGCAACTATGCTTGTCGTAAGAGGTGACTAACGGGATTGGGTAGTCAGGCTCGCTGACTTGGTTGATGCATGTCATCGTATCCCAATTGCATGGATCAATCGCTGGATTGTCTGGTCCTGATTTGATCATGGGGCAGATAGTTTTCGGTGAGTTCCCCTTATTGTGTCTGCCATGCTTTATCATGATTTGAGTTAAAATGGAAAATTTGAGACCAATATTGACAAAGCCGTTTGCACACAAATAGAGCACACATTACCAAAATGGTGGAAGGGTATCTAGCCTTGGATTTAGTTGGTTGGTTTGTTGTTTAACGCCGCACTTAGCAATATTCCAGCTATATGACGGCGGTCTGTAAATAATCGAGTCTGGACCAGACAATTCAGTGATTGGCATCATGGGCATCGATCCACACAATTGGGACAAATGACATGCATCAACCAAGTCAGCGAGCCTGACCACCTGTTCCTGTTAGTCGCCTCTTACGACAAGCATGGGTTGCTGAAGACCTATTCTACCCCGGATCTTAATGGGTCTTCTAGCCTTGGAGGAAAACATGTAACAAATTGTTTCTTCCAGTAGTATACTCTGTCACATTATCAACACGTTTCTAAAATACGTTTCTTATATTTCACTTATCCCAACTTAAATGTCTAATCCTAGATCATGAAGATACAAACATCAGAACATGGAATGGAAAATTATTTTAAGTCATGATATGGATCATATAGGGCTGGCTATCGATACAGATCATAGAGACTGATAATCGTTAACAAAATATCAATCAGCTATTGATAAATATTGGGGAAGTAACTTAAGCAAACACGCAAAAAAGAGTCAGAAAGAAATCAACATATTTCACTCCACTGGTGGGGCGGTCGGGTAGCCTAGTGGTTAAAGCTCGCCACGCTGAAGACCCGGGTTCGATTAGCGGCGTAAAACCATACTCACTCACTCACTCCACTGGTGAGTGGTGGCACATTGATTCAGGGATTACTTTGTAGACCTTTGAGATATAACAAAAACAGTTACTTTCAATCTTCAGCAATTGACGTTATTGACAATAACAAGTCTGTTTCTGTAAATCTAAACTTAATTTCATCCAAATAGATTTTGTTACATTTAATCGATGACACAACTTTCATATCGATAATCGTTAATATTTCTTTCCATTGACGATAATTCCAATTACCGGAATCAATCTTTTTTGCCAGGCTGCGTATCATATGTATAGCAAAAAGCCTTTTAAACAAATGCAGTGATAATGATCAATAAACTACTGACCTAGTGTGTTATGGACATTTGCTTCAAAAAGAAATTAGAAGGGGGGTGTGTAAATCCATCTTGTTTTTATAATTAGTTATTTTGTCATATAAAATGACAAGGGGGAACTTTGGATAAGTCATATGACAATTTTGATGAACTTTATAATATTTACAGTATCGATACATAGTTTCTGTGGTAGCGTCATATTAAAATTTGGTATTTACTCTGATAAACTAACCACTGCATATAATGTTTACAATCCAACTGATTCTATGAGTAGGAAAGATACTAACAGAGTAGCGATGGGGTCCGGCAGTCAAGACATCTGGACCCTACATCACGTGATTGAAATAAAGGAATGTGTTGACAAGAATACACAGCAACATAGCACGCCCACATTGTCAAGCTTGCAGAATATTGTTTTACGCCGCGACCAGCAATATTCCAGCGACATTATTTAGGCGGTTTGTAAACAGAGTGAAACCATTGGTTGTTACAGCATCAGCCAAGCCGTCCGGGTACGATGGCACAATCATCAAGGTTACACACAATGTGACAGCCAGATTATCAGTTCAGTCGCCTCCTTCGACAAGCATGGGATGCTGGGTACTTATCCGGACTCAGAGCCCCCGTGGGCGTAGCAGCAAATGGACCAGCTGGGTGTCACTGAACACCGGACTGATAGTAACAGTGTTGCTGTCACCAGGCATGGTATTTCCAATTTGCAAATCTAAGCTGCTGAGATGTGTTTAATGGGGAATGAAAATAGCCTGTAACCATTTGATGAACAAACCTGACATAATGAATAGTCAAAACAGTCAATCTTCTACTCTGTGTTGTCAGTGCGGTACCAAATGGCGGACTTTTCGAATTTAGCGCCCCCTGCGAGATATCGCGAGACTCTCAATTAGAAACCTATTTTCCTACATCATATGAATGCTTCTTGCAGAGGACGCCAATCAGTCTTAGTAACCGTCTAAATTGTACATTTAAATGCCAGCATCTTTATATCACTATTACAAACAGGCAGTACAAAAATATCTACACCTGTGTTATCTTACCGTTGATATGAATTGGGTCAGCTTCTTTAATGATGTATATCATATTGGTTAGGGAAATAGCAGCAAGTATAAGCTTCGTGAACGGAGGGCGCTTATCTAAAAATAGCAACCACCACAAGTGGAAATCCCCTAATTTGCATATCGGGAAAGGTATTCACATACGGTTAATTAACCGTGACAATCAAGTAACAACACACAAATTTATTCTTTGCACTTTATTCTGAGATTTGTTACGACATATTTATTTATTGTGAAGAAATATTCCTGAAAGTTGAGTTGATCCTAAATCTTAAATAAGCGAATCACGTGCGAAGCCAGATCTATTTATAGACATAAACAAAGGGGATCGCTGTATTCAAGTGACGTATGTTGGAGCAATCAGCTGACCAGACGTCGACATATAAATGCGATGTGGCTTTGTGCGTGTCTCACTAGAGGCGGCAACAATACCTTAGTACAGACATTTTCAGATAAGGCAAATTTTCCTCGCTCAGCTGGAAAATCCTCCAGGATGAAAATCGAGAACAATATTCTGACATGGGCACATAAGATGTGGAATTTCATGTTAATGAACCAGAAAATAAGCAAGGTGAGTGCCGACCTTAAACACAACCATACAGGTTTCACATTTTAGCCATAACGGTCAAATTAAAAAATGAATAGCACGGCGTTGAATTATAAATTAATTTTAGTATGGAAATTGTATTTTAAAAACCTTTCTTTTAAATTAATATCCTCAAGATTAAAAAAAGACACGCTAACATATAATATTAATTTATCAATGTTAGTATAATAGTGTATTTCAACTTCTTTATATCCACATAATTCCGAAGTTAATGCAAGTCATATAATAATGCAAGTCCAATACAGCATTGTGTACGCGTCTGTTTCTATATGTTTGTCGATAACGATATAATGTGCTTGCGACACCACAGATGAGCCACTACCTCATATTTAATTACAGGAATGTGATACACGCCTGTCTGTCATGTTATGTCATGTTAATATAAAGGGCATCTTCGTCCCAGAACCATCCAACCGTTCCATTTCTGTAATTAAAAAGGATATCATTATTTATTTTTAAATATGTATAACCCTATCCTTTCACGTGCTATTTATTCGTTTGATGTGTTAGACTGCATGCCAAATAGATGTTGCTCCAGCACATTCGTCTCAAACACGAGGAAGGAGATGGGACTTTTAAAAATATATTTTGAAAACAATAAGATGACAAAGGACGCCCAGGGTTTAAAGTGACGCGCCGATGCCCGAGAAAAAAATCTTTCTTTTAGCCCTTTACATATATTTCTTTATGTTTGAGATGTAGTTCTGTATACTAAGATGAAATACGTATCTCAGCGTTAGAAATTGTCACTAGTCCTGTAGTCCTTACCAAACTGCCAAATAGTAAAGGTATCCGCAGGACAAGTAGAAATTGGCCCATTTTAAGGGTTTTGCTATATGTTATCATTATAAGGACTAGTGGACAAAAACTGTTAGTTTCTAACCCTGTATCTCTTTATACTACGATAGTAGATGAGGTCGGTGGAAAGTTAAACACGTTTACTGATTAAAACACTAATATTTGTTTATTATTTAACGCCGCACTCAGATACTGATATTTTAATTCGTATGGTTCAGTATGGGACGAATACAATATTTAGTCAAACGCCATATACATACAAATTTTTTATTGACGTTTAATCACATACTGATGTGGTTTATAGAGCAAACTGCATGCGGTGCATGTCCGTCACCATGGTGACACTGTTTCAGTCCATCATTAGATGTATAAATTTCACCTTAAACGTCACATAGGGATGAATATGTTTTTTATTGACAAATCTGTTTAGTTGGACAATGGGTGCAACAACTGACTGATCAATACAGCTCATGTGACAATCACAAGGTTTACACTTTATTGAACTGCCGGTCATGTGTGGTGCTTCCGTTTATAGGGTGATGTCATCCTCGGACTGGGCAACAACGACATACGTACAGCCCAGCACGCTGCGCACTTGTTCAAGGAAGGTCTCGCGGACTGGCTCATGTTCTCCGGGAGGGATGGGACATTGACGACAGGTAAAAATAAATAAACTGATATTTGTCTGCAAAGTGTTTAAATGTGAATGGCATTTCGCTGCATGTGCAGAGCGATGCCTCTTTGTGTAGCGATAATTATCCCAGATTCGGCCGATTATGACCCCTGGCCGATTATGTCTCCTGTCGTAACTGCGTTTTTGGGTAAACTCAGCCCTACTACAGTTACCTACGTTATTGTCGTTCCTTGGCTTCATAGGCAAAGTAAGTCTTGTCAGAATCTTAGTCAAGGCGTGTTTGGTCTATCGACTCTTACTCCGAACTGTCTCAATCCACATTCATGTACCGGCCCTTGCATACACCAGGAGTAAACACAAGACATAGGTTATACTCACATACTTTTAATAACCCTTCAGTCCATCAAAGACAACTTCCACAGAAGACAGGCTAGACTCGTCATAGACTGGACAAACAGAGTGATATCGATCTGCTTCAGTCACTGCCAGACACGCGCCCCTCAGCTAGTGTTGAACGTATCTTTTTAAAGGAGTCGTGTCTAACTTTTCTTTGTCACATGTAGTGAGTGAGTTGGGTTTAAGGTCGCTTTTAACAGTATTTCAGTTATATCACGGCGTGTCAGTTTAATGTGGGAGGAAAGCCCGAAGTGATGCAGGTCTCAGACGTTTACCATTTCGGTGAAACCCACGAGCACGGGTATGGTGCTGGCAAACCAAAAATATAATCGGGGCGAACCCGGATTCGAACCCACAATCAAAGGTTTCTAGCGTGCCCAAGGGACGCAACTCTGCACAGCGAATCGCGGCGCTTTGGACGACTAGACTACTACTAGATACTAGATACAACTACACAATAAGTTAAAGCATTACACCTGTTTTAAATCATTCATTCTGACTGAAAAATATCTTTTGGATATAAATGTTAAGAAATTCCGCACTATCCCGTTTCAGGTGTAGTTCTCATGACCTTCTAATAGAGAAAGGTAGACATTTAGCGATACCAAGGGAAAACAGATTGTGTAAATATTGTACTTGCCAAGAGATAGAAGATGAATACCATTTTTTGCTAGTCTGTCCATTGTATGCAAATATCAGAAAAGAATACATACATACATATTTTTATCTGAATCCTAGAATAGACAAAATTTATATTCTCATGTCATCTCAAAATGAAACAGTAACAAAATATCTTTCATTGATATAAACCATGCAATGAACATCAGATCCTCTGCATTATAGATGTGATATTTTGTTACGATATAAGTAATTCCTATTGTACCCATCGCTACTGTATGTATATATGTACTATAGGCCTATGGCCTTTTCAGTACTTGAAATAAAGATTGATTGACTGACGGCTAGACCACCCGTGCCCCCTTGTCATAACAATGTCTCAATTTGATTCGTTAAAAGTTAGATCTGACCATGAACTCATATGTGTCGTAATCGGAAAAATACCGAAGCCTACGTGGCCAATTGACCATCTTTCTATTGATTTTATGGCTCACTCCGGATTCCACAAATGAAAAGTATCTCACCTCTCTGCTGATTCATGGACTAATCGACGATAACATGGAACAAATAAAATGATAAACATGAAATGTCCAGAATACTCTTCTGATAAATGTGAAATGTCCTTTCTCTATTAATTCTTTCCTAGATTACAGTTCTGTCACGAACTTAATATGCATAATACAACCACATCATTGCAGTTATGAACGATTTTATTTGGTACAATTTTGTTACCATTTTCGAATGTTTTGAGACGCATTTTAACCTTATAAAACTCCTGCCGATTATGACTCCTGGCCGATTATGACTTCTGTCCGATTATGACTCCTGGCCGATTATCGATTATGACTCCTGACCGATTATCGATTATGACTCCTGGCCGATTATGACTCCTGCTGAGTATGACTCCTGGCCGATTATGACTCCTACCTATTATGACTCCTGGCCGATTATGACTCCTGGTCGATTATGACTCCTGGTCGATTATGACTCCTGGTCGATAATGACTCCTGGCCGATTATGACTCAGCACCATATCCCAAAATATACTGCCGGGCAAAAGAAAGTATACACTTGAAAACTCGATTTGAAAACATTTTTTTTACGAAGGTTATCAAAACGTTACGAGGCCGAAAACAGTCGCCGAATCACTGCAAAAATCTTGTATATTCTTTTTTCAGATGTCAATTATTTTTTATGACTCCCTTAGATATGTGTAATATATTTTATGACCCTCCCCAAGAGATTGTCATATTCGTCGGTGACCCTCGATTAATTCCCTGGAATGGCTAAAGTACTAGTCCCTTACATCAAGCGTGTCAACTTGATGTGGGAGGAAAGCCCAAAGTGATGCAGGTAGTGGGTAAGGAACCCGAAAGTTCTTGAAAAACATAATTATGCTTCAGACTATTGATAAAAGAAAAAGTTGCCTTCCGATTTTGTATGCCAGCCCACTGATTTACCATGCCGCAGTTACCCTGAATACCCCACTCACAGTATACCAATCTCATTAAAATCAGATCTTAGTTCTCGCTACCGCTTAACAAAGATCTAAGGACATCCCATTAGGGGTCACGTCAAAACGAACTCTCTTCCGACCAATCAGAGCATCGCTTACCAGATCATGAAAGTGACAGTCGGAATGTGATTTCTTATCATGCAGCCTGCGAAAACTTTAAAACGGGGTATTCCGAACGATAGTTACGAACTTAACGACTGAACCTATACAATCTAGACCATATATTAGCCATTCGAGAATGTTCATTTGTTCAGGTTTCAAATTTTTAAGCGTGAATTTGTCAAAATATGTTTCGAAGCGTAGTCGCCAATTTGAAATATGTGCCGTAAAGCCTTCTGATTGGCTAATGTCGGCTTCTTGTCAGGAATTCCATTGGTCCGTCAGAGTTTGCGAAAGGTCGGTCTGACGTGACCCGTAATGGGATGTCCTCAGATCTTAGTTTAGCGGCAGCGAGAACTAAGATCTGATTTTAATGAGATTGACAGTATACCGACTCTGAGCCGACCAGCCCTTGTAAATGCCGAGCGCCATACAGGGTAACAACAAGTACCATCTTTTAACGTCTTTTAGTTAGAATTGGTCGGGATCGAACCCCGGACCTTCCGCTCTCCGGGCGGATGCTCTACCACTAGACCACGGAGACGGCCGCAGGTGGAACATGATTCCATCGGAGGTAGACCCGTGAAGATCCGGGGTAGAATAGGTCTTCAGCAACCCATGCTTGCCGTAAAAGGTGACTATGCTTGTCGTAAAAGGCGACTAACAGGATCGGGTGGTCAGGCTCGCTGACTTGGTTGATGCATGCCATCGACCCCAATTGCGTGGATCGATGCGCATGATATCAGTCACTGGATTGTCTGGTCCAGACTCGATTATTTTACAGACCGCCGTCATATAGCTGGAATATTGCTGAGTGCGGCGTAAAAACAACAAACCAACCAACCAACAACCATCGGAGGTAATATCTCTGCATAATGCGGTGTATGAAGGTAAAGGTAGACGTTGATATAATGGGTTTGATTTTTTAAATTTCTGCCTCCTCAACCTTGTGTACGTGTTTTCAGGGAAATGGGACCGACCGGAGGCAGAAGTGTTCCGTGACGTGGCGGTGAGAGCTGGGGTCCCAGAGAACAAGATCATCCTGGAGATCGAGGCCACAAACACAGGCGAGAATGTTGCGTTTTCTCACACAGTCCTTGAATCTCTCAACATCAAGCCCAAGAAAATCATTCTGGTGACAACTCCTTATCATGAACGTAGGGCTTATGCCACTTTCATGAAACAGTTTCAGGGAGCAGCGTCAATGGACGTAATGGTGACGTCACCGGAAATAACGCTCCAGGCATATCCAAATAAGGAAGTCGGGTCTTTAAATGACGTCATCGGTGTGATAATGGGATGTATGCAGAGATGTAGGTTATACCCCGAGAAGGGCTTCCAGATCCCTCAGGATATACCCAATGATGTATGGGAGGCCTACGAGTCGCTGAAAGACCTTGGGTGTTTTAACAACAATCTCATCTGACGTCGCCATGACTCTCTTGATATGCGACGTCATATATGACCATTATTTTCGTTTTGTACATTTTTTATAGATACACTTATGTCTTACTTAGAAGGG
Source organism: Haliotis rufescens (assembly GCF_023055435.1). Classification (NCBI taxonomy): domain Eukaryota; kingdom Metazoa; phylum Mollusca; class Gastropoda; order Lepetellida; family Haliotidae; genus Haliotis; species Haliotis rufescens. The sequence continues at coordinate 3,303,927 of NW_025964002.1, read as the reverse complement.
TTTTGGGGTCGCCTGTAATAAAGCGATCTCGTTTCTATGGTTACGTTAACGTCAGGTGTGATGGCCACTCGCGGCGTTCCACGAGGTGATATTTCGATACGACATTAAACCCATCTCACGCACTCACTCGACGGGATATTACTTCAACACTACAATGCACACTCGGTTAGTAGATTCACGTCTTTTTTTCTTTGTGAAACCACAAATGTGTTGGAAGAGCAGATGGTACAGACATTACATACACTCCTCGTTACTTGCTTACTTGGGGGGCACGGGTGGCCCAGTCGTCTAAGGCGCCACAATTCGCTGTGCAGAGTTGCGTCCCTTGGGCACGCCAGAAACCTATGATTGTGGGTTCGAATCCCAGTTCGCCCCGATTATGATTCTAGGTTTGTCAGCACCATACCGTGCTCGTTGGTTTCACCGAAGTGGTAAACGTGTGAGACCTGCATCACTTTGGGCTTTCCTCCCACATTAAGCTGACACGCCGCGATATAACTGGAATACTGTTAAAAGCGGCGTTAAACTCACTCACTCACTTGCTTACTTATAAGATGTATACTCAGTAACTCGTAAAGACCCTGAACGTGATGTTGGATAGATAGAATGTAAACTAAACAGTGGACCCGTGGAGATCCGGGGTAGAATAGGTCTTAAGCAACCCATGCTTGCCGTAAAAGGCGACTATGCTTGTCGAGAGAGGCGACTAACGGGATCGGGTGGTCAGACTCGCTGACTTGGTTGATGCATGTCATCGTATCCCGATTGCATGGATCGATGCTCGTGATGGCAATCACTGGACTGTCTGGTCCAGACTCGATTATTTACAGACCGCCGTCATATAGCTGGAATACTGCTGAGTGCGGCAAACAAACAAACAAACAAACGTTTTTCTTATGAACACTTGATTGATAATTGGTTCTTTCATTAAGTTGTTCACCGAGTCTTACAACGATTGCTGGCAGCTGACAGCACTTCACGCTGGTGCTCGCCAGTCGCTACTGAATTTACTGGACCATATCAATAATTGAATTGGAACGATGTCCTCTGTGAATTGACGTTTGACGTCTGTGTTATAATTTATTTCGTCAGCAAAAATGTTCGAAACACATCGACGTTTATGTTGAATATCTATGTGTAATATGCTATTTATTCGTGACTGTGATATAATCTGTTATACATACTTGGAAAAGTTCGTGGCTGTTATGCTCACAATGCTGTATGTCTTTGTGTACATGTGTTTGTTTTGAACGTAGTTTTGTTTTATTAGTTGTATTGCGACCAGTCGGTTGAGAGTAAGTAAGGATAAGATTTACAGATGAACAACTTCTTTATTACAATTATAAGAGCGACGTTTCGATGTAGGTTCTAACACCGTTATCAAGCAAGTTAAAACCCACACCGAAACGTCGCTCTTAATTGTAATAAAGAAGTTGTTCATTCATAATTCTTATTCTTACTTAATACTCCAACTTCTAAATGCCTATCAAAGAAGTTACGGTTGAGCGTATGTTGGTTTTGGCAGTTTATTTGGAACCCCACAGAAACACGAAAGGGTGTTTTGAGAACAAACGTATATAATATACAATGATATTCTTGTTCTGTTTAGTTGTTATGTAACGCTGACCTCGGCAATATTCTAGTATTCCAGCTGTTCATGGGTGTCGTGCTCATGGACCACCGTTGGTGGTTGGGAGAAATAAAGTGATTTTTATTCCAAGCATTTGATGTCAATTATTGATTGGTCTTATATAGCTGATTGATATTATTCAGAATTTATAACAATACGAATGTTCACGAATAACATTTTGAAGTTTTACTTTGTAGTGTGTGTTGTTTGGAGTGAGTGAGTGAGTGACTTGGGTTTAACGCCGCCTTTAACAGTATTCCAGTTATATCACGGCGTGTCAGCTTAATGTGGGAGGAAAGCCCGAAGTGATGCAGGTCTCACACGTTTACCACTTCGGTGAAACTAACGATCACGGGTATGGTGCTGACAAACCTAGAAACATAATCGGGGCGAAATTGTGTGTTGTTTAGAACGCCTCACTTAGCAGTATTCGTCCCATGTCGTCATGATGACACACAATCAACCAATTGTCTGGGCCTGACCACCCGATCCACTAAGTCGCCTTGTACGACAAGCAAGGGTTCCCCCCTTCTCTCTTCAAAATACCCCGTGGACCACACGAGGGTGACGTCATGACTAATAGTTCAGGAAGCTGTTCAACAGTTCCATGTCGGATATGGAACGGTCGGGTAACCTAGGGGTTAAAGTGTTCGCTCGTCACGCCGAAGACCCGGGTTCGATTCCCCACATGGGTACAATGTGTGAAGCCCGTTTCTGGTGTCCCCCGCCGTCCTATTGCTGGAATATTGCTAATAGCGGCGTAAAACCATACTCACTCACTCTATGTCGGATATCAATCTAGATTCCTTAAGTTTTGGAGTAAGCTATGCTCTGGAAATGAATACAGATAATGATACGGAGCATATCATAGACATGCACGGGTGTGGTGATGACAAACCGATCGTCAATATGGGATTCGAACCCACGGTAAGCGGAGCATGTCTTAGATCACCGTACCACCTGTCACCCGGTTGTGATATCTTAAGATGAGACGAACACGTCACACAAGCCGAATAGTCAATAACGCTTCATTGAACGTATAGTAAAAGATAATTCCAGCCAAGAAAATACCAACATATGAATCTATGATGAAGTCCCCTTTGAGCCCCCGAGATCTATATTGTTTTAAACGTTTGAAAAACATTGGAGAGTCATTATGAAAGATATTTACATATGAATGAAAAAGGATTTGATACTTTTCAATTTGTACTTTCGGACACTAAATGCATAGATATAACAAAATGTGTCACAGTAGCTAATTGTAGAAGTTTTCGGATAACTTTCTCCCCAATATCTAGATATGAACACGTCCCTGGCCTTGGCTGATTTTCTCAGGAAATGTGGCTATACACAGTATTGTTACGTGTCAATTCCCAAACTGAAACAACATTTTAATCCAGAATTTTGTACGTAAAGGAAATTTGTGTGAAACCAACAAACAACCAACAAATGGTATACACTCAACAAATGTAATACAGTTTCACTGGGTTTACAAATCAATACAAATTACTGTTCAGCAATTACTATGGACGTAAACGATAGAGTGGTAGTACAATATTCAATGGCAGTATTAAATATGGTGACAGTGGTCAGTATCAAATACAAAAATACAGTGTTTATAGCAAAAGTCAGTGATAATAGTACATTCACCAAGCGACAACTGGGGTAAAGCTTCCAAGATGACCTTAACAGGGAATCCGGGATGATGAATGATCCTCACACGAAAGCTGGTCTTGATGTATGAATAATGTGAGAGATACGAGAGACACACCCTTGTTCCCTTATATAAGTCTAACTAGCTACTGGAAATTTCCACACAGTTCCATCACAACACAGAATAAACTACATGTTTCCTTAAAACACTATCACAGTCCACGGTGTCCTGGAAGTTTACACATTACACTAGCATCTAAATATAGTAACTGCCTCAAAACTGCCTACACTAAACAGTAATACACTCCTGACAACTAATCACTGCCCAAATACAATGCAATGAGCTTCAAATCTCAAAAGAAACAATGTCAGTTATAAAAAAATACAATCATTGTTCAACAATAAAATACACTGCCATATAATAGTACAAACATAAGGTTAATAATTCTGTTCCGAACTTGCGCATTGTTAGATTGCAATAATTCAATTCTTGATCATGTCTTGATCAAAGGACAACTAGGAAAAAATGTAAGTCATTTGAAAATGCCCGATAATTTTCATAACTATAATGTAAGTTTTTTAGTGATAACTTCAAAATTTAACATTTCCAGTAGACCAATAAGAACCCCCGACATTCCTCGTCTATCAGTTGCACAATGAGGTTCTTCGTAATTAGGCAGGCTATTTGTTCTGTTAACGTGCAACTATAATTGTTATTGCCTGACAATGGACTATACCCAGGAGCAGTGGGGAAATACCACACGTCATGTTTAGAATTATACACGGAAATAATACATCACCAATGAATCATAAAAAAGTTTGTCTATTTATAGAGATGAGTGATGTTTAGGTGCAGCACGTGATGGACTAATCGGACAAAATGAACGAACAACAAAAACATACATTTTCAACTCGGCCAAAGAACCATCTATCACGATGAAGGTTCAAAATGAGGTTGTCCAATTAGTGACGTAGTTGTTGCATTTTCTGCTTTTGAGTCATACAATACACAATTTAAGTTAAGTTTGTATTTACTGGTCCCCAGCAACCAATACAGGTCGTTGTTTGTTTGTTTGTTTGTTTGCCGCACTCAGCCGTATTCCAGCTATATGACGGCGGTCTGTATATAATCGAATCTGGACCAGACAATCCAGTGATCGACATCATGAGCATCGATCCACGCAATTGGGATACGATGACATGCATCAGCCAAGTCAGCGAGCCTGAAGACCTGATCCCGTCGCCTCTTGACAAGCATAGTCGCCCTTTATTGCAAGCATGGATTGCTGGAGACCTATTCTACCCCGGATCTTCACGGGTCCTACGTCACGTCAAGGATTGATGTTCATGATATTATTCACTGGATTCTCTGGGCTAGACTCGATTTTTAACAGACAGCCGTCATATTGCCTAGAGCGGCGTTACACAATTTCAAATAATTCAATAAACGGCATCAAACCATCGCATACGACAGGAAGCTTGTTAATTTGACCCACAACTAATGTCATCGGCTACTTTCAGCTAAAGTCAACTGCTTCTGAAGTTACCGGTTACGAAACATTTCAGGTGAAAAGTGCCTGCAGTGCACGTGTTCGGATCTCTGTGAGGAGTGCCTGCAGTGCACGTGTTCGGATCCCTGTGAGAAGTGCCTGCAGTGCATGTGTTCGGATCCCTGTGAGAAGTACCTGCAGTGCATGTGTTCGGATCCTTGTGAGAAGTGCCTGCAGTGCATGTGTTCGGATCCCTGTGAGAAGTGCCTGCAGTGCACGTTTTCGGATCCCTGTGAGAAGTGCCTGCAGTGCGTGTGTTCGGATCCCTGTGAGGAGTGCCTTCAGTGCGATGAATTCAGAGCATGGGTAAAAGTTGTCGTGAGGATCCTGAGTACCATTCACCGCATTGATTGCGCTCCTTGCAGCATGCAGTGCGCTAACAGACTTGTTCGAGGAGGACGAGTAAGACTTGTTCGAGGAGGGAGGACGAGTACAAGTGCTTCCATATAACCTGAAAAACAAATGCGTTCACTGGTACCAGGTAGTTGGTTCTTACACAATGACCAGTTGAGCCCTTTTGCAACAAAGCAAAAACATTAAAAACACACTTTAACCATCGGTTGTTGAATTGCAAATACAGGAAATAAAGTTATTGTTATACCTTCAGAAATTCAACTCGGTAATGGAACTCTTCCATCTTCGGGACTATTCCTTGTAATCTGGACCTTAGCGTAGATCCATCTCCTAGTGCATGATTGACTTGTTTCTGCCTCTCAAAGGTGTGGTAGTCCCCTCCACTGAGTATATTCTGTGATGGAGAACGTTTGGTGAGGTCCTAACTGTGGCCAGGAACGAACTGGTGAAGACATTCTTTTATGTCGGTCAACTGGTCATTGTATTTTTCATTTTTTGTAGAACTCCGAGTGGTATCTGAAATAAATCTCCAGGGTATAAGTTTCTGAAACAATCATTCATTAATGTATTTTGATAATAGTTTGTTATCGTGCGTAGGTTATAATAGAAACATACTTGTAACAAATGTATACTTGTTTTTAATATGAATAATCCGAGCCTACTGTAGGGTGCTTGTAACTAAATAAAAGTAAATAGAAAATGTGCACCATTTGCATTTTTGGCTTGTCTCCTCATTAAATCATATATTCTTTAGCTTATGCGCATATATAATGTAACATATGGCACTTCTATTAACCAAAGTAATAACAAAACATTAAACGTTTCATGGTGTATGGCATATGTCACTTATATGATTTCTTTTTCATCTGAAAATGTCAAAAATAATATGTCGCATTTGAGGGTATGTCAGTTCAAGGAATGAATGAAGAGAGATACTTGACTCGAGAACATCACAACACATTTCACCATTTACCTAAGACATTGGTCTTGTCTACTATACAAAATATCGACAATAATAACGTGTCATTAATGAAAGAAATGTTTGATGTTATTGTCGCACAATTCGTGTAATCAATCAAATCAATTTGTATCGTTATATGTAGAAGAGCAATAACACATGTAATATATTTTCTCAAACATTATCTGGAAGGCAGAGCGTCTGGTGTATGCTGTGATTACTTTCAGATATCAAACGATAGTCTGATATGTTCAACGTTGTACAGTTGTTTATCAGAGTGTAATCCACGTGACTACACACAATGTACTTTAACATATACCAGAACAGTCTTAATTGTCTTAAATCATGTACAGTATGCTGCAGTGTGTATTTAGTTAACAAAACTGATGTAGTTCTTAACGATTTATTCATCGGACCATATTATGAGATATTTCATCAACTTTGCGTAATCTACCTGACATCATTTTTCGTAAGTAAAAGTTTGACGAGTTTTAAAAGTTTTTATTATCATTTGCAAAGAGTTGGTCCGTTCAATTTACAAAATCTGGACCGGCAACTTTCTAACTTTTTGCCCGTGCCTCTGTCTCGCTATGGTTTTTGTGTGAACACTGACGTTGCAAGCAGTCGCTCGAGGGGGTGTAGTATTGAGGCATAAGCAAGTGGGTGAGGGTGAGTATGTATGATTTTACGCCACTATTAGCACTATTCCAGCACTATCACGGCGGGGGTCACCAGAAATTGGTTTCACACATTGAACCCATGTGGGGAATCGAACCCGGCCCTTCGGCGTGACGAGCGATCGTTTTAACTACGTTTAGAGGTTTTGGGCTTCTGCCGCGATCCAATCTGATTAAAATCAGATCTAAGTTCTCGCTACCGCTAAACAAAGATCTGAGGACATCCCATTACGGGTCACGTCAGACCGACCTTGCGCGAACTTTGACCGACCAATGGAATGACCAATCAGAAGGCAGCTTTCTCGTGCTTTACGGCACAAATTGCAAATTGGCGACTACGCTTCGAAACATATTTTGACAAATTCTCGATTACAAATTTGGAACAAACAAACATTCTGGAATGGCTAATAGATGGTCTAGATTGTAAGGATTCAGTTATTAAACCCGTAACTATCGTTCGGAATACCCCATGTTAAAATTTTCGAGATTGCATGATTAGAAATCACATTCCGACTGTCACTTTCATAATCTGGTAGGCGACGCACTGATTGGTCGGATGAAAGGTCGGTCTGACGTGACCCCTAATGGGATGTCCTCAGATCTTTGTTTAGCGGTAGCGAGAACTAAGGTCTGATTTAAATGAGATTGGCCGCGATCCAGACATCGTCCAAAAGAGTTTTAGCCCTGTTATATAACAAACAATAGTTTGCAAAAGAAGGGACAAAACCATTTACACATCATGAGAAATGTCTGTTAAAAGAGGAGACTCTTTCACGATTCCGACTATATCATAGGCATGTGTTTTTGAATCACTATCAAAAAGTGATCATACCAGATGTTCGCGAAAAGCGTGTCCTGCCTCACCGGTAGCACCCGTCACAAACAAACCAATGGTCGCCAAACGCCATTTAAGTTGTTTTTCAATATGCTTATAACGAACTCAAAGGGACCACTTATTTTAGTTCGTTATAACCGTTGTTCGTTATACTCATATGCACAGCATATACTCAGGAAATGGCCGGGACAAAAACAGTTCGTTATATCCGCCAGTTCGTAATGAAGGTGTTCGTTATAAACGTAGCTTACTGTATTTGCCATGGTGACCATATATACAGCCTGAAGCTCTTTAACAAATGCTGATGCTAATGCCATACAGATATTTTTTATGAATAATTAAAGTAAAACCTTATCATCTAGCATCGTTGGCACATTGAAGTCACACAATGAAAGTATAAAATGGGCCCGACTGGAAGCAGAAGTGTTTCATGACGTCATTGTGAGAGTTTTGGGCCAGAGAATGAGAAACAAATTCCTGTGCATAACTGAATATTGGAGGCTCCCGTGATGAGCAATGATGCCTCCCTACCCCATTACGCTCCCATCACCGAATGCAGAACGTTGAACAACGCACGCGTAAACGTAACGTTCCATCTGACGTAACGATAACCACGTTGACGGCCATCACTGCATCTGTAAAGGGGACAAGCCTCCTGTAGCTTGAACCTCAGATGTTGTCTTGGCAATGTAAATTGATGTACAACTGGACGTCGTGGTCGGGTGTTACGCTCTCGTCCTCGATTCCCCTCAGTCCTTGCACTTATCAGACGTAAGACAGGGATGGCGGAGAGTTGCAGTTTGACGTCACTCGTGGGTGTCCCGAACGTGTCGCCAGTTTTGGGGTACGGACCCCAGAGTGACATATGGTGTTACGATGAACATCAAATCTCATAACGTGTTTATGTTGTGACTGTCAGATATTCCGCTCACGGGGAATCTCTATAGCGCCCATGCTGTGACTCTCCTCCACCCCGACCCCCTCGGATAGACACCGCCACGGGTCGAATTCTATACCCTTAACTCGGGTAGATAGCCGTCACTGATCGGAGACCAAACTCGGGTAGACCCTGCCACGTTTCAAAACCTGCTCCTCAACGTCGAGAACGGATCGACGTCGCACATCCCAACCCCGGGTTGACACCCCCCGCCACAGGTCTCAGACCGTGAACCAGATTCGGGTGGACACCCGCCCACGACTGGTAGACACCCGCCCTTGTCGGAGACTGTTCAACAAACTGTAGTAGACTCCACGACGGGTAGACACCCGCCCTTGTCGGAGACTGTTTATCAAACTGTAGTAGACTCCACGACGGGTAGACATCCGCCCTTGTCGGAGACTGTTCATCAAACTGTAGTAGACTCCACGACTGGTAGACACCCGCCCTTGTCGGAGACTGTTTATCGAACTGTAGTAGACTCCAAGACGGGTAGACACCCGCCCTTGTCGGAGACTGTTTATCAAACTGTAGTAGACACCACGACTGGTAGACACCCGCCCTTGTCGGAGACTGTTCATCAAACTGTAGTAGACTCCACGACTGGTAGACACCCGCCCTTGTCGGAGACTGTTTATCAAACTGTAGTGGACTCCACGACTGGTAGACACCCGCCCTTGTTAGCACCACACACACACACACACACACACACACGCGACCCCCGATCCCTCTAGACGTGTTCGGGTAGGGGTCATATCAGTTTGTTGTCCTCGAGGTTCAAGTTGAACATGTGTCATTTTGTTCAACACAGTTACCACCCTACGTTTGTGTGATAGCATCATAAAATGACTCGGCACAACACGGGTTGCTGGGTCATTAAACGAACACTGACCACGTTTCCTATGTAGGTCAAGTCACACACAGCTATAATTCTATAGTTGTAAATCCGTGCTCTGAATTCAAACTATAATCCCGTCATGAGTGTGGTTCGTTAGCCCCTTTTCCAAATATACACCAACTGGCCTCATCGGACGTTGTGAATGTTATCCGAAAATGAGACTATTTAATATTTGGAGAAATAGCACAATGCCTATTACGTACTAAAACGTGAAACCAACGGTGAATGTGTCCAGCTATATCACGACGGCCTCTAAACAATCGATGTTAACGATATTCCATTATGAAAAAGTTTTATTCATTTGCAATTTATTCAATTAATTTTTTTCATTATTTACACAAGCACAAAACATGTATTTCGGTCAGATCCTCCCCGCCCAGTACCAAATTTCCTTCATAAATTAAAAAAAAGCAGCTCCCCATCCACTACTTTCCTACGCGTTTCCATTAATAATCTTGGCCAATATTAGGAGAGGACAAGTCAATTGCATCAGTCAGCCTCTATTCGGGTATACCGGCCTCGTTATGGGTAGGGGCGTGGGCACACAGCATATGCCGCAGTGTCAAGGCCAGAAGATCCGTCCCGTGCAGTGTCACTGGGGCAGGGTCTGTGACTGACGCCATCATGTCTACCGGAAGATTCCTCCACTTCGCCTATGCCAGCAACATGCTGAAGGAACGCATGCTCTGCTACAACCCTATGGCGTTAAAGATATTTAGGGGTCCTGCCAAGTTGGAGGTAAGAACAGAGGTCTATGAAATCAGATGATACGTTGTATGTTACGACATACATAAAACTATGCGTGTTTTGCGAGGGGGATGCTTTTTGCTTGTTTAAGAAACATTGAAACTTGTTTTGTATAACATATATGTTTTAATATTAACTCCTAGAAAGAACAACTTGTAAAGCTTGGATAATTTACGAAATACTGGGTGAGTAAATTTGGTTTAACGCCGCTTTGAACAGTATTCCAGTTATACCAGGTCGTGTCATCTTGGTAGGAAAGCTTGAAGTGATACAGGTCTCAAACGGTAAATATACCACTTTGATGAAACCCACGAGCATGGGTATGGTTGTGACAAACCAAGAAACATAAACAGTGCGATTCTTGGACCGAACTCTGCTCCAAAGAATTACAGCGCCTGTGATCATTGGTGTACCCGCTTTCCCACTGAAAGAATAACTGAGTTATTGAATGACTAGACTCACTTTGTGGGTTTTTTGTTTGTTTGTTTGTTTTTGTGTTTTGTTTTGTTTTGTTTGTTGATGTTTTGTTATGTTTTGGGGGGCTTTTTTGGTTTTTGTGGGGAGGGGAGAGGCTTTGATTTTGTATGGAGACTTGATATTTATTCAGCAACAGCTGCAAAACCAGATATTTCATTTGATTATTATAAATTTATGAGTCTAAATTGTTTTTTTGCATTGGACATCAATGCATTGTTTGTGGCTGACAATTTCTTTGAAACAGTCTTAAGCATATTTTGTTCAAGCATTTTCGGGGACTATCTATTTTGTTTTGATAAAATGATCCGAGCCCACATTTTATAAGTTCCCGTGATTCCAGAATTACCGTCTGGCATTTTGCCGTGATTGGCCGTTACCAGGAGTCTGGCAAGGACCAACAGCTAATCTCCGGAAGTCACCAGGCAGCCATGTTTGGGGGGTGATCTGGGAACTGGAAGACAATGTGAAGGCCGAATTGGATAGGTAATCTGGACGTCTGAAGTTTCATTGAATATTCCTTGAACTTCTATTGGGTGACATTCCGTAATAAAATAGGATCTACTGTATATGTTTATTTTTCATCACCGTAAATCTTCACGACAATTAAACTAGCCAGACTTTTGAAACAGAAATGTTCACTTGTATAACACATGGAGGGTACTGTGACGATACAGGAAGATGGTTTGAAACAATCATGGACGGGCTCAAAGGTGGCTCGGCAACGCCCGTCCCAGTACCACAGCTGCTGCTAATTGGTTAATTCAAACATAGGATGTTGTTACAGAATATATTGACATCTGTGTCAGTCACCAATGGCAACTATTGCCATAAAGTCTACACATTTATGAATGTGTCCTCTTAAACAACCGGCTGTTGTAAACATGACGTCATTCTTTGCAGTTTCCCGTGGCAAGGGCTTTGACTGACAATAAAAGTCCAGTTTCCGCCTCATGGCTCGATCGTAGTGGAAGCAGTGGCTATTACGAGTTATGTCCCTCCTATTGACCTATCAGATTCCACCTTTCATATCACCTGCCTTTGCTTCAAACAACATGGCGGCGCCCGGCCAAGACGATCTGATCGATAGTCAAGACCTCTTTTGTAATAAAACGAGTCTTTCCTCGCATAGTGCCTAAACTCATCTGAGCACCTTCATAAACAAACCCATGAAAATCGTTGAAAGCCATGTTGTTCACGAACCGGATGTCGATTTCGTTACGCGATTTTGATTGGATTATGCATAGACTCGTTAGTCCAGCCAAAGTGTAATTCCGGAAGCACAGCCTAGTTCGGCAAGGGTGGAAACTGTATCTTTATGCAAACGCAGGATTCGGGGGTCTATTCAGGACTGAGCAGGGTGGTACGCGGGACACACATATAATTGTATTTAGTCCGCAGAATCAACATTTAAAGCAAATTAATGGTGTACACAACCGTCTCAACGTTTCCTTTGTAACATTTGATTTTTTCGATACCATGCGTGTGTGTGTGTGTGGGGGGGGGGGGGGGGGGGGGGGGGGGGGGACTTCAAATCACTTTTCTCAATGCTATTGAATATTATATTTATTAGTATTCAGGATTCATGGTGAGCAATGAGACTCTGAGGGAAACATTAGATAGTATTCGAGATTCATCATTATTGATGAGCACCGTATATCACAGAAAACATATACTCTTTTTTATAAACTTAATATGATAACTGTCGCAAGAGCTCATCCTGAAACGTGTGTTTGTAACTTTCTCACATGTTGGCTTTTTCGTATTATCGCTGCAGTCAAGAAAATACTCACCAAGGACTCGACCTGGAGGTGACTGACCTTCAGGGTAACAAGTTCATATGCTACGGCTTTGCTATGCGTGAAGGTCAAGGTCAGGAGGAGCTCCCTTCACCGCAGTATAAGGACGTAATAGTGCGTGGAGCTCAACAGAGCAACGTTCCGGAGGAGTACATTCAAACTCTGAAGGGTCTGCAAGACAACGGCTTTAGCGGTCGTGTTGCCGTGTATGAAGACGTCCTGGCGATACTGAAAAGGCAGCCTTGACAATAACGTGGAAGTCGACACAGTGTTACTGTGGCATATATTCCCGTCGAGGTCATATTTAGATGGTAACAGTGAAATGGACTATATTGGGCACAGCTTGTTACTAGGATTGACGGATACTATATAAAGTTAATTCACCTAATTTTTCAGATCAATATATATTGTATATTATTATAGATATATGTCACATTATCTCAAGCCCAATAATTTCCAAGTGTTGTTCTAAAGTTGCCTTGTATTTTACAATACAATTACAACAGTAAGTATACTGCTTCTTGTATTCTGTTATAGACACATGTTAGGAGACTTGAAAGCGGTATTCCACTGTGTGAGTGTGTATATGAAGAACCGGGACTTAGAATTACTAGACTCTATATCACAACTGGGTCGCTTCTCTCAGGCACTGCTAAACGCGGTTATTTAGTAAATTTTGTTTATTTTTGTTTCTGAAACTTAGTACGAATGACATGTATTTTAACGGCATTACTACTAGCCTTTGTTTTCGCTTCATTCACACATTGCATCTTTTAGCCTTTGGTGTGCGTTTCCTCAGTATGGATACTTAATAAAGGACATCTACTCTACGAAAACACTCGTCTAATAATCTATTTTTTTTTTTAAAAAGTCTGAATACAGAGCACCGGGAACAAGTACGCGATGTCTGCAGTAACTGGTGGCGGCTTGCTCTACTTACCTGCATTTATATACAGGTCTCCCACAGGCTAACAGGAATATGAATCCTGCATAATGACAAGAATTAGTAAAAAATACATTCCATGTCAGAAACTAGCAGGATCAGTCAAGTGAATGTAATAATGTTAATGTGTTCATTCAGGCGTATATCGAATGAGTTAAAAGTGATGTGCATAGACAAAACTTCTAACTGTGTTTGAAAGTCGGTGAAAGGAACACAATTAACAACTCACATCCACCGTGTGTGAGGCCATTGCTGAATGAACCTTCAGAGTATGTAGGCTAAACTGTATGATCGTCGGAACATGCGACTTGGAACTCATACAAAGTAAATGTCATTTTTATAATTACTTATATCCCTATTTTATACCTCGAAAGGTGTATACACAATTTTAGAATAAATATGTTCCTCAATAGGTGAGGTGTCATGAACGTACGTATGCCCATATCGCTTTACTGTAACATCGTTGTATATTGTTTGGTTACAACATATATATTTTTTGATAGGCATCACTTAGAAGTTCACCGATGACAAAGTAGACACAATTTTTGGATAACAACTTCTTTAATACTGTAAAGGCAACGCTTCGGTATAGATCCTTATACCGTTGTCAAGGATCTATACCTAAACGTCGCCTATACAGTATTAAAGAAGTTGTAATACATACATTATGTCTACTTTAAGATATAAATTACCAAATGAACCTGATTTTTGTATCCCCGAGTGTTCAAGTTGTCATTTACGATCACGAGGCGTGTTTTCTTGTCGTCGCAAATGTCCCCCCCCCCCCCCCCCCCCGCCCCCCACCAAACTATCCACCAACTCCTCCATATGGGTTGACCTCTTGGGCGCATCTACGTGCCACCCTCCCTCCATACACACTGGCTCTTTCATGAACCCGATGCAGAGGAAGCGACGCTCGACCGTGTAGAGTATGCCCTATGCCAGTGACGTCGCTGCCAACGTCATACAGGTCGTGCCCATTGCACTCCATGTCTTACGGAAGGTACCGTTCTACGGAAGGGACGATGGGCTCTGACACCAGCACCGCGTTGACGTCGAATAATGGGGTGGCCCAACGCCGTTGCAGCCGTTGGCGTCGCCTTAACGAACCTGTTGCGGAAGTGGATCGAATGGATATGGCGGTATAAAAGGATGCTTCTGAATTAGTTTTGAGACGCCCCCCTTGTCTGCCTACCGTTCTCTCCTAACAAAAATAAATCGGTCACAACGACTTACGGCCCCACCAGAGCAGCCTTTTCCCCATGATTTTGTACCCAAGCGAAGCAAAGGTCGCTCTCGTGACATCCCCCCATGGTGAGATGTTATCAGTGAAGTGGGCTATATTGTACACAGATTGGAGTATTAACGGATTCCACACTAACTGTATTTGCAGAAATGTGAAAGCATTATTACCGAATTGAATACTTCACTACAAGAGTTTGAAATATATTTATGTAAATTTCCTTGGGCGAAGAAAATTTATAAATTTGCATGCCTAAGAAAGTTGTGTATTACTTAGGATATCAAGGTCTATTGACCTGTATTAACACAAGGTAACCAGACAAGATTACACCATGCAAAATAAATCTGTCCTCGTTGAAGGAAAGCAAAACGGTTAGGTTAATATCACATTTTGGTGATAAGCGAAACTATGGTTATAAGTTAAAGCACACCGTTATTCCATAGAACACATCTACACAAACCGGGCTAAAGTCTCCGTCTACAAGTAGTGCTCAACACAGAGTGTTATATCTATGTTTCATGAACTATGTATTTGTAATGATACGTATACTGTACTGGGTGTTAAACATAATAGGTTTGTCCATGTTACTGTTCAGTCTCAGGAACAGTCAACACCACTTCTTATGTAGCAACAAATTTGTTATTGCCACGTCCTTGTGCGCTAGTACATTCCATTTGGTACTGCGGTAGTAGTCATAAGTTAATATATTTTGCTGCTATTAATATATTATCAATTTATCACGAAGCTATGCTGTTATACAACTATGCATACATCACGGATCGGTTTTAGAGATACTTTTAGGAACATACCAAGTTTCATGCTATATTAGGGGAAGGTGTTGATTGCTTGATCTGTTATACCAGGCATGAAACCATGATCGTAACAGAACCCTTACAACATGGTATATGTTCTCGATGTCAATACTCTCTGTTATTAAGTCATGTTCCAACGTGTTTATGATTACGTTATATCTATGACCGATATAGATAGGAGATTTTGAAAAATAGGAGTAAAAATCTAGATGAAGGTCAAATAGGTGAAGGAGTGGGTGGGTTAGCCTGGTGGTTATAGTGTTCGCTCGTCACCCCGAAGACCTGGGATCGATTCCCCACACAGGTACAATGTGTGAAGCCCATTTCTGATGTCCCCCGCAACTGTCGACCAAAAGAAAGTCTTCACCCTTATTTGAACGTTGCTGAAAATAAAACAAACAAGAAATGGTTATTCAGTTGGAATGTATTTGAGACGGGTTCCATGGTTATATCTTGGGCTTAATGAGTGTGGGGTCTCCGCGACAGTTCTGAACCTAATAACGTTTAGTAACATTTGGTAACTTTTGCTAACGTTGGTAATTGTTTGGTCAAATGCACTTTGAAGTGTCTACTTTCTTTTCCTCCAGTTTACATGTATAAAGGACAATCATTTGCTTTATATTTCATACATCATGCTTTATATTTCATACATCATGCTTCATACATCATACATCATGCTCCATACGTCATACACCATGCTTCATACCTCATGCTTCATACGTCATACATCATGCTTCATACGTCATACATAATGCTTCATCATCATGCTTCATACATCATACACCATGCTTCATACGTCACACATCATGCTCCATACGTCAAACATCATGCTTTATACGTCATACATCATGGTTCATACGTCATACATAATGCTCCATACGTCATACATCATGCTTCATACGTCACGCATCATGCTCCATACATCATACATCATGCTTCATACGTCATACATCATGCATCATACGTCTTACACCATGCTTCATACGTCATACATCATGCTTCATACGTCATACATCATGCTTCATACGCCATGCTTCATACGTCATACACCATCCTTCATACGTCACACATCATGCTCCATACGTCATACATCATGCTTCATACGTCATACATCATGCTCCATACGTCATACACCATGTTTCATACGTCACACATCATGCTCCATACATCAAACATCATTCTTCATACGTCATACATCATACTTCATATGTCATACACCATGCTTCATACCTCATACATCATGCTTCATACGTCATACGTCATGCTTCATACATCGTACACCATCCTTCATACGTCACACATCATGCTCCATACGTCATACATCATGCTTCATACATCATGGTTCATACGTCATACATCATGCTTCATGCGTCTTACATCATGCTTCATACGTCACACATCATGCTTCATGCGTCATACATCATGCTTCATACGTCATACATCATGCTACATCCGTCATACACAATGCTTCATACGTCATCAGCCATACTTCATACATCATATACTATCCTTCATACGTCACACATCATGCTCCATACGTCATACATCATGCTTCATACGTCATACATCATGCTTCATACGTCATACATCATGCTACGTACGTCATACATAATGCTTCATACGTCATACATCATGCTTCATACGTCATACATCATGCTAAATACGTCATACACAATGCTTCATACGTCATACATCATGCTTCATATATCATACACCATCCTTCATACGTCACACATCATCCTCCATAAGTCATACACCATGTTTCATACGTCATACATCATGGTTCACACGTCATACATCATGCTCCATACGTCATACTCCATGCTTCATACGTCATGCTCCATACATCATACATCATGCTTCATACGTCATACATCATGCTTCATACGTCATACTACATCCTTTATAAATCATACACCATCCTTCATACGTCACACATCATGCTCAATACGTCATACATCATGCTTCATACGTCATACATCATGCTTTTTACGTCATACACCATGCTTCATATGACATGCTTCAAACGTCATACATCATACTTCATACGTCACACATCATGCTCCATACGTCATACATCATGATTCATACGTCATACATCATGCTTCATACGTCATACACCATGCTTCATACGACATGCTTCAAACGTCATACATCATACTTCATACGTCACACATCATTCTCCATACGTCTTACACCATGCTTCATACGTCATACATCATGGTTCATATGTCATACATCATGCTCCATACGTCATACACAATGCTTCATACGTCACACATCATGCTCCATACATCATACATCATGCTTCATACGTCATACATCATGCTTCATACGTCATACGTCATGCTTCATACATCATTCACCATCCTTCATACGTCACACATCATGCTCCATACGTCATACATCATGCTTTTTACGTCATACACCATGCTTCATATGACATGTGTCAAACGTGATACATCATACTTCATACGTCACACATCATGCTCCGTGCGTCATACATCATGATTCATACGTCATACATCATGCTTTATACGTCATACACCATGCTTCATACGACATGCTTCAAACGTCATATATCATGATTCATACGTCATACATCATGCTTTTTACGTCATACACCATGCTTCATACGATATGCTTCAAACGTCATACATCATACTTCATACGTCACACATCATGCTCCATACGTCAAACATCATGCTTCATACTTCATACATCATGCTTCATACGTCATA
The DNA here is from genome assembly GCF_023055435.1 of Haliotis rufescens. Lineage (NCBI taxonomy): Eukaryota > Metazoa > Mollusca > Gastropoda > Lepetellida > Haliotidae > Haliotis > Haliotis rufescens. Next base: position 3,285,676 of record NW_025964002.1, on the reverse strand, counting down.
CATCATGCTAAATACGTCATACACAATGCTTCATACGTCACACATCATGCTCCATACATCATACATCATGCTTCATACGTCATACATCATGCATCATACGTCATACACCATGCTTCATACCTCATATATCATGCTTCATACGTCATACATCATACTACATACGTCATACACAATGCTTCATACGTCATATATCATGCTTCATACGTCATACATCATGCTTCATAGGTCATACATCATACTACATACGTCATACACAATGCTTCAAACATCATGCTTCATACGTCATACATCATGCTTCATACGTCATCCATCATGATTCATACGTCATACACCATGCTTCATACGTCATACACCATGCTTTATACGTCATACACCATGCTTCATACGACATGCTTCAAACGTCATACATCATACTTCTTACGTCATACATCATTCTCCATACGTCTTACACCATGCTTCATACGTCATACATCACGGTTCATATGTCATACATCATGCTCCATACGTCATACACCATGCTTCATACGTCATACATCATGCTCCATACATCATACATCATGCTTCATACGTCATACATCATGCTTCATACGTCATACGTCATGCTTCATACATCATACACCATCCTTCATACGTCACACATCATGCTCCATACGTAATACATCAAGCTTTTTACGTCATGCACCATGCTTCATATGACATGCGTCAAACGTCATACATCATACTTCATACGTCACACATCATGCTCCATACGTCATACATCATGATTCATACGTCATACATCATGCTTTATACGTCATACATCATGCTTCATACGACATGCTTCAAACGTCATACATCATACTTCATACGTCACACATCATGCTCCATACGTCATACACCATGCTTCATACGTCACACATCATGCTCCATACATCATACATCATGCTTCATACGTCATACATCATGCATTATACGTCATACACGATGCTTCATACGTCATATATCATGCTTCATACGTCATACATCATGCTTCACAGGTCATACATCATACTACATACGTCATACACAATGCTTCATACATCATGCTTCATACGTCATACATCATGCTTCATACGCCATCCATCATGATTCATACGTCATACACCATGCTTCATACGTCATACACCATGCTTCATACGTCATACATCATGCTTTATACGTCATACACCATGCTTCATACGTCATACACCATGCTTCATACGTCATACATCATGCTTCATACGTCATACATCATGCTTCTTACGTCATACATCGTGCTTTATACGTCATACATCATGCTTCATACGACATGCTTTGAACGTCATACATCATGCTCCATACATCATACACCATGCTTCATACGTCATACATCATGCTTCATACGTCATACATCATGCTTCATACGTTATACACCATGCTTCATACGTCATACACCATGCTTCATACGTCATACACCATGCTCCATACGTCATACACCATGCTTCATACGTCATACATCATGCTTCATACGTCATACACCATGCTTCATACGTCATACACCATGCTTCATACGTCATACACCATGCTTTATACGTCATACATCATGCTTCATACGTCATACATCATGCTTCATACGTCATACATCATGCTTCATACGTCATACACCATGCTTCATACGATATGCTTCAAACGTCATACATCATACTTCATACGTCATACACCATGCTTCATACGTCATACACCATGCTGCATACGTCATACATCATACTTCATACGTCATACATCATGCTTCATACGTCATACACCATGCTTCATACGTCATACACCATGCTTCATACGTCATACACCATGCTTTATACGTCATACATCATGCTTCATACGTCATACATCATGCTTCATACGTCATACATCATGCTTTATACGTCATACACCATGCTTCATACGACATGCTTCAAACGTCATACATCATACTTCATACGTCATACACCATGCTTCATACGTCATACATCATGCTTCATACGTCATACATCATGCTTCATACGTCATACATCATACTTTATACGTCATAGACCATACTTCATACGACATGCTTCAAACGTCATACATCATACTTCATACGTCACACATCATGCTCCATACATCTTACACCATGCTTCATACGTCATACATCATGCTTCATACGTCATACACCATGCTCCATACGTCATACACCATGCTCCATACGTCATACACCATGCTCCATACGTCGTACACCATGCTCCATACGTCATACATCTTGCTCCATACTTCATACTTCATGCTCCATACGTCATACACCATGCTCCATACGTCATACACCATGCTCCACACGTCATTCACCATGCTCCAGACGCCACACATCATGTTCCATACTTTTTACTTCATTTTTGATACTTCTTGCTTCATGTTTCATACTTCTTACTTCATGTTTAACACTTCTTACTTCAAGTTTGATACTTCTTACTTCATGTTTGATACTTCTTCCTTCATGTTTCATACTTCTTACTCCATGTTTAATACTTTTTACTCATGGTTAATACTTCTTACTTCAAGTTTGATACTTCTTACTTCATGTTTGATACTTCTTACTTCATGTTTCCTACTTCTTATCTTTTTTTATTCTTCTTACCCCATTCTCATTACTTCTTACTTCATGTTTGATACTTCTTATTTCATATTTAATAATTCTTACTTCATATTTAATACTTCTTACTTCATATTTAATACTTCTTACTTATGTTTAATACTTCTTACTTCATGTTTCATACTTCTTACTTCATGTTTCATACTTCTTAGCCCATGCTTCATACTTCTTACTTCATGTTTGATACGTCTTACTTCATGCTTCATACTTCATGCTCCTTACTTCATACTTCTTGCTTCATTCTTCATACTTCTTACTTCATGTTTGATGCGTCATACTTCATGCTTCATACTTCTTACTTCATGTTTCACACTTCTTACTCATGTTTCATACTTCTTACTTCATATTTGATAATTCTTACTTCATATTTAATACTTCTTACTTCATACTTAATACTTCTTACTCATGTTTAATACTTTTTACTTCATGTTGCATACTTCTTACTTCATGTTTGATACTTCTTAGCCCATGCTTCATACTTCTTATTTCATGTTTGATACGTCTTACTTCATGCTTCATACTTCATGCTTCTTACTTCATACTTCTTGCTTCATTCTTCATACTTTTTACTTCATGTTTGATGCGTCATACTTCATGCTTCTTGCTTCATGCTTCATATTTCTTACTTCATGTTTCACACTTCTTACTCATGCTTCATGTTTCATAGTTCTTACTTCATATTTGATACTTCTTACTAATGTTTAATACTTCTTACTTCATGTTTCATACTTCTTACTTCATGTTTGACACTTATTACTTCATGTTTGATACTTCTAACTTCATGTTTGAAACTTCTTATCTCATGCCTCATACGTCTTACTTCATGCTTCTTACTTCATACTTCTTGCTTCATACTTCTTGCTTCATGTTTCATTCTTCTTACTTCTTACCTCATACTTCTTGCTTCATGTTTCATTCTTCTTTCTTCTTACTTCATACTTCTTTCTTCATGCTTGATATATCGCGCTTCATATATTACGTACCGCTTCCGTGGTCAAGTGGATAGAGCGTCTGCCTGGGCAGCGTAAGATCGTGGGTTTTATACCAAGATACATTAAAAGATGATAATAGTTGTTACCCTGCCTGGCGCTCGACATTAAGGGGCTAATACAATGACTGGTTGCCTCGGAATCAGTATACTGTGTCTGAGTGGGGTATTCATGTTAAACTCTGGTATGGTATCTCAGTGGGCTAGTCATTTCTGGTGTCCCCCGCCGTGATATTGCTGGAATATTGCTAAAAGCGGCGTAAAACCATACTCACTCACTCACTCAGTGGGCTAGCACTATAAACTCGGTATTAGTCCGGACTAGTACAAGCAGCCACACATGCAATTTCACCTCATATAACGCTTCATACACCATGCTTCATTCTTCCTACATCATGTATCATCCTTCATCCTAAGTACATCATACATCATGTATCATGCTTCATCCTAAGTACATCATAAATCATGTATCATGCTTCATCCTAAGTACATCATAAATCATGTATCATACATCATGTATCATGCTTCATCCTAAGTATATCATAGATCATGCTTCATTCTTCCTACATCATGTATCATCCTTCATCCTAAGTACATCATACATCATGTATCATGCTTCATCCTAAGTACATCATAAATCATGTATCATACATCATGTATCATGCTTCATCCTAAGTACATCATACATCATGCTTCATACATCATACATCATGTTTCATGCTTCATCCTAAGTACATCATACATCGTGCTTCATACATCATGTATCATGCTTCATCCTAAGTACATCATACATCATGCTTCATACATCATGTATCATGCTTCATCCTAAGTACATCATACATCATGCTTCATACATCATGTATCATGCTTCATCCTAAGTACATCATACATCATGTATCATGTTTCATCCTAAGTACATCATACATCATGCTTCATACATCATGTATCATGCTTCATCCTAAGTATATCATACATCATGCTTCATACATCATGTATCATGCTTCACCCTAAGTACATCATACATCATACTTCATACATCATGTATCATGCTTCATCCTAAATACATCATACATCATGCTTCATACATCATGTATCATGCTTCATCCTAAGTACATCATACATCATGTATCATGCTTCATCCTAAATACATCATACATCATACTTCATACATCATGTATCATGCTTCATCCTAAATACATCATACATCATGCTTCATGCATCATGCATCATGCTTCATCCTAAGTACATCATACATCATGTATCATGCTTCATCCTAAGTACATCATACATCATGCTTCATACATCATGTATCATGCTTCATCCTAAATACATCATACATCATGCTTCATGCATCATGCATCATGCTTCATCCTAAGTACATCATACATCATGTATCATGCTTCATCCTAAGTTCATCATACATCATGTATCATGCTTCATCCTAAGTACATCATACATCATGTATCATGCTTCATGTATCATGCTTCATCCTAAGTATATCATAGATCATGCTTCATACATCATGCATCATGCTTCATCCTAAGTACATCATACATCGTGCTTCATACATCATGTATCATGCTTCATACATCATGTATCATGCTTCATCCTAAGTACATCATACATCATGTATCATGCTTCACCCTAAGTACATCATACATCGTGCTTCATACATCATGTATCATGCTCCATCCTAAGTACATCATACAGCATGCTTCATACATCATGTATCATGCTTCACCCTAAGTACATCATACATCATGTATCATGCTTCATCCTAAGTACATCATACATCATGCTTCATACATCATGTATCATGCTTCATCCTAAGTACATCATACATCATGTATCATGTTTCATCCTAAGTACATCATACATCATGCTTCATACATCATGTATCATGCTTCATCCTAAGTATATCATACATCATGTATCATGTTTCATCCTAAGTACATCATACATCGTGCTTCATACATCATGTATCATGTTTCATCCTAAGTACATCATACAGCATGCTTCATACATCATGTATCATGCTTCACCCTAAGTACATCATACATCATGTATCATGCTTCATCCTAAGTACATCATACATCATGCTTCATACATCATGTATCATGCTTCATCCTAAGTACATCATACATCATGTATCATGTTTCATCCTAAGTACATCATACATCATGCTTCATACATCATGTATCATGTTTCATCCTAAGTACATCATACATCATGCTTCATACATCATGTTTCATGCTTCATCCTAAGTACATCATACATCATGCTTCATACATCATGTATCATGCTTCATCCTAAGTACATCATACATCATGTATCATGCTTCATCCTAAGTACATCATACATCATGCTTCATACATCATGTATCCTGTTTCATCCTAAGTACATCATACATCATGCTTCATACATCATGTTTCATGCTTCATCCTAAGTACATCATACATCATGCTTCATACATCATGTATCATGCTTCATCCTAAGTACATCATACATCATGCTTCATACATCATGTATCATGCTTCATCCTAAGTACATCATACATCATGCTTCATACATCATACATCATGTATCATGTTTCATCCTAAGTACATCATACATCATGCTTCATACATCATGTTTCATGCTTCATCCTAAGTACATCATACATCATGCTTCATACATCATGTATCATGCTTCATACATCATGTATCATGTTTCATCCTAAGTACATCATACATCATGCTTCATACATCATGTTTCATGCTTCATCCTAAGTACATCATACATCATGCTTCATACATCATGTATCATGCTTCATCCTAAGTACATCATACATCATGCTTCATACATCATGTATCATGCTTCATCCTAAGTACATCATACATCATGTATCATGCTTCATCCTAAGTACATCATACATCATGCTTCATACATCATGTATCCTGTTTCATCCTAAGTACATCATACATCATGCTTCATACATCATGTTTCATGCTTCATCCTAAGTACATCATACATCATGCTTCATACATCATGTATCATGCTTCATCCTAAGTACATCATACATCATGCTTCATACATCATGTATCATGCTTCATCCTAAGTACATCATACATCATGCTTCATACATCATACATCATGTATCATGTTTCATCCTAAGTACATCATACATCATGCTTCATACATCATGTTTCATGCTTCATCCTAAGTACATCATACATCATGCTTCATACATCATGTATCATGCTTCATACATCATGTATCATGTTTCATCCTAAGTACATCATACATCATGCTTCATACATCATGTTTCATGCTTCATCCTAAGTACATCATACATCATGCTTCATACATCATGTATCATGCTTCATCCTAAGTACATCATACATCATGTATCATGCTTCATCCTAAGTACATCATACATCATGCTTCATACATCATGTATCCTGTTTCATCCTAAGTACATCATACATCATGCTTCATACATCATGTTTCATGCTTCATCCTAAGTACATCATACATCATGCTTCATACATCATGTATCATGCTTCATCCTAAGTACATCATACATCATGCTTCATACATCATGTATCATGCTTCATCCTAAGTACATCATACATCATGTATCATGCTCCATCCTAAGTACATCATACATCATGCTTCATACATCATGTATCATGCTTCATCCTAAGTACATCATACATCATGCTTCATACATCATGTATCATGCTTCATCCTAAGTACATCATACATCATGTATCATGCTTCATCCTAAGTACATCATACATCATGCTTCATACATCATGTATCATGCTTCATCCTAAGTACATCATACATCATGCTTCATACATCATGTATCATGCTTCATCCTAAGTACATCATACATCATGCTTCATACATCATGTATCATGCTTCATCCTAAGTATATCATAGATCATGCTTCATACATCATGTATCATGCTCCATCCTAAGTACATCATACATCGTGCTTCATACATCATGTATCATGTTTCATCCTAAGTACATCATACATCATGCTTCATACATCATGTATCATGCTTCATCCTAAGTACATCATACATCATGCTTCATACATCATGTTTCATGCTTCATCCTAAGTACATCATACATCATGCTTCATACATCATGTTTCATGTTTCATCCTAAGTACATCATACAGCATGCTTCATACATCATGTATCATGCTTCATCCTAAGTACATCATACATCATGTATCATGCTTCATCCTAAGTACATCATACATCATGCTTCATACATCATGTATCATGCTTCATCCTAAGTACATCATACACCATGCTTCATACATCATGTTTCATGCTTCATCCTAAGTACGTCATACATCATGCTTCATACATCATGCATCGTGCTTTACGTTCCATCCTAAATACATAATAGATAATGTTTCATTCTACATCATAATTACATCATACATCCGGTATCATTCTAAATACATCATACATCAAGCACCATACATAATAGATCATGCTTCATACACTATATATCATGTTCCATGCTTCAGACATCAGGTATCATGTTTCATGCTCCATTCTACATACATCAAGGATAATGCTCCATACATAATACATAATGCTTCATACATAATACATAATGCTTCATACATAATACATAATGATTCATACAGCCCTACATAATGCTTCATACATCAAACATCAAGCCCTTTGCTTTGTTCTCAATAAATCACGCTTCATGATTCATACACCATGCTTCATGATTCATAGATCATATTGCATAATTCTTATGTTAACCTTCCTTCTTCATGCTTAATACATAATGCTTCGTTCTCATGCTTCATACTTCATATGCAATGCTTCATTCATCAAGTTTCATTCATCTTGCTTCATACTTCATTCATCATGCTTCACACTTCATAATGAAGTTTCATTCATCATGCTTCACACTTCATACGTAATGCTTTGTTCATCATGCTTCATACTTCATAATGAAGTTTCATTCATCATGCTTCATACTTCATAATGAAGTTTCATTCATCATGCTTCATACTTCATACGTAATGCTTCATTCATCATTCTTCATACATCAAGTTTCATTCATCATGCTTCACACTTCATACGTAATGCTTTGTTCATCATGCTTCATACTTCATAATGAAGTTTCATTCATCATGCTTCTTACTTCATACGCAATGCTTTGTTCATCATGCTTCATACTTCATAATGAAGTTTCATTCATCATGCTTCATACTTCATACGTAATGCTTCATTCATCATTCTTCATACATCAAGTTTCATTCATCATGCTTCACACTTCATACGTAATGCTTTGTTCATCATGCTTCATACTTCATAATGAAGTTTCATTCATCATGCTTCACACTTCATACGTAATGCTTTGTTCATCATGCTTCATACTTCATAATGAAGTTTCATTCATCATGCTTCATACTTCATACGCAATGCTTTGTTCATCATGCTTCATACTTCATAATGAAGTTTCATTCATCATGCTTCACACTTCATACGTAATGCTTTGTTCATCATGCTTCATACTTCATAATGAAGTTTCGTTCATCATGCTTCATACTTCATAATGAAGTTTCATTCATCATGCTTCATACTTCATACGTAATGCTTCATTCATCATTCTTCATACATCAAGTTTCATTCATCATGCTTCACACTTCATAATGAAGTTTCATTCATCATGCTTCACACTTCATACGTAATGCTTTGTTCATCATGCTTCATACTTCATAATGAAGTTTCATTCATCATGCTTCACACTTCATACGTAATGCTTTGTTCATCATGCTTCATACTTCATAATGAAGTTTCATTCATCATGCTTCATACTTCATAATGAATTTTCATCCATCATGCTTCATACTTCATACCTAATGCTTCATTCATCATTCTTCATACATCAAGTTTCATTCATCATGCTTCACACTTAATACATAATGCTTCACTCACCATGCTTCATTCTTCATAATGAAGTTTCATTCATCATGTTTCATGCTTCATACGCAATGCTTCATTCATCATGCTTCATACGTTATGCTTCATACGCAACGCTTCATACTTCACACATTAAGTTTCATTCATCATGCTTCGTACGTCATATGTAATGCTTCATACATCACGTCTCATTCATTATGATTTAAGCTCCATACACAATGCTTCATTCATCATGTTTCATACTTCATACATCAAGTCTCATTGATCATGCTGCATGGTGCATATGAAATTGTTTACTCTATATATTGAGCTGTGGGTCTCCATAAACGTGTTCCTGTCTAACACAATCCCTTCAGCCCTTCTGATGGATAGCTGGCCATATAAATGAATGAACAGACCAGATGACCTTGACCTCAATTTGCACAGCGTTCTTATGCATATATGATACCCTATATTCATATTGGCTTAATGTCCAGTGGCATATGCATTTCATTTACACATGTTAGAATTCTTACTTTGTCGTGAACATCTTTAGATCATAGGGATGTTGTGTTTAGGTGGTGTTTAGGCTGTGAACCGATAGTTCATTTCATGTGTGCCATAAACGTGTTCAGATATAACACACAAAATGTGTATTCCGTTTAGGATTTAAACATATTCTTAGGCATGTTCAGAGCCAAACATGTCGTGTATGTGTTAATATTCTAAACACATTTTTTACAGTGTAGAAATGTGCATGCGCGTTTTCTTTATGTTGTGTTTTCGCGCGCGTGCGTGCGTGCGTGTGTGTTTGTGTGTGCTTGTACAAGTCTGATTCATTGATGCCCCATTCAGACACAATATACTAAGGTCGAGCCTAAGGTCGCACCACTTGTGTCCCACCTTTTAACGTCTTTTAGCATGACGCGGCAGGGCCAACCTACCGATGGTCCTGACAATAAAGTAGACACAATTTATGGATAACAACAGAAGGATAATCATGTTGTGACAGCATTATCCTTCTGTTGTCATTATTTACTCATGTTATCCCACTAATGTATGCAAGTGTTGTTACTGTCAATCCTCCTCCTACTATATATATTCTGTACAATGTCCCTCATTCAGTCTTGCTTGACAACGGTAAAAGGATCTATACGGAAACGTCGCTTTTTACAGTATTAAAGAAGTTGTTATCCATAAATTGTGTCTACTTTGTCATCCGCCAACTTCTGCAATGCCTATCAAACAACTGGTCCTGGCAATGTTTTTTAATTATACTGATTCAGGGCGGCGTAGAACAACATTATTTCACTCAATCACAAATATAGTAAACTCGCTCAAACTTTGCATATTGCACGTGTAAAACATGCCGTGCACAGTGACACATCCTGGTTACCGGTGCGTGCCAATAGACGTCACAACCACATGGTTTATTGACCGGGTACAAAGAAGGGACATGCAGCTAGGCTTGAATGACTTTTACCCCTCCTTCAGTCACAAACACAATACTGTCCAAATCTAAGTTAGTGCGGTTAAGAACAAGAACAACAGTGTCACTACTACTACTACTACTACTACTACTACTACTACTACTACTACTGCTACTGCTACTACTACTACTGCTACTACTACTACACTACTACTACTACTACTACTACTACTACTACTACTACTACTACTGCTACTGCTACTACTACTACACTACTACTACTACTACTACTACTACTACTACTACTACTACTACTGCTACTACACCACTACTACTATTAGTACGACGACTACAACTACTACTACTACTAGTACGACGACTACAACTACTACTACTACTACTACTGCTACTACTACTATACTACTACTACTACTACTGCTACTACTACTACACTACTACTACTGCTACTACTACTACACTACTACTACTACTACTACTACTAGTACGACGACTACAACTACTACTACTACTACTACTACTACCATCAATAATGATAACATTGTGATGTTCATAATGCGCCAAATCCACACAAGAATGCTCAAAGCCTTGCGTTATTAGCCCGTCAATGAAAAAGTGTTAACTTGATTTTCATTCTCACCTCCCTGGGAAGTATACAACCCAAGCTGTCTAGCTCTGCTTTGAAAACACATAGAGATGATCACGCTTGTGTGTTTGGAAATGGTAAATATGGTTCGAAGACTCGCTAAATAAATGTTCATTCCGAATACAGGATATTTACCACCCTAAAATACACAAGCGTCATTCTAAATTTCTGTCGTCTGAAACAGTATTCTCATCTCTCACAAACAATACCTAAACATTGCACGTTTTCTGGGAATGTGCTCCTTATTATACCAGTTTCACGTCACAAGGTCAGCGCTTAGTCTGTCGGACAGTGAGTGAGTGAGTTGGGTTTAACGCCGCTTTTAACAGTATTCGAGTTATATCACGGCGTGTCAGCATAATGTGGTAGGAAAGCCCGAAATGATGCAGGTGTCAGACGTTTACCACTTCGGTGAAACCCAAGAGCACGGGTATGGTGCTGACAAACCTAGAAACATAATCGGGGCGAACCGGGATTCGAACCAACAATCATAGATTTCTGGCGTGCCCAAGGGACGCAACTCTGCACAGCGAATCGACCGCCCGTCAACAACATTGTGTCAACTATTGTATTGACGATACGATATGCGGCTTGGGGCGGGAAATGTATATTGTACGTGCGCTTCGTGTAGAATATTATCGACAATATTAACTCTATTGGCGCATATTTACATCAACAAGAGTGAAAATTATTAATTGTACGGAGTATACTGTATACCATACGATTCCAAATAGCTGAATATCTACAAACCTTGTATCCATGGTTATTGTTTTGGGAATAAGGATTATGACACAAAATAGTGAAAATACCCTCCTTTATACATTGTTCCTCCAACGATATTGGGCCGAAATCCAACGAGGTCCTTCGTCTAAAGTCTGCAGACAAATATAGCGCCAGACAACATACCCAAAGAGAAATAGCATGATTTATATATACGAGGCAAATACGCTTGATATTTGTGCAAATCTCTACAAAACCAAATCAGTGGCGAGAGCTCTATTCTATACCTACCCACCCAAAAGGTGAAGGTATAAGCTAATTTGTTTTACATGTTTGTCTTGGATACGCAAAACATCAAAAGAAAAAATATTATAAGTAACAAAACGCAACAGCTCATACTTTCATCGATATTGTTTATGCAAATTGTGTGAGTGGCTGGTGCTTCCGGTAGAGCAGGACGAGCTTACCCTTTTCGTGAACACTGATTTTTAGTGATCCAATAATATCATTTTAACCGCTTTTTTACCATTTACGTCCAGTGGAATCTGTTTCGTCGGGGAATCGAGACTGGTTATTCTCTGGCGTTGACGTTATGATTATATTCAGTTCATTTCATGCAATGTTTCACAATAATATGGAATACGCTAATTATTATGAATTAAACTCCAGAAATTATCCCAGGAAATACTTTGAAAACAATGTTATGCTTCAGTCTGTTGAAAAGAAATTAGCTTGTCTGACACAAATAATACATTCTTGCGAGGTGTTTTTTGTTAAAGGCTTTATTTAGACTATTTAAAATATTAGTTTTAATTAAAAACTGTATGTGGTTTTGTTGATGTAGATGACGAAAAATTAGTTTCCACCCTTGCCGAACTAGGCTGGAATGTCCTGGCTTGAACCGGTTTTTGCGAACCGGATGTCGATTTCGTAATGGGATTTTGATTGGACTATTCACAAACTCGTTAGTCCAGCCAAAATGTAGCTCCAAAATACAAGCCTAGTTCGGCAAGGGGGGAAATTGGACTTCTGTAGTCAGTTAACTCCCTTGCCTCGGGAAGATGAACAGAATGACGTCATGTTTATGTAGCAGTGCGTGGAGTCATCCCACAGATGACATCCTTACCTTGTCAGCTTGCTGACGGGGTTAACCTCTTTGGTCATGTGGACAAGGCGTCCGACCACTGATCCGTGGTTCGAATCCCATCACGGGAGTCGGAACTTTATGGCCACTACGTTTACAACAGCCGGTTGTTTCAGAGGATTCATGCATAAATGTGTAGACTTAATGGCAAGTTGCCATTGGTGACTGACACAGCTGTCAATATATATAGAATACTAAACGAGCTCCCGTGTAATACCAATTTTATGAAACGAGTTAATAGTTGTGGTATCTGACGAGCGAAAGCGAGTCAGATACCATAACTATTAACGAGTTTCATAAAATTGGTTTTACACGGGAGCGAGTTTAGTATTTTATTTATTACTGGCCATTTATAACGTTTTTTAGAATTATACATTTGAGTGTGAATAGGCTGACACCTACACGATCCACGGCATAATCCAATTGAGTTTAACACAGTAATACTTCAAACACGTCAAAAGTTGAAACGTATGAATTTAATACCAGACAACAGTCCACCTTTAGAATTCAGGCGTCCGTTCCACAAAATTATCGTAGCGTTAAGGTTATCGCAACTCATATACTTTAACTTAGACCAACGACTGTCGTCGCGCTACCGTACGATCGCCTTGTGGAACGGGGCCTTGCACCTCAAAGTTTACAATGACGTCACAATACCCGATGACGTAATTTGTGGAATTTTGTTGCAAGATCCTTTAGGCGAAACAATGCCATGTGACGTCAACCTAGCAACAAGGTTGCTGGGGTCATCGAGTGTGCATAAGCTCCTCTCAGTGATCTATCATCTCCACACGCAATGTCGTTGAATAAGCCAAGGGATGTTGAGAGCTTTCAAAATTTGTGAAACGTGTTCCGAGAGTACATAAGCACGCGTTTTGGTATTACACAATGTGTAATACAGCTGTATGTTTATTAAACGGGTGATCTCTTCACGGGCAAGTAATAAATTCTGTTACGACATCCTATGTTTGAATAAACCAATTATCAGCAGCTGTGGTACTGGGACGGGGCGTAGCCGAGCCACATCCATGGAAGGGATGACGCAATGCAGGTGAAGAGGATCGTCGTTAATTCTGTGTGAACGTTAGACATTCAACTTCACACACGCTTCAACAGAAGATGGCCCACTTCTGGTACTTCGCCTACGGGAGTAACCTCCTACCCCAGCGCCTACTGAGGAAGAACCCTACTGCCGTCTTCATCGCGACAGCTTGTCTGCAGGTAAGTAAAGTATAAAGTGATAGATATGTGGTTGTATGAATACGAAAGGGACAGGTATCCTCGATGACATTATAGAATGTCGGCACCGTCACGTGCTTCTTGAAGGTACCATCTGTGGGGATTCCGACCAGAATAGGTACCCAATAACTTCTTCACTAGTCCTGTAGTCCTTGCCAAACTGCCCCATAGTTAAGGTATCACGAGGACAAGTTAGGGTTTTGCTATGTGTTATCATTATAGGGACTAGATGACTAAAAATGTTAGTTTCTACTGCTGTAACGGCAACGTTGTCGAAGGTAAACTCCATGGGGATTCTTGTTTAGAATCCCGCCGGCGTAGCACGTTGCTCCGTCAATGAATCACTTGTTTTTATTGTCTATACTTGCTTATTTACTCTGCTGTGAAAGAGCTCGAAGATGGTTGACTGTGGCAATTTGTTAACTTAGGAATATAACTAAATATACTGGCCACAAAAATATACTGTGTATACAAAAATGTATACGTGGTGACAGATAGGACTATGTAATGACGAAGGACTTAAAAACAGACAAGTGTGAGACGAATCCAACATGTATGGATCCGACCACCTTGTCTGACGTCACGTACAACGACACCAGTACAGGAAAGCCATATTGAAAGTCACGTAAAGCATGCACCTTCTCAGTTGAGGTGAGATGAGGTCAGATAAAATGGGGTTTAACGTCGCGTCCACGATTATTGCACTTATATTGCACTTAAAGTGTTTGTGTGTGTATGGCTGCTTGTACTAGTCCGGATTAATGCCAATTTTATATTGCAATCCAATTGAGATACAAGCCGCAGTTTAACGTGAATACCCCACTAACTATACACTTAGCAGCTGACACACCGTGATATAAATAAAAAGAACATATCCTTTTCCATTAACATAAGAAAAAACAGCCGAAGGCAGAGTCCACTGGACGATTCCGAATATAGCATAAGCATGCGTTTAAGAACCACTCACAAATAGTGATGATACCAGGTCTCCACGAAGGGGGGGGGGGGGGGGGGGCGTATCCTGCCCCACCGATGGCATCCGTCACAAACACATGGCGGTAAGTATGTCAGTTGAGTATATCAGTATTATAAACTTTTGTCTCGTCTCTACAACCTGAAGACACATCGATTCCTCTTTTGGACTGAATTCCAAAGCTCAATACAAATCCGTGCAGAGATATATTGCAGTGTCCAGCAAATGTACATCCAAATCCCTGTCTCAAAGGTTAACCATAATCTGTCAGGCAATCACAGAAGGCCTTTTTAAATACGGTAGTATTTGAAACAAGTGAAATCAACAGCATTTGTATTCTCAATAATTCAAAGGGATTGGTTGATTTTTAAAAATCTCAGAACAGAACGAAGTCAAAACATTTGATGTTTCAACGTTGTACATCACTGGCACATACGACAAACTTCGGGAAAAACTTCATTCCTTGATCCATGGGTTCATTCCTTGATCCATGGGTTCATTCCTTGATTCATGGCTTTATTCCTTGATCCATGGGTTCATTCCTTAATCCATGGGGCATTTGTCACTAAACTGACAATATGTGAGAGCTTAACCAACTCTGGAAGACATTGGAGGGGCTCATCGTCTCTAATGGCCATTGTTTAGCGTACACCTTAACATCATGGATAATCACTCTAAAGATGTGATCCTAATTCGTAGCAGGAAGCTGTTTACCATAGTTAGGTCCATATATAAATAATAATCGAGGGTTGTTGTTGTCAACAATAGAGAGGTCACCTGTGATTGGTAACAGTGTGTAGTCTTGGCAGCCACAGGTTCTTACCCTGTGCAGTCCCAAGGGTTCCTGAAGGAGAGGCAACACATCTTCCAAATGAATAATATCACTTGGCCTTCGTCCTTTCTTGTGGTGTCGTTGTGATACCGCAAACAGACTCAATACACAGACGTTTGCAGTTCGTTGGTAAGACTGCCAACGTCATATATTATATCATTACACCCATATGGTATTGCTCTACACAATATTCGAATCCAACGATTTATAAAGTCGACTGCATTTAGAGCTATGAGTTGGATGATTTTATCTCTCTGAAATATCCTAACTTTAATGTAAAGGCATAGAGTGATTTTCAAAATTGAAATGTTGGTCGACACAGTTGGGAATCACTTCAGACCGATGTCATATGGCTGGAATACCATGTGAGAGGCGAGAAGTGCAACAGTCAGACTGTAACGAACCGGAACAAATATGTGAAGGCGGCTGTTTCAGTTGACAAGGTCAGTTACCGCCAGATTCAAACATTAGTTCCTTGAGAACGGGGAGACATACGAGGTTGGAAAAATGCAAGATCTCTAGTTAGAAATGAAACCCGAAGACATGAAAGTTGTGGGACCGAGGCGAGCGGGGAAAAAACAGGCGAGCGAGCCTGCACGTTTGCTGTTTCATTCCTTCTCGGCCTTCGATCTTAACGGTTGTTTTGACAATGAATATGCATGTCCTGTGCATAACGTTACTCTTAAGCAGAAAGAGAATTCCCTCGACTATAATATTGGGATTCCCCGACTTTCCGTAGTAATAAAAGTGGTCCGCTTCGGTTGGCGTGGCTTTTTTTACATTCATTGGGAAATGGATCCAAAAACGCGTGACGACAGGAATTTGCAGGAATTACAATGAACACAACGCAAAATGTCATTATTTACGAACTGACTTTCACTTGTGTGAGTTCATTGGAGTATGAACCTTCATAGAGTGAGGGCCAAACTGTATAAACGTCGTGTAAACTTCAAATTAAATAAAATATTTTCAAATGAACAGTACTCTGTACACGTTTTGGTAGGTCCTGTTATTTCTCAGTCCACGTTTAGCAGTGAACACATGTCCTGGTTAAAACAAGTCCGCTTCTATCACGGGGACATGGTTTTCCCAAAGTTTGAACATCACGGACGTGACTTCAGTGCGTGTCACATTTGAGTCAGGTCTCCCTTCGTCCAGACAAGGGAGGTTCGTTATGGCGATATTACACATAGGGGTACTGTTTATCAAAGCTGCACTGTAAATGATCTTTAAGTAACCACATTCACTTTCCAGGTTTGACAAATGGGAGTCACGTCTTTCACCTTTAGCACTAGCGCACTATTAACAGTTCTTCGTCTATCGGTGGCACGTGTGGCCAAGTCGGCTATGGCGACGCAATTCGCAGTGCCGAGTTGCGTCCCTTGGGCAGAAACCTATGATTGTTGATGCGATTCCCGGTTCGCCCCGATTATGTTTCTTGGTTTGTAAACACCATACCCGTGCTCGTGGGTTTCACCGAAGTGGTAAACGTCTGAGACCTGCATCACTTCGGGCTTTCCTCCCACAATAAGCTGACACGCCGTGATATAACTGGAATATTGTTAAAAGCCGCGCTAAATCCACTCACTCACTCTTCGTATATCACATCACTAGCAAACGTAATTCATTTTCCAGTTATTTAAGCTTCTAACTTAGCTTAAACCATAGCTCTTTTTTCCGAGGTATAACATACCAAACACCTCTTGGCAATGACGGAACTTTTTCCCCCTATCATTTATCTTGATGACAGGACAATTTTATGAAAAACGTTTGTCACCAGCGGGATTCGTGAGGTCCGCACGGAAGGACAACGAATATATGAAAATAAAAAAACTCTAAAAATTAACTTTATGAAACCAACGAACACGGGTTAATGCTAACAAACACAGAAACATGATCAGGGCGAAAATGTCTTTCAAACCTACGTGTTGCGTTTTCCGCCACGTGTCAAAGGATATGTGTCCAACTTACGGTTGTCTCGAAGTATAAACTTAATCCCTGCGTATTCTTTCTTTATTCATTATTCCCATTTGTTTTTAACCTCGGATAACTCGAAGTTTTTACGCGGTTCCCTTTAACTTCGACACAACCGTGTTTGACTATACATGTAAAAAAAGTGATGGATTTGTCGGAGCAGTAGATTCGTCTCAGAATGACTCAATTCAAGATTAATAATCGAGTCTGGTTCAGACAATCCAGTGATTGACGTCATGAGCATCGATCCACGCAATCGGGATCGATGACATGCATCAACCAAGTCAGCGAGCCTGACCACCCGATCCCGTTAGTCGCCTCTTACGACAAGCATAGTCACCTTTTACGGCAAGCATGTGTTGCTGAAGACCTATTCTACCCCGGATGCAAGTAAGTTGCCCAGTTATGAATGCCATGCCAATGGACTAACATGAATGTCCACGTGTGGGCTACAGATAGGTGACAACATGAATAAGGAGAACCCAGAGATTCAAGCGAGTAATGATAAGTTAGCCTGATTGATGATTGTGAACTTTGCTTGAAGGAAACAGTTCTGTTGAACCTATGGATAAATGGATTCTTTAGAAAATCCGAACATTTAACAACATGTTATAAAACATATATGACGGTCCTGCAAGCTTTGTAATTTCGTGGAAAATATATAAATGGAGCAAATTTTTATAATTCAACATAATTATGAATAAACCATTTATTCATTTAAGAGTAGTAGATTTCCAATGGGACCTCTGTGGAATTATTTTTAGGAAGTTTATTGTTTTATGGTCATTCCAAGGCTAAGCTACCACTCCAACAAGTCCATCATACCTTTTCGGAATGTATATACGTATAGCAATCTCAAAATGAGTATGCCTCTTGGTCCCCCCAGATGGTACCAATATGTGAAAAGTGAACATGTGGCTCATGGTCTAATGGGGGCAAATCGGGATTCAAACCCACGATCACAGGGTTCCTGGCGTGCCCAAACCTACACAGCGAACTGCGGCGCCTTGGACGACTTCGGCCACATGCATTTCACTACCCAAGAATGGTTATAAAAACATGTGCGTTAACGGGATTCCATATGCATTGTTTAGCATCGTGCTGACAACAACCACTCAGAAAAAACAACAAAATTACGCAATTATTCAACATTACGAAATGCCACGCCTGTCCGAAAATGAGCGTCTGCCGTTGGTATGCTTGAAGCAGGATCGAGCCAACGTGATGTTGCAAGACAATTTAACGTCCACAGAAACACCATAAGGTGTTTATGGCAACGTTGGCAACAGACGAATGCAGTCAGAGACCGTCCTCGGAGTGGCAGGCCACGCGTAACCAATAATCGACAAGACAACTGGATTCGAACAACACACCTACGAAATCGATTCCAGTCAGCAACAGTGACTGCAAGAAGCATCCCTGGCCTTCGACGAATACCTTCACAAACCGTACGTCGTCGCCTCAGATGTGCAGGGATTGTCGCCAGAAGACCCGCCAGATGTCCCATTTTGACAGGAAACCACCGTCAAGCACGTCTACAGTGGTGCAGACAGCGTCTACGCTGGACGGCCATGCAGTGGGGACAAGTTCTATTCACTGACGAGTCTCGTTTTCACCTCAGCCACAGCGATGGACGGATTCGAGTGCACCGACGTCGAGGTGAACGTTACGTCAATCATTGTGTCATGGAAGAAGATCGGTTCGGGGCGGTAGCGTTATGGATGGGGTGGGATTACAGCAAGACAGAGGACCCGTTTCATACTGGTAGAGGGAAATCTCAATGGACAGGGCTACCGCGACGAGATCATCGGCCCTGTTGTTCTACCGTTTTTGCGTCGTCGTGGCCCAGGCATTACCTTTCAACATGACAACGCCCGGCCTCATATTCCTCGACTTGTTCTATTCAGGATTCTCTTCAACAAAACAACGTGAATGTCATCCCCTGGCCAGCTCGCTCCCCTGATCTCTCACTAATTGGGGACAACATGTGGGATGAGACCACGTGTTACACAGACACTCCAGGAACTTCGAAAAATGCTCCAGCAGATATGGACAGATATCCCACAGGACTTTGTGCGACACCTGGTCCATTCCATGAGACGAATATTTGTTGCTTGCATCGCAACCAGAGGTGGACACACACGCTATTGATTTGTAAATTGCCATTTTGGCATGTTCGTGTTTTTTTTATGAAATCACGCATTTTCTGAAGTCAGTATGGCAAATTAAACCATTTGAACACTTACAGGAGTCATTTATCTGTTGCAAACCGAAATTGTTTCAGATTGGGTAAAAAATGTAACTTTGCATTAAATCTTATTTAATGTCACAGGAATTTTTGTTGTTCAGTATACATGTATTTCTGTCCAGATGTTAAACATAATAATTCGTCGTAGTGTAACTGTATGGCGTACGATAAAAAGTGGCGACATTTGCTTTAAAATTTGTTTTTGACGTATAACGAAATATCGGACGACTATTTAGCAGTGTCTGGGTTTCTTTGAAAATGGTTTAATGTTTGCAGTTAAGTACACATCATCAAATAGGACATTAATTCTACTATTCTACATCCTTGTGTAATTTTATAATCGGTGGTAGAACCAGTGCCGCGCAACGCAACATTCACGTTTCAGATCTTTTGAAAATGTGCGTCGGAAAAATAATTCGGCATCCAGAGGGTTAAAGATGGTTAGATCTGACTAATTCTGGGTCCAGGATGCCGTTGTAGAAACAACCTTAGAGCTACGACTGTCTATGTTAAAGTATGGGAGTTACGATCATCTCAGGGTTAAGATCGCTTTGTACAACGACACCCTGGTCCACAAAGCGTTCGTAGCGTTACGACTTACCGTAAATCTGTAGTTTATCAGAGTGCGTTCAAATGACAGACGACCCAGGATTATAATTAATCAAGTAAAATTGTTTAAATATGCACGACTGTAAGGTTTAAGCTGATACCTAAAAAAATAAAAACAGGGTCAAACATGAAAAAGCAATGTGCCCAATTCTGGTCAGCGTTAAACTAAATCCTGGTCAGGGTCAATGAGGGAGAAGCAAGCGGTCCGTGTCATCTTGATACCAGGGTCATGGCGTGGCATGTCAGCTATGCTTTAGATGTCCAGCCTTGACCTGTATACTGATATCGAAGTTAGTAGGTTACATCGTGTTTTGTACTAGGTCGTTCATATAACATCACATATCGTCTGTTAAGATGTATACACGGGTCAGATGAATACTCGTTTTCTTTAGATATAAAACAACACACCCAGGTACTGCTTTCGAGAACGTGTGAAGAAGACAATTTATGCTTATATATCACAGCAGTGATATAGTTTGTTTGATTGTTATTTAACGCCGCACTCAGCAATAGTCCAGCTATATGACGGCGGTCTGTAAATAATCGTGTCTGACCAGACAATCCAGTGATTGATATGATGAGCATCGATCCACATAATTGGGATACGATGATATGTATAATGCAGGCCAGCGAATCTGACCACCCGATCCTGTTAGTCGCCTCTTACGACAAGCGTTGCTGAAGACCTCATTCACCCCGGAGTGAGTGAGTGAGTATGGTTTTACGCCGCTTTTAGCAATATTCCAGCACTATCACGGCGGGGGACACCAGAAATGGGCTTCACACATTGTGCCCATGTCGGGAATCGAACCCGGGTCTTCGGCGTGACGAGCGAACGCTTTAACCACAAGGCTACCCGACCGCCCCCTTTCACCCCGGATCTTCACAGAGAAAGGAATATATGAGCATACGAATAATGAAGGATGCGTATTTCTGAAACATAGTTTGTCAGTTTAACTAGTCAGTGCTTGAAATCACAAGACATTACATTTGAAAATTTAACAGTGGTAGGATATTTACAGTAGTTAGTAGCAACTGATTTCACTCATGACAAATTGGGACATTGAAACAAAAATGCATTTCATCATAGATTGCATCTTTTGTACCGTATTTCCTCTATTAGACGCTTGGGCATCCATTGATTTCGAGAGAGCCGTTGACCCGACTTCATTCGAGACCTGGCTTACATTAGAGAACCAGTGTCTAACAGAGGAAATATTGATACTGTATGCATTCTTATGGGTGATCTGCAACCATTTTTTTATGGATCGATATTGAGGCTATCGACGTATTCATACGCACTGTTTTGGTGTGGGAAAGCTTAATATGTTTCAAAAAGGTTTCAGTAGAAAATGGAAACCTCTTTATGAGCATTCTTCAGTGTCATAGTTTGAATGATAGTTATGAGGGCCTGGGTTGTTTCTGGACGAAAGTTATTTGTTTACCGTCAATCGTCGTAAAGTCGGAATATCATTTACGTTCATATTTATTTTTAAAAAATTAGCTCCCTAACAGCTGTAATTGTATTTGCTATATTAAAACAATATCGAGCCTCCTGAATCTAAATATTGTATTTGCGTTATTAAAACAATCTCGAGCTTCCAGAATCTATATATTACAATCACAGCAGTGTATCTACAAAAACATCATATGTTCAATGTTTATGTACGATCGCTAAGTTTGGGCCGGCAGGGATAGCGTCCCAAAAGACCACCAACAGTTCTGGGGTGTGGGGTGATGACGTTTATTGAGAATGTATTGTATGA
Source organism: Haliotis rufescens (assembly GCF_023055435.1). NCBI lineage: Eukaryota > Metazoa > Mollusca > Gastropoda > Lepetellida > Haliotidae > Haliotis > Haliotis rufescens. Next base: position 3,262,522 of record NW_025964002.1, on the reverse strand, counting down.
AGCATGTACCTACGCCAGCCTGAAACAATGAAATTAAATCATAAGCAAAGATAAAAGAGAATCTGATGAATATATACAATATGTTACAGTAACTCTTTGAAATGATAAAATATACATATCGCTTTCATTAATTAATAACTAATATAACATCCATCTAGTATTGCACATGTCTGTAAATTGCATTAATGTACAGAGATACAAAATATAGTAATACAATTGTAAAGTGATAAAGAACATACTGTATGTAACTTTAGGAAGTATTACAATTACATAGAACATAGAATACATATAACATATCTGAGATGATATTACATACCAGATAGGTGAAACCTGAACTTGTAATAAATACACACACGGCAAGCGTTGCAATCACAAATCTACATAATAATGCTGAAATAGATATGCAGAATATTATATATATATATATACTAGTGATTTTGTATGGTAAGATTATATAAATACACACAATCATACACAACACAACACAACACAACACAACACAACACAAACCCAACACGAGAATAGAAGCTCCGATATAAAGATGTATGAGGGAAATCTCGTCTCTTGGTTTCTTCGTGTTACGTACTGCCTGTATCCAAGAAGGTGAAGTTGTATCTGCAGCTTGTGCCATACGCCATTCCCTGTCTGTTATTCCACGTAGGTCATTTGCCGCCGTGTGAAGATCCTCATCCACTGAACTTGCTGAGAGACTTGCTGTAGTGAATGTCGCAAAGTAAAGCAGAGAGAGTACCTAGCCATCGGTGACTAAGCTGGTACTGGTGAGGACGTGGGTAAGAGGGTTGTTATCAGTTAGCACTGTAAACCTTACTCCAAAGATTTAGTCGTGAAACAGATCACTGACCGCCCACTTCAGCACAAGGAAATCTGGTCGATAAGCTGGGTAGTTGGTTTCTGACTTGGTAAGTCCTATGCTCGCATTGCTGATAACCCTCTTTGCTCCATCTTGACTCAGATACAACTCTGCGCTAAGTCCTCGTCCACTAGCATATGTATGCAGCGCGAATGGCTGGCTGTAATCCGGGTGTGCAAGGACAAGTGGTGAAGCCAGTAATGTCTTGAGATGTTCAAAAGCTTGTTCTTATTTTTCCTTCCATTGCCATAAATTGATCAGGTGTTTCCCTGTATTAATGTTTAACTGCGGCATGGTATCACAGTGGGCTACCACTATAAATCAGCATCAGTCCGGACTAGTACAAGCAGCCACACACACACACACACACACACACACACACACACACACACGTGCATGCACGTCGCTATATAAGTGCAATAATCTTGGACGCGACGTTAAACCCAATTTCTCCTCACCTCACCTCACCTCAAAATGTGTGTATAAACGAGGGCACTACTGTTGCCTTAGCTTGACAGCTTGTTCATCATCAACCACAGATAATGGAATGTGATCGCAAGTCGATCCAAATATTCGTATTTCATTACAGATTTCCAGTAATATAAGTTCATTGTTCACCCAACTTATTCTACCACCATTACGTTTGAACACACGTATATGTAATAAACCATTAGGACGGTAAGTCGAGATCTTCCACAATCTGTCCGCTTGAATAATTGTAATGAAGGCAACGATATGTAGTCTATCATGTTCGCAGCACGATAAAGTGATGCAGTGATGTGTGATTTAAGTGTATTCGATCACTAGGAATGTGGTGAGTCAAGCTTGTGCAACATAAGCGAGACATCTCTTGTATGGGTCGGTCCATCACATTCCTCGTCGAGGGTCGTACTCTAACATGGCTAAACGCTTCCTGTACTTTGCGTACGGCAGTAACATTCTAGGGGAGAGAATACTGTTAAACAACCCCACAGCGCAGTTCATTCACACAGCCCGACTGAATGTGAGTATTAGACTCAAACAGTGTTCACAAACAAACTTGACAAGTCTTTTCTCTCCAGTGGACCAGTTCATTGCTTTAGGTATCTACATCAAGGCGTGTTTACGTGTGTTTGCCCTCCAGGGAATTGTTTTCCGGTGTTAGGTATTTAGGGCGTGAGGGAAAAGCTATCATGATCTTATTATTATCTGACAAAAAGCTGTAAGTAAAGGTCATGAATAATCCGCAGTGTTTTGTTTCCCACCATCGTGCTGCAATCATTATATACATGCAACTGACGGAGGGATTTTCTCCACTCGTTCTACAATCCGTTTACACGCTTTTCACGTTGGGATCTGGCCCCGTCCCTCGTGCTTTGAAATATCATTTTACACGCAGTTGATAGGATTTGGTCCCCTCTCTCGTGTTTTGAACAATCTTTTACACGCAGTTGACGTTGGGATCACGTCCTCTCTCTCTCTCGCTACATTCTACAAGACATTTTGATATTATTTGGCCATAACTAACTGAATGTTATTTCACACCACGTGCAGAGGTATTGTATATAGAACACTTAACGAGTTTCCGTTTAATACCAATTTTATGAAAGTGAATAGTTCCTGTATCTGACAAGCGAAATCTAGTCAGATACCAGAACAATTCACGCGTTTCGTGAAATTGGTTTGTTGTTTTACGCCACACTCAACAATATGCCAGCTATATGACGGCGGCCTGTAAATAATCAGGTCTGGACCAGACAATCCAGTGATTAATATCATGAGCATCGATCCGCGCAATTGGGATCGATGACATGCTTCAACCAAGTCAACGGGCCTGACCACCCGATCCCGTTAGTCGCCTTTTACGGCAAGAATGGGTTCGTGAAATTGGTATGACACGGGAGCGAGTTTAGTATCTTATTTATTACTTGACGTTGATAATTTTCTGAAAGATCCACTGTCGTGTCTGCATAGGGCAACATCTGCGCGATCCACAGCGTAATCCAACTGAGTTTCACAGAATAATACTCAGTAAATATTCGATTCTGTGCCAGAAAAACTAGTGATTGATAGCAAGACCAATATGACACGCCCTAATGTCATGCATGTAAATATATGCAACAAAACCTTTCAATAATAATCGGAAATCTCTTTTGAAAGCAGAGGCCATTGTACGATTCAAAATATATCATAAGCATGTTTATGAATCATTTCAAATTGTGATGATACCATATGTTCGCGAAACGGTGAGCGTATCCTGCCCCACCGTTGGCACTCGTCACAAACACTTGCAAAGGCAAGTCAATTGTTAGCTCAATAAACACTGGATCACATGGTTCAAGTCACAATAGGGAACTACACCATTTCGGTCACAAATTTAGAAATGTCCTCCTCAAATCTGCCATAAAACCATTTTGCAAACTACCGGTTACAACATGTGTTCGTCCCATTGCTGTTAGATGGGTGTGAGCCGAGCGCTCAATCAACCGTAGCGCCTTTGAAATCGTTATGTCCGAACTTCACTATTGACGTGCCAATAGTTGTGAGTCGGGGGATAATTCGGATTCGAACGAACAGGTCCCCTGCGACCAATGTTGGTCGTACGAGGCATTAAACGGATTGGGCGGGAAGGGTCAATGATCCTGTTGCCACAGTTTCGTGTATTGGTCTGTGAAAATTCTATGACATTGGGGGTAACAGTGTGGGTTATTCTGAGATCGATGCTCATGATGTCAATCACTGGATTGTCTGGTCCAGACTTGATTATTTAAAGTCCGCCGTCATATAGCTGGAATATTGTTGAGTACAGAGTTAAACAACAAACAAACAGACATTACAACTCAGGAGTTTCGTCTCACCTTTGACTGTCAAGTTCCTGTCAAGTATGCATATGATGTGAGTAATTAATGTATTTAGTAATAAATTTAGTATGTTTTATTAATTTTGTCTGACACTGTAGGACTACCGCCTGACGTTTGACGCACCATGTGACATCAACAAGACGCTGTGGGCGGGTGCGCTCGCCACCATCAGGAGTTGTCCTGGATCCAGTGTCTGGGGCGTCATATGGCAGCTTGATATGGCCGACAGCGACAATCTGGACAGGTGGGTACCAATTGTTGACCTTCATGGTAAGTTAATACCACTTAGCTTTAAATACTTATGGATCCAAATTTACTCTTCAAAGAAAGTAGGGGGCACGAGTGGCCCAGTCGTCGAAGGCACCGCAATTCGCTGTGCAGTGTTGTGTCCCTTGGGCACGCCAGAAACCTATGATCGTGGGTTCGAATCCTGGTTTGCCCCGATTATGTTTCTAGGTTTGTCAGCACCATACCCGTGCACGTGGCATGGGTTTCACCGAAGTGGTAAACGCCTGAGACCTGCATCACTTCGGTCTTTCCTCCCCCAATAAGCTGACACGCCGAGATATAACTGGAAGACTTTTAAATGCGGGCTTCACACATTCACTCGCTCAAAGAAAGTAGGGGATCATTAAACATATGATCGGTCATCAGAACAAAGGAATGCTGTGGAAAAGGACTGCCAGAGATAGAGTGGTGCCGGAACCAACACCTAACGCCCCAACACACCCGAAACGTTGCACGTCGACCATGCAATTCATCCGTGCACATGGGAAGGGGTCAGTCTTAATTTTAGATACTTCAATGAGAGGTCGTGAAATCATTAGTTGTTTTGTTTTTTAATTGCCCTTAGTAGTCTTTCTCTGACGACCGGATCAGATTTTGTATCCCCAAAAGGTTTGGGCATCGTGATATCTAAAGGTTTTGGCATCGTGATATCTAAAGGTTGGGGCTTCGTGATATCTAAAGGTTTGGGTATCGTGATATCTAAAGGTTTTGGCATCGTGATATCTAAAGGTTTGGGCATCGTGATATCTAAGGTTTGGGCATCGTGATATCTGAAGGTTTGGGTATCGTGATATCTAAAGGTTTCGGCATCGTGATATCTAAAGGTTTGGGCATCGTGATATCTGAAGGTTTGGGTATCGTGATATCTAAAGGTTTGGGCATCGTGATATCTAAAGGTTTGGGCATCGTGATATCTAAAGGTTTGGGTATCGTGATATCTAAAGGTTTGGGCATCGTGATATCTAAGGTTTGGGCATCGTGATATCTGAAGGTTTGGGTATCGTGATATCTAAAGGTTTGGGCATCGTGATATCTAAAGGTTTGGGCATCGTGATATCTGAAGGTTTGGGTATCGTGATATCTAAAGGTTTGGGCATCGTGATATCTAAAGGTTTGGGCATCGTGATATCTAAAGGTTTGAGTATCGTGATATCTAAAGGTTTGGGTATCATGATATCTAAAGGTTTGGGTATCATGATATCTAAAGGTTTGGGCATCGTGATATCTAAAGGTTTGGGCATCGTGATATCTAAAGGTTTGGGCATCATGATATCTAAAGGTTTGAGTATCGTGATATCTAAAGGTTTGGGCATCATGATATCTAAAGGTTTTGGTATCGTGATATCTGAAGGTTTGGGTATCGTGATATCTAAAGTTTTGGCATCATGATATCTAAAGGTTTGGGCATCATGATATCTAAAGGTTTGGGCATCGTGATATCTAAAGGTTTGGGTATCGTGATATCTAAAGGTTTTGGCATCGTGATATCTAAAGGTTTGGGTATCGTGATATCTAAAGGTTTGGGCATCGTGATATCTAAAGGTTTGGGCATCGTGATATCTAAAGGTATTGCGCATCGTGATATCTAACGGTTTGGGTATCATGATATCTAAAGGTTTGGGCATCATGATATCTAAAGGTTTGGGTATCGTGATATCTAAAGGTTTGAGTATCGTGATATCTAAAGGTTTGGGTATCGTGATATCTAAATATTTGGGTATCGTGATATCTAAAGGTTTGGGTATCGTGATATCTAAAGGTTTCGGTATCGTGATATCTAAAGGTTTCGGTATCGTGATATCTGAAGGTTTGGGCATCGTGATATGTAAAGGTTATGGGAATGTGATATCTAAAGGTTTGGGCATCGTGATATCTAAATATTTTGGTATCGTGATATCTAAAGGTTGGGGCATCGTGATATCTAAAGGCATTGGGCATCGTGATATCTAAAGGAATTGGGTATCGTGATATCTAAAGGTTTGGGCATCGTGATATCTAAAGGTTTGGGTATGGTGATATCTAAAGGTTTGGGTATCGTGATATCTAAAGGTTTTGGTATCGTGATATCCAAACGTTTGGGTATCGTGATATCTAAAGGTTTCGGTATCGTGATATCTGAAGGTTTGGGCATCGTGATATCTAGAGGTTATGGGAATGTGATATCTAAAGGTTTGGGCATCGTGATATCTAAATATTTGGGTATCGTGATATCTAAAGGTTTGGGTATCGTGATATCTAAAGGTTTGGGCATCGTGATATCTAAAGGTTTGGGCATCGTGATATCTAAAGGTTTGGGCATCGTGATATCTAAAGGTATTGGGCATCGTGATATCTAAAGGTATTGGGCATCGTGATATCTAAAGGTTTTGGTGTCGCGATATCTAAAGGTTTTGGTATCGTATTATCTAAAGGTTTGGGTAACGTATTATCTGAAGGTTTGGGTATCGTGTTATATCACGATCTCCAAACCTTTTGGGTTGGGTTCAGCTCACAGTTGCCACCCATTCCTTCATAGCCAAAGTGAAATATGTCATGTTGTGTACTGTAAAAATTATAGAATCTATGAAATCAATTTAGGTATCATTTATGAATCTTTTTGTCATTTTTCTCATTCTTATGATTTCATACTTTGTTAACTTCCCCTGAAATTTGTTATACACATTTTCTTATAATCCATCAGGAAAGCACTGAACTGCTGCCTTTTGCATTTCAGGAATATTGTTTTGCGTTTCCAGGGCAGCAAGTTGGACTTAGGGGGTAATATGGGTGGGGAGCGTTTCCGGAGTATAACTTATGAACCGTTCTATTTGTCTTGTGTTTTGCATTCACGTCAGATACCATACAACCCTGTTGGGATACCCAGTAGCATTTGCTTGTTGTAAGAGGCGGTTCATGGATTCGGTTTTCATGCTAGGTGACCTGGTTGATAATGCGACATTGATAATGCGACATTGTTCCCTGACAACGCGGGGCATTGTTCATAATATCAATCACTGGATTGTCTGGTTCAGACTCCATCACTTTCAAGCCGCCATTATGTAGCTGGAATATTGCTGAGCGTGTAAACTACCAACCATGTTATCGTCACGATATGGCTGAAATATTGCCGATGTGACGTAAAGCATTAACTCACTCACACACCAACCATGTTAATAGCGCGGTAGATTGAAATTACTTATATGTTTATATTTATGATAAATGAAACTTAACTAATGTGTATGTTTGGATCACATGGCAGACAGGAAAAAACATACCAGCGCCGGACCGTGACAGTAACGACACCCGACGGCACAACGCACACGTGTCGGACGTACGAGCTGGACGGGGAGTATGACATCGCACATTCCCCCTCCCCGCAGTACAAGGATGTGATTGTGAGGGGGGCGAGACAAAGCGGCTTACCCCAAGCTTACATCTCCCAGCTGGAGGCTGTAGAAGACAATGGATACGACGGAGAGGTTGAAGTCTACAACAGACTCATACGCCAATTGGAAAATCAACATCAATGACACAAGTTCAGCAATCAACCTTGCCGTATTATATCTTCATTCTATAATGATTAAACTTTACTCAAGAATTTGGTCTCAAACAAAAGTGCCAATTCGCATGAATATCATCCTCTATATCTCAAGGGCATTTCGATAAACATACAATAACCCCTGCATTCATTCCCGTGGTTCTCGCTATCTGAAATTACCCGCCTTTGATTTCCATCTGCCAATTTGATTGGCTATGCTACTGGGTCTAACGGACCAATGAGAATGCGAGTTACAAACCAGACGCAGTGTTGAGTTGGCCAGTCTCATTGATTACGATCGAGTTTGGGAGAAATTTAACATTGACTTACGCGCAAAAGGCCTCAAAAATCTTTTTGATGGAAACGATGTCTTCGAATTCGTGTCCATTAAAACTGGCGGTGTCTTTGGTTTCTAGGTAATACGAGTTTTCAATCACATCAGATCTTACTTCTCGCTACTGATAAGCAAAAATCTGAGGACATTCCATTACGTCCATTCACGTCAGTGCGACCTTTCATCCCGACCAATCAAAGCGTAGCTTACTAGATCGAGAAAGTGACAGTCTGTGTGTGTTTTCTGATCTGGACCTAGAAAAATTCCGAACAACAGTTACGGGCTTTATGACTGAATCCACACAATCTAGGCCATCTATTAGCCATTCCAGAATGTTTTTTTGCTCAGATTTCAAACTCTTAATCGAGAATTTGTCAAAATATGTTTCGAAGGGTAGTCGACAGTTTGAAACTAGTACCGTAAAGCACGAGAAAGCTGCCTTCTGCTTGGCTAATGTCGACTTCTTGTCTGTCATTTCATTGGTCGGTCTGATGTGACCCGTAATGGGATGTCCTCAGAACTTTGTTTAGCGGTAGCGAGAACTAGGATGTTATTTTGATGAAATTGTACGAGTTACCTCCCTTACACTTACCCTTCTCATTATGTCAACGTTTGATTGGTCGGTAAAATGTTAATCCAAATCAAGGGCGGGTAATTTGCGGGCGCAAGAACCACGGGAATCTGTGTTCCGACATCGTGGAAGACTGAAAATCTGTAGTGCAAATTGGCAAGGAGTTGGAGGAGTAAGGAGGTGGAATATCAGACTTCACAAGCAGCATTGGACTTGAAATGAAAAACTGTTGTTCATGCTGTGTATGTAGCTCACTGTGCATCCAATAAAATGTCATAAATGCTACGAGTATATAATTTGAGTATGAAGCTTTTTTTTCCCGTAACGTATTTTCCCACCCAAATCTGTAAAAAATATCTGTAACTATTTTCCTGGAACATTTCTTCCGGTTGACTAGTTGTGTCATATGACTCATGTGATGTGTGACCCGTGAAGATTCCGGGTTAGAATTGGTCTTCAGCAACCTTTGCTTGTCGTAAGAGGCGACTAACGGGATCGGGTGGTCAGGCTCGCTGACTTGGGTGATGCATGTCATCTTATCCCAATTACGTGGATCGATGCGCATGATGTCAACCATTGGACTGTCTGGTCCAGACACGATTATTTACACCCCACCATTATATAGCTGGAATATCGCTAAGCGCGGCGTTAAACAACAATCGAACGAACAAACAAAGTTGTGCCGCATGTCCCATGTGAGATTCCCCCTTTCCGTTATGTCTTACCAGTCACCACGCTCGGGTGAATTTGTACGTATAACACTAGTTGCTGGTCAAGCAGGACGTCCACAGTTGAACAAGCTCAACAATAAGCTCAGCGTCGCCAGGCACAACGTTACAAGGGATGATGTAGATCGGAGACTGAAGAGGTTACAGGCCGGCAAAGCCACATTTCGAAAATAGATAGCCCAAATTGATGTGGCTCTCGCGGCAATGGTTATGGTTGCGTGAGTGTATAATGTGGCTCTCGCGGCTATGCTGTCAAAACATGCTTTGTGATTCTATCAGGTTACCGTATATAACAAAACAAGTCTTGTTTTCTCATTTTTTATTCAACAAGGATAACATATTCATCAAAACTTTACATTGTTGTATATGAATAGCATATGAATATCATAATGGATTTAATGTCATTACTGCAGATGAAGGAGGTCGCCCACGTGGTCAGCATATTCCATCTCACTCAGGTGTTGGTTCAGGAGCTGGATCTTGAGAGACGCAATACGTGCATCGATTGCCTTGTACTTCTTTTTTCGTGAAGGTTCTGACCACTGGTGAGAGAGTCTCAGGACTGCAACCTCTTTGAGTGACTGCTCTCGCTTAAATAGCTTCACTACCTCGTAGATGTTGGGTGGCACTTCTTGGCAAGTTTCTTTATCTTGTTGTGCCACCCTTCCAGGTGATTGTTGGTACGGTGGCCTTGGTTTTTGAAATGGTTCCAAATCTCTGGCATGAAGGCCCCTCCTTGAACCCAACTGGTTGTCACGTAGTCCATGAAGGCAGTCACTTTAGGGCAAGCAGGAGAGTCAGCAATGGCATCAAGCCATACATCATCCACTTTGTCACGAGGTACTAGAAGGAGGGCAGCAGCTCTTCTCGCCAGCTTCTTCACCTCCTTATCTTCCTTATAGTCCATCACCAGACCTTCTTTCTGCACCCTCCTCCAGATACATTGGGTGAAGTGAAAGAAACACCCTCTAACTAATGTCCCGGGAAATGTTCAATGTTCTTGTCTGTAGTGAAGATGAGGATGTAATTTAAATGTGGGACACTCATTTAAAGGTATCGGTAATCGGATTAATTAATTACCCGCTAGAATAGGTGAAATGCTCTCAGCTGAAAATGTGGCTCTACCGGCAATAGCCATTTCTGAAATGTGGCTCTCCCGGCTAGACACCACTGAAGAGGGCTGAGGACCAGTTTATCACGGGAGACCAGTGGCTGCTGGACCACATCGACAGTGTACCTCATCTCCCTTGAGAGATGAGTTGACCAGGACTTGGCTATACATGTATAATATCCTATAATATTTTTTAATGGTTATGATAAACAAACTTGTTGATAAACTAAATTGTTGTTTTTTTCATACCCCGTAAACGTTAAGCTGTGGACGCCCCCACTCCCCCACGTAGTCTAAAGTAAAGATAACAGTGAACACTCCCTACCTGGGCTAGTAAGTTTCGTTACCCTTAACCCAAGACAACTAGATCAAGTGTGTGGACTCCATACAATCATCTCCCCGCTTGAATAGGTGTTAAGAATCCTCTCCGTGCCCTGGAGCTACCGTTTGTTTGAACACTCTCGGCATCGAACAGTTTCTACATCAGCGCCTTGTATGGACTATTGGGGTTTAAGAAATGAGAGACAGTAAAGTACGGTTATAACGAACTCAAAGGGACTACTAATTTCAGTTCGTTATAACCGTAGTTCGTTATAAGCATATTTACAGCATAAGTACAGCAAATAGTCGGGACCAAAAAGGTAAGTTCGTTATATACGTCAGTTCGTTATAAGCGTGTTCGTTATAACCGTAGTTTACTGTATGTGGAGATATAAACGTGAATACCGGCGTGCACGCTGTGTAAATCAGCAAAGCGATTTTATAAACGCAAATAAATATTGAAGTCAATTCTTACACTTATTAACAATAATAATCACAGACGCTCGTAGACACAAACATCGACCACTATGTTAAATAACTTCTTTGAAAGGCATTTAGAAGTTGGAGTACTAAGTAAGGATACAATATATGGATGAACAAGTTTATTACTTGATAACGGTGTTAGAACCTACACCGAAACGCCGCTCCTATGGTAACAAAGAAGGGGTTCATCCATATATTTTGTCCTCACTTATGTTAAGTATCGCTCAGCACAATAATGCAACACAAACCCTCTACTCTATCGTCAACCATTCAGGAAACAATGCTCTAGTGGGCGTGGTCTAATTCTTATTATGCAGACATGAACGCAAGAAAATTGCTTTGCTAGCCAAATTCAAATCACTTGCGCTTTATTCATTTGTGAGTCAAACGGAGTCAACATAAGGGAGACAACTCTTGCTGTGACGGTCACATTCCTCGACGAGAGTCGTACGTGTGACATGGCTGGAACCTTCCTGTACTTTGCATACGGCAGTAACCTTCTGGCGGAGAGGCTATTGTTAAATAACCCCACAGCGCAGTTCATTCACAGAGCCCGACTGAATGTGAGTATTTGACTCAATCAGTGTTCAGTATATTTTCAAACACTTCGACAACGAGATAAGAACCACGTGGTTCAGCTTAGGGACGTGCGTGTATGTACTAGTCCGGACTAACGCCGGCTTATAGTGCTAGCCTACTGACATATATACCTTGACGCAGTTTAACATGAATACCCCACTCAGTATACTACACTGACTCCGGGTCGACCTGTCCTTGTTTTATCTCTTAAATGCCGAGCACCAAGAAGGGTAACACCTGTTATCGATTATGAAGCGACCGGGCATATAAAAAATAACCTTTCTCTCCCAGCTAGACCACGGAGGAGGTCGTAGTTAATTGAATAGTGCAATAATATTAGTGGTATGATCTCCGTGTGTGGATATTTGATTTATTTGGATGTTTCTTTAAAATCTTCATAGTCCGCCGTCATATAGCTGGAATCTTGTTGACTGCGGTATCAAACAACAAACATGCAACAAGCCTGCACAGTATGGCTTCGTATAAGAAGCTGTCATTCTTAGGCAGGACGTCAGAAAGTCAAGCAGATTCTCACTGCAGTCTTATAAAAAATCTCTTATAATTATTTCTTCCGGTACGGTCACTGACTAGCGTTACGCCTATGAGGCGTCGTCTCACTATTTCTTCCTAATTTAAGTACATCAATCGTTCATTTCTTCATATTACGAGACCCGTGAAGATCCGGGGTAGAATAGGTCTTCAGCAACCCATGCTTACTGTAAAAGGCGACTGTGCTTGTCGTAAGAGGCGACTAACGGGATCGGGTGGTCAAGCTCGGTGACCTGGTTGAAGCATGTCATCGATCCCAATTGTGTGGATCGATGCTCGTGATGTCAATCACTGGATTGTCTGGTCCAGACTCGATTATTTAGAGGCCGCCGTCATATAGCTGTAACATTGCTGAGTGCGGCGTAAAACAACCAACCAACCAACCAACCAATCATGTTACGATTGATAGATAAATAAATACATTTGATGTTGCAACACTATTCCAAGAGAGTACACTTTTGTTAATGGTGCGTTACATTGATAACTCGAAGTCATATCGAAACAAGCTACAAGGAACTGATTCTGAGATATTGGTAGTTTAAATTTACCAAACCCAGACGCCATGATGAACCAAATCGTACCGCATAAGGTTGATTGGAGACCCAGTCATAGAACTGGAGTACTGCTTAGTGCAAAAAATATACTCAATATCATCAAGTTACTGTGTTGATGAGGAATCCCCTGTTTTATTTTAACCCTGCTGGGATCAAATGAAGGCCTCCATCGATGTGTCAGAATGTGAAAAAGGTGTTGTGTTGAATACAACGACATCACGGTGGAAAAACACAATTATTCTTGACAGTGACAATTATTTTAAGTGTAACATATGTTTCATGGTACATCGAGTGCATGTATTGATTTAATAATTGAAAGTAGTCCATGCATAGATTGCAACTACGATTTTACATTTTGATCAGACATCCAACACAAAAATATAAAGAAATATTGTCGCAATGCTATTCAGTACGAGAGGAACCGCAGGTTCAGACTGTTGGTCCTTGTGTTTGTGCCCATGGTGCGAAGCTACCCTCCGCGGGCGGGTGACAAGTCAGAATCACAGTGTTGAAAAGGGAAGGCACATCCCTCTTAAACCATCGCTGATCGGAACTGACAACGATGGTTGTACAGGGCATGCAGAAACAGTGCTTGGTCGCGCTTGGATGTCAACATGATATTGACTTAGATTGTAATGACAAGCGGTCTGAACTTCTGTTTATTGCTGACGAGGTCGATATCCATTCATACTAACAACAAATACAGGGCGGTGTGTGGTTCCACCATCAATCTCACATATTCACAGTTACTTGTGTATGTTACAGCGGTGAGCGGAGGTGAAATTGGGTTTAACGTCGCGTCCGAGATTATTGCACTTATATAAGTGTGTGTGTGTGTGGCTTGTTCTAGTCCGGACTGATGCCGATTTATAGTACCATGCCGCAGTATACTGACTCCGAGCCGACCAGCACTTGTTTTAGCCCGTAAAATGCCGAGCGCCATGCAGACAGGGTGGCAACAAGTACCATCTTTTAACGTCTTTTTGTATGACGCGGCCGGGGATAGAACCCCGGACCTTCCGCTCTCCGGTCGGAGCTCTACCACTTGACCACGGAGCCGGTGTATGATACAACGGAGCTAAACATCGATGGGAAGCCAAAACCAGAGTATCAGAGGTTCAGGAGCTCACCTTTATTCAGTAATACTTGAATGGGTCTTACAGCCGTACTGCCCAACACATATGACCCCATGGGTCTTGGTTCACATTTGTCAAGGTCTCTGGACATATTGTCAATCGTTTATTTGACACGTTTGAATATTATTACATGTATTTCAACAGAGGCTGGGAGTGAGTGAGTATGGTTTTACGCCGCTTTTAGCAATATTCCAGCAATATCACGGCGGGGGAGACCAGAAATGGGCTTCACACATTGAACCCATGTCGGGAATCGAACCCGGGTCTTCGGCGTGACGAGCGAACGCTTTAACCACTAGGTTACCCGACCGCCCCAGAGGCTGAGAGAGACTGTTAAAATATTACTGATGAAGTCAATAATTATTGTGCAACTGCAAATGATTCCATGGTATTTGATTTTGTAGCCAAACATGTTTTACGTTTATGCTTCCATAAACCCACAGAGAATTAGACCACGCAAACTACCGTTTCCTGATTTGTCGACAGAAAGGGCGGGCTTGTATAACATGATAGCGCTGAATATGCGACTGATTTATGAATATCCTTGTCTACATGTTTGTGCGTGTTTATGGTTATATAAACCTTCTGTGAAGCCATAGTTGTTGACGTATATTTATGTGAGAGTATGACTTGGGTTTTAAACGAGTGGGTTGGGTTTAAACGAGTGAGTTGGGCTTAACGCCGCTTTAAACAGTATTCCAGTTATATCACGGCGTGTCAGCTTAATGTGGGAGGAAAGCCCGAAGTGATGCAGGTCTCAGACGTTTACCACTTCGGTGAAACCCACGAGCACGGGTATGGTACAGACAAACCTAGAAACATAATCGGGGGGAACCGGGATCCGAACCCTCAATCATAGGTTCCTGGCGTGCCAAAGGGACGCAAATCTGCACGGCGAATCGCGGCGCCTTAGACGACTGGGCCACCCATGCCCCCTATATTTATAAGAAGTGACTTTAATGTTTATAAATGTTTATCGAGTCATACACGTAAAAGCTGATGACACACATTCTACACACCGGTGTTAACGTTTGTACCTTAAAGAAAAGATTTACAAACATGGAAACATGTTTTGGGAATATATGGTATTGAAATATTCAGTAGCTCTGAGGATAAACATGTTTCTTTTATGTTCTAAAACAGTAAGTCACGCTTGATATCTTTAAGGTAACTGTAAATCAATAATTTCACAAATTTACAGGCATTAGTTTGTGTCCTGTTATTGTAAATATTAATGTATTGTTATTCATAACAAGTAATGTTTGTATACATGTTTATTGTTTGTTTATATACACGTTCGTTGTAATAATAAATAATTAAATTTTCGTTGTGTTCATTGAAATTCCTGTATTCTGATTAGCTGAATTGGTCACGTGTTATTGCATTCATTTCCCAATGAATGTAAAAAATTAAGCCACGCCCACCGAGGCGCACTACTTTTATTACTTCGGAATGTCGGGGAATCCCAATATAGATTACAGCCGAGGGAATTCCCTTTCTGCTCACGTGTATCGTCATGCACAGGACATTTAGCGACTTTCATGCATATTCATTGTCCAAACTACCTTTTGAAACCGAAGGCCGAGAATGAATGAAACAGCAAACGTGCAGGCTCGCTCGCCTGTTTTTTCCCCGCTCGCCTCGGTTCCACAACTTTCATGTCTTCGGGTTTCCTTTCTAACTAACATTTTTCAAACTGTGTTTTACCGTAATCTGGGAAGTAATGTTTGAATCTGGCGGTAACTGACCGACGCGGATTCATACAGTTTGCACATTGGTTTTTCGATTCATACCTCAATGAACCGAAAAAAATACACAGTCAATCCTTAAATATCAATCAATATTAATTAATTAAACAATAGTAATTGTAGTTATAACCGTGTGGAACAAAAACAAACCCGTCATCGGGTATTGTGACGTCATTGTAAACTTTGAGGTGCAAGGCCCCGTTCCACAAGGCGATCGTACGGTAGCACAACGACAGTCGTTGGTCTAAGTTAAAGTATGTGATTTACGATAACCTTAACGCTACTATAATTTTGTGGAACGGACGCCTGAATTCTAAAGGTGGGCCGTTGTATGGTATTAAATTCATACGTTTCAACTTTTGACGTGTTTAAAGTTTTATTGTGTTAAACTCAACTGGATTATGCCGTGGATCGTGTAGGTGTCAGCCTATTCACACTCAACAGTTTAATTCTAAAAACGTTATAAAGTGCAAGTAATAAATAAAATACTAAACTCGCTCCCGTGTATAACACATTTTATGAAACGAGTGAATAGTTGTGGTATCTGACGAGCGAAAGCGAGTCAGATACCACAACTATTCACTCGTTTCATAAAATTGGTATTACACGGGAGGTCGTTTAGTATTCTATATGTATTAATACCTCTGCCGTGTCGGCCATATTGGAAATTTTATTTGAACCTCTTAGACATTCATGGGAGCAAGCAGGTCAAGTTACAGCTTCATCGGTTCATTTTGGATCTTGGTCACAGGGTAGAGGTCAAATTAAAGTACGAAATTATACTCAAACGGGACACAGTGACAATATGGCCGCCGTAACGGATTTGGTTGGTTGGTTGTTTTACGCCGCACTCAGCAATATTACAGCTATATGACGGCGGGCTGTAAATAATCGAGTCTGGACCAGACAAACCAATGATTGATGTCATGAGCATCGATCCACGCAGTTGCCTCTTACGACAAGCACTGTTGCCTCTTATTCCACCGCAGATCTTCACGGATCTTCGTAACGGATTTCGACACTGGTGGGAATATGTGTGTGTGATGTTTGAGCTTCATTGTTTCAGTGGTATCTCAGGAGATGTTTACGACTGACAAGGAATAATATAAACTCTATATATAGTGAGTGAGTGAGCGAGTATGGTTTTACGCCGCTTTTAGCAATATTCCAGCAATATCACGGCGGGGGACACCAGAAATGGGCTTCACACATTGTACCCATGTCGGGAATCGAACCCGGGTCTTCAGCGTGACGAGCGAACGCTTTGACCACTAGGCTACCCGACCGCCCCCTCTATATATAGATATAGATATAGATATATATATATGCATTTACATTCATGCACTTACTAATATACGACCTCGTCCATATGTCAAGAAACATGACTGTACTACAGTATATTATATGTTTTCCGTCTGACTGCATCTCTGTCAAACTCTTCATGAAGTTGTACGAGAAAACAAGTGGCAATGTAACATCCTTCTGAAATGAATAAAAAATTGAAACAAACTATATAAACTCACTTGATTTTCAAACTTAGCTAAACATTGAATTTAGATGAATTAACGACCCGGGTAAGAATTGGTCTTCAGCAACCCATGCTTATTGTAAGAGGCGACTAAAGGGATCAGGTGGTCAGACTCGCTGACTTGTTTGATGCATGTCATCGTATCCCAGTTGAGTAAACCGACGCTCATGATGTCAATCACTGGATTGTCTGGTCCAGATTATTTACAGACCGTAGTCATTTAGCTGGAATTTTCTTAAGTAGGGCGTTAAACAACAAACAAACAAACATCCCACCTCAAGACTTTCATCTGATCTTTGACTGTCCAGTTCCTGTCTAGTATGCATATAATGTGTGTAACTAATATATTTAATAATAAATTTAGTATGTTTCATTAATTTTGTCTGACACTGTAGGACTACCGCCTGACGTTTGACGCACCATGTGACACCAAGACGATGCTGTGGGCGGGTGCGCCCGCCACCATCAGGAGTCGTCTTGGATCCAGTGTCTGGGGCATCATATGGCAGCTTGATATTGCCGACAGCGACAATCTGGACAGGTGGGTACCAATTGTCGACATTCATGGTTAGATAACTCCAGTTTACCTTCATATTCTGGTGGATACGTGTTCAAATTTTCAGAATGATATATTTATTTAAATGTTAAATGTAAAACATATTGTTCTGGTATGACCTGTGATAAATATAGTTATTCACTTTTAATGTCACTGTTCAGTTTAACGCCGCACTCAGCAGTATTCCAGCTTTATGACGGCGGTCTGACAAAATCGAGTCTGGACCAGACAATCCAGTGATTGACATCATGATCATCGATCCACACAATTGAGAAACGATGACATGCATCAACCAAGTCAGTGAGCCTGACCACCCGATCCCGTTAGTCGCCTCTTACGACAAGCATAGTCGCCTTTTACGGCAAGCATGGGTTGCTGAAGACCTGTTCTACCCCGGATCTTCACGGGTCCACTGTTTAGTTTACATTCCAGCTATTAGACATCACGTTCAGGGGACGGAGACGCGTGGTGTTGGGACATATCACTGTTCTGGTATGAATATCAACAACAACCACATGGTTATGGAGAATTAACATATTTGCTTTGCTTGCCAGTCAGGAGACTTTCTACCAGCGCCGGACCGTGACAGTAACGACACCCGACGGCACAACGCACACGTGTCGGACGTACGAGCTGGACGGGGAGTATGACATCGCACATTCCCCCTCCCCGCAGTACAAGGATGTGATTGTGAGGGGGGCGAGACAAAGCGGCTTACCCCAAGCTTACATCTCCCAGCTGGAGGCTGTAGAAGACAATGGATACGACGGAGAGGTTAAAGTCTACAACAGACTCATACGCCAATTGGAAAATCAACATCAATGACACAAGTTCAGCAATCAACCTTGCCGTTTTATATCTTCTTTCTATAATGATTAAATTTTACTCGAGAATTTGTTCTCAAACAAAAGAGCCAATTCGCATGAATCATCCTCTATCATCTATATCTCCAAGCTGGAGGCAATAGAAGACAATGGATACGACGGAGATCTTTTAGTCTATAACATTCTTATATGTCAACTGGAAAGCTGAGAACTAACAAGTGAAGCTGGGGTTACAATGGGCCTTGAGGATACAGAATGATTGGACTCACTTATACCCCGTCCACATGCACATTTACAGACGTAAGTAATTTTACACATGTGGAACTTTTCATACGTGTGTATATGTAAATGTACCATGCGTTCACATGAAAAGCATCCTAGGTGTGTAAATAAAGTATGTAAATTGTGTAAGGCAAACATATTCGTCAGTTTGTTCATGACTTAAAACATTGTTGTTTTCCAATCAAAGTTGTTTGAGAAGAGAGTTACTTTACCGAAGATCTTCACATGAAGCAACATGTGTTTGATTTAATTTGTACACAGGTTTGACTCCTTGAAACCAAAAGAAAACACCGTCCGCCCAACTCATAAAAGTTGGCAACTTCAGAATACCGAACTGTTGACAATTTGTTTGGTGTTGGCAAATCAACAAATATACACTCACCGACAACAGAAACGGGAGTACTACACATGTTGGTTAATGTATGAAGAATTATGTATATTCAAGAGATATTATATGGGTTCGACGAACAAACGAACATGCTGATATGTTGTGTGAACCGACGCTCATGAACGCATCACATGTGACGTCATAGATCCATTACTTGCGATGCACCATTCGTCTTGTGCAGGATTAGCGTGTAAAGTTTGGAAACACGTGCAGTATATCGTGATAAAAATGAAGACACTCTGTGGTTACATTTGAATGATTGTTAGTTTTGTCATTAATTGGTACACATTAAAAACATCTCTTCTTAACATACATACTTCTCTATATGTTTCTTTAGTTCACGTTTCTTTTGGCCGTGAGTATATTAATTCGATCGTCCTCTGACGTTGGCATAAACGTTGACATTACAACATATACACACAGTGAAAATTTACATTTATATTAGCACTTGCTCCAGACATGATGCAAATTTGCTCCTGGTGTAAATATAAACACATGAGTAAACGCGTTCACATGGATTAGATTGGGCCCGCTTACATTATCTGTGCTTATAATGGTGGAGACATATGACAAGCTGTGTCAGCCATTGTTCTTTTCAACAACAAAACGTACGTTGTATTAGTATTGAGTGAGTGGGGGTTTAAAGTCAAGTCGAACAGTTTCAGTTATATCACAGCGTGTCAGCTTGTGGGTTGAAAGCCCGAAGTGACGCACGTCTTAGATGATTACCATTTTGGCGAAACCCGCGATCATGGTGTCAACAATGTTGTGTTAAAACAATACTAATACTAATGGCTACACATCTGCAAAAGTCCTTTTTGAAACCCTTGTTCTAATGGTTTCACCATCAGTCCTTGAACCAAGCTGATTGTCTTATAAGAACAGTATTTTCTCTTTCCCAGCAGGTGTCTAAAGTGCCATTTTAAGAAACTTGAACCATACTTCTATCTGTCCATACAAGTGATGCATGGTCCATTTGTCATTTGATGTTTGTTTGTTGACACTTATATGTTTCAATGGTTTTCTTCCTGAGCCTTGTAATATGACAAATGAATATGACAGAAAATGACCACATCATGACTCTTCGTTTACTTCCGTTCGGGGCCATACTTATATTATCCAGTTTACTTTCATAAATTAAAGGATGAAATTATAGAGAGCTACAACTTTCACAAGAGAGATGCCACACGTTTTTCAAGACATCTTGAAATTCGTGTATTGGCGTAGTTGTCATGTTATTTTGCGTTTGTAATAAAATGTCGACCATAAAAGTGTTCCTCAAAGACAGCCACCGTGGTCTGGGGGTTGAGCTTTTGCCTGGAGATGGAAGGTCATACCAAAAGACGTTAAAAGACTGTACCTGTTACCCTCCCTGGCGCTGGGCATTCAGGGACTTAAACAAGTGCTGGTCGGCTCGGAGTCAGTATATTCTTTCTGAGTGGCGCGCACGCACGCACGCACGCACGCACGCACGCACGCACACGTTGCTTTATAAGTGCAATAAGCTTGGATGCCACGTTTAAACCCATTTCATTTCACCGCCCCATCTTGTTTCTCTGTGCTAATGGTTGCTTCTCTGGACAGGGCCTTGTGGTCAAAGCGTCGGCCTTCCCAAGGGTTTGATTCTCAACAATGCATAGAGTACTGCCATGATAAGCTGGAATGTTATTAAAAGCAGCGATAAAGTCAACTCACTCCAAAACATAATAAATAAGTGTATGCCACATGACACTTGCAGTGTCTGCAGTGATTGAGGATGTAGGTCAGGTATCCCCTGAAGTGGCTATTTGCTCCTCATAATTGTCGCCTCCCATTTCAGATGTTCTGTTTGTTTGCTTTTATATTTAACACCACACAGCAATATAAACCATTCACAACCAAACTGTCCACCAACATCAGCATGATTTATTTACAATGTATTGACATGAACAACATGGCAGTGCTATGAGGGTAGGTCGTGTATATTGTGACAGTCAGGGGCTACATTCTCCAATACAACTGACGACCCATTGTACAGCTGAGCTTCCCCGTCCAGGAGGGATTCCAGAGATACCTCTACCGGAAGTAACGCCCCAGTGTCCAACACGAACAGGCGCAGCTTCTGAAACAGAGGACCCGTAAAGACCTGGGTTAAAATATGTCTTCAGCAACCCATGCTTGCCGGAAATGGCGACTATGCTTGTCGTAAGAGGCGACTAACATGATCGACTAACGTGATCGCCTGGTCAGGCCTACTGACTTGGCTGATGCATGTCATCGATCCCAATTGAGTGGATCGATGCTCATGATGTCAATCACTGGATTGTCAGGTCCAGACTCAATTATTTACCAGCCGACTACCGTCATATAGCTGTAATATTGCTGAGTGTAGCTTTAGACAACAAACAAACCAAAAAAAAAATCTGAAACAGAGTAAGTGAGTTGGTTAACCCCACCCTAAAGTCTAAATTACAGAACTAAGGTAGCATTACCAACTTAAGGTGGCTCAAAAAGAGGGCTTTAAGCCCTGATTAGAGGCCTTCCAGCCAAATTCTGTCTGGGACACCACTAAAGCTCTTCTGACTTAGTACACATGTAGGGAATCAATACTGGTCTTGAGTGTGACAGGTCAACACTACAACCACTGGGCTACCCCTGTTCCCCCACAATATGGTTAAGTATACTGTTTAATCAAGAGAACCTGCTCCTGCCCAGAAAGTTCTGACATTAAGTAGAATCACACCCAATGGAGATTCTGGTTTAGAATTGATCCTCAGCAAACCATACTTATCATAAGAGCACCCGGGAAGATTCCGGGATAGAATAGGTCTTCAGCAACCCATGCTTGCCGTAAAAGGCGACTATGCTTGTCGTAAAAGGCGACTAACGGGATCGGGTGGTCAGGCTCACTGACCTGGTTGATGCATGTCAACGATCCCAATTGCGTGGATCGATGCTCATGATATTAATCACTGGCTTGTCTGGTCCAGACTCGATTATTTACAGACCACCATCATATAGCTGGATTATTACTGAGTGCCGCACACACACAAAAAAAATTAAAAAGTATTATCACCTTCTCAGCTCCTGTGTTGTTGAGATTTGTGAAACCAGCTTTTGATGCAGCGAAGTCAATCATTCTGCCTACTGTCCACTTCTGTCAGGACAAAAGAAAACCCACAATAAACAGAAATACACCATGCTATAATTTCTTCATTGGCATTGTCAGCAGTCCACAAAATGTCCTGAAACCTGCCAGAGTCAATGGTGCAAGCACCGATATATTGGAATACAGCAAACCAAACACATCAGTTCCACATATACTGAACAAAAGAAGTTAGGGATCATGGATATTTTGGGGGATATTGTTTTGGAGTGACTAAAGACACAATTTCATAAAAATATCCCCAAAAATATTCATGATCACTAATTGTTTTTGTTCAGTATATATTGAGAACCTGACATGAGTGTCTTTTGATATCAGGTCGTTTCTCAAGAGTGTTGATATATTTGATATCGAGAGACAGAGGGAGAGATTCTATTCATCACCAATAATCATTCTTTTTCAGTTTGTATAGTAATAACCAGTGTCTTGCACGGAAATGGGACAGCTAACCCCCATCAGTAGCAGAGAGATTTGTGATGTCATTTGAGCATTGTAATACGATATCTCCAAAGCCTCAATGTCTCCAAAGAATTTTAATGTGATATGTCCTGAGGAAAGCAGGTTTGCATGGTATATCAGCTTAGAACAGCCTGTGTGGTTGGGCAACTGACCTTTGAGAAATACATGGCCTTGTGTGTGTGTGACGCCGGCAGCTGGACGGCGAGGTGGATCTTCTCACACTCCGGGATCCCCTTCTCACCCACCGCATGCTGCTTCAGCTTCATCAAGGCAACTTTAGCGGCCATCTTCGGATTCTTCGAGCCCCGGTGCTTCGGAGGACCAATTGTGCCTTTCTTTGATTCTGAAACAAAGGTGTCTCCTCAGTACTTCAGTATTAAGTCAGCACAATGCTGGGGTAGCATGAGGATGTTAACCCATAAGCATGTGAATATTGACAAATCTAGGATCAGTCAGGTTGAATCTGGGATTCTTGACATCAGACTGTGGAAGTCTTGTTCCGTGTCGATTCCCAAATTGAAACAATATGTTAACCCAGAAATCTGTATGTAAACTGTGTATGAAGCCAACAAACAACCAACAAGTGGTACACAATCAACAAATGTATTACAAAATTCACGAAGGTTACAAATCAGCACAAAATACTGCACAGCAATTATGTGGCAATGAATAATATCATGGCAGTGGTCAGTATCAAATACAAAAATACAGTGGTGATAGCAAAAGTCAGTAATAATAATATATATGTTCACCCAAAGGTGACAGTGGTCAAGCTTCCGAGATGGGCTAGGCAGGGAATCAGGGATGATGAGCCATCCTCACATGAAGGCTGCTCTTGACATGATGAAAATGCATGTGTGTCCTGCAAACATGCCACTGACCCCTTATATACAACCTACCATGCCACTGGACGGTTCCAGACAGTACTCAAATCATAGAACATTACTGAAATTCCCCTATATTTCTATAACATACTCTCACTCTCCGCAGTATATGGACCAGAAGTTTACACACCACACTCTTTCCCTGCATATGACAACTTTGTTACACTCTCCGCGAATGGGCTATCGCGGTGAGGAGCTTGCACACTAAAGTCTAAAAATAGTAACTTCCTGACGACTGCTTACATTTCCCAAATACAATGCAATGAGCCTCTACCGAATCTCAACAGAAACAATGAAACACAGTTAAAATCATTGTTTAACAATACAATACACTGCCATATAACTCTGCCCTGGTAACCTCTCCCTCTGATCTTCACAGCAATGCTGCTTGGCCTGACAACTCACCCTGACAACTCACCCTGACAACTCACCCTGACAACAACCCTTCTGATCATTCACTAGAAACAAAGTCAAAACATCAATGTTACCCATTTTGTAGAGAGCCCATTTTAGACAACCAACTGATTAAATTTGAAAAAAAGGCTTTCATATGGTATTGTTACTTCACCTACATGAGATGAAGTCTGCTTTGTACAGGTTCATGTCTGTTTCAAATTCTCAGAAATATTAGTAGAGGCCTCTTTCTTCAATTGTGTCAAATGCCAAGATCTTTGCTTCCATCTTACCAACCCAAACACACACATTAATGTTCGTTTGTTTGTTGTTTAACACCTTACTCAGCAATATTCCAGCTAAATGAGTGCTTGACATCTTGAGAATCAATTTACGCAATTGGGTTACGATGACTGCGTCCACCAATTCAGCAAGCCTGACCACCTGATCCCGTTAATTGCCTCTCACAACCATGGGTTTCTGAAGACCAATCTAACCCAAATCTTCCTGGGTTACCCACCAGTAATACATAAGTACGACAACCAAGTGAACCGAGGTGCCAAGCAATTTAAGCTTGTTAAAGATGACTAATGAATTGGGTGGACTCGGTGACTAGTTGCTTGCCTGCTGCCCTGATGGTGTGTGATGTTGCTCATTCATTCAATCACTGGTTTATCTGGTCAAGATTTGATTATTTATATGCAACCATGTGGAATATTGATGATCGGGCATAATAAAACAAAAAAGGAAAACAAAATTTCATCTCACCAAGTATCTGTTTGACATGTTCTGCTGTCTTCGACACCTTCACCGTTAGATCCAGTTTCTCACATCGGTGATCATGCTGGTGCCGATGGCTGCAACCCAGACCCCAGAACTACAACACCATATATTCCTACATTCAGGCCTCAAACAACACAGACACCAGAACTACAACACGATATATTCCTACATTCAGGCCTCAAACAACACAGACACCAGAACTACAACACCATATATTCCTACATTTAGGCCTCAAACAACACAGACACCAGAACTACAACACCATATATTCCTACATTCAGGCCTCAAACAACACAGACACCAGAACTACAACACCATATATTCCTACATTCAGGCCTCAAACAACACACACACCAGAACTACAACACCATATATTCCTACATTCAGGCCTCAAACAACACACACACCAGAACTACAACACCATATATTCCTACATTCAGGCCTCAAACAACACAGACCCCAGAACTACAACACCATATATTCCTACATTCAGGCCTCAAACAACACACACACCAGAACTACAACACCATATATTCCTACATTCAGGCCTCAAACAACACAGACACCAACACTACAACACCATATATTCCTACATTCAGGCCTCAAACAACACACACACCAGAACTACAACACCATATATTCCTACATTCAGGCCTCAAACAACACAGACACCAGAACTACAACTCCATATATTCCTACATTCAGGCCTCAAACAACACAGACACCAGAACTACAACACCATATATTCCTACATTCAGGCCTCAAACAACACAGACACCAGAACTACAACACCATATATTCCTACATTCAGGCCTCAAACAACACAGACACCAGAACTACAACACCATATATTCCTACATTCAGGCCTCAAACAACACAGACACCAGAACTACAACACCATATATTCCTACATTCAGGCCTCAAACAACACACACACCAGAACTACAACACCATATATTCCTACATTCAGGCCTCAAACAACACAGACACCAGAACTACAACACCATATATTCCTACTTTCAGGCCTCAAACAACACAGACACCAGAACTACAACACCATATATTCCTACATTCAGGCCTCAAACAACACAGACACCAGAACTACAACACCATATATTCCTACATTTAGGCCTCAAACAACACAGACACCAGAACTACAACACCATATATTCCTACATTCAGGCCTCAAACAACACAGACCCCAGAACTACAACACCATATATTCCTACATTCAGGCCTCAGACAACACAGACACCAGAACTACAACACCATATATTCCTACATTCAGGCCTCAAACAACACAGACACCAGAACTACAACACCATATACTCCTACATTCAGGCCTCAAACAACACACACACCAGAACTACAACACCATATATTCCTACATTCAGGCCTCAAACAACACAGACCCCAGAACTACAACACCATATATTCCTACATTCAGGCCTCAAACAACACACACACCAGAACTACAACACCATATATTCCTACATTCAGGCCTCAAACAACACAGACACCAGAACTACAACACCATATATTCCTACATTCAGGCCTCAAACAACACACACACCAGAACTACAACACCATATATTCCTACATTCAGGCCTCAAACAACACAGACACCAGAACTACAACTCCATATATTCCTACATTCAGGCCTCAAACAACA
Source organism: Haliotis rufescens (assembly GCF_023055435.1). Lineage (NCBI taxonomy): Eukaryota > Metazoa > Mollusca > Gastropoda > Lepetellida > Haliotidae > Haliotis > Haliotis rufescens. The sequence goes on along the minus strand of NW_025964002.1, from coordinate 3,235,978 downwards.
CAGACACCAACACTACAACACCATATATTCCTACATTCAGGCCTCAAACAACACAGACACCAGAACTACAACACCATATATTCCTACATTCAGGCCTCAAACAACACAGACACCAGAACTACAACACCATATATTCCTACATTCAGGCCTCAAACAACACAGACACCAGAACTACAACACCATATATTCCTACATTCAGGCCTCAAACAACACAGACACCAGAACTACAACTCCATATATTCCTACATTCAGGCCTCAAACAACACAGACACCAGAACTACAACACCATATATTCCTACATTCAGGCCTCAAACAACACACACACCAGAACTACAACACCATATATTCCTACATTCAGGCCTCAAACAACACAGACACCAGAACTACAACACCATATATTCCTACATTCAGGCCTCAAACAACACAGACACCAGAACTACAACTCCATATATTCCTACATTCAGGCCTCAAACAACACAGACACCAGAACTACAACACCATATATTCCTACATTCAGGCCTCAAACAACACAGACACCAACACTACAACACCATATATTCCTACATTCAGGCCTCAAACAACACAGACACCAGAACTACAACACCATATATTCCTACATTCAGGCCTCAAACAACACAGACACCAACACTACAACACCATATATTCCTACATTCAGGCCTCAAACAACACAGACCCCAGAACTACAACACCATATATTCCTACATTCAGGCCTCAAACAACACAGACCCCAGAACTACAACACCATATATTCCTACATTCAGGCCTCAAACAACACAGACACCAGAACTACAACACCATATATTCCTACATTCAGGCCTCAAACAACACAGACACCAGAACTACAACACCATATATTCCTACATTCAGGCCTCAAACAACACAGACACCAGAACTACAACACCATATATTCCTACATTCAGGCCTCAAACAACACAGACACCAGAACTACAACACCATATATTCCTACATTCAGGCCTCAAACAACACAGACACCAGAACTACAACACGATTTATTCCTACATTCAGGCCTCAAACAACACAGACACCAGAACTACAACACCATATATTCCTACATTCAGGCCTCAAACAACACAGACACCAGAACTACAACACCATATATTCCTACATTCAGGCCTCAAACAACACAGACACCAGAACTACAACACCATATATTCCTACATTCAGGCCTCAAACAACACAGACACCAGAACTACAACACCATATATTCCTACATTCAGGCCTCAAACAACACAGACACCAGAACTACAACACCATATATTCCTACATTCAGGCCTCAAACAACACAGACACCAGAACTACAACACCATATATTCCTACATTCAGGCCTCAAACAACACAGACCCCAGAACTACAACACCATATATTCCTACATTCAGGCCTCAAACAACACAGACCCCAGAACTACAACACCATATATTCCTACATTCAGGCCTCAAACAACACAGACACCAGAACTACAACACCATATATTCCTACATTCAGGCCTCAAACAACACAGACACCAGAACTACAACACCATATATTCCTACATTCAGGCCTCAAACAACACAGACATCAGAACTACAACACCATATATTCCTACATTCGACCTCAAACAACACAGACCCCAGAACTACAACACAATATATTCCTACATTCAGGCCTCAAACAACACAGACACCAGAACTACAACACGATATATTCCTACATTCAGGCCTCAAACAACACAGACACCAGAACTACAACACGATATATTCCTACATTCAGGCTTCAAACAACACAGACACCAGAACTACAACACCATATATTCCTACATTCAGGCCTCAAACAACACAGACACCAGAACTACAACTCCATATATTCCTACATTCAGGCTTCAAACAGAGGCCCTTTCTGGGAATGTTGCCATTATTTTTTCTTAAAGTTAAAGCTTTGAGATCGGCAAAATTTGACATTATTATTAACAAAGCAAATCAGGCTTCAGTTGTGACCATCGTGAATTTGTAATTGTTGGCATTTATCATGCGCTATTTAGTGTCGACAAAGTGAAGCCTGACAGTCAGAAAACAGGTTCTAATTAAGAAAACAGCTGAAATCCAGCTTACTGACACAGTTGGTGATTTGGTGACGGGTCGGATTTACGACTTTAGGAAGTTTTGCTTCTTAGTAGTTACTCCATAAGTCAGGAAATGTTTAACACTTTCAACATTGGTTTTTCCCACCTCCAATGTCAATAAAATCAGATCTTAGTTCTCGCTACCGCTAAATAAAGATCTGAGGAAATCCCATTATGGGTCACGTCAGACCGACCTTGCCCTAACTTTGACTGACCAATGGAATGACCAATCAAAAGGCAGCTTTCTTGTGCTTTATGGCACAAATTTCAAATTGGCGACTATGCTTCGAAACATATTTTGACAAATTCTCGATTACAAATTTGAAACCTGTACATAAGAACATTCTGGAATGGCTAATAGATGGTCTAGATGTTATGGATTCAGTCGTTAACCCTGTAACTATCGTTCGGAATTTCCCGTGTTAAAGTTTTCGAGGTTGTATGATTAGAAATCACATTCCGACTGTCACTTTCATGATCTGGTAAGCGACGCTCTGATTGGACGGATGAAAGGTCGTTCTGAAGTGACCCCTAATGAGATGTCTTCAGATCTTTGTTTAGCGGTAGCGAGAACTAAGGTCTGATTATAATTAGATTGTCCCACCATCATCCAAACAATTTAGCCCAAAAATTTGTAATAAAAGCATTTTTTATTGATCTGGGTAATTCTATTTTATATTTTCCCTCCTCAATCCGATTTACTCCAAAGACTCTTTGTACAAGATACAAACTTGGTCCTGCTTTATTAAAAAAACAAGGTTACAACCACTGACGTCTGCTACCTGAGACAGAAGCTCCTGCGACACTGTGGACACACGACAGGGGTGAGTTCCCGGTTGCTGCAGTCCTCCAGGGCACATGTGAAGCCCTTCTCCCCCGTGTACTCCACTGTGTTGCCTTTAACACAAATCTGTAATACAAAATGAACCAATATGATTCATATTTCAAAAGTTGGTTCACGCTATTTTCTCCAAATTCTATGTTGGAGGTCCAAGAAAAAAAATATCAAAAATCAACTGTCAACTTCACTTCAACTGCATGTATTAATCAATGAAAAATGTTGTTTTAACTTTGGAGATCACTGAGTTTAGTGTTTACAGTTTGAATGTTGCCAATGGTTTTCACCTCACTTTCTGTTTGGGGAATGGGTGTTATGCAAAGAAGTTCAAATCAGAAAGTTTAATGCCACAAGCTACAATAGGGCCACAAGAAAGTTACATGCACTTCCTGTTTGAGGACTTCACTTCCTGTATGGAAAGACATAAAATGTCAATGTACACCAAAACAGATCCCAATGGGGCATCACTGGCAAAACAGTGATGAATGACATGAATGGATCACTGAAAGTAGGTGATGACACCAAAGTGTTCGCTAACAGGGTAAGCATGTCGGTAGTCCCTGCCACTCACACAATTTTACAAAAAAGTATGTGTTTGTCGCCTGCCGCTGGTCAGCATATACTCCAGCCATGCGAAGGCGGCATGTAAGCCAACCAGACAATCAGGTGATGAACCAGAAAATCCAGTGACACGACAGTGTACTTACTGATTTTGATGAAACTAAAAACAACATGTTAATACTGAATAACAAGTCTGCTGCGTACAAGTGCAGAGATTAAAATAAAGAAGAAAACGTTTAAGAAATATGTCAGTTCTGCAACATGGTTGAGGACAGTTTTAGTGTCTTGGACTAAACATTTCTTCTGTAATTGTTTCAACGTATTTGATAAATGCAGAACAGACAAACAGGCCATGACCTGAGGCCGCTTGCCATGAAATAAAACAGTCATGCACAAGAAATAATATCTGACTAAATATTCTGTGAGATAGACTGCATTATTAGACTTGAAGGATTTATTAAGAAAGCAGTCATTATATATTATTATTTTTAAAATAGCATTCACCCTGCCTATATAAAGACAAAACTAAAATGTCAACTGATAGAGAACGTCAGTCAGATCAGTTTACAACTGAAAGTGCAGAAGAGAACACAAAATCCATTAACACAATAAATATGTCCTGACCAGCAAAGAATCTTTTCGTAATGAGGTAGATCTGCTACTACAACCGCGACAGTGACTTGGATGACAATACAGTTTTATACATCAAGGAGAAAATGTACAACCAATGTTAACAAAGGAAAAATAAGCAAATGGAAATAGTTTTTCAAGTTTCAGGATATTTTCTTAATGCAACGTGGCAGAGGTATTCGGCTGACTGCAAAAACTGAGTGAGTGATTCCAAGGCTTCATGTAATCTTGGCCTTGATAAACACTGGCTTCTAATCCAATAAAGCTGGCAATTATTATTTTTAAAATCCTCCGTATGAAAGAATCACACCTTTCTCTTTAATTTGCCTGTAATAAAGCGCTCAGTTCGGCATTAAAATAAGAGTTCTCTACTCTACAGTGGGAGTACATCAAATTTCAAACAGTGGGTTTATCTCCTAATTGACTTAAGTATTGTTTGCATTTTTGGAAGTCAAACAATAATTACGAATTTACAAAGTGTGCACACCAGTTTTAACGCTTATACCTCCGTAAACACACAAACATATTGATGTCAATTCTCATACATAAACACGTAAAAAAGAAAAAAAACTTTACAGACTTATTGAATCATTAACACAAAGCAGCTGTACACAAAATTACAAAATCAGTGACAACAATGAAACCCAAGCCCCGCCTTCCTATTATCAGCCAATCAGGAAACAGTAGTATGTTAGTGGGCGTGGCCTAACTGGGGTACGGTAGGGTATGGAGCCAATCAAATGCCACAGGATCATTTGCAATTTATTAATGAAAGAATGGACGTTGAACAAAATGACAACATAACATCTAGAATGTTTCAGTGTAGAAATCTTCCACTTACGCGGGAGCAGTTGTGTCCATCCTTTGTCCTGTGATCCGAGCTGTAACAAAAAATAAGTACACATGAACATTATCATCTTAAAAAATGTGAAGGTTGACATAATATGGTATTTTATTATGCCTCAAAGTGAGATTGACAAATCAGAGAGCAGAACTACTGACCCCACATGAGCCCGTATATCGTCAGTAAAATTCCAAGATGGTTGTTACTGACCTAATGAGAGTGTATACCTTCAGTAACAGTCATTTTGAATTTTCCAACACCCACCTCACATAGAAATTCTGGTTCAGAAATTTGATATTCGACACTGTTTTGTGTTTTAATATCATTAATTGTGATGAGCAAAGACATTATTTATTAAAGCAACCATGTTCGTGACTTTAATTTTAAAAAGTTATAGAGAAAATAAGCTTACAACGGAGGTCACTGAGTTACAAACAGTAATGTCATGGAACATACTATAGGATGACGTCACAAACGAGAAACGTGACGCCAATGACGTCACATAGCAATAGAATAGATAGCAGCCCGTGGTTAGGGGAAAACAGACTGCTATCAAGTTACACTGGCCCGCAGATTTCTGTAAACATGCAGGCATTATTATGATAATTCTATCCATTTAAGCTACAGCACTTTAAACGTCAACATTTAGTGCATTATATATTCCATTGTTGACGTTTCTGTTTACATTAAACCATTGTATGGGTAACAGATGTACTGGTCCTGTCATTTATACCGGTTGTAAGTGTCAAGTTTTCATTTTGACATGACATGCGACAAAGATACCAAATAGTGTAAATTTTTCGGCATAATAAAATCGTTATGGTGTCTTTTTCCTGCTAACCTAATATGACACTGTATACGGCAACTAAAGACACCATAACTAATAGTATCCTGGGATCCGGAAACTGGTCTGTGCGTCGGACTTGTCTGATTGTGGCTGCAAAATGTCCGATTTGAAACAGTGGAAAGCAGTCATTATAAAATTTTGCCAACAGGGCATTTTCGAAAAAGTCTTAGCAGGGCATAACAACCTGTGACTGGATATCATAACAAAGGATACAAATTAAAGAGCTGCAACCAGACTGATATGTGATTTTGTTGTTGATTAGTGTATAGGTAATATTATCCTACCCTATATTTTATCCCTGGGATGAAATTCTCTAGTGTCAGGATGATTCTCCCTAGTGAATTTGAACCCCTACCAGTGTGTTTAATCCTATCCTATACTATGCTCTAGAGTAAAACTTCCCCCAGGATAATATTTAGGTAGGATATAATCCTTGCTTACACAGACACAACTTGCAGGGATGACTGGACGCTATCAGTCAACATCAATCACCACAGGTGAGTGACACTGATTGAAGTTGTAGCTCAGGGATTAATTAAAATGAATAAATTTTGTGTTAGTGAAGCTTGTCAACACTTGGCAATTTGTATTGAACAATCACCTTGGGTCAAGTGATAACTATTGATAATGTTTGACAGTAGTGAATGAGTTCAGTTTGCACCTGCTTGAGGTGAAATGGGGTTCAACGTCACGTCCAAGATTATTGCACTTATATAGCGACATGCATGCACGTGTGTGAGAGTGTATGTATAGCTGCTTGTACTAGTCCGGACTAATGCCGATTTTATAGTGCTAGTCCACTGAGATACCATTCCGCAGTTTAACATGGAGACCCCACTCATACACAGTATACTGACTCCGAACCGACCAGTCCTTGTCTTAGCCCCTTAATGCTGAGCTCCAGGCAGGGTAACAACAAGTACCCTAACGACTCTTGGTATGACGCGTCCGGGTATCGAGCCCCTGACCTTCCGCTCTCTGGGCGGGACGCTCTACCAGTAGACTACGGAGTCGGTCAACGCTGCTTTGAATATTGTACTCAGTAATAATTCTGTCAGTGTCACCTTGGTGTGGTAGGAAAACCCGCACCTCATCATACCAGCCAACCACTAGTTTCCAGTAATGTGAATATAACTAACTTCAATTTTATCTTAGGAAATGATATCAGCCTCAAATAGGGAGACATTTCCCTGGAGTGAGTGAGTGAGTTTGGTTTAAGACCGCTTTTAACAGTATTCCAGTTATTCAGCTTAATGTGGGAGGAAAGCCCGAAGTGATGCAGGTCTCAGACGTTTACCACTTCGGTGAAACCAACGAGCACGGGTATGGTGCTGACAAACCTAGAAACATAATCAGGGCGAACCGGGATTCGAACCCACAATCATAGGTTTCTGGCGTGCCCAAGGGATGCATCTCTGCACGGCGAATCGTGGCGCTTTAGACGACTGGGCCACCCGTACCCCCACATTTCCCAGGAATAGTCATGATGTTTATGAAGCAGCTTGCTTTGTGCTGAATGTGTGTCATGACTGCAGTTTGGAACTTGAGCCTCATTACAAAGCCAAAGTCAATAAACCTTTCATTCAAACAATTTAGCTGACAACAGTCCATATGTTCTTGTCAAAATCAACAAACTGTGATTGTTCAACATTGTTGATTTGTAAAAGAGTAGAACCAGTTGTAATTAACTGTCACATGAGATGTTATTGATGTCTAATGTAACAAAACACATGCACGAAGTACGCATCTCTCAACATGGCATCCTACAGTCTGTAATGTCAGTATTTTGACAACCTAGGCCCTACAGTCTGTAAAACTGTTATTTAATGTCTGGATGATTATTTTGACAACCTAGGCCTTATAAAATGTAAAACTGTTATTTAATGTCAGGATGAGTATTTTGACAACCTATGCCTTATAAAATGTAAAACTGTTATTTAATGTCAGGATGAGTATTTTGACAACCTATGCCTTATAAAATGTAAAACTGTTTTTTAATGTCAGGATGAGTATTTTGACAACCTATGCCTTATAAAATGTAAAACTGTTATTTAATGTCAGGATGATTATTTTGACAACCTATGCCTTATAAAATGTAAAACTGTTATTTAATGTCAGGATGATTATTTTGACAACCTATGCCTTATAAAATGTAAAACTGTTATTTAATGTCAAGATGAGTATTTTGACAACCTATGCCTTATAAAATGTAAAACTGTTATTTAATGTCAGGATGATTATTTTGACAACCTACGCCTTATAAAATGTAAAACTGTTATTTAATGTCAGGATGATTATTTTGACAACCTATGCCTTATAAAATGTAAAACTGTTATTTAATGTCAAGATGAGTATTTTGACAACCTATGCCTTATAAAATGTAAAAATGTTATTTAATGTCAGGATGATTATTTTGACAACCTAGGCCCTACAGTCTGTAATAAATAGTCCAGTCACATAATGTGATGACCCTTGCTTTGCCATCACCATACCATCACCACAAATCGTAAACAAAAACAGGAAATATATATCATTCCTGATCCGGTGAATATATCATGAGAACTACACAATTGATGATGACCGACATAATTTGCTTCCCAACCTCAATGCAGGCAGTCCGGGCGGAGTGTGCAGCATAGAATAGGAACCGAATACTCCAGCATGTCGAGTGAGTGAGTGAGTGAGTGATTGAGTGAGTGAGTGAGTGGGTGGGTGGGTGGGTGGGTGGGTGGGTGAGTGTGTGAATGAGTGGGTTGGTGAGTGAGTGAGTGAGTGAGTGAGTGAGTGAGTGGGTTTAAGACCGCTTTTAACAGTATTCCAGTTATTTAGCTTAATGTTGGAGGAAAGCCCGAAGTGATGCAGGTCTTTACCACTTCGGTGAAAAGCCTGAGCATGGGTACGGTGCTGACAAACCTAGAAACATAATCAGGGTGAACCGGGATTCAAACCCACAATCATGGGTTTCTGGTGTGCCCAAGGGATGCAACTCTTAGACGACTGGGCCACCCGTGCCCCACATTTCCCTGGAATAGTCATGATGTTTATGAAGCAGCTTGCTTTGTGCTGAATGTGTGAGTGAGTGAGTGAGTGAGTGAGTGGGTGAGTGGGTGGGTGTTTGGGTGAGTGAGTGAGTGAGTGAGTGAGTGAGTGGATGGGTGTTTGGGTGAGTGAGTGAGTGAGTGAGTGAGTGAGTGAGTGAGTGAGTGAGTGAGTGAGTGAGTGAGATGGAGCTGAGGAGGATCAGGTGGTTACAACGTGTGTCACTGAATAATAACAGCGAGACCTCTGCTCATGCTATCAACCAGTTTTGAAAGGGACTTTTTTTTATCTTTCATTGACACACAAAACTGATTCCCATAATATGTCAAGAGTATGTTTCAATAGAATGACATATTTGATTATCCCTATCAAAAGTTGAGTGGTATATTGCTGTCTGTGGCACCGGTCACCTACACCATGCACTCACTCTTGCACTGTCTCGACTACACTGACACAGATTCATCACCTTGTATCTTCTACTGTGTCAGGAAGGCATGCATCATCCCGAGGCAGGAGCATCCACTAGCCGTTTTATCAAAGTCCGATTTCACCCTTGCCACATCAAGCCCACTTTCCTGTGCTAAATATGATTGGACTATCGCACATATCGATAGCCCAATCAGAGAACGTTTCACAAAATCAACATCCACGACTGGTACATCTTCGTATGAAAGTAATTTACCGCTACCTGTCTTTGTGGACACGAATATGTCTTTTTCATCTTTTAAACACCCAATGATTACCTACGTTTTTGTGTCAGGGATGAAATCGCGACTGTTTTGTTTTTTTCTTTATCTGACCGACTAGGTTGTCGCCTATGGTAGTCGCCATTTTTGTGAAGCTATACAGAGAAAGAACAGCGATCTGATATCGCGTTTTCATTACAAGGGGTACAACTTGTCATCTCCACAAAGTGGCGCCAGGGTCCAGCCAAGGAAATGCCTTGATGTGGCAAGGGTAGATACTAGGCTTTGCTATAGGCTAGAGGACACACTTGCCTCGGGTAGATACTAGGCTTTGCTATAGGCTAGAGGACACGCTTGCCTCGGGTAGATACTAGGCTTTGCTATAAGCTAGAGGACACGCTTGCCTCGGGTAGATACTAGGCTTTGCTACAGGCTAGAGGACACGCTTGCCTCGGGTAGATACTAGGCTTTGCTATAGGCTTGAGGACACGCTTGCCTCGGGTAGATACTAGGCTTTGCTATAGGCTAGAGATCACGCTTTCCTCGGGTAGATACTAGGCTTTGCTATAGGCTAGAGGACACACTTGCCTGGGGTAGATACTAGGCTTTGCTATAGGCTAGAGGACATGCTTTCCTCGGGTAGATACTAGGCTTTGCTATAGGCTAGAGGACACGCTTGCCTCGGGTAGATACTAGGCTTTGCTATAGGCTAGAGGACACGCTTGCCTCGGGTAGATACTAGGCTTTGCTATAGGCTAGAGGACACGCTTGCCTCGGGTAGATACTAGGCTTTGCTATAGGCTAGAGGACACGCTTGCCTCAGGTAGATACTAGGCTTTGCTATAGGCTAGAGGACAAGCTTGCCTCGGGTAGATACTAGGCTTTGCTATAGGCTAGAGGACACGCTTGCCTCGGGTAGATACTAGGTTTTGCTATAGGCTAGAGGACACGCTTGCCTCGGGTAGATACTAGGCTTTGCTATAGGCTAGAGGACACGCTTGCCTGGGGTAGATACTAGGCTTTGCTATAGGCTAGAGGACAAGCTTGCCTCGGGTAGATACTAGGCTTTGCTATAGGCTAGAGGACAAGCTTGCCTGGGGTAGATACTAGGTTTTGCTATAGGCTAGAGGACACGCTTGCCTCGGGTAGATACTAGGCTTTGCTATAGGCTAGAGGACACGCTTGCCTCGGGTAGATACTAGGCTTTGCTATAGGCTAGAGGACACGCTTGCCTGGGGTAGATACTAGGCTTTGCTATAGGCTAGAGGACAAGCTTGCCTCGGGTAGATACTAGGCTTTGCTATAGGCTAGAGGACACGCTTGCCTGGGGTAGATACTAGGTTTTGCTATAGGCTAGAGGACACGCTTGCCTCGGGTAGATACTAGGCTTTGCTATAGGCTAGAGGACACGCTTGCCTGGGGTAGATACTAGGCTTTGCTATAGGCTAGAGGACACGCTTGCCTCGGAAAGATGGAGAATGTGTTACTCACCAATATATCTTTTCACATCCATCACACTCAAATGGAAGAAAATCTGGGGAAAAAAATATGAAACAAAGGTTATGAAAAGGGTCCTTTGAAATTATAAAATAATTGACCACTGTGTACACTATGGCTGTTATGATTCACTCGTGTATTCAGTGAATTGAACCGTATCCATTCATGAATTGAATTCATTATTTGTGGCCACTAGAATCGAATATGTATGAATATACAATCATGTGCATTTACATACCCTGTACCTAAAAATATCCATAAGAACATATTATATGCATAGATTTTTTCAAAGACAACACTCTTATAATAATTAATTTGACAGTATTGGGGTCACTGGTCATTGTTGCATTTGAGCAGGTACTAGTACCTGGATAAGTGCAGTATATAAATGTATAACGTGGGCACGACAGAAACCTATGATTGTGGGTTCAAATCCCGGTTTGCCCCGATTATGTTTCTAGGTTTGTCAGCACCATACCCGTGCTCATGGGTTTCACCGAAGTGGTAAACGTCTGAGACCGGCATCACTTCGGGCTTTCCTCCCACATTAAGCTGACACGCCGCGATATAACTGGAATACTGTTAAAAGCGGCATTAAACCCAACTCACTCACTCACTCACTATAAATGTATAATATATTAATAGTTAACAAACCATGTCAAATAATTCATGTTGTTTTTGTTTCACTGAAGATAGCAAATAATACATCAACTGCTGACTTGTTATTATAGTCATGTATCAATATTCATATTCATTTCCCTATAATCGTAATATGAATCGTATTTGCCTCATAGTGTATCCGTTGCAGCCCTAGTGTATACATTATTTGAGACCAAGAAAGTCTCAGCTAATGAGCATGTGACCGAACTAAATGCCAGTTTTATAGTGCTAGCCCAAGGAGATACCACGCCGCACAGACCCGTGAAGATTCCGGGGTAGAATAGGTCTTCAGCAACCCATGCTTGCCGTAAAAGGTGGCTATGCTTGTCGTAAAAGGCGACTAAAGGGATTGGGTGGTCAGGCTTGCTGACTTGGTTGATGCATGTCATCGATCCCAATTGCGTGGATTGATGCTCATGATATTAACCACTGGATTGTGTGATCCAGACTCGATTATTTACAGACCGCCGTCATAAAGCTGGAATATTGCTGAGTGTGGCGTTAATGTGGATAATTGGATGTCCCACTCATACACAAAATACTGACTCCAAGCCGACCAGTCCTTGATTTACCTCCCCTTAATGCCGAGCGCTAGGCAAAGTAATGACAAATACCATCTTTGAAAGTCTTTTGGAATGATGCGGCTAGGGATTCACCCCCAACCTTCCACTCTCTGGGCAGCACTCTATCCACAAGACCACAGAGGGAGATTAAGTTTTGTTTGCATTAAGTATCCATTGACTTTGTAAGATAAACTACTGCTAAATCTGACCCGAGAAGATCCGTGGGTAGAATAGGTCTTCACCAACCCATTCTTGCCATGAAAGGTGACTATGCTTGTCGTAAGAGGCGACTAACTGGATTGTGTGGTCAGACTCGCTGACTTGGTTGATGCATGTCATTCATTGTATACCACTTGTGTGGATCACTGCTCATGACATCAATCACTGGATTGTCTGGTCCAGACTCGATCATTTACAGACCGTCGTCATAAAGCTGGAACATTTCTGAGTGTGGAGTTAAACAACAAATAAACAAACAAGACAACTTCTTAAAAAAACAACGTAGGATGTCCTTTGATAGTTTGATTTACTTTATAACCATTACTCAGTATATCTGCTACTTTGCTACACAGTCATGGGTCACACATTGTCAGTTACCGATGAAACCCATTAGTTTTCTAAATTCTTTCAGTGTAACACAGATAACTTGATGATATTGATGTTATCTTGACAGGAAGGGGGGCGGTCGGGTAGCCTTGTGGTTAAAACGTTCGCTTGTCATGCTGAAACACAGGTTCGATTCCTGACATGGGTACAGTGTGTGAAGCCCATTTTTGGTGTCCCCTGCAGGGATATTGCTGGAATATTGCTAAAAGCGGCGTAAAACAATACTCACTCACTCACTGGACAGGAAGGTGTGAAATTAACATAAAAACTAAACCCACAGCACTGGTGAGAGTACTTTCATTCCTTATTAGTATATAAAGCAAGATTTACAAATACAGTAAAATAAATTTGTAACGAACTGTTTGTATGTTTGTTGTTTAAAGTCTCACTCAACAATATGACAGCCATATGACGGTGGTCTGTAAATAATCGAGTCTGCACCAGACAATCCAGTAATTGACATCATGAGTATTGATCCACGCAAATGGAATACCATGACATGCATCAACCAAGTCAGCAAGTCTAACCACCCAATCCCGCTAGTCGCCTCTTACGACAAGCATAGTCGCCTTTTACGGCAAGCATGGGTTGCTGAAGACCATTAATTACAAACTCATTTCTTTGTCACAGCCATTTGCGGTACATATTTTGTATATATGCTTATAACAAACTACGGTTATAAAAAACTAAAAGTAGTGGCGCCCTTGAGTTTGTTGTAACCGTAGTTTACTGTACTTACATGGCTGAAATATTTCCAATGCAACAATAACTCATAATTCTACCATGACTTTGGAAATACACAATTCTGATTGGTCAAACAGGGATTTGGAATCACAATAATCTGATTGAACCTGAGATTTGACAGCCTGATCACAATGTAAGCTAATATTGACAAAACAGTTGTCATTTCTGTCCTTCTCTAAACGTTACCGACTTGACAGGCATTTGAAGTTGATATACAGGTTTACCACAATATCAAGAAAATGAGTGTAAACAGTAGCTGATAATCTCCGAGCTTACTTGGGTCTGCTCGCCTTATTCAGACGGGCCTAATGCTTTCCTTTCGGTGTGGTATATATTTTTAGCATAATTATATAGATGTACTACTGCAACAGAGACAGTGAGGTGTGTGACAATTTAGCATTACACATCAAGTGACTATATATTGCTAGCTCTCTGTAGAGCTTCGATGACTGGACGTGGAGGATGAATATACAAATGTATAATTTTTCATTTTTAAGAATATTTTCAAAATGAAAGTTAAACATTTCATAACATATATTTATCTGGGGAGTAGTGCACTTTACCGGGCGCACTTTTTCAGATCCAATTAGCGCTGTGGGGGCTCGAACGCACTTCGCCGGCTCACCGGCTCTGCTAATTAATGTGTTGATTAGCCGACGCTCTATCGCTGGACCACTGGCACTATCACATGTAATCAGTGCTCATTTAACGGGTCATTAGAAACCACACCCGCAATTGTTTATGTCAACATGACCTACCAATGGGATTAACAGGATTAATGCTTGAAAGGGTAAGAATAAGCTAGCTAACCCTAAGGACCGAAAAGGGGTTTTAGATCGTAAGGACGCGAAAGTTTCCCTAAGACCGAAAACAGGTTTTGGATCGTAAAGACGTGTAAGTTTCCCCAAGAACGAGAACGGGTGTTTGATCGTAAAGATGTGTAAGTTTCCCTAAGACCAAGAACGGGTGTTTGATCGTAAAGACGTGTAAATTTCCCTAAGACCGAGAACGGGTGTTTGATCGTAAAGACGTGTAAGTTTCCCTAAGACCGAGAACGGGTGTTTGATCGTAAAGACGTGTAAGTTTCCCTAAGACCGAGAACGGGTGTTTGATCGTAAAGACGTGTAAGTTTCCCTAAGACCGAGAACGGGTGTTTGATCGTAAAGATGTGTAAGTTTCCCTAAGACCGAGAACGGGTGTGTGATTGTAAAGATGTGGAGGTTTCCCTAAGGCCGAAAATGGATCGTAAAACGAGAGTCACCACAGCGTGGGCACGGTAACGGTATAACGAGAAAGCGGTGGCACTATATAGCACGGTAATTGAGCGGATGGTAGAGCTCGGGCTGTGCCTGGTAAACTGCATTGTTGCCTTTATCTGTTTTGAATCGCCAGTAATGAAGCAGATGTGCCCATACTCTTTATAAAAATAATAAATGAAAACTACACACGTACATGACAAGTATTTAATGTCACTTTGTCAATTTAGAAGGCATTGCGTTTCACTATAGTGTTCACGGACGACACACAGGCCCGTAAAGCAGGATAGTGATATTACTGAAACACCTGAAACATATATATAAATTAATATATTTGGGTCTGGTGTTTCAATAATATCACTACGCTGTTTCAGAGGCCTGTGGGATGACACAAACATTGTGTCTGTTTTTTGCACGACAGCCGACTGCGGAACATTTGTGGTATTTCTCGCTGGTTTCGTAACTATGAATATAATTTATCACCTGATTTGACTCATATACAGTTTTAAGGGATGGTGGAATTCAATTACCTAATTGTTTACAAGTTTCAACACTGCATTGCTTTCCAACGTTAGGAAACTCAGCCATGTTTACAGTCTTTCAAACTCCCCACACTGTGGAGGCGCTCCCTCTGATGTGTGGAGCTCGTGTCCAAATAAAACGAAATAAGATTCAAGTATAAGTAATTCTTGTAACATGTTCGGTGCACCTTTATCGACCATAATCACCACTTGATTCATATGTTAGATAGACACAACGTGGCACACAAGTTAACTAACTAGTCAACCCAGTGTATAACGCGTAATCGGGTGTAAATACGCATGCACATACATTTACGGTTTTGTTTGCTTGTTGTTTAACGCCGCACTCAGCAATATTCCAGCTTTATGACGGCGGTCTGTAAAATAAACGAATGTGGACAAGAGTCCAGTGATTGAAATCATGAGCATGAATCAACACAATTAGGATACGATGATATGCATCAATCAAGTCAGCGAGCCAAACCACCCGATCCCGTTAGTCGCCTCTTTCGACTGGAATTACGTTTCACCAAACTATTGAGCAACCCATATGCTTGTCGTAAAAGGCGACTATGCTTGTCGTGAAAGGCGACTAACAGAATCGGGTGGTCAGGCTCGTTGACTTGATTGATGCATGTCATCGTATCCCAATTGCGTGAATCGATGCTTATGATGTCAATCACTGGATTGTCTGGGCCACACTTAATTATTTTACAGACCGCCGTCATATAGCTGGAATACTGATGAGTGCGGCGTTAAACAACAAACCAACCAACCAAAACTATATGGGACGTTATGGATTTTAATCATTGCTTACATTTAGATTTAACATTTTTTCTCAGTTACCAACATCGAGCTCAATCACAATGGCGTACAGGGGTGAGTGAATGAGTGAGTGGGTGAGTTGGGTTTAACGCCGCTAAGAGCTGTTATATCACATTGTGAGGGGAAAGCCCGAAGTGATGCAGCTCTCAGACGTTTACCACTTTGGTGAAACCCACGAGCAAGGTATCGTGCTGACAAACCTAGAAACACAAATCATGGTGAACCGGGAATCGAATCCACGACTGTAGGGTTATAGCACGCCCAAGGGACGCAACTCTGCACACCAAATTGCTGCGCCTGAGACGATTGACCCAGCTCTGCCCCCAATTGATATATATATATATATATATATATATATATATATATATATATATATACCTTCCATTGGCCACTCGATCGGGGGCACGGGTGGCCCAGTCGCGATTCGCGATTCGCTGAGATCTGATTTTAATGAGATTGCTGTGCAGAGTTGCGTCCCTTGGGCACGCAAGAAACCTATGATTGTGTGTTCGAATCCCGGTTCGCCCCGATTATGTTTCTCGGTTTGTCAGCACCATATCCGTGCTCGTGGGTTTCACCGAAGTGGTAAATGTGTGAGACCTGCATCACTTCAGGCTTACCTCCCACATTAAGCTGACACGCCGTGATATAACTGTAATAGTGTTAAAAGCGGCGTTTAACCTAGTCTGTCTTACAGACCCTGATACATTTATATCAACTACAGCCCATGCAAGTCTATAATGTTTGGCAAGTCTAGATTTTATTAGATTTTTATTAAGATAACTGAACAACTGTTTTTTTCTGTATGATATGTTCATTTCAGAGACTATATGTTAGTCTACGTTTAACCCAACTCACTCGCTAACACCAGTGGCCACTCACGGGAATACTTATCTGTACGAAAGACGTACATTGCCTCTTTGGATACATAGGTCTAATACATTTTTTAAATTTCTTTTAGTACATCTATGTATTCCTGTGCATGGAATTTTCCAGAGCATTTGTCATGCCCAAGCACTTCATATATACATAGAATATGGTACAAAATAGTTTCTTTATGTGATGTTACATTATTCATAGAGGTGCATATGACTCATTATTCTCTTATGGGCATAAGGGTTTGCAGCGTGTATTTAATTGAAAAAAAACACCCCAAAAACGAAAAAACATGTAATCAATTTCGTAGAGCAAATTTAATTCTGTGGAGAAGTTTCGTCAAATACAACTAAGGGGTTCAATTAAGGACTGGTGAAAACATTATGTTATTCTCATAATTGTTTTGATCAATTTCCGACCATATCATGGTGAAGAAGTAGATATTGTAACACAGCACCGTGTTCTCTTATCCTTTTAGTATTTTTAAATTTTTAGTATTTTTTAATTTTAAATGAGACAAACATTTTCAAACCTCTGTAGTGCCTCAATTGCATATATGGACGCACCAGCGTCACTGCAGAACATCCGGGCGTTTTGGATGCATTTCAAATGTTAATACAATAGCTATACTTGTAGCGAAACGAATATTAGGATTTAATTGTGAAAACATTAAGTCAGTTTAAGAAGTATGTGCATTATTTAAATCTAAAGATTGACAAAACTATACTTAGTACAATTGTAACGCGTAACTATGTAAAATGGCACAAATAGACACTTGTTTTGGACTCTTTGAACGTTTAATCGTGTGTCATCGAATCCTACTTTTACATTAGACGAGTTGTTCTCACAAATGGCGGCCGAGAAGGAGGCTACGCAATTTCTTTGAGAACATTTCATCACTGGAACCTCACTCTGAACGGTTTTCCACCTGACATTCAGTATATATTGTTTAGAAAGGTCCAGTTGATAGTTTGCACCTAATTTGGGATGCAGTGTAATCGCCGATTGGGCGTGGAAAGTGACAAAAGTCAAAAGGTGCCTATGATTCGCTACTCTTGTGAGGAAGCTTCAAGTTCAATGCATAATAACATTTGCAGCATTTTGTCCCGTGTTCAAATATTCTGATTGCATACATTTGCCTGCATATACACAAACCCGTTACACGACACACCGAGACCAGTGTCATGACATTTGTAATCACGTTTTGCTGTTTATAGCATAAAAAACTTCAATTAGAAATACAAGGAAGCCACGTACATTCGCTGGTACAGATACTAGTATCATGATATATATTTATGCATTTTCGATTTCACCCCGTGCTTATTACTATCATATTTCAAATTGTATGAGATGTTATTGCTCTTGCAGTGACGTCTGTCCTGATTTATTTTCTTCTTAAATAATTAAACAATATTTTTATATTAGAAATTTGAACCAACAGTTCATGTTCATCTACATCTTGAAAAATAGGACATCATAAAACTCTGATGTTGATATATTCTTTCAGTATCCTATAAATACTGTTGACTTTATGCCAGGATATTTAGTGGAAATATGCTTATCTGTCATTAATTATTACTAGGTTGCAACTAAAGGGTAAGATGCATTAATATTTCACTTGAATATGTAGGATGTATTTGATATGAACCAAGATGATTCATAAGTAGAGTTTTATGGGTAATATTGTAATCTTGTTTGTATTTTCATTCTTTTTAACCAAACATACTTATGCTGATAGCTGAATATCTACACCAAAATTAATGCAGTAATTAACCATCAGTCAGTTCTGTTGTTCAAGAAGGTAGATGCAAGTCATTGATTCACACTGGTGATAAAACTTTCTCCAAAACATCAAAACCTTTACATGTAATGGTCTTTTGAGATAATAGCATACTATTGCAACTTGTGATACTGATTGGAAAGAGAAATGATCCAAAAGTTAGTTCTGTGAAAGCACAATACCAGTTGATTATTCAACTTCTGGATATGTGATTGTCAAATTCATAACTATGTCTTAGTGTTTGTATGTTCATGTCATATTTATCCTTATTTATATGTAGCTACAAAGATCAACATTGTTCTAATTTTTGTGTAATTTGTAGGTTCCTTAATGCCGCCATAAGTCCCAAGTGTGCAGTCAGCAAGTTTGTGGTACCATCATGGCTTCCAGTGAAATAGCAGGCCAGGCTGTTCCAGCTCCCGTGATTGGCCACGGAGACACAGGCGAGGATCAGGGAATTGAAGCAGTCAGTCATCCAGAACTTGAAAGACAGAACTCCCAGAACTCCTCTGGAGGTTTTTCTTCCCCGGGGTCACCTGACCCTGTGCATGATTTGCCAATGGAGTTGTTGCAGGCTGGCTGGCGTAAATTCTGGAGTAAGCGGGAGAACCGTCCATATTACTTCAACAAACTTACCAACCAATCACTCTGGGAGATGCCTCCACTTCCTTCACAGGTAAGCTGGAAGAGTCTATTCGTTTATCTGAATACCATGGATAGATATTGTCAGAATCCTCCGATGATGGGCAATAATACTGTGACATACCCGTGAAAAATGGTAATCGGCTGACCAATGTACGGGTCAGTAGGCACCAGGGCACCATTCCACAAAGCTTTTTTAGTGGTATGATTGTCCTACAAGTATGTTGAAGTACAGGAGTTACAATGATCTTAGTGTTGAGATTGCTTTGTGAACCTGGGCCCAGGCAAGCTGATGCTATTACTGATAAAAACGACTGTCACTCCAAGAAAATCATTGGTCTTCCTGCATGTCAAGGGCAGGGATTGACATGGCCACAAATTTGCTGGAATTGCAGTTTTCTCTCTAAACACAGTTATGTTGCTTCAACCACAAGACCAGAATTGATTTTGACCAGTTTGATACAACTCATAGTGTTGGTCACTGCATGGGTGGAAAATAGCCCTGCTGGACTTGCCCTCGTATCTGTTGTTAGACCAGTAGACTTTGCGTTTTAGTTGTGGACTGGATGGACATGCTGAGATATGTCTATGAACTAGAATGAATATCTAACTTCAGTCATGCTCGCTATAATACCCTTCACAACATCACAGATTCGGTTAAACCGCAGGGTAATCAATGGCTCCCATAAATTTAATTATTTCCCCCACATACACCATGTACACATATCACCACGTCATAGGAAATATATCAACAAATCTGTACTGAATTAATCCTGTTGTAACAATATCTGGTAATAAACAGTGTTTATCTAGACTTACTTTTGTATTAATATTATTCAAATTTTCATTCAAAATTATTTGCATTAATTTTGGCGAAATCGTGTTTGAATAACTGATCAGCTGATTGCTCCAACTCACTGTTACTTACAGCAACCATGATCAGATTACCTCTATTGATAGTGGTCGGAGATTGTGTAAATTAAATATATCATAAATGCCGTACTTTGAATTGTTAAAAGTCATATTTGTTGTAGTTTGACCATCATATGTCAACATATTGTATTTTTTCGTGATATGAATAGCAATGATGACTCGATATGAATATGAACTGTTCCACAGACAAAAACATGCAAAAAGTACCTGGCGATATGCCAAAGTGCTTTGCTTAATGTGTTATTTTTACATATATATATATATTATTTTACCAGGAATAACATATTCAAATATTGTGTTATTTAAGTTTCAGCTTTTCATATATATATATATATATATATATATATATATATATATATATATATATATATATATATATATATGAAAAGCTGCATTGTACCTAAATTCTTTTTGAAGTGTGCAGCTCATGGCTATTTCTGGCTTGGTTTACAAGACAAATACACAAAAAAATCTTAATCCCTGCATGTAGAACAATGTAAAGCATAACAAGAAATACAACTGAAATGGTAAATCATCCTGTCTTGTGACCGCCTTCTTTCACCTGAATCCATACAATATATATTTTGATTGTTCACAATACATGAACTTATACTCATGTGTACACTATAAAATACGGTATCACCCGACTTACATTCCATATTAGGAATAATGTGTGGGGTCAGCATTATCGCGAGGGATGACTGTACTGGTATTTTGACAGTCTCAGAATATATTATAAATAACAGTGTTATATTCCAAATAATAGCATTAATGACCCTCTGCTGTTTTTGTTGGCTACGAGCAAAAGGACAAGGAATTAAATTCACCTCTGATGGCATGTATCTTGGCTGAAGTATTATGATGCATTGTTGATGAGTTGATGATTTTATTATTTCTGTTCAACAGCAATTACCTGACCTGAGTGACCCTCTTGGGATCAACAGCCCTGGTGGGGTAGGCGGAGGGGGCGTCGCTCCTGCTCCAGCTCCAGCTCCAGCTCCAGCTCCAGCTCCAGCTCCTATCCCTGCCAACACTGACACCCGAATGAGCCGCCCCAGCATAGAAATACCACCTGCTGCAGTTGGAGAGAAGAGGAGGGCGAGCTCCGACTTTGGGATGGGAAGCCCGGCCAAGAGAGCAGCTTTCAACTATAGGTACATCCTGTGTTACCATGTTGATAATGACTTGCCTTGTTGGATTTTATGCATGAACTCCAGGTTCTGTTAGCATAACTCTGACATTAACAGTTAAACATTTAAGGGTCTGAATCTGTTTTATATAGCTTTATCAGAAAACATCAAAGATCCATGAACCTGTTAGTGTTAAACATTGGTTCAAGCCTTCATAATTTAACTAGTGAGTGATGTTTATGAAACTATGAAACTTTAAGCATTATTCCTGCAATATCATGGCTGAAGAGAAGAACAAACATAAGCCATGTTAGACTAAGTTTAAGGGTTCTATGCTACCCATGCTACCAGTAGATGTTTGGAGTTATCACTCCTTTGTGCATATCATAATTGCTTGCTCAACTTTGACCTCTGAAAGCATGGGGATGCTCAGGTGACTTAAAGATAGTAGGGGCCTTTAAGATGTATTCATCAAAGTCTTAATGTTAACTGTATTGTAGAGGTGGAATGCTGTCAGCGGAATTCAGTTAAGATATATTATAACCATGCTTTTTGTTTCAGTCCATTCTGGAATTTTGATGTCCCCACAAATGTCTTCTTTCATGAACGCCCTCCATCCATCTCCCCACCCCCTTTGCCTGAGTTAGAGATCCTCCGACATCAAAATGTTGTCAAGTTGCGGCGTGTCTATCAGGAACTTTGTCATGCCAGAGAAGGTAAATATACTGCAGGGAAGGCAATATACCACAGGGGAGGTAAATATACTGCAGAGAAGGTAATATACCACAGGGGAGGTAATATACTGCAGAAAAGGTAATATACCACAGAGAAGGTAAATATGCTGCAGGGAAGGCAATATACCACAAGGGAGGTAAATATACTGCAGAGAAGGCAATATACCACAGGGGAGGTAAATATACTGCAGGGAAGGCAATATACCATGGGGAAGGTAAATATGCTGCAGGGAAGGTAAATATTCTGCAGGGAAGGCAATATACCACAGGGAAGGCAATATACCACAGAGAAGGTAATATGCCACAGGGAAGGTAATATACTGCAGGGAAGGCAATATACCACAGGGGAGGTAAATATACTGCAGAGAAGGTAATATACCACAGGGGAGGTAAATATACTGCAGGGAAGGCAATATACCACAGGGAAGGTAAATATACTGCAGGGAAGGCAATATACCACAGGGGAGGTAAATATACTGCAGGGAAGGCAATAAACCACAGGGAAGGTAAATATACTGCAGGGAAGGCAATATACCAGCAGGGAAGGTAAATATGCTGCAGGGAAGGCAATATACCAGCAGGGAAGGTAATTTCCCACAGGGAAGGTAAATATACTGCAGGGAAGGCAATATACCAGCAGGGAAGGTAATTTCCCACAGGGAAGGTAAATATACTGCAGGGGAGGTAATATACCACAGGGGAGGTAAATATACTGCAGGGAAGGTAATATACCACAGGGAAGGTAAATATACTGCAGGGGAGGTAATATTCCACAGGGAAGGTAATATACTAGCAGGGAAGGTAATTTCCCACAGGGAAGGTAAATATACTGCAGGGAAGGCAATATACCAGCAGGGAAGGTAATTTCCTACAGGGAAGGTAAATATACTGCAGGGAAGGCAATATACCAGCAGGGAAGGTAATATACCACAGGGAAGGTAAATATACTGCAGGGGAGGTAATATTCCACAGGGAAGGTAATATACCACAGGGAAGGTAATATTTCACAGGGAAGGCAAAACCCAGGGGGTAGGTGATATACAGTGAAAGTAATAGACTACAGTCTTTTGTGAGAAATTACCTGAGGGGGGGTCCGGGTTAGAATAGGTCCTCATGGTTGATTGCGTGTATCCCAGTGTTGTGAATTGTTACCAATAATATGAATCACTCCATTGTGTCGTCCAGTGTTGATTATTATCAAAGGCTGTCGTCGTATGTGTGTGTGTGTGTCAGTGTGTCACACACAGATGCACACACAAACAGACACACACGCAACACACACATATTGTTTGGCTGTTCGGTTCTCATTTGTGATATCCTTTCACTTCAGGTATTGATGCACCAGTTGAATCTTTCAACCGCTGGTTACTTGAGAGGAAAGTTGTTGACACAGGAATTGATTCAATGTTGCCGTCCAAATGTACGCCAGAGATCTCCCAGTCAATGTACCGAGAGATCATGAATGATATTCCTGTGAAGTTGATCAAACCCAAGTATACTGGAGATGCTCGCAAACAGTTGTTCAAGTATGCGGAGGCTGCCAAGGTGATGATCGAGTCAAGGTATGCAGACCTTTGGAATAATCCACATAATTTAACGTTACAGCTGCTGGTATATCTCAGCATGTTGTCTTCATCTAGTTGAACCATTCATAGTGTTATTTTGTTTATGACCTGTGTCTTGTTGCAAAAAGCTATCTTAGCGCTACAGCTGTCGTAAGAAGTTGAGTTATGATCACATTGGCGCTAAGATTGCTTTGTGGAGCAAGGCCCACGGCCTGTTATCTTAGCACTACAGGTGTCATAAGCCTATGTTAAAGAAGGTGAGTTATGATCACCTTGGCGCTAAGATTGCTTTGTGGAGCAAGGCCCAGGCAGGGCCTGTTATCTTAGCACTACAGCTGTCATAAGCCTATGTTAAAGAAGGTGAGTTATGATCACCTTAGCGCTAAGATTGCTTTGTGGAGCAAGGCCCAGGGCCTGTTATCTTAGCACTACAGCTGTCTTAAGCCTATGTTAAAGAAGGTGAGTTATGATCCCCTTGGCGCTAAGATTGCTTTGTGGAGCAAGGCTCAGGGCCTGTTATCTTAGCACTACAGCTGTCATGAGCCTATGTTAAAGAAGGTGAGTTATGATCACCTTAGCGCTAAGATTGCTTTGTGGAGGTGACGCATTCATATTGAGTCGCATTTTTGGCTAGGGGCCAGTGGTCGCATTCCTTTGGTGACACATTAATTTCACGATTTACAGTATATCATAAATGCCATAATTTTACTAGCTGAAAGTCATATTTGTTGTAGTTTGACTATTATATGTCAACGTAAAGATTTCACTATCGCAAGCGGGAGCATCAACGGTGATTGGTCAAATTCAAAATTCTTTAACTATTTTATTGGGTAATTTTTAACCCAATCACCGGTAGATTCCGAGAAACCTAGGTACAGCTGATTGCTACTTCCGGCTTAGTTTACAAGAAAATACACACGGTAATCTTAAACTCTGCAGATAAAACAATGCCTAGCAGAACAGGAAATACAATTTATTGGTAAATCATCATGTCTAGTGGTTTTTATCTCAAATTTTATCGCTGAAGGGATACAATGTAATTTTTTTCTGCAGAAGACAAACACATTTTTTGCAAATGTAGGGATTGTGTATGCGGTGGTGATGTCCTTCATTCCGATTCGTTTTATAGACAGGGTACATAACTTATCGATTTTAAAGGCTTATACGGGGGGGGTAGGGGGGGGGGGGGGGGGTCGCCTTATATGTGGGGTCTCTTTATAGACGGCGATATACGTAATGCTGTTATATCAGCAGTTCAATTTGATGCAGCTTTCTGTTTTCTTGATTCGAAGTATGGTATGAAATGTGTACTATTGTTTGATGTGATCAACAACACTATGTGCCAGAGTTGTTCTCTTTGTCAGCAAACATGATGAAGTTGGCCACAGTACGATTCATAAGTCGAATTTGGTATTCTGAAATCAAAAGAGTCTTTCAGTATCAAAAGGAAGGGGGAAAACATTGAAACTACTACTGCTCCTCATGGCTTATTATCTAGCCTTGGTGAAGTGACATTTTGGATATTAAGACATATAATTAAGTTCGGAGTCTGTTTATTCCTGAAGTTTATGCTGTTGGCCCATAGTGATGGAACATCAGATGCATGGCTTGATGTACAAAGATGTACTTGTACATGATTAACATGAATAAGTTCCTAATGTTTGACAATGTTGATAAAGGATATTATCATCCAAAACTGGCTCCCACAGGAGATATCGCTTGGGTGAGATGAGGCGATACCTATTCTTAAGATATCGCTGCAATGAAATTGCATCACAATGCTTTGCAGACCATTGTGACGTCATTGGTTACCATGACGTCACAATCAAATGACATCACTAATGGCTCTGCAACTGAAGCTGTTAGAAGTACTTTTTACACTAAGACACTGCTTATTACTTTCTACAAACTGAAAAAGTTGGAAGAATGATGTTGGATGATAAATAAAATCTCACCCTCGTGTCTTTTGATATCAAATATATCAACACTCATTGATAAAAAGTGGAAAAAGAATCCTCGGCAAGCCTCGGAGTTTTCCCACTTTTATCAACTCGTGTTGATATATTTGATATCAAAAGACACTCAGGTGAGATTCTCTATTTATGTATGGTGAATAGATTATCATCTCTTTGTGTCTTGTCTCTAGCTTGTCAGGGTTTTTGTTTCTTTTTGCACGATATGGATAAACTGACCCTAAAATGAGTAATATGAAAGACCTTAAAATTCCAGTAAAACATAAAACTTAGAGCAAGATAGTCACGTTTTATGAACGGTTGATGAACTGTAATTGTTTGCTCACAACTCTTCATGGCTTACCTGCTATGGCTCACTTCTCATGTAAACACTACACTTTGACATTCTTCTCGCTAAAATGCCAAAACAGGAATTGTGAACTGGAATATGTTTCTCATATTGACCCTATATTCTTTCAAAACAAGAAAACTAATTGATGGATCTGATTGTTTTATAATTTAATCCAAAAACCAAAGCATGACATGGAATATTATTGATGACAACTTCTTTCTTAAACAGACACTAGGAATTTAGATGTTGGATGTAATCAGGACAAGGGATATTTTAGATAACAACCAAAGGTTTATATAATAAATGTGTAACGTGCAACACTTTAAACCAATAAAGAAAGGAAGACCTAATTTGTCTGTGTAAGTAATCAATACATTGGTGTATTCCATGACTTTGTATATATTTCAGAGGCACCATATCAGAAAGCCGGAAGATCGTCAAGTGGAATGTGGAAGACACGTTCGGCTGGTTGAGGAAACAGCAGAATGCCTCCTATGAGGATTTCTTGGTGAGAAAATCTTCTGGCACCACGTTTAAGTGCAAGTATCATGAATTATAGCAATAGATAGTTCTTACATTAATAGGTCTTCAGCAACCCATGCTTGCCGTAAAAGGCGACTATGTTTGTCGTAAGAGGTGACTAACGGGATTGGGTGGTCAGGCTCGCTTACTTGATTGATGCATGTCATCGATCCCAATTGCGGAGAACGATGCTCATGGTGGCAATCACTGGATTGTCTGGTCCAGATTCGATTACTTACAGACCACCGTCATATAGCTGGAATATTGCTGAGTGAGACGTTACACAACAAAAAAACAAACAAACAAGCAAATCTTACATCATTATGCAGCCAGTATGATGTACAATACGATGGCTGAGAAACAATATGTGAAAACGTAAACAGAGCTGTCTCGCTTAATTAAAAGGATGTATTTTGAGGTTTTTGTATTTGTAACAACCCAAACGAACTAAAAGTGCAAACAGGAGGCATGGCTTAATTAATACAGGTCTGACTGGGTCTTCAAACTGACTGAGTATTATCACCAGCTGGGTACAAAATATCAATCAACAGGGTACAAAATGTACACGATCAGTGACCTCTGATGTATATAAATTTAAGATTTCAC
Organism: Haliotis rufescens; assembly: GCF_023055435.1. Lineage (NCBI taxonomy): Eukaryota > Metazoa > Mollusca > Gastropoda > Lepetellida > Haliotidae > Haliotis > Haliotis rufescens. The sequence goes on along the minus strand of NW_025964002.1, from coordinate 3,208,632 downwards.
AAATAAGATTAAGATTTTAGGATATTTTCCTTTTCAATTTTAGGCTTAAAAAAATAAAAGAATTGGTTCTAATGTAATGGTTTTTAAAAATATAAAGAGATATCTCAATGCAGCTCATTACCAGGAACAGGAATTGTGAAACTGTCCAATGAACTGCTAAGAACTTATGAGTACTGATCGGAGCTAAAACTTTAAATACTAAATTAGACAGTTTGATTCTTGATCATATCAGTGTTATATGAGGTCATTGTTGTGTTGTTATGTCGTTATTGTGTCAGCTGTTCGAGGACATTCTGATTTAATGTTCTAATTCCATAAATGGACATATTTTGGCGTAAGTAGAAAACCGGTGCCGTGAATGTGGTCGATCAGTACCAGGAGCTGAATCACTTCAGGCTTTCCTCTCACAGCGTTAAGCTGACAGGACCTAATATGCCTCAGTTAATTAGAATGTCTCATTCACTTGATGGTCACGGCATGCAATTGGTGCAGGAACGCCTGGCTCACCTGAAGCGGCAGTGCCAGCCCCATCTGACGGAAGCAGCCAAAAGTTCTGTGGAGGGCATCTGTAGCAAGATCTACAACATGTCCTGTGAGTTTGTGAAGAAGATACATGAAAAGCACTGGGAGGTGCTGAAGGAGCATAATATACAAGGTAGGAGTTTTACCATTTATCGAAATGTCGCAGTTGTTTGCCCTACGATAGTACGTTATCAATAGGAATGTAAAAATGCTAATAGTATCGTCGATAGTACGCATAATAATCAATTGTTGCAATTAGTTATAAATAATACACATTTTCTGAGAATTTCAAACCTCCCTGATTGGTTGGTTAACAAGGATTATGACAACTTCAGATTAGAGTTACTTCCCCTTGGTTTAAGTAGTGACTGGGAGGGAAATGGCTGTGTCGAAATTGTCAGAAATACTTTATTCATTTCTATTACATTGATTGAAAATAATTAAGAATCGCAATAGTGACAACAGCCCCAATAGTCATCCGCAATACGAGGTTCAAACGTGGAATTTCACCTACCTCTCTGGTGAATTGTTGGGGAGAAGTAAGTGTCCCTGTTACTATTCATACTATACATACTTGATGCAAGGAGAAATCAAAGTGGCAGGTAGATTTGGAATCTGGAATTATTTGTGAAATCATTGTTTTCTTGCATTCATAGGTATTTTAGCAATGCATTCAATGCGGCAGTTTAAGTTATGTACAGCTGGTGAAATATTTGTCTCGTTATTGGTCATGGAAATTCAGGTCACTGTTGCAATACTAAAACCTGAACCTGAATTGACAAGTTATGATTTTGGAAATTTAATAACATTTGCTACAGATCAGGGTGCCGTTGTACAAAACAACCTTAACGCTACCACTGTCGTAAGTCTATGTTAAGGTATGGGAGTTACGATCACCCTAGTGCTAAGATCGCTTTGTACAATGGCAGCCTTGGGCAATAGCATTGTCATTTGTAAAATTGCAAGCAGACAAAGTAGTCAAGTATGGAATTTGTCATTTATTTTCAGAAAAAGATCCTTTCCCTGAACTGCCTGTCCCACGGAAGGTCCCCTGCTACTCTGTGCAAATGGCAATTCCATCACCACGGATACAGCCGATTGAGCATCAAACTGAAAATGAGATGACATTTATCCGATATAAAGGAGAAACTATGAATTTGAACAGCTCACATTTTCACAAACTGGTAGGTGTATGTTTGTATGGTATTTCCGGGCAACTCACCCAATAGTGTCCTCCTCCTGGGAATAATTGTAGCATGTGGCAATGATGTAATCTGTGACCCCAGTTCTAATGATTTTATACAGTTATAATTTTCTTACATTTCCAGTAGTTCAAAGGCATGTTTGAAGCAAAGCTGTGATTACTTACAAAACCTCTGATGTGAGCATGAATTAATTGCGAAAAATCAAAGAATTGTCAAATGAAAGCAGTCAACAATTTATCATGATAGTGCCCCCAAATAACAAGTTTGTTTAAATTCACAATCTATTTCAGCCAAGGTTAAATCATTATATTAAAAGTTTTAAAACAACATTTTAAAATAGATTTCATAACTTGCAGAGAAAGCAGTGTATTTTAATGAGATCTTGGATTTATGGTGATGGAAATATCCAGGTATAGTAGTAAAGGCTCTGTAGGACAGGACTGTACACAGTTAGATATGCTGATTACTGTTGATGTTAGAATGCGGTTTGTTGACATTTGTGTATTTAACATGACAATTAATTATTGTTTATGTGACGTGTTCCTAGGAGCAGCTGTACAAGTTGAACTGCCGGGATGACATACGGTTTGATAACTTCCTGGGCCGTGTTTGGTGTTTGATAAAGAGATACCAGGTACCTAAGAGTTACCATGTCCTATCTTGAGACAGTAAATTCCTACCAATGATGCTTAGTTTCTTTCTGATTGGGGAGTTATTTAGGCTTTTCAAAGGGTCAGTCTTCGTAGGTTATTTCAAATTCATGATGAATGTTTTGTCCAGTGTTATGTATGTTTTCTATTATAAAATGGACTTTACATTTTGAAATTCCACTTGTAGAATGTCAGTGACTTGACTTTGGTGATGAATGATCATGACTTGACTTTGGTGATGAATGTCAGTGACTTGACTTTGGTGATGAATGTCAGTGACTTGACTTTGGTGATGAATGATCATGACTTGACTTTGGTGATGAATGTCAGTGACTTGACTTTGGTGATGAATGTCAGTGACTTGACTTTGGTGATGAATGATCATGACTTGACTTTGGTGATGAATGTCAGTGACTTGACTTTGGTGATGAATGATCATGACTTGACTTTTGTGATGTATGATCATGACTTGACTTTGGTGATGAATGTCAGTGACTTGACTTTGGTGATGAATGATCATGACTTGACTTTTGTGATGAATGTCAGTGACTTGACTTTGGTTATGAATGATCATGACTTGACTTTGGTGATGAATGACAGTGACTTGACTTTGGTGATGAATGTCAGTGACTTGACTTTGGTGATGAATGTCAGTGACTTGACTTTGGTGATGAATGTCAGTGACTTGACGTTGGTGATGAATGATCATGACTTGACTTGGGTGATGAATGTCAGTGACTTGACTTTGGTAATGAATGTCAGTGACTTGACTTTGGTGATGAATGATCATGACTTGACTTTGGTGATGAATGTCAGTGACTTGACTTTGGTGATGAATGATCATGACTTGACTTTGGTGATGAATGTCAGTGACTTGACTTTGGTGATGGATGTCAGTAACTTGAGGAAGTAATGATTTTCTTGAGAAATTTGGAACTCGAGTTTTTCAGAATGATACTGATGGTGAGAGACAAGTAGAGGGATGTAGGGTAGCGCATGTTTGACAGGAGGTTTGTTTTGTATTCCGAAATCACCTGAGAAAGTAAATACTGGACTCACCAGATACTTCCCTTTTTACGCTGCAACTTAATTTGTTGTTTGTTTTCCTGATTAGTTTGTTGAAGAAATTGTTGATTATTGTTTTTATAAGAAGCATTTGCTTTGAACACCTCAGTAAACTTTCATCTGCAGTGTGGTTGTGTGATCCCCTGTTGGCCGTGCCTGGGCTAATGATGTTCCTTCTTTTACAGACATGTTTCGGCCTGCATTCTCAAGAGGGGGCTTGTCTCCAGGGGGCGCTGCCTGTGTCTGTGTTTGAGTGTTTGCATCGCGTGTTTGGGGTCACATTTGAGTGTTTTGCCTCACCTTTGAACTGTTATTTTCGCCAGTATTGCTCAGCATTTTACGATACGGATGGCTATTTTGGGTCAAGAGGGTAAGACAAGATTTATTTACTATTTGTAGTTTTCTTGAAGGGCAGGCTGAAGCCTTCCAATCTCAAGCTTGTTCCGAAATAGAATATGGAGTTGAATATCGATACTGATTATGCCAGCCTACGATGTTTGTCGTAATAGGCGACTTAACGCATTGAATGATCAGGCTCAACTACTTGACTGATTACTCAGCTTGGGTCGTTCTTCATTTTATCAATCACTTGAGGTCCATATTGTCAATATTTGATTATATTCTGTTGTCATAAAAGTTGCAATAATGCTGAGTGCAGTGTTAAACCAAAAATGAACGTGTCATATTTGCAATTTGAATTTCTTTTCCATTATGTTTCTAGCCCAGTGTTGAATTTTTACCCACTGAGTGGTTCATTTGAGGCGAATCCACCGTTCAGTGAAGAACTGATGGAAGCCATGGTGGATCATTTTGAGGTTGGTGGAACATGGGATGAGTGTGTTCAGGTTTATTGTTACATGTACAAAGTAGTGGATGTGATGATGACCTGTACAAATGCTTTGCTTGGAATAGTCAGAACAGGCTTCTACAGGCACTTGAAGGCTTGTGTGATATGAAATTGTGGTGTTATGGAATTGGTGACCTTGTCCAATATAGAGCCTACTCTCACCCAGTGTCTTGTCAGTCCAGTGAAGATTCAGGGTAGAATAGGTCTTCAGCAACCCACGCTTGTCGTAAGAGGCGACTTGGGATCGGATGGTCAGGTTCGCTGACTTGTTGATTCATGTCTTCTTATCCTAATGGCCTTGATTGATGCTCTCAATGTCAATCACTGGATCGTATGATTCATTATATTTACTGACCATATTTACCATTTTATAGCTGCAATATTGCTGTGTGTGGCAATAAACAAACAAAACAAAGACCCTTTTGTCATAATACTTATTAGTTTAAAGGAGATTTAACAAGATGTTTCTGTCAAATCATTATCATGCAAAGGATTTGTTGTCGAATTATTCATAATCAGTTAGTAGTTCTGGATAAGTTGAAAATGTTTATTTACCAGCCTGGAATTTTATTTTGCAAAAAGTGTATTAGTACAATGTCTTTATATGTCCTGGTGTCTGCTGAAGCAACCGTTTGACATGGTTCATGTCTTGGTCAGTAGGTAGGACATTAGCAGTACATAATTGTACAGAATTCATTGATACTATTTCCTGTCTTCCTTTCAGAATCTCCTGATGGAATCTCACGAGCCTCTGTCTTTCATCATTTTCATCCCCGAATGGAGAGACCCCCCAACAGAGGCCCTCATGAGGCTAGAGTCTAGCAGGTAAAACCTCTACAGGATCTGTTGTTGCGTGTTCATTCCCAATTTGAAACAATATTATTAGTTATGGTGTCTTTAGTTGCCGTATATGATGTCATATTAGGTTAGCAGAAAAATATTTTTCTAACCTAATATGACACTGTATACGGCAACTAAAAACACCATTACAAATTTAATATGCCGAAGTGTTTACACTATTTAGTATCATTGTCGCACATGGCGTGTAAAAATGAAAACTTGACACATACAAGTGGTATGATGGCAGGACCATTACATATGTTACCGATATACAACACTTTAACGTAAATATAAACGTTATAAATGGAATAAAGCACTAAATGTTAACGTTGAAAGTATTGTAGCTAAAATGATTAGAATTATCATAGAAATGCCCGCATGTAAACAAATCTAAAGGCCACTGAAACTTGACAGCAGTCCGCTTTCCGCTAACGACAGGCTACTGTCTATTCTTTTGATTTCTTGTTTGTGATGTCATCCTATAGTATGTTCTATGACGGTGCGGGGCACGGGCGGCCTAGTTATCTAAGGCACCGCAATATGCTGTGCAGAGTTGCGTCCCCTTGGCACGCCAGAAACCTGTGATTGTGGGTTTGAATCCCGGTTCTCACCGATTATGTTTCTAGGTTTGTCTGCACCATACCCGTGCTCATGGGTTTCACCAAAGTGGTAAACGTCACTTCGGGTTTTTCTCCCACATTAAGCTGACACGCCATGTTGTAACTGGAATACTGTTAAAAGCGGCGTTAAACCCAACTCACTCACTCACTCACTCACTCACTCACTCACTCACTCACTCACTCACTCACTCACTCACTCACTCACTCACTGCTCTATGACGGTGCTCTTTGTAACTCAGTGACCTCCTTTGTAAGTTTTTTTCTCTAAAATTTGTAAAGGTTTCTTTAGTGAATAATGTCTTTGCTCATCATAATTCATGATATTAAAACTCAAAATAGTGTCGAATAACAAATTTCTGTACCAGAATTTCCATGTGAAATATGTGAGGTGGGTGTTGGAAAATCCAAAATGGCTCTTACTGACACTATACGGTCTCATATTAGGTCAGTAACAACAATCTTAATTTTCTACTGGCGGTATACAGGTTTATGTGGCGTTAGTAGTTCTGCTCTCTGATTGGTCAATCTCACTTTGAGGCATAATAAGTACAGAAATCTGTTTGAAAAGAATTGAGTCTGAAGCCAACAAACAACCAATAAGTGGTATACAATCAAAAAATGTATTAAAAAATTCAGTGGGTTTGCAAATGAATAGAAATTACTGCACAGCAATTACAATGGCAGTACATCGATACACAATAGAGTGGTAGTACAATATTCAATGGCAATATATAATATGATGGCAGTTGTCTGTATCAAGAACAAAAATACAGTGGTGACAGCAAAAGTGAGTGGTAATAGTCGTCAAGCTTCCGAGATGGGCCTAAGCAGGGATTCCGGGGTGATCTTCATACGAAGCTGGTCTTGATGTATTCTCAGATGAAAATGTGTGAGAGATACCTAAACATGCTCTTGTCCCACTAAATCACTACTAGAAAATTCTACACAGTGCCCTCACCAGTAGCAGCACTAGAACATTGCAGAATCTTCTGCATGAGTCACATATCAGTTTACATATCACACTAGCATCTAAACATAGTTCCTTCCTGACAGGAGCGGTGGGGTAGCCTAGTGGTTAAATGGTTCGCTTGTCACACCGAAGACCTGGGTTCGATTCCCGACATGGGTACAATGTGTGAAGCCCATTTCTGGTGTCCCCTGCTGTGATATTGCTGGAATATTGCCAAAAGCGGCGTAAAACCATACTCACTCACTCCTTCCTGACAACTGTTAAAATAGTATAAATAGTACTACGTTCCTGACTATTAATTATTGTCCAAATACAATGCAATGAGCATCTACTGAAGCTCAACAGAAACAATGTAACAGCTATAATCATTGTTTAACAAGAAAAAACACTGCCATATAACAGTATGTGGTGATGTTTTGATAGCCATGACCCAGAAAACGTATGAGCCCCGAACACTGTGTGTCTGGAAATAACATTTTAGTTTTCAAATTTTGGTGTTTTTTTTGTCACAATTTTCCTGTCATGGACACGTAGTTTTAAATCTTTGATATATCCCTGATACATTATTGTTACCTTAGTGGAGGTGATGAAAGTACTATTCCACCACCTCTCAACTATCCATCTGTGTAAATGATGGGCCATGTTTAAGAAATAGGGGACCCATGTTCCTCCATGTTCTCTTTCAGGGTCAGTGACCCAAAACGGTCGTAGTGATACAACTGTCTTAAATCTATGTTAAACTATAGGAGTAACGATCATCATAGGGCTACGATCACTTTGTTGAATGGGGCCCTCATGTTCAGTTGAGTTGCACCTAAACTAAACTGCAGTGAGTTGTCATCTTCTTGAACCGAAGTATCCATCTTGACTTGTTTTAACTGTCCAACTAGGGTTTCAGATTTGTTTACATTCTAGGACATTGACTGGTTGTTCTTCCAAAATGTGCTTAACATTATCAAGTTTCTGTGTCATCATTCAACCTGCAACATTAACGTGACATATATTGTCTATTTTCAGATTCAAGAGGCGTCAGATTACATTTCCTGCATTTGAGCATCAGTACAGAGATGGATTTCAGCATGTTTGTCCAAAGTAGGGAATTAGCAAACATAGTCGGATTTCAGTACGAAGAAGGAAAATTCATTGTTGAACAAACCCATTAGGGCCCAACGGCCAACACTTTCTGTAGTTTGACTTGGTCACATTCGGTGATTAGGCTGAATCAGTATCATTTTCATAGCCGATTAGGGGGCACGGGTGGCCCAGTCATCTAAGGCGCCGCGATTCGCTGTGCAGAGTTGCGTCCCTTGGGCACGCCAGAAACCTATGATTGTGGGTTTCGAATCCCGGTTCGCCCTGATTATGTTTCTAGGTTTGTCAGCACCATACCTGTGCTCGTGGGTTTCACCGAAGTGGTAAACGTCTGAGACCTGCATCACTTCGGGCTTTCCTCCCACATTAAGCTGACACGCCGTGATATGACTGGAATAGTGTTAAAAGCGGCGTTAAACCCAACTCACTCACTCACTCATAGCCGATTAATCATCATAGTGACACACTTGATTCTGTACACACTCATTTGACATAGCTAGAAGATTGCTGTCTCTGGCTTTAAACATAGGTAGCACTGGGAGCAGCCTAAGACAGCGCTAATTGACTCTGTGACAACTGTGACTCTCCCTTCACATATCTCACTTGCCTCTTCAATCCTTAGGGTTAGTTGTGTTAGGGTGAGGTTGGGTTACCCCATCTCTATACTTGGCCCTTGGATCCCCTTTCCAATCAAGCACCCCTTTATGATGGCTTGGTAAACAAACACTAATCATTTGTGATAGCGCCCATGGTCCTGTGGTAGGGTGTTGGCTAATTAGATTAACTCATTAGCATCACTTATCTTCGAGCTGGCAATGTAAGTTCAATCCTCCACACTTTAGAGTTATGACGGCGACCCCTTGACTTAATTTCGAACACTGTTTGTAGATATCTAAATTTAACCCTATTTTTTCAACTGACATTTATTTTTTTTCAGGCAAGATATGAACTACAAGTCAGCCCATGGAACATTAGTAATATTCTTGCAAAATGAGGCTGGATTTGCCAAGTGGGGTCCAACACCCGAGAGAATCAAGGAGCTCATGCTGTCATCGAAGCCAAGGGACACTGCATGAGATTGTGGACCTGTGACACTTGTCAGTGCCAGTGTTTCCCTTGACCAGTAACGTGACGCACAGATGGAGTAAATAGGAGATTCAGAGTACTCCATCTTTGCTGGACCTGCGAACACTTCACACAGAGAAACATGCTTGTGTGTAGCGTGTCCCATGTTCTTGCAGGAGGTGTATATATTACTTCATGAAGAGGGTCATCTTGGCTTCGCCTTGAATTCAAGTATTTTAAATTCATTTGTAATTTCATCTGTTCATCAGGTCATTGTAAATACCAAGCATGTTGCCTGTATGTTCATAAGTCATCCCTTTTAAAATATCATTCAAAATCAACCACAACTACATGTATTTGTTAATGTTCACTTGTTTTTGGAATACACTGTACTTGTTAGGAAATGTTTTAGTTGTTGCAGCTTTTGAGTTTAAGAGAGAATATGTTTATTTTTTGGTAATCATCTTAACATGTCGTGTAGATTCATGTGTGCTGGGTTGTCCTTTGTGATGCATTATGATCTGATTTTAATGATGTAAATTTTATGTGGTCAAAGTGCAATATTGCTATTTAGAAGTGTAGCATTCATCCATTTGCGTTTTAGATAAATATAAATAATATAATGACTCAGAATATCAAGACAAGAGCAGACATCATTTTCGCATATTTTGTTCATAATGTCATTTTTAAGCAAAATATATTTGCATGGATGAAGTTAGATTTATTTTTAATGTAATTTTAATATTTTAGTACTCCTTGAGTGCAGCCAACTGAAATACCTGACAAGGATAGAGAGTGTGTTTTGTTTCTAGGTTTACTAGATATTTTGTAATTTCACATATTGTAAGAATGGACACAATGCTGCTTGCTAGTCCTTGCATAGACTGCTGATTATAATGGTGTATTTCACTGAAGCAACATCTTGCCTGGCAATGGATAGCCTAGTGGTTAATGCATTTGCTCGTCACTGAAGATCAAGTATGATTCCCCACATGTGTGGAGTCCATTTCTGGTGCCCCTGCCATTGTATTGCTGGAATATTGCTGAAAGCATCATTATACCCCACCACTCACTCCTCCTCCACTCACGATGAATGGTACATACAATAACATGTGTATCTCACCACCATGGCCCAGCTGGTCCAACTGGCTGTACAGAGTCGTGTCCCTTTGTTGACTTGACCTTGTGAATATCTAGCTTATCACAATTATGATCAACCGGACTAGTAGCTCACCCTCCCTCATCCTGTGCTCAGCACGTTTGTCTGATAGCAGTGATAAGTAGAGTGATTTATAGAATTATAAAATAATTGCTCCTGAACTGACTGCTGTGCGAATAAGGCAAGTGATAGGCTCTTTTTAACTGGTTAAATGACAGTCTGTGAGTTGCTGTGGGTTGGCAAGCACTGTCCATTCCATGTGAAAGTAAGCTGGAACTAGAGTTTAGCTTTGCCCTTCACTAGGTTAAGTATTTATTATGTCTATTTTGAAAATCACTTTGTGGTGTACATGTTTGCTTAGGTCTCCCAAACATCATTTGATCGTTAGGTTGATAACGTACTACTTCATTCAGGATAGGGATATTCAGATGTGTCATTGTTTTAAACATACACTGGACTTATTGACAGCATCAGTTTTGTGTATCAATGAAAGATAAGGAGATCCTTATCAAAAGTGGAGTCATATAGTACAGTGCTTAAATAAAGCATGAAAGTCAACGGGTCATTTATTGCCCTTGTAAAAGTTAAGGATTTAGGGTCCCAAGATTCAAATACTAGAGCAGACCTCAATGATCCCACTGCCCCGTTCTACAAGACAATCGTAGCACCACAACTGTCGTAAGTCTTGTGTTAAAGTGAAGGAGTTATGATCGTCTTAGTGGTACGATCGCTATGTGGAAAGGATCCCAGGACACGTCTTTGCACACTGAAGCGTGTTAATGGTGATCTCTGGCATAATGAGGTTATGGAAGACCGAGTGACCTATGTCATCACAACTTGCTGTGCAGAGTTGCACCCCTTTGTTGACAGGATCCAGTGTTAATGGGATGAGATTCCACATGATCCTTGGTGTGTGTGGTGCCTGTGGTCACGGGTTGCACAATTCTAGTGTCTGACATGCACTGGCTCTTCCTTCCTTTAAGTTGTACCCAGGATCTAACTGAAAAACTGATGGAAGTCATGTTCAGTCCACTCAGTCAGTCAGTCAGTCACTCACTCACTCATAATAATCCTACAGTATCCGCAGTGTAGAACCCTGCACACACAATGTAAATAGAATGGACCCTCCTGTATTTATGTTACAGTTTGAAGCTGGTTCCTCTGTTGTACAGACCAGGGAACTCTTCCAGTATATATATGATGGAATGTTATTTATTTATGCAGTACAACCCCACGGATGTAGAGCGTGGGTAGCAGATAGTAGAGTGTTTTAGCTGGTAGTGTCTGGTAATATATATAGCGTACCGAGTACATTACGCTGATACTACTGTAATGATGTCTATAGAATGTCAGTGAATGTCATTTGACAGCCCAAATCTACTGCTTTAGTGGTTTCTGTTGCTGTTGGCAGTGGATTTCATAGTGTAGATGTAGGTGAGATTGCAATAGTCAGTATTTGTGTACTTCTGTCAATATTCTATGAAAAGACAATAGGTGCCCCAGCGACACATGTTGAACCATGTATCCGTGTTTCCTTTGCTAACTCCCCATACATTGGTTAATTATTTTTGTATTTATCATTTGAAGATCATGAAGTTTACCAGGCGTTCTTGAGCTTCCCATAGCAGAACTATTCTCTCTGTTTATGTGACACATGGACCTTGTGAACATTGTCATGCTACTAATTGCTTCCTTAATCTTAAGACATGCTATGGGTGGATGTGGTATTCCCTTTCCCACTGCATTGCAATTTAAATTCTTTCAGTCGATTTGACCTCATTCCAGTAGCTAAAATAATTCCTCTTTTTTATGACTTTTGAAAAGAGGTTCAAAACATTTTCTCATGTTCATACTGAGAAATTGGCTGTCGAGTTTACATCCCAAGGAATGTCAAAACATATTGACAAGAAAAGTGGTTGACTGTATGGAGTCCAATTTGACTTTCGGTTTTACATATTCGACTACCGGGGTATGCTTGTCGTAAGAGGATACATGTCATCTATCCCAATTGCGTGGATCAGTGCTCATGATATTAATCACTGGATTGTCTGGTCCAGACTCGATTATTTACAGACCGCCGTCATATATCTGGAATATTGCTGAATGTTGCATTAAACAACAAACAAACAAACAAACTTTACATATTTCATGGTCCACTATGCCAAGAAAAGACAGGATTAAGGGAAGAGAGGTCAGTTTTAAGGAATGTAGTTTGTTTTGAATTTAAGAGATACTTCAATTCATTTGCCAACATGCCTTGACCTTAGCAGTAGCCTCAAACCTGCCGATTTTGTTTCATGCTGTTAACATTTATAAGGATAACATTTATCTTTTTGATAATGTATGTATGAAATGGATTGTTAAGTATTTCCAACTGCAAGGTAGAGGGGTAGGAGATGAGATCATGTGTCACTGTAAAAGTGCAATGTATGGATGACAACTGGCTTTTGTTAACCTGATAAATTATTAATCTATTTTGTTTCTCATTTGTAAATATTCCTTGTGTAAGATAGATCACTGCACTCTCTGTCCCACCAGCAGAGGGACAGATTCACTTTGTTCATATGTTATTCATGTTATTCATGGCATGGACTGACAAACCCAACTCACAAGACCAGAAGGAGTTGATTAAGAGATTTTCATACCAACTTGGAAGACAGCAGCATGAATTTTAAGAAAAATGAAAAATAATACATTATGCTGCCATCATCAATTTTGAATAAACTGTATGAAATGAAAATAATGATTTCCGTGTCCGTGATGAAATGTAGTCATGTTGACTTCAGTAGGACGCTGTTGATGTGGTTGTAATTGTAGAGTGTGATGAAATTAGAGTCGTTAATGTACATAGTGTCTGTTTCATGTTTGTTACCATACTGGGTTACGCTTTGTACAGTGTGAGAGGTTTATTGATATGTTATCGACGTATGTCACTCATCCTCCCCTCTGTGCTGATATCATTGTCACAACGTTCTGGAAGGGCAGCATATATAGATTATGTATGTATTTGTTAGTGTTTGTTCTGGTTAAGTCATGTTACGCTCTGAAACCTTTCCCACTGTGTACCAAATTATATGGAATGTAGGCCACACTTTTTGGATTTTATGTTTCACGGATTTATTCCAGCTTTTCCACACAAGGTCGGTCGAAATAAAAATAAATGTAAATAGCTATGTCAATCATTTATTTATTTATTTATAAAGTCATTCTTCTGTGGATTTCAAACTGCAGGTGACTTCTTGAATCACTGATAGTGATGTAGACATGGAATTTATTTATAACATTTTTTATTGTCTAAGAGGGACTATGTTACTTGCCGGAGACAGATTAAAAATAAATACTTGTTTCTTTCAATTCTTTTTCAGCTTCATTTCAGTAGGGGAGGTGGGGCCGTGAAACAAAAATTACAATTGTGTGGCCTTATTATTTTAACTAAATTTACTTTTGAACAGAGAAGTCTGACGCTTTAGTGTTTGAATTTACTGTGTGTCCTTGAGATTTACAGCGTGTATCAGAGATCCTCTGCCTCATCAAGGAAGACATCAGGACCATCAACCTTCCATTTTCGTTCTTAATTTTAAACACAGGCTTAAAAAATCTTGTATTCTTATGATGGTTACAGCACTAGGCCTACATGTGCAAGGCGATCTTAGCACTGAGTTTGGTTTTAGTCTACACAATGTTTGGAAGTAGTTGTCTCAGCTATAGAACAGCATTGTAACGTAACGTTTCCGAGACGTTGAGGTTCTTGCTCCTAAAAGTGATAGGAGTCGTGCAACTTTGACGGCTCTGTTGTATAGTTAACATCATCTTAGTGCTAAGATGGCTTTGAGGAACAGGGCTCTGATATGAATGTTCTTAATGATATTTTACATTTTTAATGATATTTACATACAGATTTCACTGTTGAATTCTCCTTCTATTATGAAGAATATGTGAAGAGTATCTTTTATGGAACCATGCCTTCTGTGCTGATCAACCTTTAGAAGTAGGGTTTTGTGGGTTCCGTACATTGAGAAATATTGGCGGAAGTCATTTAAGGTTAACACTACTCATTTCAGTGTACTACACTAATGATTTGATTATTTCCTGTGGCACAGATCTCCTGTTTATCCAGGATCCCTCCTAAACAGAGAGGGAAGCATCTACACGTTGAATTTTATGCAAATAAGGCTTTGCTGAGAATATATGACCACTACTTTGATGATTAGCTTCAGAGTGGATCTGATTTGTGTCATTAGTTGAAATTCTTGGAACAGGAATACCCTCAATGGTATTTTGACACTAGTGGATAAGACCTGACAGAAAGGCTACATGGCAACAACAAATCTATTTGTTCTTCAGTAGGAAAATTATATTTTTGGTTTTGGTATCAATCATAAACCCTAGAACAGGGCCATTTGTTTACATACCATTGCTTGGTACCCGTTGATGTCAAATATACTACTCAAAAGAAGTTAAAGAGCGCACAATTATTTTATATTGCTATGGTTAATCTGTCATGGGGGGGCACGAGTGGCCCAGTCGTCTAAGGCGCCACGATTCGCTGTGCAGAGTCGGTCCCTTGGGCACACCAGAAACCTATGATTGTGGGTTCGAATCCCGGTTCGCCCCGATTATGTTTCTAGGTTTGTCAGCACCATACCCGTGCTCGTGGGTTTCACCGAAGTGGTAAACGTCTGAGACCTGCACACATTAAGCTGACACGCCGTGATATAACTGGAATACTGTTAAAAGCAGCATAAAACCCAACTCACTCACTCACTCACTAATCTGTCATGGCAGATTCACTGCTATTTCATCGTTAATGTTCTTTCTGTTTATGAACTGGAAAGATGCTCATAAGATATAGCAAAGTCTTTTGTCTTCAAAGAAATATTTTAGTTTCAAAATATCTAATTCAATTTTATTCTGTATTCTCAATTTTTGAAACAATGCTCTGAAGAACAAATAATTATTTTGTTGCCACCTGATGAATCAATTTTAGAGCAGCATCTGTGTATTTTGTGGTATTGTTTATTTGAGGAGACAATTTGTTTTTTAGTGAGAAAGGTTATCTGTAATTGTTGCTTGTCAAGGACATACTTAACTTCACAAGATATGTTTTGTTTTTTTAAATGTTTAATTGTATTGTTGAACTCAAGCTGGGTAGGGGTTTGTTTGTCAGTGTAATGCTCGAAAGAGGTTTTTTCAGCGTAATATATTTCGTCGTTTTTGATAATTTAATTTATTAATCATGATGTTAGTACTGCATAGTGTGAGTAGTTTTAATATGGTAGAGTAATGGTTAGGATTAATCAGTGGGTTCTTGGAATATCTTGAAAGAAAACACACACAGAATGACCTTCATACTATACTACTCTATAAAAGTTAAGCACCAACTGATGTTTCGGATTACTCTAGTTATCTGTCATGCCAAGACAGATTAACTAAAGTACATGTTATATGAAAGATTCAAGTGGTCCTCAACGTTTCTTGAGTACTAAATGATGGCATACACTAATCGCCTAATCAACTCATTGTTAGTGTGTATATGTCAGTGATTTCAAGGTGCTTTGTAGATGTATGTTGACATTGCATTATTCATTACTGAGGAACAATGATGAACTTCTTTGCCATGGAACTTCCTACCATTCTCAACCAAGAGGCTTTTGTTAGATGTGGTGTTTAGTGCTTTATTTGGGTTGACTGTGATGCCTGTGGATTTGAAAGACAGTTTCAGCAATGACACAAATGCTTCCTGTAACAAGGGCCAGTCTCATAGTGGTTCAAACCCCTCCCAACACGAAAAATTGATCTGGTTGTTTTGAGATAGTCGATCTTAAGTAACACAGCACAGCAACAGCAGTAAGAAATCTTTCGCAAAAAAAGATGCTTTGGGAATTCCCTTTTTATGATGTCATATCCGGATGAAAAGAAAACTGTGATTTGATTTTGTCTTTTTCTGATCATTGACAAGTTTGCTGCATTGATGAGCTGCCCAAAAGTGGTTGAAATAAAATGCATTGATGTACTGCAGTGCACAGTGCTGTGGCAGTGCTGGTTGAGCATGGGAAGCCATTTAGTGTTAGGATTGTTCACGTAATACTTTAAGCTAGACTGATAACAGTCGTAGCGCTACAACTGTTGTTAGTTTATGTTGGACTATAAGAGTGTCGACAATCGTTCCGCTCTGATTACTTTGTGATACGGACCCCTGGTTCTCCAAGAAATGTTACAAGACCTGTTGCATGTATATACAGACGCATTCTGATAGATTCATTGCCATGATCTGACCGCTACCTGCTGTGGTCAAGCCTCCGGACTAGCCATCATCTGCAAGGTCAACAGGACAGTGTATCTCAAGAAGTTCAACTCCACCAATCTGAATATAGCCTTGTAACAGGTATCACATTATCTTCATGTTACAATTACATTAATCATCCTGTTTGTCTTTGTCTCTGATAATTAGCTGTGCCAGGATCTGCTGACTGTGCCGTGTGGGTTTGAATCCCAGTTTGAACATGCTGATAATTCATAGTCTGTCAACACCATAGTCTGTTGGTTTCAGTGTACCCTTTTGGTAGACACCTCCTGTGCCCATGTCATTTTGAGTTTTCTGCCACAGGCTGTTACATTGCTGTTCATAGGGGCCTTAAACTACCTTTCTTACTGTGTTAGGCCTGTGACATCGACCCATGAAAATCCGGGTTAGAATAGGTCTTCAGCAACCCATGCTTGCGGTAAAAGGCGACGATGCTTGTCATAAGAGGCGATTAACGGGATCGGGTGGTCAGGCTTAGTGACTTGGTTGATGCATGTCATTGTATCCCAGTTGCGTGGAGCGATGCTCACCATGTCAATAACTGGCTTGTCTGGTCCAGACTCGATTATTTACAGACCACTGTCATATAGCTGGAATATTGCTGATTGCGGCGTTAAACAACAAACAAACAAAACAAACCTGTGACATCAGTCTTTTGAAGATAATTAATTTTCAACAGTTTTAATACTTGCCTACTTTTAGAAGCATTTGAGAATTCTTACATTTGTGACTTTTGATGAATAGGTTCCAGTTGTTTTAGGGGCTGCTGAAGATCAATGCAGTTTCAGAGCCATCTTATGTAGGACTTCATCCCCACAATGGTTGCTTCAATTGGAGATGAAAATTGCTCTTATCTTGAAGTTACTTTGTGTGTACGCTCTGAAGTACTGTTATTTGTACATGTTGATGTCTTGTGTGTTAATGGCTTCGTTTTTTGTGTGTTCACTTGAATTGCTCATCACAGCACACACAGACATCTTGTAAAATTTATGCAACATTTTATTCATGACTGTCTTTTCTATAACCTTTCTCTTGTATCAAGTTGAGCCCTGTGTCCGTCTCTTGCACAGGTCTTGCATTACTAGATATCGCCATGTTCTCAGTTGTCCTTGACATTGCCATGTGTGACATAGATTCTAAAATGGCAGTTTCTTGTTGCCAGTTTCATACACATATTAGAGTTCATCTAACTTTACACAAACCTTTTTTATCTTCTTGTTATTTTTTACACCGAGAACCTGAATGAAAGTGTCAGTTCTCAAATAAAATTATCATATTCCTCGTTTTATATCCTGTAAAATTTAAGGAAATCTGGACCATTTATATTTCTTAATCATGTGAAAAATCCCGGAATTCCATTCATATTAACTCTTACAATGGGTTATCAAATGCTTTTTATTTGTCCTTTTTGTCTCTGTGCCCAGAGTCAGTGAGGCTTGTTATCAACGGAGCCTTCAAATAAACATTTTCAGAAATATCCTTAGTTTGTTGTGTGTCCTAAACGACAGAGTTGTTTGTTCGCCGCACTCAGCAATATTCCACATATATGACGGCGGTCTGTAAATAATTGAGTCTGGACCAGACAATCCAGTGATTAATATCATGAGCATCGATCCACGCAATTGGGATCGATAACATGCATCAACCAGCAAGCTTGACGACCCGATCCCGTTAGTCGCCTCTTACGACCAGCACAGTCGCCTTTTACGGCAAGGATGGGATGCTGAAAACCTGTTCTACCCCGGAACTTCATGGGTCTGACACAGATTTAAGTGGGTTTGAAGGCGCACAATATAATCGTATCCATATTTCCCTCCTAGCCGTCAGGTAAAGCGTGCGATGGAGTTCTTGTATGCGTGACGTTTGTGGCTGTGGAAAGAGATTCTTGCTTATCCATACTGAAGAAAATATTCAGCTATCGGCGAAAATTTCATGTCTATTAAAGACTCTGTCTTTGGTACGAGATGCCAAAATTTAGGATCAGCTTTCACTCATCAAAATGTATATTGGCCTTGTCATGCCAATAGTCGTTAAACTATGGAACTTGTCACCCTGCCTGGCGCTCGGTTTTATAGGGATGAAACAAGGACTAGTGGGCTCGGAGGCAGAATACTGTGTGCGAGTGTGGTATCCATGCGGCATGGTATCTCTGGAGTAGCTGGTATCCATGCGGCATGGTATCTCTGGAGTAGCTGGTATCCATGCGGCATGGTATCTCAGTGGAGTAGCTGGTATCCATGCGGCATTGTATCTCAGTGGAGTAGCTGGTATCCATGCGGCATTGTATCTCAGTGGAGTAGCTGGTATCCATGCGGCATGGTATCTCAGTGGAGTAGCTGGTATCCATGCGGCATTGTATCTCTGTGGAGTAGCTGGTATCCATGCGGCATTGTATCTCAGTGGAGTAGCTGGTATCCATGCGGCATGGTATCTCAGTGGAGTAGCTGGTATCCATGCGGCATTGTATCTCTGTGGAGTAGCTGGTATCCATGCGGCATTGTATCTCTGTGGAGTAGCTGGTATCCATGCGGCATTGTATCTCTGTGGAGTAGCTGGTATCCATGCGGCATTGTATCTCTGTGGAGTAGCTGGTATCCATGCGGCATGGTATCTCAGTGGAGTAGCTGGTATCCATGCGGCATTGTATCTCAGTGGAGTAGCTGGTATCCATGCGGCATTGTATCTCTGGAGTAGCTGGTATCCATGCGGCATTGTATCTCAGTGCAGTAGCTGGTATCCATGCGGCATTGTATCTCAGTGGAGTAGCTGGTATCCATGCGGCATGGTATCTCTGGAGTAGCTGGTATCCATGCGGCATTGTATCTCAGTGGAGTAGCTGGTATCCATGCGGCATTGTATCTCTGGAGTAGCTGGTATCCATGCGGCATGGTATCTCAGTGGAGTAGCTGGTATCCATGCGGCATGGTATCTCAGTGGAGTAGCTGGTATCCATGCGGCATGGTATCTCTGGAGTAGCTGGTATCCATGCGGCATTGTATCTCAGTGGAGTAGCTGGTATCCATGCGGCATGGTATCTCTGGAGTAGCTGGTATCCATGCGGCATTGTATCTCTGGAGTAGCTGGTATCCATGCGGCATGGTATCTCTGGAGTAGCTGGTATCCATGCGGCATGGTATCTCTGGAGTAGCTGGTATCCATGCGGCATGGTATCTCAGTGGAGTAGCTGGTATCCATGCGGCATTGTATCTCAGTGGAGTAGCTGGTATCCATGCGGCATTGTATCTCAGTGGAGTAGCTGGTATCCATGCGGCATGGTATCTCAGTGGAGTAGCTGGTATCCATGCGGCATTGTATCTCTGTGGAGTAGCTGGTATCCATGCGGCATTGTATCTCTGTGGAGTAGCTGGTATCCATGCGGCATTGTATCTCTGTGGAGTAGCTGGTATCCATGCGGCATTGTATCTCTGTGGAGTAGCTGGTATCCATGCGGCATGGTATCTCAGTGGAGTAGCTGGTATCCATGCGGCATTGTATCTCAGTGGAGTAGCTGGTATCCATGCGGCATTGTATCTCTGTGGAGTAGCTGGTACCCATGCGGCATTGTATCTCTGGAGTAGCTGGTATCCATGCGGCATTGTATCTCAGTGCAGTAGCTGGTATCCATGCGGCATTGTATCTCAGTGGAGTAGCTGGTATCCATGCGGCATGGTATCTCTGGAGTAGCTGGTATCCATGCGGCATTGTATCTCAGTGGAGTAGCTGGTATCCATGCGGCATTGTATCTCTGGAGTAGCTGGTATCCATGCGGCATGGTATCTCAGTGGAGTAGCTGGTATCCATGCGGCATGGTATCTCAGTGGAGTAGCTGGTATCCATGCGGCATGGTATCTCTGGAGTAGCTGGTATCCATGCGGCATTGTATCTCAGTGGAGTAGCTGGTATCCATGCGGCATGGTATCTCTGGAGTAGCTGGTATCCATGCGGCATTGTATCTCAGTGGAGTAGCTGGTATCCATGCGGCATGGTATCTCTGGAGTAGCTGGTATCCATGCGGCATTGTATCTCAGTGGAGTAGCTGGTATCCATGCGGCATTGTATCTCTGGAGTAGCTGGTATCCATGCGGCATGGTATCTCTGGAGTAGCTGGTATCCATGCGGCATTGTATCTCAGTGGAGTAGCTGGTATCCATGCGGCATTGTATCTCTGGAGTAGCTGGTATCCATGCGGCATTGTATCTCTGTGGAGTAGCTGGTATCCATGCGGCATGGTATCTCTGGAGTAGCTGGTATCCATGCGGCATTGTATCTCAGTGGAGTAGCTGGTATCCATGCAGCATTGTATCTCAGTGGAGTAGCTGGTATCCATGCGGCATGGTATCTCTGGAGTAGCTGGTATCCATGCGGCATTGTATCTCAGTGGAGTAGCTGGTATCCATGCGGCATGGTATCTCTGGAGTAGCTGGTATCAATGCGGCACGGTATCTCAGTGGACTAGCACTATAAAACCGGAAGAAGTGCGTACTCGCACACGCCCCCACACACGCACGCCACCTACATGTACGTCGGCGTCCCTCATGCAGGCCGCTTTTCAAGTGCAATAACCCTATTTCATCTGCCCTGAAAAATTACATTAAAAGAAACGAGAACTTTCAAAACCTAGACCTTGCACCATGACGTTAAGTTGAAATAACCATGGTAACTCGGTCTCCGTTGATGAGTATTTATTTGTAATGTGTCTGCAAAACATAAAAGCAAAATGTTAAGTACAAACAGAGACCATATAATATCTATTATGTGGTCTCTGGTAAAAAGTATAATTTTTGGAGAGACCCTAATTCCAACCTCAAACAACAAGCATCTCTTCCTGGTGTTACCTGAATCACTTACTGACACTTTTCTTTTGCCAGAGATTTCTAATGAATGTTAAAGATTTTTGTCGTTTTTATTGTATATACGAGAGACGCGTTGAGTCGTCTTTCAGAAAGTGTAATTAATGTATTGGAATGTTACTTTGGTCTCCAATATGATACTGAGTTAATTTTAACTCACCAGTTGTAAATGTATATCACACACCTTGCAGCAAAATTTAAAAAAAATCAAATCTTATATCTGAAGCGACACCTGAGCGTTAAGATCTGACGACACCTCCATAGGGGGTCGTGTCAGGTGAACTGTCTAATTAGCCGACCAGCATCGAGGCTCCCCTCACCCCCACCCCACCCCACACCACCCTACACACACCTTTTGACAACCAAATGTAGTATGTTATACTTGAGAAAGGATTTTGAAACTTTGCACCACTCCCTTTTAAAAATTCTGGATCCGCCTTTGATCGGTATTTTGAATTCTTGAGCAAAGCATTCAGACAATGATATCTGATATCTACATCTCGAAAACGAATATATTCGGAAAAATACGGTCGAAAGAATAACGCCGCGCTGTTGGTAAGATCCGAATCGATGTGGCAAAGAAATGTGACCGAAGCATTTTAAAAAGATGGCATCTGATTGGGTCAAGAACCCATGTATCCTTCATTTAGATTGTGCGGTCAAAGTTCCGGGTTCACGACCTCCAAAGGGGGCCTCCACAGAGATTCACACATATAGATGAGTTGTAGCAGAGGAATCAGGATTGACAATCATGAATAAAATGCAGGGTGAGGTGAAATGTGGTTTAACGTCGCGTCTAAGATTATTGCTCTTACATAGCAACGTGCTTAGCCCCAGTCGAGCGCCAGACGGGGTTATAACAAGTACCATCTTAAAATGTCTTTGGAGACGTCGGGCGGACGCTCTACCACTAGACCACAGAGGCGGTCTAATGCAGGATGAACCATACCTTACACATATATTCAATCTTCTTGACGCCTTCAAACATTCCACATGCCTTGAACTAAAATAATACATTGTATATCTGTAATGGATTAATCGACAGTGTTGGCACGTGACACCTGCATGCCATTCTCCACACCGCTGAACTTGTCAGATCATGCGAGCTCTCGACATACTCTTCATAACAAGCCCTGTGGGGAGCTTTGTGCTGACGGGTCGTCAGTATTCACCGCTGGAACCCACGAGATGGGTGTAAGCTTGACACAATATATCACCTGGATGATCACCCATCAATTTACCAGTCCAGTGGAATCCCTGTAATAAACTGAAGGCATCCAAGGCAAGAACGTGGAGTTCGAAGGTGTGTCATGTGTCACGCTTCACTTGAGTCCCAATATGTTTATGCATAATATAACTGCGCATGCTCAGAAGCCTTTTAAAGATGGTGAATGTTAAAGTACCCGTGAAGATCCGGGTCACAATAGGTCTTCAGCAACCCATGCTTGTCTGAAGAGGCGACATGCGGGATCGGGTAGTCAGGCTCGCTGACTTGGCTGATGCATGTCATCGTATCCCAATTGCGTAGGTCGATGCTCAAGATATCAATCGCGGAATGCCTGGTCCAGACTCAATTATTAACAGACCGCTTGAATATTGCCGAGTGCGACGTTAAGCAACAAACAAAACGAAACAAACTCTGACATCCGAGTGTATTTCTTGTCAGAACAGATACTGGCCCAGTCGTCTAAAGCGCCGCAATTCGCTGTGCAGAGTTGCGTCCCTTGGGCTCCCCAGACATCTATGATCATGTGTTCGAATCCTGGTTTGCGCCAATCATGTTTGTAGATTTTTCAGCACAGTACTCGTAATCGTGAAACCAAGTGTTAACGTCTGATACCTGCATCACTTCGGGCTTTCCTCCCACATAAAGCTGATACGCCATGGTATAACTGGAATCCTGTCAGAGTGAGTGAGTTGGGTTTAACGCCGCTTTTAACAGTATTCCAGTCATATCACGGCGTGAATCCTGAAAGAATAGAACTGCCAATGGACATATTCTTTTGCGTCTAAAAGTCGGTGTAAATTACGCCCCTCCCCACCCTCCCAACCCCTTTTTAAATGGGTATTGACAATGGAGACACATCTTCTAAAGTCCTGGCCATCAAACCTTTCTTGTTGTCATTCTCTGATTGCTTTGGTCCAGGCATTGCCGGCCGTCGACATAAAGCAACATAATGTTACATATCATGTTAATTCTTAAAACGAATGTTTAATATAGTTGTCTTATCAATTAAAATTATACAAACTAGATATAAGTACTTTTGAACATTCATCAAAGTAAAACCTTTAAAAGTTCACTTTGGACCAAAATTTAAAGAACCCCCAAAATAAAAGCGACAGTACCCTTCCATCATCATAAGGGTAGCCTAGTGGTTAGAGCATTCGCTCGTCACGACAAAGACCCGAGTTCAACTCCTTACATTGTTACAAAGTGTGAAATTTATTTCTTGTGTCCTCGGTCGTGATGTTGCTGGAATATTTCTCAAAGCGGAGTAAAACCATACTCACTCCATCATCATAAGAAATATATGCTCAATGCGAACTTCACAATACGATTCCACCTAAAATATAAGCACGTGATTATAAATCACTATCAAACAAAGATAATGGTGGCACCCGTGCTATATTCGTAGTTTTGTTTAACCAACTTCAAAACCAATACTGGACTTTTCCCATATACTAGTAGATGGTTATTCCAGAGGGGTCCTTCCACGGAGTAGGAAACCCATTGTCTGAAGTGATAGATTAAATAGGTTTAGATAATGTAGGAGTTCAGTTGTTATCTGTGAGCTTAAGATTGTTGTAATAGTTTTGATAGTATCAATGGAAGTGGATTACCTCGTACATGTATTTGCCCCCGGCTTAAGCCAATGTATTGTAGTCATAACTCTTACTCAACGTGTCTAATTCAAATGGGCAGGTGACTTTCTTTCCTACGGTATATGTCCGATATCGCGAAAATATTAATTTGTAACCTACTGATGCTGTGAATGAGAACATGGGTCAAAAGCAGGGTTGGGAACGATCGCGCGAAAGTAGTCACTGGACTATGAATAGTGAACAAGAGAGAAGTAAAAGAGATAAAGTTTCATGTTTTCAAAGGGATAATCTATTTGAGTAAATGTTGGTTTATTGGTTGTGTTTTCATTATAATGCTGACTATTAATCAAACGTTAGTAAGGAATACCGATGAGTAGGTCATTAACTTGTTAACAATAGATTCCATTAGGTGTACTCTAAATACCTGGTCAACCACGACGAAAAAATGTCACAGAAAAGAACACAGAAAGTGACATGAAGAATTGTCACACAATAGATGTAACTTACATTTTTGAGCTAATTAATGACATAGAAGTTTAGTTTGTGAATATGTTCCATGTTTCTATTGCTTTTTGCAAGAAATGTGTTTATTTAGTTAATTAGAAATGGATAAGGCCTCAGTTTCGGTTTGGTTAATTGAGTACATGGACTCCAACGTGCTGCACAAACTTTATGTATCTGTGTTATAAAACAGGACATAATTGTTTATTTATAATAGAGTCATTAGAGTTGATCTTATAACTGGCTTCTGAGTGAAATGTTATAAAGAGTTTTCTATTGTTTTACCATGACACTACCGACACGGAAGTTCTTGAGACCAAAAAGGGGGCGGTCGGGTAGCCTAGTGGTTAAAGCGTTCGCTCGTCACGCCGAAGACCCGGGTTCGATTCCCGACATGGGTACAATGTGTGAAGCCCATTTCTGGTGTCCCCCGCCGTGATATTGCTGGAATATTGCTAAAAGCGGCGTAAAACCATACTCAGTCAGTCAGTCTTGAGACCAACACGGGAGGTTCGGAGTCAGCATCTCATGGTCTCATGTATAGAAAACATGCCACTCCTAATACCAAAACATGGTGGAGGTGTGTCAAGAAATGAATGGGAATGTTATTAGTAAAAAACATTGATGTAATGGACCCGTGAAGATCCGGGGTAGAACAGGTCTATAAAAGGAGATGTTTCTTGTCGTAAGAAACAACTAATGAGATCGGGCGGTCAGGCTCGCTGATTGGTTCATGCATGTCATCGTATCCCAATTACTTGGATCGATGCTCATGATGTCAATCACTGGATTCTCTGGTCTATACTCGATTATTAACAGACCGCCGCCATTGCTGAGTGACGTAATGTAATGTTATCAAAACTGTACTTGATGTGCTGTGTTGTTTTCAATCATATTAAATATCTCTTAATATTGTTTTGTGTCATGACTGTTAATGTTAGCTACAATAATAAAATAGTTGAGACTTTTTTCCTTTGTTGCCTAGTTTCCTAGTCAAATTTGCGCTTATTTTTTCCCCATGACTTTCTCTTCGACCTGTGATGAAACTGACATATGTGTTATGGTAGATCCCAACTGATACGGACATATGTGTTACGGTAGATCCCAACTGATACGGACATATGTGTTATGGTAGATCCCAACTGATACGGACATATGTGTTACGGTAGATCCCAACTGATACGGACATATGTGTTACGGTAGATCCCAACTGATACGGACATATGTGTTACGGTAGATCCCAACTGATACGGACATATGTGTTATGGTAGATCCCAACTGATACGGACATATGTGTTACGGTAGATCCCAACTGATACGGACATATGTGTTACGGTAGATCCCAACTGATACGGACATATGTGTTACGGTAGATCCCAACTGATACGGACATATGTGTTACAGTTTGGCCTTATCGGTACGGACATATGTGTTACGGTTGGACCTTATTGAAACGGACATATGTGTTACGGTTGGGCCTTATTGATACGGACATATGTGTTACAGTTGGACCTTATTGAAACGGACATATGTGTTACGGTTGGGCCTTATTGATACGGACATATGTGTTACAGTTTGGCCTTATCGGTACGGACATATGTGTTACGGTTGGACCTTATTGAAACGGACATATGTGTCACGGTTGGGCCTTATTGATACGGACATATGTGTCACGGTTGGGCCTTATTGATACGGACATATGTGTTACAGTTGGGCCTTATTGATACGGACATATGTGTTACAGTTGGGCCTTATTGATACGGACATATGTGTTACAGTTGGGCCTTATCGGTACGGACATATGTGTTACAGTTGGGCCTTATTGATACGGACATATGTGTTACAGTTGGGCCTTATCGGTACGGACATATGTGTTACAGTTGGGCCTTATCGGTACGGACATATGTGTTACAGTTGGGCCTTATTGATACGGACATATGTGTCACGGTTGGGCCTTATTGATACGGACATATGTGTTACAGTTGGGCCTTATCGATACGGACATATGTGTTATAGTAGCGCCCTGTTCAGACGGTAGAGCAAAAAAATACAGCTGTGCAGTAAGCGTGAAGAGTCACGTGGAGATAAAATACATTTATTCAGCCAGTTTTATCGTTCAAGAAAAAATCTCATTTAGTTATTGTTATCCAACAAATATTCTCTGGGACAAATGTGAGACATATGGTTATACACCGTCTGTGTCCGTGTACACTATCACAACATCTGTCTTCCTGGCAATTAGCTGACCATTGTTTGACCTATGTGTAATTATCACCTGGCCACGAGATGACAATGAACACAGAGGCTGGTAAGACGGAGGATTATTACCGTGGGGGATTATGGCCTCCGGAAACGTTCCGCTAATTACAGTATTGTTTCCGCTCGTCAAACAGCGCCCCCGCAGCATCGGTCGGTTTGTTACATAAGGTAAACATTAGCACCTGTCTAAAAATATATTTGCTCACGCGGCTCCGCTTTATGAAAAACTAACTGTCGTCTGATTGACATCTGTCAGCCTAAAGGGGATATATGACTTCTACTGATTGCGTTTAAAAGCCCCGGCGTCAACTGTTGTTCTATTAATGGTATATTACGTCATCACTGAGCCAGCGTATATAGGGTGATATCGCTATCTGTGGCGTCAATGTCTTTACATGTTCGCGAGCAACACGGTTATTACCATAGGATCTGGAAAGTAAGTTATTCATGGAGCAGTTGTGGAATAAGTTCAATATGGATATCAACGCTCGCCGCAAAGTTCTGGAGTCCAATATGGCTACCTTGCAGAATAAGGTTGCACAGTTGAAACGGAAAGACGCTATGTTGGTCGCCCGTCAGAAACATTTGCACGTGCGTTTTTTGAAGGTCATGGCCGCAGACACCATACCAGAGTCGAGGCAGAGAAGAACTGTCGTTGGAGATAAAATACTGAAGACTGATGTCAGTAATGTGTCTGACAATCCTTCAACAAGATACAACAACGAGACAGATAATCCGTCCACTAGATACAGCAACGGGAGCGATAATCCGTCCTTAAGTTACAGCAAGGGGACCGATAATCCGTCCTCAAGATACAGCAACGGGAGCGATAATCCGTCCTTAAGTTACAGCAAGGGGACCGATAATCCGTCCTCAAGATACAGCAACGGGACCGATAACCCGCCAAGATACAGCAACGGGAGCGATAATCCGTCCTCAAGATACAGCAACGGGAGCGATAATCCGTCCTTAAGTTACAGCAAGGGGACCCATAACCCGCCAAGATACAGCAAGGGGACCGATAATCCGTCCTCAAGATACAGCAACGGGAGCGATAATCCGTCCTTAAGTTACAGCAACGGGAGCGATAATCCGTCCTCAAGATACAGCAACGGGAGCGATAATCCGTCCTTAAGTTACAGCAAGGGGACCGATAATCCGTCCTCAAGATACAGCAACGGGAGCGATAATCCGTCCTTAAGTTACAGCAAGGGGGCCGATAATCCGTCCTCAAGATACAGCAAGGGGACCGATAATCCATCAAGATACAGCAACGGGACCGATAATCCGTCCTCAAGATACAGCAACGGGAGCGATAATCCGTCCTCAAGATACAGCAACGGGACCGATAATCCGTCCTCAAGATACAGCAACGGGACCGATAATCCGTCCTCAAGAAACAGCAACGGTGCCGATAATCCGTCCTTAAGATACAACGGGACAGATAATCCGTCCTCAAGAAACAGCAACGGGACCGATAATCCGTCCTCTTGCTGTAGCAGGATGGCCGATACCTCGTCTCAAAGCTCTAGGACAATGCGGAGATGCAGAGACAAAAATTGCTGCAACAGCCAGTGTTTAAACGATGCTTACAGCAGTCAATATACCAGGGGTTCCACCCAGCAGTGCCAGGATGCACGTGTTTATAGATTAAGGAAGTATTACTCAACACCAGTCCTTGATCACTTGTCGCACCGCGACTACACTGACAACCCAGCTGGTCCAGACCCACAGACCGCCCATAACCTGCAGCCTTCACGGAACCGTCGCAGTAGACAGTATCATTCAATGGATGATTCACACCGGTATCCCGCGAGATCACGTGAGATAACCAATCACGCTTCTAACGCAACCATTGCAAGCTATAGCAGGGAATCGTCTCTTTCAAACTACACTTCCTGTTCAGAAAGCGACAGCGTTGACGAAAAAGGGCGTGGGGAGGGCTTCTTGTCTCGGAGAAGTTCGGGATACGAGAGTGACGTCACTTCAACTATTACAGATGACGACTCTGCCCCCACAACGTTGCGCCGAGCCGTGAGTGTGGCGTGTGTTCAAGGGAGACAACCGATTCTGAATATTCTCCTTTCAGATCGTGTCAAGTGCTCGTGGTGCTGATTCTTCTCGATGTAGTGTCACGGCTTGTATATTGTATATCATGTATTGTACATATACGGATAAATAAATGCTCTCTAAGATGGTATATTTGTTGTATTGCACTAACATGTGAGCATGTAAATAGATACCCTGTGGGATATCTGGAAAACAATTGGTCCTCAGCACTTTATGATGGTCGTACGTGGCGACTAAATGGCCAGACTCGGTGACTTGGTTGGTGGTACCCCGACGGTTTGGAACTCTCATGATATCAATCACTTGTTTGTCTGGGTCCTTTCCTCAAAGGTTTTAGCAGTAAGCGACCGTAACTCCCATAGTTCAACTATGACATACGCTCGTCGTAGCGCTAGGATCGCCTTGTGAAACGGGGCCCTACGCTTAACTCTATTATTTACGGGCCGTCGTCATATAGCTGTAATATCGCTGAATGCGATAACAGACAACATACAAATACCGCCCAACCCTTCTTTCCCGATACATATCTTCATTTATTTAAATGGTACGTTTGTGACCAGAATCAATATCTTGTATTATAGGCCTGTAATTACAGCAATTATCAACTCGGTAAGACACAAAGAGTAATATATAATTAGACAATTAGAGGGAAATCAAAACAGTTAAACATAGGTATAAGGGAAAACTACGCGTTGGAAAAACATATTAAGAATTAACAAAGTTCGTAGTTAATGACCATGTAGAAGGTAGTTACAGCCTTCAGGAATAAATGCTCATGGCCACTGATGCACATGGGCAAAAGCCGGTAGGTTAGATATACAATCGAGGAATGTTGTATATCAGAGCAGGACGATAGAAGGAACATACAAGCTATCAGAAATAGAGTAGGTATAATAAGAGGCCGAGCTGAGACTGACCACAGATACACATGTTATGGGTGGGTGGGGAATAATCTGGATTCCGGGAATCGAGTTCATATTACATTACATTACATTTTGATATGAAACAAGGGTAGGTTAGAATGATCTGGTGTAGGGGGAAAGGTGGTTGGCCAATGATAGATGGAAAAAATGAGTAGAGCTGTGACGTAGGTACCGGTTTCAAAAGGGGAAAAAACCCAGGATCGAGAGCTGCTGGAGAGCGGCTGGTTATATTCACTCTAGGACTGGGGCTCCGCTCTCGGCTTGTTGTCACGACCTTTCGAACCAGAAACCAAACTTAGGTACCAGCATTTCGACTGAGACTGAAGCTTTGCGGTCGAAGTCTCGTATTTACGTGACAAATAGAGTGGGTTGATCGGCAACACAAAGTGTTGATCGAAGAACATCCTTTGTGATTGCTGATGGAACTACGGTATAATTAAGGTCAGGACCGAAGTACGAGGAAAATACCGTAGCTCGAGTGAAGGTACGCGAAGTGCTACCTTCTGGTTGCTGTCGGTGACATCTTAAAAATACCTTGGACACTTGTGTTGGATGTACTTACCATAGACTTGACATGAATATGTATATATCTGCCGCCATACCGCCATTTCCCGTGTTGATGGCTCAGATAAATTTTTATTTCTCCACTCTTGTAGACTTTCCTTATTAGAGACACTACTAGGCTCTGGGACTCCCACGGAAGACTGCCCTTCAGACCTGGGAAAATGTCCCTTGTCCTGTTGGCTGGGTTTGCTATAAAGAGCTCAATCGCCATGAATATACAGAGGATATTTCATGTGTCTAGTGAAATATGATATATCTCATCGAGTGACGTGATATTTTCACGAGTGGCGCAAGAAGTTGTAATTCCTTGTCCATCTTATCAACTTCGAAATGCCACTTTTCAAAGTCTTTCAATGGTTGCTTGTTCACCTTACAAATTCTAAAATTTCAGTACAACATAAATCATATTAATCCAAAGTATGACAGTAGCTTATATTTCCAACTGTCTTCACTGAAGGATCACATGTCTTGGTCGGTTACAAGTAAATTTGTAACTAACGCAAACGTAGTAAAATGTTCGCCAGACAATATCGCATGATATTTAATAAGCGGGGAATGATATTTAATGCCATATAATGATAAATACTTCGTTTTGAAATCGGCGATTACTTGAATATTTTAAAACATTTTTCAACTGATGGTTAATGAAATGTATATTACACTGACTCTAACTGTGGAAAGCTGTAACCAGTATCCAGTAAACATACGCATATTGACAAATTTATTTAAGAAATCGAGAATATATTGATCGAAGTACCTCTATCCTGTCGCGCATTCTTCAAATCATTCAGCATTTTGACACATTTAATTCTGTCCTATCTTTTATCAGAAAACAAGAGTTGATGTGTGTGACTTGATTTGGTATCTATTCAAGTTGGCGGACAGTCAACTGAGCGACTCCCCCGCACACAAAGGACACGTTTCAGACACACACTGTATTCAAACGTCAATGGATACCAAGACGCGCTATCCGATTCGCATTTGTTATTGAACTGTATATTTTAAAAATCACTTGTAAAGAACTAAGAAGAATGTTATCACTCTTAAGAATTGGAGAATTAATTATCATGGTGAATATTGGAAGAAAAAGTAATATTGATATTAATTTTAGATTTTGTCCTTTTTGTAAGAACATCATTGAAACTGAATTACATTTTATGCTATCATGTCCATTATATGATGATATCAGACAGAAACACATTCCAAATATATATTGTAAATCTCAGTTATTTCAGCATATAAGCTCAGGCAAACTAACTGATTTACTTCAATGCTGTAAATATATTAACGAGGCTATTGTATTACGTCCATCCCATTTGTAATACTTGTTTAATGTTGCACCAATATGTATATTCTATATGTCAATATTTATTTGTACATGGGCCTGTGGCCTTTATACTGAATAAAGAAATTGAAGGCATGTAGGTCAAAGGACAAAGTTTACAATCAGTATTTAACTCGTATATTGACACTACATCCACAAGTCAGACTGTACTTACTTATTTCAAAGTACATCGACAGTTTGTTTGTTTAAGGTTACACAGAAGCTGAAGCGACATTTCCCTGTCTTCTCCAAAGGCAACACACATGCTGCGACAAAACAAGGATAGATTACACCTGGGGAACAGTCTCCCTCGACACCGGTTGTGATGGCTGACTGACTCGGGTAAGAAGGTGTTGTCTGGCTCCGAGACTGTCGTCAACTTCTGTCATAACGCTAAACGACCGACCTACTGTGTGTTTGATATCACCAGACATACCCATGTACATGTACACAGGTCCACACGCAGATTCTCCACACCCAGACTCGAGTATTTCAACATGTATTTTCTACAGCGTCTCTCGGACCTGCGTTCGTTATCACCCGTCAGTTGGCTAACTTGTATAACGGGTGATATGTTTGTATTGTATTGATGGTATCTGTATTGGACCCCCTAGACAACCTCAGCTCCCTTTGGATCCGCCCATGGTTTGCACCATATAATGCTGTATTTACTGTCTATTTCAAACTAGATAAATGAGGATATGATATCGTCATACCTGATTCGAAGTCAATTATCAGCATGTCTTTTGACAGAAGCACAAATTCAGAGCGATGAATCCTCAAAACACCATTATACATGTATGTCACAAGATGTTTCCCTCTCTGATTATACTTTTCTAGGTGACGGGGAATCACTGTTCAGAATCGTTTTGATCTGGAGTAGGTAGTATGCATGTAGGGGTATACTAATTATCATTAGTTATGAGGACGTTCCATGGCGTCATGAGCTTACAGGAGAGGTTGGTAGAAGACGGAAGGTCATGTGTAAAGAACACACAGATGAAAATATCAAATTGCTTTGTAAAGATTGCGAGAAAGCAGTTTGTCAAACATGTTTCACTATTTACCACAGGAAATGTGACTCGGTTGTCACCATCGAGTCGGAGAGGCCGGCCATGAAAAAGGAACTGACAAAAAGGAAGTTGAATTTATGCGGTAGAAAAAAAATGAAATCTGAGATGGAGAAAAAGAAATCACAGATGGATGAAGAAATAACTCGGTGTTCACAAATGGAGTCTGACATCAAGTCTACAAGCATCAAAGCTATAGAAGAGATCAAACAGAAGGAGGTGACACTTCTGAATGAACTGAAAGAAACAAACACATTGGACAACTGAAGGCAGACATACAGACGAGTGAGATGTCAGTGCAGATGTACGAACAACAGGCTGAGCTGATAGACCAGACTCTACAATCCGAGTGTGACATGGGTGTGTATGAGATGTACCAGGGATGTGAGGCGGGTGATGCAGAGGCCCTCGGAGTCACAGACCTGAAGGAGAAGGGAAGAATAGCCAGCATAATGCTCAGACAGGACACGGACAAGCTGAGTAGAGCACTGGATGATCTACAGCTGGGTGAGATAGACGTCCTGTATGAGAGGACCTGAAGGCGACTCCTGTGTTACAGGACACCATTAACGTGCTGGACCTGAAGGCTGCTCCTGTGTTACAGGACACCATTAACGTGCTGGACCTGAAGGCTGCTCCTGTGTTACAGGACACTATTAACGTGCTGGACCTGAAGGCTGCTCCTGTGTTACAGGACACCATTAACGTGCTGGACCTGACGGCGACTCCTGTGTTACAGGACACTATTAACGTGCTGGACCTGAAGGCTGCTCCTGTGTTACAGGACACTATTAACGTGCTGGACCTGAAGGCTGCTCCTGTGTTACAGGACACTATTAACGTGCTGGACCTGAAGGCTACTCCTGTGTTACAGGACACTATTAACGTGCTGGACCTGAAGGCGACTCCTGTGTTACAAGACACCATTAACGTGCTGGACCTGAAGGCGACTCCTGTGTTACAAGACACCATTAACGTCGGAGTAGCAGGGATACACGTACGAGGGATGTTCATTAAGGACCATAGACTATCTTATATTTAATAGAATTGTTGGACATAAACTAAATAACGAACCCGGTATTTGAACAAATTACAGCCTTTGAATAACGAACCCGGTGCTGGCTTGTTTTTCGTTATTCGAAAAACGAATAACGAACCCACTGGAAATACGGTATCTTATATTTGTTATACCAAGTCTAAAAAACGAACCCGGTGCTGGTTTGTTTTTCGTTATTCAAAAGTACTGAATAACTAAACAGCTTTTGGATGATGATGTAAGACGAACCTGCTGTCATATATTAAATGAGTTTAAATGAGTGTATTTGACCCCATTACTGTAGTTTAATATACAGCCTTTGAATAACGAACCCGGTGCTGGCTTCAGGCCCTTCAGTACACTACACTACACTGCACTGTAAGACACTGAACTACATTGCAGTTACACTATGCTACACGACACTGCTCTCCTGCACTGTACAGCACTGCACTACACTCCATCACACTGAACTACATGACAGTACTCTACGTCACGCTTCACTACACTGAATTACATTGCAGTACACAACGCCACACGACACGACACGACACTGCTCCCCTGCACTACACTCCACTCCATTACACTACCACATCTTCTGGTTCTAAGAACGAATAGTGTTCTTATTTTATTGTGGAAAGAGTTACCCCCCTTTTTATGTGAGATAATTTGTGTTGTAATTGCTTCCGAATCGGGAGTAAGATATATTTATAAGCTAACGAAATGTTATAAAGTCATGATTGAGTGAGTTTCAGTGTGTTTGAGGCTACTCTACTTGAAGTAATATTCGGCGTATTTCACAATGGGGACTCCTTGTGAGGAATCAAACCCTGTTTTGGCGTGACGAGCAAAGGCTTCAAAATACTACAAAACTACCACACGGCCCTTTGAATACGTGAATATGGATGGTGATGTTGTAAGTTTCTAACTCACGATATTTATGCATTGACCGCGGAGCGGAAGGTCCGGGATTCCATTCCGGGCCGCGTCAAACCAAAAGACGTTAAAAGATGGTACTAAAACAAGGACTGGTTGGCTTGGAGTCATGGTTCGCTGCGCATGGTATCTCAGTGAGCTAGCACTATAAATTGAAATCAGTGCCGACTAGTACCAGGACACCCCCCCCCCCCCCCCCCCCACACACACACACACACACAGCCCCCCCCCACACACCCCCACACAAAACAACAACAACAAAAAACAAACAAACAACAACAAAAAACAAACAATCACACACACACACACACACACACACACACACACACACACACACACACACACACACACGCACGCACGCACGCACACACACACACACACACACACACACACACACACACACACACACACTATATAACTGCAATAACCTTTGACGCTACGTTAAACCCGAAAAGAAAGTGGATATTGTTTTGGTCACTGCTTCTAAACATACAGGGAAAGATGAACAATTTGGAACATATATTCAGGACATCCATCATGTCCAACCAACATTTTGTAAGACAAATTATTTGTTTCCACTGTTTACTGGAACAAGCCACTTTTTTCCAAAAACCTCCCATCCCGACAACTGATTTAGATTCCCGATAACTTCAAGGAAATAGAGATCATGATTGAATGATTTTGCCACCCGCCCACTGCCCTGTTCGGTAAGTGAATGGGAAAATGTTAAACGGACAACAATCAAATGCCAAAAAGTCAACAAAGACAGAGATGGAAACGATTTACGACTTGGTCTGGTCTGCTCTGCTCCAAAATGACTCCACCGAAACGTCGCATACGCCGGAGCAGTTATAGGGTCATGGGTCTGGTCATTGTGGTAGGCGTTCCATAACACATACACACATTGAACGAAATAGTACAATAACTACATTTCAATCAAACAGAGTCCTCTTTTCCGTCGCTATGGTATAAGAATGGTTACAAAAATGAGGTTACTTTGTACTAACCTTTGTACTACAGCAAGTTTGATAGAAATCAGTTAAAAGGGTATGTGTTCATAAACCCTTTTATGAAACCTGCATACAGCAACATGGGAGCTGTTGTAGAGAGGGAAAAATGATTTGTCATTTGCACATCTAGACAAAGTAACGATCAATTAGATCTGCGAAGCTTCATGAATGTCCAATAGGTATTATTTCAGAGTGACAACCCTAAATATAAAACAAAATAGGATCTGTCACTTCGACCCTTAATGTAATAAAATTAACAGTGAGAGTAATTTTTACATTAAGGGTTGTAACATGAGCGCTAGTATCGCTTTGTGGACCATACTCTATTATTTACGGGCCGCCGTCATATAGTGTGGCTGCAATATCGCTACATGCAGCGTATAAGAACAGACAAATACCGCCCAACCCTTCTTCCCTGATACATGTCTTCAGTTATTTCACTGATACGCTTGTGACGTACCTTGGTGTGTTGTATGTTCTTACGATAGACTTGACATGAACAGGGGCGGTCGGGTAGCCTAGTGGTTAAAGCGTTTGCTCGTCACGCCGAAGACCCGGGTTCGATTCCCGACATGGGCACAATGTGTGAAGCCCATTTCTGGTGTCCCCCGCCGTGATATTGCTGGAATATTGCTAAAAGCGGCGTAAAACCATACTCACTCACTCACTTGACATGAACATGTATAATATCTGCCGCCATACCGCCATTTCCCGTGTTGATGGCTCGGATAGATTTTTATTTCTCCACTCCTGCAGGCTTTCCTCATGAGAGACACTACTAGGCTCTCATGGAAGACCGACCCCCCAGACCTGGGAGAATGTCCCTTGTCCTGTTGGCTGGGTTTGCTATAAAGAGCTCAATCACAGTGAATATAGAGAGGATATTTTATGTGACTAGTGCAATATGATATATATCTCATCAAGTGACGTGAAAAATGTGATATTTTCACGAGTGGCGCAAGAAGTTGTAATCCCTTGTCCATCTTATCAACTTCTTAATGCCACTTTTAGAAGTCGTCTTTCAATAGTTTCATTTCCACTTAACAAATTCTAATATTTAAGTTCAGCATACACTCTTCAAAAAAAAAGAGGAAACGCACAGGTAGCATGTAGTTCATTTAACCTGACTTCACAAAAAATCCGGTATATATATTGGATATATGTTATTGGAAAATGTTGGTGGTCTGATATTCGACAAACGGTGCGTCAAAACGCAGCCATTGTCGATTTGCGATGTCTTAAACGGCATTGTTTTCACACTTGTTGAAATAGGTCATGGAGGAAAACAGTAAAGCAAAATGCACGTGCAAGTTATGGCATTCGTAACTCGATGGACAAAAAGAAATCCCAGATTGATGAAGAAATAACTCGGTGTTCACAAATGGAGTCTGACATCAAGGCTACGCGCATCAAAGCTATAGAAGAGATCAAACAGAAGGAGGTGACACTTAGTTATGAACTGAAAGAAATGTCGGACAAACACATTGGACAACTGAAGGCAGACATAAAGTTGAGTGAGATGTCAGTGCAGATGTACGAACAACAGGCTGAGCTGATAGACCAGACTCTACAATCTGAGTGTGACATGGATGTGTATAAGATGTACCAGGGATGTGAGGCGGGTGATGTGGAGGCTGTCAGAGACGCAGACCTGAAGGAGAAGGGAAGAATAGCCAGCATAATGCTCAGACAGGACACGGACAAGCTGAGTAGAGCACTGGGCGATCTACAGCTTGGTGAGATAGACGTCCTGTATGGGAGTGTGCTGGACGTGAAGGCTACCCCTGTGTTACAGGACACCATTAGCGCGCTGGACCTGAAGGCTACTCCTGTGTTACGGGACACCATTAAGACCAGCGAAGCAGAAGATAAGACTGGGGCAGACCCCATTGACGTGACGGTGCTACTGGTGAATGGTACAGACACAGTGTTAGTCACAGACTACAATAAGAAGAGTGTGAAGTCCTTCTACACCAGGAACAAGCAGCGAGGTCACAGCAGGCTCAGTCTGGATGGTGGTCCGTGGGGTGTAAGAAAGTTGAAACACAACCAGGTGGGGGTCACTGTGCCGGGTTCCAGTCGGATTGTAATAGTACAAGTCAACCCTGACCTGGTGCTGCTGTCAACCATCACAACTTGCAAACAGTACATGGGTATAACGTCTCTACCACAATCATCAATAGCAGCAGGTGCATGTTCTCCGCCTTGTGTAGATATTCTGGATATAACGGGAAAGGTACTGAGGTCGATCAGCCCACTTTGAAGTGGAAAGACCATCCTAGTCTTTCCTAACTTTCTTTGTACCACAAGAACAGGAAACATCCTTGTGTCAGACAATGGTTCCGTGCTTGTCCTGTGTCTGACACCTGAAGGGGGCGTTGTGTTCACCTATCCCCGGAGAGAAGACACTACGCTAAGAAATCCAGGGGGACAAAAGTACTTGTATAAGTTTATTCGGGGGCACGGGTGGCCCTGTCGTCTAAGTCGTCGCGATTCGCTGTGCAGAGTTGCGTCCCTTGGGCACGCTAGAAACTCATGATTGTAGGATCAAATCCCGGTCGCCCCGATTATGTTTCTAGGTTTGTCAGCACCATACCCGTGCTCGTGTGTTTCACCGAAGTTGTAAACGTCTGATATAACTGTAATACTGTTAAAGGCCGCGTTAAACCCAACTCACTCACTCGCTATGAGTGTATTTATACCCGTTGTTAATCCAGATGGAATGATATAATTCTTGTCATTTTGAGCAGCTCGAAAAATAAGTCGGTGCAGGTAATACTCCTTTTTCAAGCTAATTAGGTCAGCAGTAACCGAGACTTTTGTGTGTGAAAATGAATGAATATCCGGTAATGAAAGACACGACACGACTCTACACTTGAAGAAGGAACAGCTTATTTTATTTTGGAAAGAGTTACCGCGTGGTTGAAGTGAAATAAATTGTGTTGTAATTGCTTCCGAATCGGGTGTAAATTATATTCACACACCAACGAAATCGTAAGTGTTATTAAGTCATGATTGAGTGAGTGTGAGTGTGTTTGAGGCTACCTGACTTGTAGTAATATTCCGGGTATTTCACCATGGGGACTCCATGCGAGGAATCTAACCCTGTTTTGGCGTGACGAGCAAAAGGTCTTCAGTGATCCATTTGTACAATTTTCACCGCTAATTTGCCTTTTATGAAAAATGAAATCTGTTTCGGCGAATATTAGAGATAGGTTATTCTCTGGTGTTGATGTTTTTCATTCGAAAAGAGGGCAAAGTCCATTATATGAATATCCATCATGTCCAACCAACATTTTGTCAGAAAAATTATTTGTTTCCATTTTTTATTTGAACAAACCACGTTTTCAAAAATCATCCCAGCTGAGGACTGATTTAGATTCCATGATAACTTCAAGGAACTACTTCTGGAAATATTCGTGAAATATGCGTCAAGAAAGCACCTTAGTGTGTTTGGTATCACCAGAGATGTCCATGTCCATGTATATGTTAAGTTAATGTCAATATTCAGGCGGGGGGCACGGGTGGCCCAGCTGTCTTAGGCGCCGCGATTCGATGTGCAGAGTTGCGTCCCTTGGGCACGCCAGAAACCTATGATTGTGGGTTCGAATCCCGGTTCGCCCCGATTATGTTTCTAGGTTTGTCAGCACCATACCCGTGCTCGTGGGTTTCACCGAAGTTGTAAACGTCTAAGACCTGCATCACTTCGGGCTTTCCTCCCACATTAAGCTGACACGCCGTGATA
Organism: Haliotis rufescens; assembly: GCF_023055435.1. Taxonomy (NCBI): domain Eukaryota; kingdom Metazoa; phylum Mollusca; class Gastropoda; order Lepetellida; family Haliotidae; genus Haliotis; species Haliotis rufescens. Next base: position 3,169,185 of record NW_025964002.1, on the reverse strand, counting down.
TAACTGGAATACTGTTAAAAGCGGCGTTAAACCCAACTCACTCACTCACTCAATATTCAGGCAATATGTATATGGACCGATTCATTCAGGCAATGTACATGTTTGCCTGAAAAAGGAGACTTGGTTTAAGACACATTGACTGTAATGAATAAGAATTTCTAACTTCATCTCCTCATTTTAATTTGGATCTATTTTGATCTTACGAAGATCAAAGTAACTTCTGCCAGTAATTATAAATGTTTCCTCAATGAATTGATTGTTTCTTCAAACATGAAAATATACTAGAGCCTTTTTTTTTACTTAACATGCAGTTCAGTTACAGAACATACAGAATATATTGTGAACAAATACATGACTTAGATTAAAGGGATATTGTTGGCACATAAGTCATTAGTCTACATTTGTACAGTTCTTGTTGGCACAGGTAAATTGCACCTGCTGTTGTATCTTAAACCAGCCTTGTAACATTTGCCTCTATTTGTCTGACACTGTTAGCCACTCACTACACAAATACACTTGACAAATCCCTGACCACAGCACTTGGACTCATTTAGCACTGCCTGACGGAAGCCCACCTCTTTGGTCTTTACATATGTTCTCAATGCTGTGCAGCTGTTGGTGCACGGGGCGAACTGGTTTCTGCTCTGGTGTCCCTCCAGGAGTCCTGTACGAGCAGCTACCCGATTCAGGTCATTGTCCCTGATATAAAGAATCTCACCCGAGTGTCTATTGATATCACATATCACAAGTTGATAAAATTTGGAAAACTCCGAGGCTTGCCGAGGATTTTTTCCACTTTTATCAAAGAGTGTTGATATATGTGATATCGAAAGACACGAGGGTGAGATTATATTTATCATCCAACGTCATTCTTCCAACTTTTTCAGTTTGTAGACAGTAATAAGCGGTGTCTTTTGTGTAAAAAGTACTGCTAACAGCTTCAGTAGCAGAGCCATTAGTGATGTCATTTGATTGTGACGTCATGGTAACAATGACGTCACAATGGTCTGCAAAGCATTATCCCCTCATCTCCACATTACCATCATCAACATATATCAGTCAGCCTATTCTTAGGGGGAATGTAACAGAAGTATATCCCTGAACACCCACGTGTTTATTTTAGTGTAATCCTCGTTCAGCGCACGAATATAAAATTTTAGCCGCTCAGATGTTTCCTGGACAAGCTAAATATTTCTTGAACCATTACGAGATACACTTGAAAGTAGACGGTACAGACGCCAGGAACTACCGCGACCCAAAGTACGGGCGAATGCGCACGGGTCTCTTTCCCAATGAAGTTTGTACTGTGTATTTACCAATGGACTAGAGTCCCACTAATAGAGGATTCTGATATGTTGTCATTTAATGTAATCGGTGTCATGAGGAAGGTCTATTCGAGGAGCATCAAAGCCACCCCACCGAGTTATTCAGAGGCAGTTTTATCACAATGTGGACAGTGGTATAAGACGACAACGGTGTGTATAACAAAACGTGGTTTTGACCTACCCCATTCCCAGGTCGCATATTTCCTGTAGTCGAGGTCGACTGCGCTTATATAATCCAACTGAACTATCTCTCCCTCCTTCAACGATGTAATAGGAAACAGAGTCGTGGCTTGTTATCGCATGGTTGCCTTGGTCAAATCTGTCACCGATCAACACCCTATTGCGTGGAAATATACCCCTACACATGCGTGTCCGAGAGACATCCACTTAAACATCATGAGATATATTGTACAGGATGTTTCTTAAGCGCATTTGGTTGTATGGATGTTAGAGTTTTGGAACGTTTTCAAACAAACCAATGCTACATGAAACGATAATGGTGACATCATGTCATTGCGGGAGAGGCATACGTCCTCCCATGAGCAAGTCTAGCGACTTAAATCGTCACCATCAACAACACCTACGCTTCTGTATCCCGTCGGCTAGGAGACGTTTCTACAGTTGCTGAAACAGTATCATTATCCAACATACGTCTTTCAGACCACGGAAGAAGAGCCAGAAATACAAACACGAATACGAAATGATAAATATATGTATTAAAAACATGAGGGTACACATGGTGTGCCTGAACAGAAAAGATTAAAAAAAGTGAAGACGCTCGAAACGTTTTCACCATGAACGCCATCACTTTGATCGTACATGTTAATAGAGAGGCACATATGCATGCTTGCCATAAAAGGCGACTATGCTTGTAGTAAGAGTCAACTAACGGGATCGGGTAGTCAGGCTCGCTGACTTGGTTGATGCAGACGGGTCCAAATTGCGTGGCTCGATGCTCATGATGTCAATCACTGCATTGTCTGGTCCAGACTCGATTATTTACAGACTGCCATCATATAGCTGACATATTGCTCAGTGTGGCGTTAAACAACACACAAACAAACAAATAATAGAGTTGCAAATCAGCCTGTGAATAAAACTACATTCACATTCCCATTTCTCATGCTTCTATGATGTGCAGTCCTTGTAGTGGCTCATTCGAGAGTATTTTGCGCACAACACAGTCAACGTGAGGATCTGTTAGAGTGAGTGAGTGAGTTAAAATTTAACGTCGTATCTTCATTGTGTCAGTTATGAAGTGACGGGTCTATCAGAACACCAGGGCCACGTTCGACAAAGCAATCTTAGCACTACGACTGTCGTAAGTCTATGTTAAGATATAGGACTAACGATCGCCTTAGCCCTAAGATCGCTTTCACTACATATTGTTTTTTTTTCTACAAGTGATATGTCTATTCTTTTTATCCCAGAGTTCTCGCTACTAACCACGTAGGTCCACATCGCGATCCACGCGGATGCACATTACTATTGATGTAGATGTGGTGGTAGCTGTAGTCATTGTAGCGTTGTCATCCGTGTGATATACACGTGGTTGATCGGTCTCACGCTCCACCGTTATCGCTGTCATGTCGTTCAATAGTCATCTGGTGCATCACGTGAACAAAATATTGATACTGGACTAGAAACTGATTTCATAAACATAATATATGTTTAAAAATATTATAATAATAAATATATAAAGCGAGTTAGCGAGTTGGCTTAAACGCAGCTTTGAACAGTTTTCCAGTTAAATCACGGCTCGTCAGCTTGTGGGAGGAAAGGCCGACGTAATGCAGGTCTCAGATGTTTACCACTCTGGTGAAACCCACGAGCACGGATATTGGATACCGGCGATACATCCCTTAACGTTGTTCATGGTTGGCTAGAAAAAGGCACTAAGCATCCTCATCATTGGTGCACGCTTCTTCTTTGATGTAAGCATCTTCATCGGTGATTAGACTTGCATGGCGCGGGGACTGTGAGGATAGAGTGACAGCCAGTCGATGGTGCCTATCTCTTGTTCCGAGAATCATCCAAAATTGCCATGGGGTATTGGCGTAGACATGGCTACCCCGTACAACTTGGTGAGGTCATAATACATCAAATAGGACTCGTCCTTGCTGGAGTCAAAATCAACCATGTATTTATTATTGACTTAGGCGTAATGATGACCTGTCATTGCCGCACCTTCACGTATGTAGAGGACCAATTTTTCTAATCAAAATTAAAAAATCTCGCAACGTTTTCATAAATATTATTTTATTATATATAATGATAAACAGCGACTAAAATACGCTATCTGAGAGTCTCTGATTTAAACAAGCCGACAGCATGCTGAAAGCGAAGTGACCAATCCATAATGGCGGATATCGTAGCCCGAACATTAAAATGTTGCATTGGTAAACGGAAACGAAATTGACATTGAATAAATCATGCAACCTCTCACAGTTTTGTATCAACTGGTAAAGTGGCCCGCAGAAAGTGGGTTGAAATAAAATTGTGGATCGGTTAGTCAAAATGGGCCTAGTCAAAACGGGCCGTTACACACGTATACCTCTCTCGGTAAAGGTATGCAAGTCGGGGTCACTTAATAAACCTAGATTTTATCTCGTAAAAAAGCATCCATGGCCGTGCCTGGTAAAGCGTACTATTTAAAGAAAGTATTTTTACAATGAAGTCGTGGGAGCAATTAACCGAATGCAATTAAACAGGCGACAATCGGGTCTATTCATGTGTTACCGTAACAATTAGCGTGCTTTTATAATTAAGAGGAACTGCTAATTGATATGTAGAGTTGATTGGATGGAAGCAATTGACTAGAGACCCACAGGAGACATTCCAGGCAAAAGCCACACAGCATGGTTCGTGATGTACGGTTGGTAGGGGGGACGATTGGGGGCATTCTGACTAGTGCAGTAGTATTTTTTAATAGTTTTTTATTTTTTCAATCATTTTACATTTATTTCATAAAATGTGACATTCCAGTACATAGTTGATTAATCATCTAAATAGATGATGGCAAGTTGACCAAAATTAATAGCATAAGCCAATGTCACACTCAATAATCGCTGAACATTTAGTAAGGGTGTATCAGTTTCTTATTTCGATCTGAAAGACTTGAAATGACGGGAGTCTCTTATTTAACTTGCTATTAAATATAAGATCTTTTGTTATCAAAAAGATGATATTTAGAGGGTCATTGCGCTTTTCTGGAAAACCAATCATCACATGTTTCTTTGTAATTTCGATTTGGATGTTAGCCTTTTGAAGTAGCCAAACTTCAAGTTGACGCCAGATTTGGTGAACCATATTATAGGACCAGAAAAGATGGATTGGGGTCTCGATATCAACTGAACAAAAACTGCAATTTCGACGTTCAACATAACCTAGTTTACACAAGAGGACATTAGTCGGAAGTATATGATGAAGTATTTTGTATTGGAGCCATTGCAGTTTAGTGTCTCTCGTACATCGAAAAGGCATTCTATTGTATTGGGACAAGTTATCAATTGAATCATCCTTTAGAATATTCTTTTCCCATTTCGTACAGTGTACATTTTTTGTAGTGATATCTGAAATTAGTAAGTTGTAGAAGCATTTCGATCCATTTGCAAATTTAAGCACATTTTCGATACTTGGGGGTATAATTGGATTTTGCAACTTGTTCAATTCTTCTAGTTCAACATTACTTGCCTCGAAATAGCGTTTAATGGCCACGATAAGGCCGTTATATAGTAAGAAGTTCGTTTTTATCTCGAAAGATTTTGAAAAGTTGTCAAACGACGGAAATTTTCCATCTTTGTCAAGGAGGTCATTTATGAAACGTACCCCCTTTTGATTCCAGGTGCTATAAAAGACGGGCTTACGCCCAATACATATATTACTGTTAAACCAGATATTATCGGCCAGTAAATGATTTGCGTTATGTTTGAGTTGAGCGTTTAAATCCAACCAGGCAGTCAAAATATCTTTGTAGTAATTGTTAGGGGTAAGTGGTAGTAGTTTATTTCTTAAGTAGTTACAGTTATATTCTAATATACTGCCTGCACCTACCGGCAACTTGGGAATATTAAGATTAAATAGATAACTCCACTTGGATTTCGAAGTAAGAAAGCGTCTTATCATTGATATTTTTTTAGCCTGGATTGTTGCTTTAATGTTAGGGACATTGAACCCTCCATCCCTTTTTTCACAAATGATTTGGTTTCTCTTAATTTTGTCACGCTTATTCTTCCAGATAAACTTAAAACAATTTCTTTGAAACGCATTAACAACATCAGTGTTTGGATTTGGTAGTGAGCTGAATAAGTAATAGCTTAGGAATAATTAACGATTTTAAAATCGTGTTTCTGCCAAGGGGAGTAAGGTTGCGGGCTGACCAAATAGACATTAACCGTTCACATATTCTAATCTTTTCTTTATACTTTGTTACTATCATATCATCAAAATCCTGGGCAAATGTAATTCCTAGAAGGTCAAAGTCACTTTGGTCCCAACTGAGATTAAGTTGAGGGCATAATTTCATTTTTGAGCGTTTTTTTGATCCAATCCATATGAGACGCGTTTTTTCAATATTAACTTTTAGACCGGAAAATCTGGCAAAGACGTTTAATACATGTACATTAAACACAGCAGAGACATTGTTCGGAACCGTCTAAAATACATGTTGTATCGTCTGCAAATTGATTGATTAGAAATTCTACATTGTCTATTGTTACCCCTTTGATATTTTTTATTTTTTTATCATTATGGCAAGAATCTCTGCAGAGAGAATAAATATGTATGGAGAGAGTGGATCATCCTGACGACATCCCCTTTGTATATCAAACATAGGCGAACCATAACCATTTACAAGTACACTGGATTCTATCCCGTTATATAATGTCATGAACCACGAACGTATTGATCGTCCAAAATTGAAAAAAGCTAGTGTCTTATCTATGAAGGACCAGTCAACTGTATCGAATGCCTTTTCAAAGTCGATTAGTAGAAGTAGTCCAGGAATTTGGTGTGATTCTGTGTATTCCATAAGGTCATAAATTAATCTCGTTATCTCGCCGATGTACCTACCAGACATAAAGCCATTTTGGTCGTCGCTAATTAATATATGGAGCACAGATTTAATTCTTTTGGAGATAGCAAGGGAAGCTTTTTTGTAAAAAACTGATAAAAGTGAGATAGGTCTTCAGTTTTTTTAAAACATTTTTGGTTTGTTACCTTTTGGAATGCAAGTAATAAGTCCCCTTTTTAGAGTTATGGACAACTCACCTTTATCATATGATTGATTTATAGATCGGATTAAAGAATTGTTGATATCTGACCAAATTTTTAAAGAAATTCAGCAGTAAAACCATCGGAACCGGGACTTTTATCATTTTTCAAACACTTCTGTGCTGCAAGTAGTTCTTCATAGTCAAGTTTGCCTTCTAGTGATGATGATAAGTTTTTATCCAGCTTAGGCACAATACAATCCTTCAATAAATTTTCAAGATCAACATTACTAACATCATTTTTCTTATGATAGAGTTTGGAATAGAATTTTCTAATTTCTTTTTGAATTTCCTGTTGATTTGTTAAGACATCTCCATACTCGTTTTGCAGACAAGAGAAAGATTTTATTAAGGAAATTTCTAGACTCTAACGATAAGAAATATTTGGTTGGTTTTTCCCCCTTTTCGACTGCGTTTACTTTTGCCCTTATCATAAGCCCTTGCGTTTTGATCTTATTAATATATTCTAATTTTTCATTTATCGCATCAATTTCCTTTAGTATCTTAGATTTGGCTTCAATGTCGTTAGTCTCATCCATTTCCTCGGTTAACTGATTAATCTTAGATATGAGTTCAGTTTCATCTCTTTCTCGTTGGCGCTTTTTATAAGATGAATATTTAATAGTCTCGCCCCTTATCTGCAGGAAAAGAATTTCGAAAAACATCTGGTCGTCTATCGTAAACTCACTGTCAGTAGAGTCATAGTTCTTGTATTGTAAAATTGTTTCCGATATTGTTTTTTTGACAATTGCTACATAGTCTTTGTCCCTGAGAAGCGAGTTATAAAATTTCCAGAATTCTGCCCCCTGTCTATTTCAGTTAAAGTAAATGGCAGTAGTATTGCACGTGATGTATGTATGTTTTTAGGGGATCGTTAAAACACGAAGTATGTATGTTTGGAGGGATCATATGAATGCCATGTATGCACGTTTGAAGGGGATCGTTAGGACGCGATGTGCGAATGCTCAAAGGAGATTGTTAGAACACGATGTATGTATGCTCGAAGGGGATAGTTTTTACGTTATGTTTGTATATTTGAAGGAGATTGATGGAATGTTATGTTTGTAGGTTTTAAGGGAGCTAGGAAAGGTCCGCCAAAGACATAAATGTCACCACACATAAGCGCATGTGATAACATACATGGCAACTTGACTCGTCTTCCTACAGGGCACCCATGAGTACTGCAAACAGTCAATTCGTCGTTGCTGAACGCAGTATTTTCATTTTGTGCCTTTGGAAATGTGCGCAAGTGTTCCGAATCTGTATTTAATCTATGTATCCATCTGTAACAGTTGGAAATCAACACTTCAACTATTTACTATGTCGTTAAGTGAACAGTGCAAAGGAATCTCACTAAACAAGTATTTCTTTATGATTATTGGAACAATAAAGTAGACTCTCCAGGGAAGACGCGTTATTTAAGTGAAGGAAGTCGTTGTTCTACACGGCACATTCGCGATTTCTCACTGGCGCCTGCACACGGCTGCAACTAAAGTTGAGTCCGCTGACAGCGAGTGAAGGTGTGGCCATCAAGAATGGAGACGACAGCAAGAGTCTGGACGTTTTTAGCGATGTTCGTGAAGATTGCTCTTTCAGGTGAATGGCATTTTCTTGCTTGAACTTTCCGCATAACTTACGAACAAAGCTACCATTTCACAATAATGTAGAAGTATGATATTATCCTCTACCCACTTTCTGTTTCTGGTACGGACCTCATGGGCCATTCAAACTATTTGAAACTCAGCCTGCACATCAGACAAGTGCTGACCTGGTGTCTTTTGCCATTCGGGATTTTGTTTTCGTTTCCAAGGCAAAAAGGTGGACTTCACTTCAAAAGAGGGCTAGGTTCGCTTCAGTAGCACGACCCTTAAACTATTCCATGTTTCTCCATCAGTGTACCTTGCCATCAAGTACTGACCTGGTGCTATTTGCTGATGACATTTTAAGATTTGTACTTTTTCGTTTTCAAGGCGACACGTTAGTCTAGCAAGGAATGTTCAAATGTAGATAGAGCTCTTTTCCGGAGCTCTACTCATAAACAGTTACCGCAGTCATATAGCTTGAATATTGCTGAGTGCGGCATTAAACAACAAACCAACCAACCATAAACAGTTACATAGGAAACTTTGATAATCCCCAGCAAAGTAATGCATCTTGTTCTATTCAGGGATTTCTGGCAGCAGGTTGAGTTTAAGGTAGGAATTTGTTTAGGAGTTCATAGTATAACTGTCAACTGTCATTTCTGCATTAAACTGTGTATGCACATCATAGTTTATAATGTTACTTTTGTTGTCATGGAAATACCTTTTTTTCGAATATATTTAATTTGGTAAATTTACTACAGTAAAGTACCATTACCAATGCACCTGATTTGAAATTAAACAAACATGGGCAGTTGTTCCATCATAGTGTCACGTGCACAGAAGCCCTATCCTGACAACGGTTGTGGTTGGTAGTATCCAATGTATTTTATGTACATGCATGTACGTTATTTTGTAACATTATTATTAACATAGTGCGTCTTCATTAACGTCTTCTTGTTACCCATTACAATGTCTGATGCTTCATCATATATATATATATATATATATATATATATGTGTGTGTGTGTGTGTGCGTGTGTGTGTGTGTGTGTGTGTGTGTGTGTGTGTGTGTGTGTGTGTGTGTGTGTGTGTGTGTGTGTAAAGAAAACTTTTGCGTTTTCGGATTAAATGAGCTTATATGTATTTAGTGCGTTTAGATTTATATCGGCACTGGAACTGAGAAATTATGAAACCTTGACCAGTTTACAGGTAGATCCACCTGTATGCATTTATATAGCTATTTAGTATGACTAGCGGACTATAACAATAAAAACGTGAGTGACAGACTCACTGACAAAAAAGTAGAAAGTGCAGATGAAGGAATCAAGATACACAAAGTACATCTGGATAACATATACTTAGCCTCCTGTAAATAGGACAAATTCCGTGTGTACAAGTATATCATATCATCATAAATGATAGTTGTCCTGTTGGCCCTTTTTCAGGATAGCTTTTGCATCTACTTTTGAATGGTACCAAAAGTATTCACCTGACTGAGATCAAGCATTTCATTCTCTTCATTCTCATCTTCTTCTGTTTATATCCAAAATGTCAAGAATAAGAGTAAGGAGTGTAAATCAAAGACCGATTAATTGATCACTATTTGTGGTGCCAAGACATTTAATCTAGGTTGACAATAACACAATCCGTCAGTTACTGAAATACGGCCCAATATATCCTGAACATCCCGTCACCAATTAGGATCACGCCTTTAAAATAATAATGCTTTCAAAACGTATTTCACAAAATGGGCCAAATGATACTGTTTAATGTTTTTCTGAGTGATGTCATTGTTAGAATGCACTGACTGGATAAAGAGAAAATCTCAAACAACCCATTCTGTCTTAGCCAGTTGTCATGCAACGTTTGGCTGCCATACATGAAAGGTTTACGGTTATTCCTATTTCTAAGGTCTTCAATGCTATGACAGTGAAGCTTTAGAACACTTTATTGGGTGGACATTGGAGGATATTTCCAAATTTGTCTCACCATTGACAGAAATGATGTCCGATGCAATTCCCCATTGTACATATATTCCCGTGTTTTCGCAGTCGAACAACTACCTTTACATGTTTGTGACGGGTTCCAGTGCAGGGGCAGGATACATTCACCTTCCCACGAACGCCTGGTATCATCACAATGTAACAGTGATTCAGAACCACAAGCTCATGTAGTCTAAAACGTACAATCGTTTTGCCCCTTGGCAGATATTTCGTTAGAATATGTTTTTTTAAGCGTTATGTTCACGTTGTCAGGCAGAACGCAGACAGAACGTTGTCATGCAGAACATAGACAGAACGTTGTCAGGTACAACATAGACAGAACGTTGTCAGGTACAACATAGACAGAACGTTGTCAGGCAGAACGTAGACAGAACGTTGTCAGGCAGAACGTAGACAGAACGTTGTCAGGCAGAACGTAGACAGGACGTTGTCAGGCAGAACGTAGACAGAACGTTGTCAGGAAGAGCGTAGACAGAACTTTGTCAGACACAACGTAGACAGAACGTTGTCATGCAGAACATTGTCAAACAGAACGTAGTCATATTTAACTTAGTCACACATTGTACCCATGTCGGGAATCAAACCCGGGTCTTCGTCGTGACGAGCGAATGCTTTAACCACTAGGCTACCGGACCGCCCACCAGTTCCAGTGATAAGCTAGGAAGCGGACAAATCAGGACCGGTGGACAACGTATCTATCTTACCGCACACCTAATTGTATGTTAGGTATGCCTTTAACATACATGCTCTGGTCAAAATCGATAAGAATAGACATTTACAAAAGTTAGACATTTACAAAGGAAAACCGTTCGTGACACACGTGTGCCATTCCCGGACAGTACCTATGTAGACTCGTGCCCCTCTCGAAGGTGTCTTTTTAAAAAAACAAAATAGCAAAGAATTTCGGACATTTCTTAAAAATCCACACTGTTTTGTCTCCATTTCTATTTTTAGAATCGTCCATTTATTTATCAGTTGAAATATTTTCAAATAATATGTTTTGATAATCTATCATTGATTATTATATATTTTGCATAAACAGTCATACCACTATTGGATTATTTAATACAAGCTTGAATACGGGTTGGCTTTATTTACCTTAACACTACATCTATCATATACATCTATCATATAAGTAACATTAGCTGCTTGAAAAACTCAAAATGCAATGATTACAATTTTTGTTTAACACTGGGCGTTTAACGCCGGTTGGCTAATATAAAAGTCTCGGTAGTACAAAAATCACTGGAGTTTGTGCGTGCGTGCGTGCAAGTACACACAAAAGGGGCATACACACCTGATAACACATTGAAAAATATTATTACTTTAGTTTTTAAAAAATTTCAATAAGTTTTTTTTGTCAGTTTACAGTTTGATTTGCAAGTGTAAATTTACAACCAATTTTTTTCAAGCAAAGCCAAATGAAGAACAATGTACAATTAACTCCATTCAGATATGCTGAAACAAAGCCGAAAAAGCTTTAAACCTACAAAGTTTGTATTTACTACTTGTGCTTCATCACGGGGATTTCAACAATACCATCATCATTGCAGACAAATTTAGAAACAAACAAAATTATCTTGTCCAACTTTTGTTTCTTAAAAACAAAAAAAATTCAGATGTTCGTTTAAAACTGCATTCAATGTTAAATTGTTATGTAGCAGTTATGAAAATATAAAAGTCTGTGTTAGAAATAACCAAGTTATTTCTCATACATTTTCAAGTCATTTAGGAGTACGACAGGGTTGTATCTTCAGCCCGTTCCTGTTTTTGTTTTTCTTCAATGAATTTGCAATGAAAATATATAATAATTGTTCCTATGGAATTCAACTACACCCAGAAGAAATACAATTGTTTTTAGTTTTGTTTGCAGACGATATTGCACTATTTTCAAGTACTATCAAAGGTCTACAGTCACAAATTAATGAGTTAGAAAAGTATTGTGATGAATGGAAATTGAATGTAAATAGAAATAAAACAAAAATTGTTGTATTTAAAAACGGCGGTAATTTATCAAAATATGAAAAATGGTACTATAAAGGTAACCAATTGGAGATAACAAGTTTTTATAAATATTTAGGAGTGTATTTTACTAACCGTCTTTCATGGACATATCATGTAAGCCAAGAATCCTTACAAGCTCAAAAGGTATTCATTGGTATACAACGAAATGCATGTGGTCTAAACTTTGATTATAATACACTTTTCAAATTTTTTGATGCAAAAATAACTCCAATTTTATTGTATGGTGCAGAGATTTGGGGACTCTCAAAAGTAGATGCTATAGAAAAGATTCACTTGTATGCATGTAAGAACTATTTCGGTGTAAAAGTTAATACACCCGGGGTTATGGTTTATGGTGATTGTGGTCGCTATCCACTCTATATTTTTGCATATATTAAAGTTATCAAATATTGGTTAAGAATTTTAAATATGCCTTTGTATAGATTTCCAAAAAAGTGTTATAATATGTTATTGTTGTTTGATTCAAATGGTAAAAGAAACTCGGCAACTGCTGTAAGAGAACTCTTATTTGAATCTGGTTTTGGTAATGTTTGGTATGATCAACGGGTCAATAATACTGCTGAGTTTATCCAGTCACTGAAACAAAACTAAAAGATATTTATTTACAATCATGGAATGTTTCATAAGCATTATCAAATAAACACTGTCGCATGATCTACATATTGAAACAGGCATATATATATATACATATATACATATATATATATATATATATATATATATATATATATATATATATATATATATATATATATATATATATATATATATATATAAATACCCCACGAGAACAAAGAAAATGTAACATGTGTAACTTAAATGAAATAGAAGACGAGTACCACTTCCTTATCAGATGTCCATTATATTTAGAACTAACAATAAAATACTTACCAAAATACTATTACAGTGAACCAAACATATGTAAATTTATAAGTTTATTAAAATGTGAGAGAACAGAGGTTGTAAAAAAATTATCGATGTTTATTTACCATGCTTTTGCCCATAGAAATGAAATTGTTAACTGTTAATTAAATACTATCTATGCCAGAATAAAATGAGCATTAAAAATGTGGGAGATAATTTATTTCACTTTGATGTTCTATCGTAATGATTAATTATGTTGAATTGTATTATGTACTGAAGGCCTGTGGCCTCTTGAGTACGAAATAAAGATTGATTGATCAATGTGATGATGTAACACTAAGCATTATAAAACGGGTTGCAAAAAGTGTTAAAGCACCGAAAAAGCATTAAACCTACCAAGACTGTATTTGCTACTTGTGTTTCATAACGGGGATTTCAAAATTATCTTGTCCAACTTTTGTTTCTTAAAAACGTTTTTTCTTTAATTCATATGTTTGTTTAAAACTGCATTCAATGCGGTGATGTAAAACTAAGTATAATAAAACGGGTTGCAAAAAGTGTCGAGGATTTTTTCCACTTCTATCAACGAGAGTTGTTATATTTGATATCAAAAGACACGAAGGTGAGATTGTATTTACCATGCAATATCATTCTTTCAACCTTGACAGTTTGTAAACAGTAATAAGCAGTGATTGAAGGGTAAAAAGTACTGCTAACAGCTTCAGTGGCAGTCATAAGTGATGGCATTTGATTGTGACGTCATGAATACCAATGACGTCACAATGGTCTGTAAAGCATTGTGATGCAATTTCATTCCAGTGATATCTGCATTGTAGATATCGCTTGATCTTACCCAAGGACATCTCACGTGGGAACCAATTTTGTGTGATAAATGATTATAGTTCATCGTGTGGCACTAGTTTTATGAAAGTAAATATTATGGATACCCCTAATTCTCAGTATCATTGGTTCTAAATGTAAACAAAATGCCTATATCTATCAATTTCACCACCCTAAACACCAACAATAAAAAGAATATGTTTTGGGAAAACCCCGTTCAAAGGCAACTGTTATGTGCTTTGGACCCTCCGGTGATATAAGACCAGCATGGCTACAATGCCGTCATGTTTGATGTGACGCCGCAACCTTCCAACACTGTTTACAATCTTTGACTAAAAATTAGATTTATTTGAGTAAAATGTCTGTCGTCAGTCATAATGTCAACCATTACTTAATTTTTAAGTGCCCGAAATCAATTCACTCTCAAACAGAAATATTATTGAAAGATTTAAAATATAAAAAGAAATTATCTGTTACATAAATAATTGAGGAATTGAGGAATCGATTATTTTCAAGCTCGCTGGTACCGACGTTACAACGGACATACGGTATATTTGGTAGAATACCTGTATTTGGTAATGTATCTCTCTCTCGAGAGAGCAATTATGCGGCCTTAATATGGATTTGGCCATGTTAGATGGTCTTGTAATAGCTCGGGTATCCTGAGTGGTGTAACGGGCATCTAATCAATGTGTATCACACAACAGGCAGTCCAGTAACGTTTTGATAACGTCTGTAATGTTTTGGTCCAAGGCCATTTTCAAGTGTATACTTTCCTTTGGTTCTTCAGTTTAGTTAGTCATGGGCTTCATGCGTGTTTTGTCAACATGTTTGTTAAGAATCTTTTGTGTGATGAAGAAAATCTTTGAGCTGCAACCCATGAATCGTGGAATGTTTTAATGCATGGTTCGTTACAAGGACTCGAACCCTTCAGGGAAATTAATGATGAGTGATTGACTAGGTTCAGTAAGAGTTTACTTTTATTGATGATGCAGTTTCATATGAGCAAATGTATTCAGAACTGGTTATGTGTCAAAGTCGCGTGCATTAGTGAGTAATAGACGATGGTGGTGATGATGTTGGTTATTGTTTCGCGAATACATGTGACATAGGCAGTCTCAGTGCTAATGAACCCCCTGGGGTTTCTGGATTAGGGCTGCTCCCCAGCACCCTGTACATGATCTTGTCGTACGATGTGATTTAACGACGCAATGATAACGTGGGACATGTGTTTCTGTCAATGCCACCTTTTCAAACAATCATTTCTTAAACGAACAGAGGGGGCGGTTGGGTAGCCTAGTGGTTAAAGCGTTGGCTCGTAACGCCGAAGACCTTGGGTCGATTTCGCACATGGGTACAAAGTGTGAAGCCCATTTTCCGGTGTCCCCCGCCATAATATTGCTGGAATATTGCTAAAAGCGGCGTAAAACCATACTCACTCAATCACTTACAATGAATAGAGATCATCCTATTTCTGTACAAAAAGCCTAACTTACACAGGAAGTTGTACAGAATGGAGATGCTCGTTCGAAAATCCTTTTAAAACTGCAAACCACTTGACTCTCATATCATCAGCAGCTTATACCGAGCAATCAAATTGTTGCTCTGTGTATCGGATTCACTATGGACATCTTTTCAAACATCCCGCCCAACGCTCTGTCTTGCAATTCCACTGCAGCATTTTATTTAAGTTTAAAACAGCGACAGTGAAGCCCATGGTGACTACTCCTGCACTGCTGTTGCATGCTGACCTCCCATTCACCACCTTAACATCACTATGTCAGCATGTGAAATATCTGCTTGAAATTATGTATTATTACAGACCAAATTCAGGTTGGTAAAAGTTTTTATTTGACTGAATAATAAGATATGCATGTTGGGGTTTAATTTTACAAGCCAATTATATCCCCCGTTGTGGGGTAATATAGATGATTCAAGGTTTCGTACAAGTGGCTTCTTAAATGTTTAAAAAAGCCTCCTTAATAACATCCAATGAATGGATAGTTTATAGATAATTCGAATGTCCTTTCTAATACAGCGGCATGACGTGAGCTAAGTTCCAGTCAGATGAAATGGAGAAAGATTTATTAAAGATAATTGATAATGGTATTGCATTTTTTCACATTTGTAAACGTATTTCTTTGTTGTTGTTTTTTATCATGCGTTATACCAACAATACTAACGGCACGGGTGACCTTTTCTCGGTCCGATACATGTCAGATACATGTAGTCGAACTGTTATAGTTGTATGCGATAATTATGCATTCGAATGGAAGTAATCACGAATGCCATTAACGTCTTCACATTCAGCAAACTCTCAATTCCTGTGCATTTGCGAAATAAGATTGTTAATTTTAACAACCATTAACCATGTTTATGTATCCAAACCTTTCTTTCATGTTTATTGTTTTGAAAAATAATAAAAGTATTCAGTGTAGCGAACACTCTTTAGTGCTCAGAAACATCAGGTGCAACACTGTAACCTGGCAGTGTATAATTATCATCATTACCGATGAAGATAGGATATGTCAAGACGGACGTATTTGATGTAATTCGTGTACGTTCCGTGATCTTATAGTGTAAATGGTTACTGGTGATGAAATCATGTAAGTGGTGGACGGTGTTCCTCAAGTCCTCATTAGGGTCACCAACAAGAACGATATCACGAGAACCATCACGTGAGTTTTCTAGCATGTGTCCAAGGACAGGCCATTATACAGTGGGGTATTCGGTGGGCATTGGTGACAGATAAGTGTAAATATCGAAACGGAAGAGTGATTTGAAACCACATGGTTTTAGAGTTAATACTTTCTTGGTAAGGTCTGCTTTTAACACTAATTGTATCAACGAATTATACTGTCAGTGTGATTGTTGTTGTGTGATGAAAGTATACCAAAAATGAAACATATGTATAGTGGTACATGTGTCGTGCATGTCATAATAAACATAAAGTATATACATGTTTGTAAGATTATACGTTAATCAGGGTCACACCCAACATGACTGTGCACAAGGACATTTTGTACATTGTGTGTGATCTCCATATTGAGTAGTATTATTAGGTATATGGATATTTTGCATCAATTCAATCCAATCAATTACTTTGAGAGCGTGTGGCAATATCAGCTACAGTTTCAATGCAAACTCTGTCGCCTTGTTTTACCGTTGCAAATCCTGAGTTGATAATAAGTTCAAAGATTGTTGTTCAGTTTACCCACATTTAATACATTAAGGAAAACACTTTGACACCCCTCATATGCAGGAGCATCATAGTTGTGTGTTGGACCTAATGTTTGCAGTGTTTCAGCTACTGTTTTAAGCCTAGTAACGTTTTGATAACGTTTGCCTTTTTTTTGTCCTGCAGTTTACTAATATTTGGTGGGTCGTGTTATGACATATTCCTGCAGCAGGGATCTGGAACACAAATATAATTTTATTGCAAATTGTCACGTATGGCTGACAACGCAGAAGAGAGTAGTCTTGAAAAGCATGTTAATCATTCACCCCTGAAATATGCACAAAGACTGAAAATCAACGGAATACTTTCGAAAAATATCGTGGTAAGAGTGAGAGGGTGGGTGTGTAGGGCTAAAGGTTTTATAGTAGACATGTGGAGGACATTCCATATTTGACGTATCATTGACAAAAACGATGTCCGATGATATATCCTATTTTAACTTGTACCGAACGTGTCCGGGTTTTTTTCCATTTGAAGATATTGACTTTGCTTGTTTCCCCAAATTATGGGGTATGATGCCATCAGTAAAATATGTACACCGATAGATGTCATCACACAGTAGATCACTACAAGGCATCATTATGCATCACAACCGTACACCACAATAGGACATCACCATAGGAAATCACAGCACATCACAGCACATCACCACATGACATCACAGTGCATCACCACAGGACATCACGACAGGGCATCACAGTGCATCACCACATGACATCACGACAGGAAATCACAGCACATCACATCAGCACATCACAACACATCACCACATGACATCACAGTGCATCACCACAGGACATCACAGTGCATCACCACATGACATCACGACAGGAAATCACAGCACATCACATCAGTACATCATAGTACATCACCACATGACATCCCAGTGCATCACCACATGACATCACGACAGAATATCACAGTGCATCACCACATGACATCACAGTGCATCACCATATGAGGTCACAGTGCATCGCCACATGCCACCACAGTGCATCACAACATGACATCACAGTGCATCACCACAGGACATCACAGTGTATCACCACATGACATCACGACAGGATATCGAAGTGCATTACCACATGACATCACGACATGATATCACAGTGCATCACCACAGTGCATCACCACATGACATCACAGTGCATCACCACATGAGGTCACAGTGCATCACCATATGACATCACAGTGCATCACCACATGCCATCACAGTGTATCACCACATGCCATCACAGTGCATCACCATATGACATCACAGTGCATCACCACATGACATCACGACAGGATATCACAGTGCATCACCACATGATATCACGACAGGATATCACAGTGCATCACCACAGTGCATCACCACATGACATCACAGTGCATCACCACATGAGGTCACAGTGCATCACCATATGACATCACAGTGCATCACCACATGACATCACAGTATATCGCCAAATGCCACCACAGTGCGTCACCATATGACATCACAGTGCATCACTATATAACATCACAGTACATCACCATATGACATCGGTGAACTTTCTTTACTGTATGGTGTCATCCATCAGTGTACATACTTTACTATGTGGTGTCATCCATCAGTGTTCACACTTTACTGTGTGATATCATCCATCGGTGTACTTACCTTACTGTGTGGTGTTATCAATCAGTGTACACACTTTACTATGTGGTGTCATCCATCAGTGTACATACCTTACTGTGTGGTGTTATCCATCAGTTTACTTACTTTACTGTGTGGTGTTATCAATCAGTGTACACACTTTACTGTGTGATATCATCCATCGGTGTACTTACTTTACTGTGTGGTGTTATCCATCAGTTTACTTACTTTGCTGTGTGGTGTTATCAATCAGTGTACACACTTTACTGTGTGATATCATCCATCGGTGTACTTACTTTACTGTGTGGTGTCATCCATCAGTTTACTTACTTTACTGTGTGGTGTTATCAATCAGTGTACACACTTTACTGTGTGATATCATCCATCGGTGTACTTACTTTACTGTGTGGTGCCATCCATCAGTTTACTTACTTTACAGTGTGGTGTTATCAGTCAGTGTACACACTTTACTGTGTGATATCATCCATCGGTGTACTTACTTTACTGTGTGGTGTCATCCATCAGTGTACATACCTTACTGTGTGATATCATCCATCAGTGTACACACCTTACTGTGTGATATCATCCATCGGTGTACTTACTTTACTGTGTAATATCATCCATCAGTGTACACACCTTACTGTGTGGTGTTATCCATCGGTGTACACACTTTACTGTGTGGTATCATCCATCGGTGTACTTACTTTACTGTGTGATATTATCCATCGGTGTACTTACTTTACTGTTTGGTGTTATCCATCAGTGTACACACTTTACTGTGTGGTGTCATCCATCAATGTACTTACTTTACCGATGGTGCCATACTTTGAGAAGATTAAGAACAAAATGTTTCCTCGTTTGAAGGAGGCTTTTTGACAAATACTGATCCATCAATGCTACACGTGACAATCCAATTATCATCATCACATTTTTGACAAGGCGGCCATATCAGCATTTTCATGACCTAGGTCTGGTCTCGGTGGGATGTCCCAGCTCCTATTGTCTATACTACAGGCAGAGACCATATACCGGTATATGGTCTATACTACAGGTCACAATCGTACATCCGTCTCTTCTTTTGTTCTTTTGGCTGAGATTTCTTATGAATATAGAAAGGGTTTTGTCGCTTATATTTACCAATGCAGTATGACACAGTATGTATGTTTGTAGTGTAGTCTTTGTTCACGGCATTTTCTTTTGATATTTTAGGTACTCTCACCAGTACTTCACAACATAACTTCTTCTTAGAACCTGTCGGCTTCAAAATCATGGGCCTCTGGTCAGTATACTTTGAACTGAAGGGATGTAAAAACCTACAGTTGGGCTTGTGGGGGCCGACCAAGTCAACATCCAATGGCTACAACATCGAACTGAATACCGAGACGGGTGGACAGTATTTCTCAGCTGTCAGGAAAATATGCTCCGGTTGCCCCGGGACACCAGAGGTTGAGGTGAACCAGGGTGGTTCCTTCTTCACGTGCGACAGCACGACCTATCACCCCTACTGGGTCAGCTGGGACCAGGCCACTATCAAGATGGGCAAGGGGACAGTCATCGGTGAGGAGGTCGTGGTCAGTTGGACGGACCCTGATATTATTGAGATCAACTACTTCACTATCGGTGCATCAGACGGATCAACTCGTGCCTCAATCAATTTTGGTGAGTTCTGTAGACTATATAATCCCTAACGAATGTGATAAACATCTAACATATGTTTAGGCCAGTTTGACTGTTTCAAAGTCTCCCTATTATTGCAAGATTTCTATTTCAGTTCGATTTACAAAATTCGATATAACAATCTCTTCACTTAAGCCTATTCAAAGCACACAGGGGAACATATAAAAATAAAAAGCAACACAGCTGATTGGTGAAGTCAATGTGCGCGTGCAAATAAAATAGTTAAAAGACACATGGGTGAATACACCGTGAACAACCAAGCTTAACTTCATTTTCATTTACAACTGTTTCTGTATTTGCTTGTTGTTTTGTTCAATCCTATATATGTTTTCCGTGACCGCCTTCGTGGTCGAGTGGACTGAGGGATAGGGAAGGTCGGAAGTTCTATACCGGGTTGCGTCATAGCAAAAGAGGTTGTCCTGCCTGGCGCTCGGCATTAAGAGGAATAAATAGTCAGTGCTCAAAATAGCGTTTGCCCGTAGGCCCGTGGCAGGTAGATGTCGTGTCGGGCTCGTAGTTCCAATGTGTATCTGTCCTTATGGCCTGCAGTAAATGTACGCGTCAGTGCATTTCAATTAATAAGCTGCAGCTGTTTGGTTGTTTTTTTTAAAAATCAGGGTATGTCGTGTTTAGTCAGGTCCTGCAGCTTCTGAAGTCTGTGGGTCCTGTTAGAAGCCTGGAAATGCTCGGAGTCAGTATACTGTGGCTGAGGAGGGTATCCGTGTTGAACAGCAGCATGATATCTCGGTGGGCGAGCATTATAAAAACCGGCATCGGCTTGGAGTAGTACAAGCAATAAAATACACACACATGCGCACACATACCTGCACGCACGCACACACACGAACGGACGCATGCACGTACATACACACGCACGCGCGGACACACATACAGACACGCACGCGCGCGCGCACATACACAAACGCACGCAGGTGCGCACACACACGCACACGCACACGCACACACACGGCGCTATATGACTTCAATAATCTTGAACCCCATTTCGCCTCACCTGATGGACGTTTTTATGCTTCTACTTGGCACCATTGTCAAGATATAGGTACAGATACAGGTAAATTCCATAATACGAGCAGTATAACAAATGAAAGAATGAACGATGTAAATGTTTATTTCCGACATTTTTTTTCAATCAGAGTAGTACCATGTGTGTATATACCACCTATATGATAAACTATGATAAACTGGTTGCATCATACGTGAATCTTTGTATTTCAAGGTTACATTAACGTTTTAACAAGAAAACAGTTTTCTAGAATAATAAGATGAAGGGTCTAATTTTAGCCTTAACCCTTTGTTTCTATGGTTAAAAAGATGACTGTATCTGGAATAAGTTTGGAACTATAAGCTATATACATCTTCGTATCGTAGTTTACCACAATGCTATTTTACAGGAAGGCCGAAACCGATATTGTAGCAATAAATAACTTTGTAATTGGAAAACATGCAAAGGCAAATCAACTACTCGCATGAAAAAAACACGGGAACATATTATACAAGTCAAAATAGGAAAGCTTTACTGTGGTCTTAAATGTTGTAACCTTGGTCCAACAACTTCTGAGCAAGAGCTATTTGAAATGTTGGAAGAAAGAGCATGATCGATTGTACCTCAAAAGTTGTGAAATGCTGTAAACACCAAATCAGACTAGAGCTGCTGGAATTTTGCTCGACATGAAGGGAAAACGACCTATTGTTTGGTCTTTTGAGGCCACGACAATAGGTACATTCATGACAAAGTTGATATTATTCTCACATTACCCGTGGTCTTTGGTATATCTTTGGCTTTCTGACATGCGATGTACGTGTGCCTGAAGAAAGAGGTGTCAAGCAGCGTTACAAGCAGGCCTTTCCACTCACTCACCCAACGGCAATTCTATTTTTCAGACGAGACGTGTGTTGCTAAGACAAGACCAGCATTGTCCCAATCCTGCATTAGATTTGTGTTCCAAATGTCTGACGCAGGGAAGACGATTCACAGCCTAAGCGTCATCTTCGAGGCAACAGGGATGACCAAGTCTGATTGTAGCTACAAGTGTCTCTCCATCACTGCTTGCTTCGGGTTCAGCATCTCCACAACGGGCACCTGCAAGCTGACCGGCAAGTGTGTTCCAATACTTGCGGATGAAGCAGGCTCCAATGTCTACTTCCTCAAGTCCTTTGGTATTTCGTAAGAGTTTGTTCATTTGGAAAAATCAGTAGCCTTAACATCTTGTAATCAGTTTCCTAAATATGGCTAAATAGAATTCTCCGGATCCAAAGTGAAAATCGCTGCTTAATATATCCTTTACTAAATTAAGCGGGACAAAGTTATTTCAATAATCGTAAGAAATTGGTTGTGCTGTATCCGACAATAATCCTAAGCATGTGTTTATGAATCATAATGAATTAGTTATGACACCAGGTTTTCGCAGTAGCACCCGTCACAAACTCGTACAACGGCAAGTCAAGCGTTTACATTAACAAATACGGAAGTATATGCGACAAGTCAAAATAAGGAACTGCATTGGACATGAACTTTGGAGATGTTCTCCATACATCTACCATAATAAAAAAAGCGACAAAAGCTGTTCGATAATCATGAGAAATCTTTGCTGAAGGCAGCCTGCATGTCCACTTCCGACTATATCATGACCATGCGTTTACGATGATACCGGGTGTTCTCGAAAATTGAGTGTATCATGTCCCACTGATGGCACCCGTAACAAACACATGCAAAGGCAAGTCAAAAGTGTTCAACTGAATAAACATGGGAACAAGTAAAACAAGTCTGATATCATTTTGGTTTGAACTTGTGTCAAATTAAATCTGAAACAGAGTCTGAATCGTGCTATGCCCTCTGCTGTCAGCAGATATACTTTTTAATCATGGAAATGATTATCTCTGTAATGCATCGTTTCATACCTTTTGTTACTTCACTTTTTGGATTAATACTTTCAATAATTCTAGTAACTTGTTTTTTTAAACATAATACGACCCTACAAATGTGATGTTCTTTCTTATACTGCACTTACTTTCTTACTTATTGCATATTGTACTCCTTGCATTTGCATTGCTTTGTGCATGTGTGCGTGTGGCGTATAAATACACGTGTGAAACTGTAAAGGGCACTGATGAATGCTTTGAAAAATGGATCATAATCTCGGAACAGCAATGTGTGTTTTCATTATGTTTGACGTGAAGCAAGTGATCCTTGTTCCTTATGTTCTCACAGAACACGTACTACTCCAAATTCAGCGATATCCCCCGCAATGGTAAATACTGAATATATAAAACATGTTGTCATGGAAACGCAAAATATATTTATTTAGTATTCCAAACAATCAAATAAACCAGTTTACCACTAGACCTGTTTATGTACCATGTTGGTCAAGAAATATTGTTCGTTTTTCAATATCTGCTCCGGAAGCACAAGTCAGAGTTGTTGTCATGGGAAGTTGAAGAATATTTTTTTTTTAAATCCCAAACCATCAAATGGTACCAGTTCCCGAATAGACCTATCTATGTGCAAAGTTTGGCAAAAGATTATTGTACGCTTTTCACGACATCTTGCACAGAGGGATGAAAGGATGGACTGACAGGGTCCATTGCGGGGGATAATTATCCTAATCAAAGGTGGAGTAGTTATTATCCTTATCCTTAATATTGCTGTGTGTTTTGTAAATAACCAGGAAACCATTATTGTAGAGCTTTAGGAATAGAAGTACTAACGGAAAATAACAAATGGTGACGATGGATGTGCAGGCCCTGCGATAAACACAGTTTAACCCTGATCAAGACGGTCGGGGCGGATAACAGAAACCCATACAATAATGTCAGTAGGCTAGCTTTATTGCTACTGTCAATCAATCATGCAAACGCATGATTTTGAACAAATCAGATGTGTTTCAAGATACATTCGGTAACTGAAAGATTCAAAACATATATCTAAATCAGAAACATATGGAAATATATAACCTCTATAACACTTTACGTGAAAAACATCAAATGTATCTATATGCTCAACACGAAATATAACATTAAAGGCACAAAGAACGCAGTTGAATGAACATTTATGCAAATTATGTGATAGTTATGACATTGGAGATGAATTCAACTATATTTTCAAATGTACATATTTCAATGAACAAATGGAAATGTATATTCCAAAACACTACTAAAAAAGATCAATTATGTACTCCAGTAACTGAAATAAGTTACGATATCTGTATAACATTAAAAGTAAAATTGTAAAATCTCCCGGTTAACCTCTCTCCGCCACCATGTAAAATAATGTTTGTACCCCGATGACTGGGCCTGGGAGAAATAAAGTGCAGTTCTGTTATGTTCTGAAACAAAGTTACCAGTGATATTTTTCTTACCTAAAAAGCAACTTCATCAATTATTTAACCTGATCAAAATTTCTGACTAGAAAAACAAGTATTTTGAAAATTCATTTTTTAAACTTTTGGCACACAGACCTGTCTTTTTTGCAGAAATCAGTACACCATGTAAATATAAGGCCAAAGCATTTGCATAAAAGGCCAGTCACATCTACAGATCAAGAAATGCCTTTGTGATAATGTAATCTGATAAATGAACTGGAAAATACTGTTGTCCTGGCAAATGTTTACTCATCATTTCTAATCAAGGTTCCTGGAAAACTGAATCCCTCCCCAGATCGAGGACACCAGTGTTTTCTTGCTGGACATATCCCTTGTCTACTACTGACTTATGTATTGTACAAACACATAGACTGAAACCATTCAGGAAATTTATTAATGTTCTCACTGCACCGTGTTGTAATCTCATATCTGAAATGGAAGCAACAATGGAGAAAAAGGAGAAATAACAATGTTCAGTTATTTACTAAAATTAAGGCAAATATTTTCATAATCTGAACAGCTGTTCATTTGGATAATTCGAGTTTGAACTTTGGAAGTTTAATTAATGGGTTTCCATGGTGCAGGTCGATAAACCTGCGTCATAGATCTCAATGAGCCTTAATGAATAAAATATCATAGAGTTTCATTCACATAATATGTAATGAATATATTGCTGAACAATAAAGTTGGTTGCTTCACAGACGTTTGTCCTTTTTTACTTCGTGAAGTGCAACAATTGTCGGAGTTTTCATCATTTCCTTGACAGAAAAAACGATATATATCTCATTATATTTGGTTGTATTACTGTTAACCACACACAGAATATTCAAATATGTGTAAAAAACTTTATACCCTTTTGAGATGAAACATTGCATCAATGTAAAAAAACAAAGCTCTTCATTTCGTTTGATAGGCATCACTTAGAAATTGGCGGATGGCAGAGTAGACACAATTTATGGATAACAACTTCTTTAATACTGTAAAGGCGACGTTTCGGTACATATCCTTGCCTGACAATCTATACTGAAACATCACACCTTTGACTAAAGATGTCTTTTTTGGGCCTTAGCAAATGTTGAACAGTATAAAATACTGTGGCTAATACTATATATATATATATATATATATATATATATATAGAGAGAGAGAGAGAGAGATAGACTAGAGTACGTTACTGAGTGATGAACACAGCAAGTCTGCCGTTGCTGGTGTCAACATTAAAATAGCCAGCTTGTTAATTACTGACCAGCACTGATTAAAACTGTAAACAAATAACTGTAGTGATACATACAGGAAGTCAGAACAACATACTTTCTTTTTCTGTTCTCTAAATAATGTAAACTAAAATACCATAAGCCTTGTTTGACTGAAAATAATGCTTTCTTTATTTTCTACTTATCTTCTATATTTTGCATTTATTTTCTTCATTTATTTTTATACTTTAACAGTTGGTTCAGGAAGATAACTTCAAATGAACCCCGGCATGTTTGTACGTTTTCACGTTGCCTCTTAACGTTACTTGTAAGCAAGAAATTAAGTCCCTTTGGCCTAAAATGTAGTCTAAGGCTAAACTAACTGTGGTGATATGACATACACAGTATGACCTTAATGTACTACATACTATTCTGATTACTGTATACAACAAACCACACTGATGCTTCAGTTTCAGTGTCTGGGGGAGAGAAAGAAACTTCGAATGTTCTTTCCCTTTCAAACTTCTCTATAACTTGAAAGGGAAATGAAATTAACCACGATTTCACCTTTACTAAAAATATCACAGAAAATTAAAATCGAAATTTGGAATATGATAAAATCTTCATTTGAAAGAAAATAAACATCTTTTAATACCCTGCCAGTGATTAAGGGGTCCGTATGCAGCCATACTTAACATCAAATACCCTTAAGTGGTAAGAGACTCTACACAGCGAATCGCGGCTCAGACACAAATAAGAAATACATGATGTTTTAGTGTATAGCGTATAGTCTAGTGTACAGTATATATCATTCAGTATCTCAGCATTCCATGTTCTAGAACATTTGGGGGCACGGATGGCCCAGTCGTCTGAGGCGCCGCGATTCGCTGTGCAGAGTTGCGCCCCTTGGGCACGCCAGTAACCTATGATTGTGGGTTCGATTCCTGGTTCGCCCCGATTAGGTTTCTAGGTTTGTCAGCACCATACCCGTGCTCGTGGGTTTCACCGAAGTGGTAAACGTCTGAGACCTAAATCACTTCGGGCTTCCCCCCCACATTAAGCTGACACGCCGCGATATAACTGGAATACTGTTAAAAGCGGTGTTAAACCCAACTCACTCACTCACTAGAACAGGTGGTGGGTCTGACAGGAACGTGGTAAATCACATGAACAGGATGGTAATGGTGATAATGGATGTACATCCACAAGACTGCATTGTTAAAAAATTTCCTTGGGAATCTGTTTTGTCGGACATTTAAGACGGATTTTTCTCTGGATTTGACTTTTTTAAAAATTCTAATGAATAATATTTTGAGCCTTGCATGAATGCAATAACAATAATTAGCCTACATATCGATTCATAGAAATGGCTGCCGATCGATCACCCCCATATGAACTGTAAAACGTATCTATATTTCCTCAAATACTATCTCGGTCTCTAATACATGCCGAGTCAAGGGCTCGTTCGAAATTAATAGACGGCATAGCGTCAAATAGAGGAAATACGGTAGATTGATATTGGATGTTTTGAGTGCCGTGAGCCAGGTGAGCTAACTGCCAACACTTGTCGGGCACTTTTGCATGGACCCTCAGTTCCAACAGCAACAGACCCCATATTGCAAATGAACGAGCAACACATGGACTCACAAAATGAAATCTCTCGAAGATTTTGAGTTTTCTTCCGATTCCAACCCCTCTTCTATCAATGTGCTGTGCCCGTCATTTTGTATTCTTTTGGTGTTGTTGATTGGACGAAACAGGAAATGCTGACATCTTCACACGTAGATTCATGTCACATAATAGATCCTACCACCCTCGCTTTTTCCTCAATCCCTAATAATTACCAATTATGATAGGAGGGCGTTGTTTGATTAACATGAAGACTCTTCATGATAGAATGGTATTGAGCACTTCTGAACACATTTATTCGTCTGATGATCATCTTGTGAAGCATGGCAAGACTCATAATGAAAACAAGGCAGTCCACAGTTTTCTTAAAAGAGCCAAGTATCTAGGACATAATCTCAATGTCAGTGTTGATTTTGTTGATGGTTATGTCATACTGGACAGTACGGAAATGAGTGTCAACCAAGCAAAGACTCTGAACGACCACTGCATCAAGTTTATTTGCAGTGTGTTGATAAGATTAACAACCCTGCAGAGTCCTTCCGTTGGATGAAGTCGGCTGACCTGACAAGTGAAACAGGACGCTTTCTGTATGATGCTCAGGACCAGTCACTGCCCACTCGAAACTGTCAAAATGTAGATTCTGTAATGAATAATGAATGTAATGTGACTGTCCAACACATTATCAGTGGATGCCCAGCTTAAGCAAAAAAACACAGTATCTTAAGCAACATGATGGAGTGGCTCAATCATTTTATTTCCGCCTTCGCCATGCTAGTGGATTTGACACAGAGGTCCATCCATGGTACGACCCTTAATATATGTAAAGGGCGTCAAGGAAAATGATAAATAATTCTCTGGAATAGGCCCGTACACAACCTCAGATCTATCCAGGCTAACAAACTTGATATTGTACTTTTAGATGAATCCAATTAAATAATTAAAATCAGTTCTGTCCCCTTTGACACTTATGTAGCTGACAAGATTCAGGAAAAAACATGGCAACTATACGGACCTCGCTTTCCTTTCAAAATGTCACGCTTGCATCCCAAGTACCAAGTTCTCCGACTCCCCATTGTTCTCGGAGCCTTAGATTTGGTACTTCCCAATCTGTTGGAAGTGTACCCGTGTTAGCTGCCAGGAATACATCCCTTCGGACAATCTGGTTAATGCAGAAGGCTGCACTGTTGGGGAGTCTTCACATTCTCCGAAAAGTTCTGGGTGGGTTTGACTAGGCAGCGCTTCCTGGGAGAAGTCCCATTCACTGTCTAGGCTGTGTGGAGGGGGCCCTGAGCTGATGACGAACCTGACCAGCCTGACTGTGCCAGGATCTCCCAAACCCTCGTTACAGCATTTCATATTTTAATCTATGCATAATAATAATATAAACAAAGCGACATAACCCTTTCCATATCCAATAGAAATATCTGCATAAAGCATTTATGTGATACAAGGTAATATATGTGCCGAAACATAGTTTTTCGTTTACAAGACTCTCTATTCAGTGAAACATATACTGGAATCACACCATGTCAATGGATTCGTGTGTTTTGAATAGTGTCCATGCAGCATAAATCTTGTATGTGTGTGCACGTAGAGTAGCAGTAACATCGCTTCCAAGACAGCGGAAAGAGGATATAATGGTTCAGCATACACATTTAGAGAATGTGATGTGTGATATTGAATAACAGGCTGACGTCGCATAGCAGGAGTACTGCTGTGCCGCGTCAGCCAATGAATACGTGTATGAATGGCGGGTGGTACGGGTAAGGTAGGACATACTTACCCTTTTTACGAAAACCTGGTGTCATCACAGATTTTTCCAGGTCCATTAGGATAATTACCACAGCTATTTACGCCAAGTGGAATCTGTTTCGGCCGAAAATAAAGGCTTGGTATTGTTCTCCCTCTTCCCGAGGCAAGAGCGTCCACTGGCCTATTTATAAAAGGCTATGATATTGGCTTGTAGACACGCTTGCCTGGGGAAATCGGGAATATGGGTATTCTCTTGCATTGACAATTAATGTTCGAAACGTCATGTGAAAGTACTGTTGAATGTCATGTGAAAGTGCTGTTGTCAAGCAGAACGCAGACAGAACATAGTGGGGTAGAACTTAGACAGAACAATGTCAGGCAAAACATAGTCAGACAGAACGTTGTCAGTCAGAACATTGTCAGACAGAACGTTGTCAGGGAGAACATAGTCAGACAGAACGTTGTCAAGCAGAACATAGTCAGATAGAACGTTGTCAGGCAGAACATAGTAAGGGAGAACATTGTCAGGCAGAACATAGTCAGGGAGAACATTGTCAGACAGAACGTTGTCAGGGAGAACATTATCAGGCAGAACATAGTCAGTCAGAACGTTGCCAGGCAGAAATGGTCAGACAGAACGTTGTCGGGGAGAACATAGTCAGGGAGAACATTGTCAGGCAGAACATTGTCAGGCAGAACAAAGTCAGACAGAACGTTGTCAGGCAGAACATAGTCAGGGAGAACATTGTCAGGCAGAACATAGTCAGTCAGAACAAAGTCAGACAGAACGTTGTCAGGCAGAACAGTCAGACAGAACGTTGTCAGGCAGAACATAGTCAGACAGAACGTTGTCAAGCAGAACATAGAGAGAACTTCGTAAGACAGAACATAGTCAGGCAGAACATAGTCAGGGAGAACATAGTCAGGGAGAACATTGTCAGGGAGAACACAGTCAGTCAGAACAAAGTCAGACAGAACGTTGTCAGGCAGTACAGTCAGACAGAACGTTGTCAGGCAGAACATAGTCAGACAGAACGTTGTCAAGCAGAACATAGAGAGAACTTCGTAAGACAGAACATAGTCAGGCAGAACATAGTCAGTCAGAACATAGTCAGGGAGAACATTGTCAATCAGAACATAGAGAGAACTTCGTAAGACAGAACATAGTCAGGCAGAACATAGTCAGAACATAGACAGAACATAGTCAGAACATAGTCAGACAGAACGTTGTCAGGCAGAACAGTCAGACATAACGTTGTCAGGGAGAACATAGTTAGACAGAACGTTGTCAAGCAGAATATAGAGAGAACTTCGGAAGACAGAACATAGTCAGTCAGAACAAAGTCAGTCAGAACAAAGTCAGGCAGAAATAGTTAGACAGAACGTTGTCAGGCAGAAATAGTTAGACAGAACGTTGTCAGGCAGAAATAGTTAGACAGAACGTTGTCAAGCAGAATATAGAGAGAACTTCGGAAGACAGAACAAAGTCAGTCAGAACAAAGTCAGTCAGAACAAAGTCAGGCAGAAATAGTTAGACAGAACGTTGTCAGGCAGAAATAGTTAGACAGAACGTTGTCAGGCAGAAATAGTTAGACAGAACGTTGTCAAGCAGAATATAGAGAGAACTTCGGAAGACAGAACATAGTCAGTCAGAACAAAGTCAGGCAGAACATAGTCAGTCAGAACAAAGTCAGGCAGAACAAAGTCAGACAGAACATAGTCAGTCAGAACAAAGTCAGTCAGAACATAGTCAGTCAGAACAAAGTCAGTCAGAACAAAGTCAGTCAGAACATAGTCAGTCAGAACAAAGTCAGTCAGAACATAGTCAGTCAGAACAAAGTCAGTCAGAACATAGTCAGTCAGAACAAAGTCAGTCAGAACATAGTCAGTCAGAACATAGTCAGTCAGAACAAAGTCAGTCAGAACAAAGTCAGGCAGAACAAAGTCAGGCAGAACATAGTCAGTCAGAACAAAGTCAGTCAGAACATAGTCAGTCAGAACAAAGTCAGACAGAACATAGTCAGTCAGAACAAAGTCAGTCAGAACAAAGTCAGGCAGAACAAAGTCAGGCAGAACAAAGTCAGGCAGAACATAGTCAGGCAGAAATAGTTAGACAGAACGTTGTCAGGCAGAAATAGTTAGACAGAACGTTGTCAAGCAGAATATAGAGAGAACTTCGGAAGACAGAACATAGTCAGTCAGAACAAAGTCAGGCAGAACAAAGTCAGTCAGAACAAAGTCAGGCAGAACAAAGTCAGACAGAACATAGTCAGTCAGAAATAGTTAGACAGAACGTTGTCAGGCAGAAATAGTTAGACAGAACGTTGTCAGGCAGAAATAGTTAGACAGAACGTTGTCAGGCAGAAATAGTTAGACAGAACATAGTCAGGCAGAACATAGTCAGACAGAACGTTGTCAGGCAGAAATAGTTAGACAGAACGTTGTCAGGCAGAAATAGTTAGACAGAACATTGTCAGGCAGAAATAGTTAGACAGAACATAGTCAGGCAGAACATAGTCAGACAGAACGTTGTCAGGCAGAAATAGTTAGACAGAACGTTGTCAGGCAGAAATAGTTAGACAGAACGTTGTCAGGCAGAAATAGTTAGACAGAACGTTGTCAAGCAGAATATAGAGAGAACTTCGGAAGACAGAACATAGTCAGTCAGAACAAAGTCAGGCAGAACAAAGTCAGTCAGAACAAAGTCAAGCAGAACATAGTCAGTCAGAACATAGTCAGTCAGAACAAAGTCAAGCAGAACATAGTCAGTCAGAACATAGTCAGTCAGAACAAAGTCAGTCAGAACATAGTCAGTCAGAACATAGTCAGTCAGAACATAGTCAGTCAGAACAAAGTCAGTCAGAACAAAGTCAGGCAGAACAAAGTCAGGCAGAACATAGTCAGTCAGAACATAGTCAGTCAGAACATAGTCAGTCAGAACAAAGTCAAGCAGAACATAGTCAGTCAGAACATAGTCAGTCAGAACAAAGTCAAGCAGAACATAGTCAGTCAGAACATAGTCAGTCAGAACATAGTCAGTCAGAACAAAGTCAGTCAGAACAAAGTCAGGCAGAACAAAGTCAGTCAGAACATAGTCAGTCAGAACATAGTCAGTCAGAACAAAGTCAAGCAGAACATAGTCAGGCAGAACATAGTCAGTCAGAACAAAGTCAGTCAGAACAAAGTCAGGCAGAACAAAGTCAAGCAGAACATAGTCAGTCAGAACATAGTCAGTCAGAACAAAGTCAAGCAGAACATAGTCAGTCAGAACAAAGTCAGTCAGAACAAAGTCAAGCAGAACATAGTCAGGCAGAACATAGTCAGTCAGAACAAAGTCAGTCAGAACATAGTCAGTCAGAACAAAGTCAGTCAGAACAAAGTCAAGCAGAACATAGTCAGGCAGAACATAGTCAGTCAGAACAAAGTCAGTCAGAACAAAGTCAGGCAGAACAAAGTCAGTCAGAACATAGTCAGTCAGAACATAGTCAGTCAGAACAAAGTCAAGCAGAACATAGTCAGTCAGAACATAGTCAGTCAGAACAAAGTCAAGCAGAACATAGTCAGTCAGAACAAAGTCAGTCAGAACAAAGTCAAGCAGAACAAAGTCAGGCAGAACATAGTCAGTCAGAACAAAGTCAGTCAGAACAAAGTCAGTCAGAACATAGTCAGTCAGAACAAAGTCAGGCAGAACATAGTCAGTCAGAACAAAGTCAGTCAGAACATAGTCAGGCAGAACATAGTCAGTCAGAACAAAGTCAAGCAGAACATAGTCAGGCAGAACATAGTCAGTCAGAACAAAGTCAAGCAGAACATAGTCAGTCAGAACATAGTCAGTCAGAACATAGTCAGTCAGAACAAAGTCAGTCAGAACAAAGTCAGGCAGAACAAAGTCAGTCAGAACATAGTCAGTCAGAACATAGTCAGTCAGAACAAAGTCAGTCAGAACATAGTCAGTCAGAACAAAGTCAGTCAGAACAAAGTCAGTCAGAACAAAGTCAGGCAGAACAAAGTCAGTCAGAACATAGTCAGGCAGAACATAGTCAGGCAGAACATAGTCAGTCAGAACAAAGTCAGTCAGAACAAAGTCAGGCAGAACAAAGTCAGTCAGAACATAGTCAGTCAGAACATAGTCAGTCAGAACAAAGTCAAGCAGAACATAGTCAGTCAGAACATAGTCAGTCAGAACAAAGTCAAGCAGAACATAGTCAGTCAGAACAAAGTCAGTCAGAACAAAGTCAGGCAGAACAAAGTCAGTCAGAACATAGTCAGTCAGAACATAGTCAGTCAGAACAAAGTCAAGCAGAACATAGTCAGTCAGAACATAGTCAGTCAGAACAAAGTCAAGCAGAACATAGTCAGTCAGAACAAAGTCAGTCAGAACAAAGTCAGGCAGAACAAAGTCAGTCAGAACATAGTCAGTCAGAACATAGTCAGTCAGAACAAAGTCAAGCAGAACATAGTCAGTCAGAACATAGTCAGTCAGAACAAAGTCAAGCAGAACATAGTCAGTCAGAACAAAGTCAGGCAGAACAAAGTCAGGCAGAACAAAGTCAGGCAGAACAAAGTCAGGCAGAACAAAGTCAGTCAGAACATAGTCAGTCAGAACATAGTCAGTCAGAACAAAGTCAAGCAGAACATAGTCAGTCAGAACATAGTCAGTCAGAACAAAGTCAAGCAGAACAAAGTCAGGCAGAACAAAGTCAGGCAGAACAAAGTCAGGCAGAACAAAGTCAGGCAGAACAAAGTCAGGCAGAACAAAGTCAGGCAGAACAAAGTCAGGCAGAACATAGTCAGTCAGAACAAAGTCAGGCAGAACAAAGTCAGTCAGAACAAAGTCAGTCAGAACATAGTCAGTCAGAACATAGTCAGTCAGAACATAGTCAGTCAGAACAAAGTCAAGCAGAACATAGTCAGTCAGAACAAAGTCAGGCAGAACAAAGTCAAGCAGAACATAGTCAGTCAGAACAAAGTCAGGCAGAACATAGTCAGTCAGAACAAAGTCAGGCAGAACAAAGTCAGGCAGAACAAAGTCAGGCAGAACATAGTCAGTCAGAACATAGTCAGTCAGAACAAAGTCAGGCAGAACATAGTCAGTCAGAACAAAGTCAAGCAGAACATAGTCAGTCAGAACAAAGTCAGGCAGAACATAGTCAGTCAGAACATAGTCAGGCAGAACAAAGTCAGGCAGAACAAAGTCAGGCAGAACATAGTCAGTCAGAACATAGTCAGTCAGAACAAAGTCAGGCAGAACAAAGTCAGGCAGAACAAAGTCAGGCAGAACAAAGTCAGGCAGAACATAGTCAGTCAGAACAAAGTCAGGCAGAACAAAGTCAGTCAGAACAAAGTCAGGCAGAACAAAGTCAGGCAGAAATAGTCAGACAGAACGTTGTCAGGCAGAAATAGTTAGACAGAACGTTGTCAGGCAGAAATAGTTAGACAGAACGTTGTCAGGCAGAAATAGTTAGACAGAACGTTGTCAGGCAGAAATAGTTAGACAGAACGTTGTCAGGCAGAAATAGTTAGACAGAACATAGTCAGGCAGAACATAGTCAGACAGAACGTTGTCAGGCAGAAATAGTTAGACAGAACGTTGTCAGGCAGAAATAGTTAGACAGAACGTTGTCAGGCAGAAATAGTTAGACAGAACATAGTCAGTCAGAACAAAGTCAGGCAGAACAAAGTCAGGCAGAACAAAGTCAGGCAGAAATAGTTAGACAGAACGTTGTCAGGCAGAAATAGTTAGACAGAACGTTGTCAGGCAGAAATAGTTAGACAGAACGTTGTCAGGCAGAAATAGTAAGACAGAACGTTGTCAGGCAGAAATAGTTAGACAGAACGTTGTCAGGCAGAAATAGTTAGACAGAACGTTGTCAGGCAGAAATAGTTAGACAGAACGTTGTCAGGCAGAAATAGTTAGACAGAACATAGTCAGGCAGAACATAGTCAGACAGAACGTTGTCAGGCAGAAATAGTTAGACAGAACGTTGTCAGGCAGAAATAGTTAGACAGAACATTGTCAGGCAGAAATAGTTAGACAGAACATAGTCAGGCAGAACATAGTCAGACAGAACGTTGTCAGGCAGAAATAGTAAGACAGAACGTTGTCAGGCAGAAATAGTTAGACAGAACGTTGTCAGGCAGAAATAGTTAGACAGAACGTTGTCAGGCAGAAATAGTTAGACAGAACGTTGTCAGGCAGAAATAGTTAGACAGAACGTTGTCAGGCAGAAATAGTTAGACAGAACATAGTCAGGCAGAACATAGTCAGACAGAACATTGTCAGGCAGAAATAGTTAGACAGAACGTTGTCAGGCAGAAATAGTTAGACAGAACGTTGTCAGGCAGAAATAGTTAGACAGAACGTTGTCAGGCAGAAATAGTTAGACAGAACATAGTCAGGCAGAACATAGTCAGGCAGAACATTGTCAGTCAGAACATAGTCAGGGAGAACATTTTCAGGCAGAAATAGTCAGACAGAACGTTGTCAGGCAGAAATAGTTAGACAGAACGTTGTCAGGCAGAAATAGTTAGACAGAACATAGTCAGGCAGAACATAGTCAGACAGAACATTGTCAGGCAGAAATAGTTAGACAGAACGTTGTCAGGCAGAAATAGTTAGACAGAACGTTGTCAGGCAGAAATAGTTAGACAGAACGTTGTCAGGCAGAAATAGTTAGACAGAACATAGTCAGGCAGAACATAGTCAGGCAGAACATAGTCAGTCAGAACATAGTCAGGGAGAACATTGTCAGGCAGAAATAGTCAGACAGAACGTTGTCAGGCAGAAGTAGTTAGACAGAACGTTGTCAGGCAGAAATAGTTAGACAGAACATAGTCAGGCAGAACATAGTCAGGCAGAACATAGACAGTCAGAACATAGTCAGGGAGAACACTGTCAGGCAGAAATAGACAGACAGAACGTTGTCAGGCAGAAATAGTTAGACAGAACGTTTCAGGCAGAACATAGTCAGACAGAACGTTGTCAGGCAGAACATAGTCAGGGGGAACATTGTCAGGCAGAACATAGTCAGGGAGAACATTGTCAGACAGAACGTTGTCAGGGAGAACATTATCAGGCAGAACATAGTCAGTCAGAACGTTGTCAGGCAGAACATAGTCAGACAGAACGTTGTCAGGCAGAAATAGACAGACAGAACGTTGTCGGGTAGAACAGTCAGACAGAACATTTCAGGCAGAACATAGTCAGAACAAAGTCAGACAGAACATAGTCAGGGAGAACATTGTCAGGCAGAACATAGTCAGAGGAAAGTCAGACAGAACGTTGTCAGGCAGAACAGTCAGACAGAACGTTGTCAGGCAGAACATAGTCAGACAGAACGTTGTCAAGCAGAACATAGAGAGAACTTCGTCAGACAGAACATAGTCAGGCAGAACATAGTTAGTCAGAACATAGTCAGTCAGAAGAAAGTCAGACAGAACGTTGTCAGGCAGAACATAGTCAGTCAGAACGTAGTCAGAACGTTGTCAGACAGAACGTTGTCAGTCAGAACATAGTCAGACAGAACGTTGTCAGTCAGAACATAGTCAGACAGAACGTTGTCAGTCAGAACATAGTCAGACAGAACGTTGTCGGTCAGAACATAGTCAGACAGAACGTTGTCAGTCAGAACGGTCAGTCAGAACATAGTCAGACAGAACGTTGTCAGTCAGAACTGTCAGTCAGACAGAAATAGTTAGACAGAACGTTGTCAGGCAGAAATAGTTAGACAGAACGTTGTCAGGCAGAAATAGTTAGACAGAACATAGTCAGGCAGAACATAGTCAGACAGAACATTGTCAGGCAGAAATAGTTAGACAGAACGTTGTCAGGCAGAAATAGTTAGACAGAACGTTGTCAGGCAGAAATAGTTAGACAGAACGTTGTCAGGCAGAAATAGTTAGACAGAACATAGTCAGGCAGAACATAGTCAGGCAGAACATTGTCAGTCAGAACATAGTCAGGGAGAACATTTTCAGGCAGAAATAGTCAGACAGAACGTTGTCAGGCAGAAATAGTTAGACAGAACGTTGTCAGGCAGAAATAGTTAGACAGAACATAGTCAGGCAGAACATAGTCAGACAGAACATTGTCAGGCAGAAATAGTTAGACAGAACGTTGTCAGGCAGAAATAGTTAGACAGAACGTTGTCA
Organism: Haliotis rufescens; assembly: GCF_023055435.1. Classification (NCBI taxonomy): domain Eukaryota; kingdom Metazoa; phylum Mollusca; class Gastropoda; order Lepetellida; family Haliotidae; genus Haliotis; species Haliotis rufescens. The sequence continues at coordinate 3,131,641 of NW_025964002.1, read as the reverse complement.
GGCAGAAATAGTTAGACAGAACGTTGTCAGGCAGAAATAGTTAGACAGAACATAGTCAGGCAGAACATAGTCAGGCAGAACATAGTCAGTCAGAACATAGTCAGGGAGAACATTGTCAGGCAGAAATAGTCAGACAGAACGTTGTCAGGCAGAAGTAGTTAGACAGAACGTTGTCAGGCAGAAATAGTTAGACAGAACATAGTCAGGCAGAACATAGTCAGGCAGAACATAGACAGTCAGAACATAGTCAGGGAGAACACTGTCAGGCAGAAATAGACAGACAGAACGTTGTCAGGCAGAAATAGTTAGACAGAACGTTTCAGGCAGAACATAGTCAGACAGAACGTTGTCAGGCAGAACATAGTCAGGGGGAACATTGTCAGGCAGAACATAGTCAGGGAGAACATTGTCAGACAGAACGTTGTCAGGGAGAACATTATCAGGCAGAACATAGTCAGTCAGAACGTTGTCAGGCAGAACATAGTCAGACAGAACGTTGTCAGGCAGAAATAGACAGACAGAACGTTGTCGGGTAGAACAGTCAGACAGAACATTTCAGGCAGAACATAGTCAGAACAAAGTCAGACAGAACATAGTCAGGGAGAACATTGTCAGGCAGAACATAGTCAGAGGAAAGTCAGACAGAACGTTGTCAGGCAGAACAGTCAGACAGAACGTTGTCAGGCAGAACATAGTCAGACAGAACGTTGTCAAGCAGAACATAGAGAGAACTTCGTCAGACAGAACATAGTCAGGCAGAACATAGTTAGTCAGAACATAGTCAGTCAGAAGAAAGTCAGACAGAACGTTGTCAGGCAGAACATAGTCAGTCAGAACGTAGTCAGAACGTTGTCAGACAGAACGTTGTCAGTCAGAACATAGTCAGACAGAACGTTGTCAGTCAGAACATAGTCAGACAGAACGTTGTCAGTCAGAACATAGTCAGACAGAACGTTGTCGGTCAGAACATAGTCAGACAGAACGTTGTCAGTCAGAACGGTCAGTCAGAACATAGTCAGACAGAACGTTGTCAGTCAGAACTGTCAGTCAGAACATAGTCAGACAGATCGTTGTCAAGCAGAACATAGAGAGAACTTCGTCAGGCAGAACTAAGGCAGGACGTAGTCAGACAGAACAGTCAGACAACATTTAGTCAGACATAAGTCGCACAAACACTCAGAACGCTCCTGACTGAAAAACGGATAATATTCGTAAAATGAATATCCTTTGGTTTTATCTCGTGAATACAGACGTGACAACGGACGCACGGTATTTTGACTGAGTACCTGTATTTGGCAATATCTGTCTGTCAGGTGCAATTCTATGGTCGTTGTGGTTTAGGTCATGAAGTACAAAGCTTTAGTTGCCATTTGTAGAGTAAACTGCCGAACAAAAGAGTGTATACACACGTTTGATGTTGACTAAAGATTTACATACATGAAATTGTTATTAGATGGTCATGTATTTGATATGGGTACCATATGCGATATGACATGTATCATATCAAGGCAGTCTAGTAACGTTTTGAGGACGTTTGTAATTTTGGGGTCTAAGGTAATTTCCAAGTGCATACTTTTTTTCCCTGCAGTTTAGTTAACCATATACTTCATGAAGCTTTTGTCAAAACGTTTGTTAAGTATCTTTTGTGTGATGAAGAAAATCTTTGAGCTGCAACCCATAAATCGTGGAATGTTTTAATGCATTGTTTGTTACAAAGACTCGAACCCTTCAGGGAAATTAATGATGATTGATTGACTAGGTTCAGTAAGAGTTTACTTTTATTGATGATGCAGTTTCACAGGAGCAAATGTATTCACAGCTGGTTATGTGTCAAAGACAAATTCATTAAAGTGAATGCAAAACGATGATGGTGATGATTCACATGCCACGGGACGCGGGCCGTTTCAGTGCTAGAGAACCCCTGGGGTCAACGGAATAGGGTTGCTCCCCAGCAACCTGTGCGTGTACGATGAGACTAAACGACGAAAAGACAACGTTGGGCATGTGTTTCTGTCATTGCCACCTTTTTTTCATAACAACGGCAAGTCGCATACATGTAGAATGTTCAAAGACACCTTGACTGTTGAAACATGTTTCTGCTATTATGAGAAGATCTCAACGCAGTGTATGAGTGAGCTGCGCTACGGCACTCTGTCATTGGAAATAGAATTAGGTAGTCTTAGCCGCCCACTCCACTTCAGGACAGAGTTTGTAGACTCTGTACTATCAATGCCGTTGAAGATGAGATACATTTTCTTGCCGTTTGTAATCTCTATTCAGATTTCAGGTATGATTTATGGTAATTAGCATCCAATTTAAACCCAACATCTATGCAGATGTCCCCTGCCGACCAGAACGTATTCTAAAGCGGAATGATAAGCTTGTTACACCCTTTGTACTACACATATTTCAACGGAGAAAACAGATTTTGTTAAATCATTGTATTTAAAAATTTAGTGCTGTGACCACGGGAGAACTATTACACCTTTATTTCTCATATATTGTATATTTTATATAGTGTGTGGCCGTAAATATGTACTATATATGTCTGACGTGAAAAGATGTGTATATGGAAAAGTATGTCCATGGTAAACGTAGCTTGATACTTGATAGATGGTTGATACTTGATAGATGGTTGCGGAAATTTTGAATTCTTTAGGAATGCCAGCTATGTGGAATGTAGTCGGGGTAGATGCCTTCAGATGTATACTAGAATGATCGTCATCAAACGGAATGTCACCCTATCGTGAAAGAATGAAACAGTCCTCGATCTCTTGATATAGCTACTCAATGAATAAGTAGAATGTCGTCATCGAGACGAAGAGGATGACACCATTTGATCATCACAGTCGACTGCGAGGAAATATATATTTTTTGTTTTGTCTTACAAAATACAGACGTACCTTTCATTTTTTTAATGGAAAAAAGTTGATTCAATCAATACCATCAATCATGTTCACTAGAATTAATGAATAAAAAGAGTATAGTTTAAAAAAAATAATTCTCTACTTTATTCATGCCGTGATATATTTTGTTGTAAAAAGTCAGTCTTATTCTTATTTTCAATCTTTATTTCCAACTCTGTGATATATTTCGTTGTAAAAAGTCAGTCTTATTCTTATTTTCAATCTTAATATCCAACTCTGTGATATATTTCGTTGTAAAAAGTCAGTCTTATTCTTATTTTCAATCTTAATATCCATTTCTGTGATATATTTCGTTGTAAAAAGTCAGTCTTATTCTTATTTTCAATCTTAATTTCCAACTCTGTGATATATTTCGTTGTAAAAAGTCCCGCTCTGTGCCCAGAATCTATTGGGAGATCATAAGGGCCATAATGCCAAACTTAGAAATACGTTCTTCACTAGTAACCAAAAGATAAATACATACTTTGGGCATACTAGGAGTGCTTTTTTATATATTTATTGTTGACTTTTAACATTTTTCCATTTTTTTAAACAATCTTAAAATATAATTTCTGATATTTTGTTGTTGACTTATAAAAATATTTTTCTCTTACTTTTCGGTAAAAATGCATTGAATACCTATTGCTAACACATTTAGAATTTTACTTGTGCTGTCTTTGCACTTGTCGGGACAAATCACTGATGTCTGGCATGATCATACCAAGTGGTTGGTAGAATTATGTCCTCTTTTTGTCCAATTCGGACCTCCATACACAACTTTTCTCTGAACCGCGATACGATGGAGTTCTCTCCCTTGTCAAACAGAGCGCGAGGCCCGGCTTTTACTCAGAGCTACTAATGTAAATAATGAACTGTTATCAGTAAAATATGCATAGTTTGATAAAATAAATGATATCTGATATAGAGAACACGAATAATCATAAAGGTTAGTGAGTGCATTTTGTTCCGTTAGCGTATGTTGTGAAAACGATATCTCGGTTTCACAAACCTTGTTTTCTACTCACGTACAAGGGCTGTCAGTTCGTCAAGTCAGTATAATATTCAATACTGCATTGAGCTGGGTACTCGACCTGGTTTACTTACAACGATGGCTGACAACACTTTTAATCTCGGGGTCTCCCGTGGTCAGCCACGGGACGACCAACTCGAACCTTTCCGAAGACCTCCGGAAACCTACGATCACTACATCCCTCCCTGTTTACTAAGCCCCCCCCCTAACCATGAAGGGGCTTCCTCACACCTTAAACATATCCCGACAGATCCACTGCCGGGAATACACCATTTTCAAATGGGTCTTCATGGGTCTCCCCGATTTGGGAGAGCAACCAACTGCACGTCAGTTGCACCCTGGAGCTGAATTACTGAGACCGCCATAGCCATGACGGTCAAGGGTTTCGGAGCTGTTCTCCGGCCGGCGTTGTCCACGCTCTGCTGCAACAGCTCGTGGTACCCAATTCCAGCTATGGTGGCAACAAGGGCTGCCACCCCCTGCCAATCATTGCAGGGGTTGATCCAATGGCATGCGTTCCCTCAATATGGAATGAACGTCTGCCGCATACTTGTCCCCGTTCATCCTCTTCATCTAATGGCACTCTGGGCAAAAGTACTCCCCTATCGTCTCTGCCATCGCCTCAGTGATTCCCACGCACTTGCCGTGGAACCAACCATCGCAGGTATCACAAGCGATTATAAATTCTCCATCATCAGGTTGGCGGTATATGCAGTAAAGAAGTTCATCTTCTGCATCCGGGTCTGGAGTATCCGCAGTCGGTTCCGGAAACAGTCCTCCCAGATCCCACCTTGTTTCCTCCGATTTCATCTTTTTCTTCACCCATCGGGGGAGCTCACGGTCTTCGCACGGCTTGATTCTGTCATGATGTACTGTTAGTTCCTTCTTTGGGGTAGCCACGATGAAAAGGTTTGACGTGATCTTCCTTACAATAAGATAAGGCCCCTTCCATACAGGACAGAGCTTCTTACACTGGCCCAGTACCGCAGCAGAGCCCAACACATATACCGGCTGGCCTTCTTGGAATGTCCGGGTCAAGGTTTTCAGGTCGTAGTCCCTTTTCATGCGAGCACTTGCAGATTTTAGTGTCACTCGAGCCAGGTCATGGGCCTCCTGGATCGCCTCCTTCAGATCTCTGACATACTCATGGACACTGGGGCCCTCGGAGACCGGGGATCCAAACATCAGATCCACTGGCGTGTTCACCTCCCTGCCCAGCATAAGTCTGTTTGATTCTCCTGGCTTCAATTGTACCGGCTCGTTTGCTGTTGGCGGTGGCCAGGGAAGTGGTCTTTCCCTGTCTAATGTCCTATGAGGCAGTGTGGAGACTCTGTTGATTCCCCTCGGTGTCTCATGAACCGGTGACACAGTCTCTATTGCTATGTCTGGTGGCCATGGAGGTGGTCTGTCCCTGTTGAATGTCCTATGAGGCATTGTAGGTAAGCTGCTGGTTCCCACCGGCTTATGTTCCACGTCCGGTATGTCATGAACCAGCAGCGTCGGCTCTATTGTTATGTCTGGTGGCCATGGAGGTGGTCCCTTTGTGTCTGGTTGACCTGTGTGAGATGTGGGGGAGGGATTCTGGCCTGTCCGCCCTCCCCCTACATGTTTAAAGTCACGCCCCCAGACGGCTCTACGAAGGACACCTTTCTCTCCTCACTGGGGCTTTTGCGGGGACAATCTGCCTTGATATGCCCCTCAACTTCACAGTTAAAGCATCCCTTAGTGCGTCGGCTAGGGCTCGGAGACATTTGACGTCCTCTACTGTTCACATTCTCCGCCAGCTTCGTGACCATGGTCTTGATTTCCTCCATAGAAGTTCTAATCTCTTGATTAGAGGTCCTGGTTTCTTTCATAAAGGCCCTGGTTTCCTCTGCAAACAGAGTGAGGCTACTGACTTTCTGTTCCACAGCTTCCAGTCTCCCTGTTATCTCTGTGCCAGAATCACCAGAACTACCCGATGACTTGGGACTCGAGGCTTGAACCACCTTCACCCGTGTTCCTGGTGGTGGTGATGTGTCTGTAGCGACCTGCCGTATCTCCCGACGGGCCCTTCCATACACTGCCTGTGTGTTATGCTGGTATTGGCGCAAGCTTGCAATGGCGACCTCCAGGGTCCCTGGATTCATGTTAGAGACGAATTGTCCAGCCTCCTTGTTTTCGCATCCTTGGCAGAGACGCATTATCACCTGTCGATCGATGAATCGGTCTGGACAATCCCTGAAAGCTACCACAGCCGTGGCCAATAATCGATGTGCCCAGTCTTCTAATGTCTCTCCCCCCTCTTGCCTCATGGTAGGGAATCGTATCTGTGCCGTCTCTGCAAGTTCACTGCGTTCAAACCGTTTTTGTAGTTTAAACACCATATCCTCAAAGGACAAGTCCGGGTCCCGGTCCAGGCACATAGTTATATAGTCACTTGCCACGTCTCGCATCACTAACGTGAGTTGATCCTTTTTCTCCTGTTCCCACCAACCCTCTCTGCGGGCCAGTGTTTGGAATTTGAGGTAGAAACCTGACCAACCAGATCTTCCGTCATATGTTAGGTTAGGGGTACTATGGCGTTGGGGCTGGTCTCTTGCTCCTTCCCGTCGTTCGGGGCCTCGGCGAGCCGGACCTCTATTCACGCCCCTATCCCGTCTAACTGCATCACCCTTGCGGCTAGGCTCTCGTGGGTCCTCTCGCTCATCCACGTCACTCTCCTCGGCATGATATCTATCCATGGGGGCCCGGTCCTGGTCGCCTCGACCATCTGAATCTTTTCTATCGGGGCCTCTTCTGTTAAGTCCTCTGTCCAGTGTGGTCTGGTCACGATCAGGTAATTCCTGCTTGACCACCTTGGGATCCGGTGCGACTTGATGGTCAATTGCTGACTGGTAGCTGTTCACTTGCTTGGGCAAAGGGTAATCCCCAGTGGATGGATTCAGCCCATGTGCATCCATGCTCTTCCGGGGGTTACAGGGTGAGCTGTAGCCCCAATTGGCTCCCTTGTTTGGGGTTTCTTTGTGGTAGTACAGGCTTGAGTTCGCATACTCGCCAGAACTGTCCGATTGAAACTGGGGAGTACCTCCTCGAGCATGTTTCCGATTCTGCTCCGTGGTCAGATAATCTACACTCTGCAACAATTGCTTGTGTTGTGTGTCCTTGACTCGCGCCCCCTGTCCACCCCCTACAGTGCTGTAAGTCGAGAGCGCAGGTGGCGGCAATCTGTAATCCTGTTCCCTCGGCACCGGTGGGATCGGCGTTACAGGCTCATTCTTTACTGGCAGTGCTTTCCTGGGAGAAACCGCATCCCCACTATACTCGTTCCCCTCTGCTCTTGAAGAAGGGTAGTACTGTCTTTGTGGGCTGTCATCCAACCTCGGTTCTGGGTGAACCCGTGATCCCCTTTGGATACTGGAAACTATTTCCCGCGACGGACTCATAAGTGCCGGCCTGTCTTGCTGCAGGCCCGAGTTACTCCCGCCCGGGCCTTGTAGTGTGGGAGCCAAATTAGCCAAAGCCTTGACTATCTGCGAGACAGTTTCAGCCTGGAGCTTAGCTATCTCGTTCATCTGTTCCCGACTCATCCGCAAGCTAGTTTCAGCCTGGGCTGCCAGCATCTCTGACAGTCTCCTTTCCTGAGCCTCTGCCATGTTTTTCTGAGCCTCTGCCATGTTTTTCTGATGGTCCAACAGGCTCTCCATAACTTCCCACCCCCTTGGATGTGTCTGGGTCTGTGCCATTCCCCCTCGGGCCTGGTCCTCTCCACCCTCCTGCATCCAGTCGTATGGATTTGTCTCTGGCTGTTGCACATGGTGATCCTCCATCCTCTCGGTGTGGTTCCTTCGCCTGTTGCCATGGTCGGGGTTTATGGCAAAGTCTAACTGGCTCACCACCTCGTCACTGTCACGAAAACGGCCGTACTTGATCAACGCACGCAGATTTCCACGTGCGGTGAACTATAAATTTACCAGCCGATACGGAACCGGCCGTGAAAAGAAATCACTACTTCGAAGTCGCACGGTACTAACCGGGCGAAAAATGTTTCCACACGTCGCAAAATGCTAAAGTTTCATACAACTTTAGCCAAATATCCCTCTTGTCCTTGTAACCAAGACAAGCAAGATGGCGACGGCGTGGCGGCAAAGTCGAGCAGTCGACGAATTCGGAAAAAATCTTTTCCCGAGAAAATTCGATGTGTTCACAGCGCCACTGTTGTGAAAACGATATCTCGGTTTCACAAACCTTGTTTTCTACTCACGTACAAGGGCTGTCAGTTCGTCAAGTCAGTATAATATTCAATACTGCATTGAGCTGGGTACTCGACCTGGTTTACTTACAACGATGGCTGACAACACTTTTAATCTCGGGGTCTCCCGTGGTCAGCCACGGGACGACCAACTCGAACCTTTCCGAAGACCTCCGGAAACCTACGATCACTACACGTACATGACAAGTACCGCGATACACCGTGGTTGCAGGCTACTTGTTGTTACCCTGTCTGGCACTCGGCATTAAGGGGCTAAAACAAGGACTGGTCGGCTCGGAGTCAGTATACTGTGTCTGAGTGGGGTATTCATGTTAAACTGCGGCATGGTATCTCAGTGGGCTAGCACTATAAATCGGCATCAGTCCGGACTAGTACAAGCAGACACACACACACACACACACACACACACGTGCATGCACGTCGCTATATAAGTGCAATAATCTTGGACGAGACGTTAAACCCCATATCACTTCACTTCTCTTGAAAATTACAAATATATGTGTATGTGTGTGTGTGTGTGTGTGTGTGTGTGTGTGTGTGTGTGTGTGTGACATGTTAAGAATGTGACGCCAAAATAAAATAATTTTCTTCATCTTCTTGTAAATTCATAAGTATGCATTGGCAGTGTGAATCATAATTCTAAAAATCTATTGTTTGGTCTTTTAAGGCTTTGTCAAAAGGTACAATCATGACAAGTTGATATTACAATCACTTCCCATGGTCTTGGCTTTAATGTGGACTCTCTGACATGTGGTATGGTGTAATTGAACAAGGGTGTTTAAAGCAGCGTTACATTCAGCAGCACCCACTCACTCACCCAAGGACAATACTAATTTCAGAGGAGCCCTGTGCTGCTCAGAGCTGCAAAAGAAACTAACCATTTTAGTCCACTTGTCCTCATAATGATAACATATAGCAAAACCCTTAAAATGGCAATTTTCTACAAGTCAGTGTGATAAATTAAGCATTGGGCAGTTTGGCAAGAACTATAGGACTAGTGCAAATTTCTGACACTGTAGTCGACCAGCATTGTCCCCAGCGTGCACGACCTTTGTGTTCCTAATGTCTGATGCAGGGGAGATCAACAACATTGGCCACGTCTTCTTCCAGGCAACAGGGATTACCAAGAATGCCACAACGGGCACCTGCAAGCTGACCTACAAGTGTGTTCCATCACTTGGGGATGAAGCAGGCTCCCCCGTCAACACCCTTGAGTCCTTTTATGGTCCGTAAGATTATGTTCATCAGGAAAGATCAGTATCCATACATTAACATCCAGTAATCAGTTTGATAATTATGGCAAAAAATTGAAATCTCCCCCCAAAATTGAAAATGTTTCTTACAGAATATATACTACTGTACTGTTGGTAAGGATAAATAGTTGTCAGATATGTATAAATATGCACTTGACATATCATGATTATCAATTTTGTGCATCAGGGAAATATAACATTATCCCAATCAAAAGGAGTGGTATCTTATCCTTAATATTGCTGAGTGTGTTGTGAAACAAGGAAACCATTGCTGCAGAGGTTTCAGAATAGATGTACTTACAGAAAATGACAATTGGTGATGCGGATAAGCAGGCCATGTGATAAACACAGTTTAACGCTGATCCAATGCTCAGGTGGGATAACAGAAACCAACACAATAATGTCAGTAGGCTAGCTTTATTACTATTGCCAATCAATAACATGAAGGCATGATTTTGAACAACACAGATGCATTCAAAAATACATTCGGAAACTATGATGCTGTAAGAATCAAAACATATATCTATATCAGAAACAGACATATAACATATGTCATATAACTACTGTAGAAAATAACATTACATGTATTTTTTGTATAGATTCAACACGAAATATAACCAAAAAAAACACTAATAACTATACTGAGTATAGAGTTATTAATGTTGAAATGTATCAAAATGTATATATATGTCACATAAGCACAATAACACATTAATGAAATGTATCAAATGTATATATATATATATATATATATATATATATATATATATATATATATATATATATAACACATCACTACAACACATTAATGAAATGCCTCAAATGTATATACATGTATATATATGTCATATAACCACTATAACACATTAATGAAATGCATCAATTGTATATATGTCATATAACCACTATAATACATTAATGAAATGCATCAAATGTATATATATGTCATATAACCACTATAACACATTAATGAAATGCATCAATTGTATATATGTCATATAACCACTATAACACATCAATGAAATGCATCAAATGTATATATATGTCATATAACCACTATAACACATTAATGAAATGCATCAATTGTATATATGTCATATAACCACTATAACACATTAATGAAATGCATCAAATGTACATATATATGTCATATAACCACTATAACACATCAATGAAATGCATCAAATATATATATATGTCATATAACCACTATAACACATTAATGAAATGCATCAATTGTATATATGTCATATAACCACTATAACACATTAATGAAATGCATCAATTGTATATATGTCATATAACCACTATAATACATTAATGAAATGCATCAAATGTATATATATGTCATATAACCACTATAACACATTAATAAAATGCATCAATTGTATATATGTCATATAACCACTATAACACATCAATGAAATGCATCAAATGTATATATATGTCATATAACCACTATAACACATTAATGAAATGCATCAATTGTATATATGTCATATAACCACTATAACACATTAATGAAATGCATCAAATGTATATATATATGTCATATAACCACTATAACACATCAATGAAATGCATCAAATATATATATATGTCATATAACCACTATAACACATTAATGAAATGCATCAATTGTATATATGTCATATAACCACTATAACACATTAATGAAATGCATCAATTGTATATATGTCATAAAACCACTATAACACATTAATGAAATGCATCAAATGTATATATATATGTCATATAACCACTATAACACATTAATGAAATGCATCAATTGTATATATGTCATATAACCACTATAACACATTGATGAAATGCATCAATTGTATATATGTCATATAACCACTATAACACATTGATGGCATGTATCAATTGTATATATGTCATATAACCACTATAACACATTGATGACATGTATCAATTGTATATATGTCATATAACCACTATAACACATTGATGGCATGAATCAATTGTATATATGTCATATAACCACTATAACACATTGATGACATGTATCAATCGTATATATGTCATATAACCACTATAACACATTGATGGCATGTATCAATTGTATATATGTCATATAACCACAATAACACATTAATGAAATGTATCAAATGTATATATGTCATATAACCACTATAACACATTAATGAAATGTATCAAATGTATATATGTCATATAACCACAATAACACATTGATGACATGTATCAATTGTATATATGTCATATAACCACTATAACACATTGATGGCATGTATCAATTGTATATATGTCATATAACCACAATAACACATTAATGAAATGTATCAAATGTATATATGTCATACAACCACTATAACACATTAATGAAATGTATCAAATGTATATATGTCATATAACCACAATAACACATTGATGACATGTATCAATTGTATATATGTGTCATATAACCACAATAACACATTGATGACATGTATCAATTGTATATATGTCATATAACCACTATAACGTTAATACATTGATGACATGTATCAATTGTATATATGTGTCATATAACCACTATAACACATTGATGACATGTATCAATTGTATATGTCATATAAAAATCATAACACATAAATGAAATTATCAATTGTATATATATATGTCATTTAAGCACTATAACAAATTACAAGAAATGTATACTAAATGTATCTATATATTCAACACGAAATATAACATTAAAGTACTAAGAACTATTCTGACTTGTAAAAGTATGATAGTCAGAAAATTACACTTTTATACATACCGTATATGACCGCGTATAAGCCGAATTTTGAGGACCAGAAAAAAGATTCTGTAGAAAGGGGTCGGCTTATCCACGGGATACACTTTCATGATAGTATTTTTTAGATCGTACATCAAACTTTGTACTGATATGCTCAATGTTAGTGTAATGTGTTCATGTGAGAACAGAGGAAATATATTTCTCTGATTATGCAAATTCTGGATACTTTCCTTAAACAGGCCAGTGCTTCATGACTGCCAAAGATGAGTAAGCAAGAGTCAATGTAAACTTCCTAGCGATTGAAATGCCATGTGCTTTTGTTTTAAATAAATTAGGTTGAAACAAAATTACCAGTGATATTTTTCTTAGCTATTACCCAACTTCATCAATAATTCAAGCTGATCAAAATTTCTGACTAAAAAAACGTTTATTTGGAAAATTTATTTTGAAAACTTTTGTCAAAGAAAACCTGTCTTTTTCACACAAATCAAATAAATAAAAGGCCAAAGCTTTTTCATGAAGTCAAACAGTTACATCTAAAACAAGGATAGCCTTTATGATGATCTTCTATACTCTGTCAAATTGACTGGAAAATACTGTTGTCCTGGCAAATGTTTACTCGTCGTTTCTAAGCAAGGTTCCTGGAATAACTGATTGTCTCCCCAGACCGAGGACACCAGTTTTTCTAGCTGAACACATGTGATGACCTACTGCTGGCTTATGTATTGTACAAACACATCGATCGAAACATTTCAGTGAAGTTAATAATGTTCTCTATTGCACCTTGTTGTATTCTCATATCTGAAATGAAAGCAACAATGGATAAAGTTGAAGTGGAGAAAAACAAGAAAAAACAAAGCTCAGTTATTTACAAAACTTAAGGCCAATATTTCCCTAATCATAACAGCTGTTTATTGGGACAATTCTAGTTTGAACTTCAGAAGTGCTACATACACCTGTGTCATGGACCTTAATGTATTAAATATCATACAGTTAAATTCACATACCATAAATCGCTGTGTGTATGGCAAGTTTTTTCGTACTTAGAATTCGGGGGCTTTCAAGTGTGTGTGGGGGGGTCATCTTATACACAGGGTTGAAGAGTTTTGATGTTTATTTTGCCAACATACATATTACTGTGAGCACGGAGCACCGGAAATATCATGTCAACAAATCCATACTGAAGTACACTAATTAATCATGGAATTACAATGTCTGGTTATATAAAATGTTCATTGTATATCTGGACTTATGTTTGTGACATAATTTATATTTTATTCAAACTTTCATTCAATATTGTTTACATTCATTTCGGCGAAGTTGTATGTGAAGTGATCTGAAGATCGCAGATCTGACCGTTATATAAAGTTACCACGGTCAGATGGCCATAATTTACGCCTTGAATCGAACTTTAGCGGATAGAGAATATATATAAATATAATAAATGCTATACAATGACTTGCTGAAAGTCATATTTGTTGTAGTTCAACTGGTATATGTCAACATAAAGTTTTCGCTATCGCGAGTGCAGGAGCATCGACAGTGATTGGTAAAACTGTGCCATACGAAATAATATCTGGCAATAGCGATCAGCTGCACCAAAGTGCGATGTTGATGGTTATTAATTTATTTCAAATTAAATATAAAATGTGGATATGTTTGAACAATAAAATCAGTTGCTTCTCAGACAGTTTGTCCATTTCTACCTTGTGTATTGCTCCAATTGTCTTAGTCTTCATTTTTTGTCTTGAGTAATCCCCAATCAATAACACATTATGCTTGGTCATATTGCTTGAGTTTAAGAAACTAGGACTGGGACGAGTCCAAATTTACTACCCAGGTACCCCCCACACTATTACCCGACTTACCCGGGTACCCGTTGTAGATATTTAGAGATAGGTACAAACTGTCGGATTTGGAAAAGTTTGACTGTAGCCCTGGCAAAATGTATTTAGATATATGTGTAAAATGATCTGGTCATGCATACACTAACGTTTACTGCATGAAGTTTTATCTTTATTCAAACATATAAAAGTCAGAAGGAATGGGTCCATTGTCAGAAAGAAATGGTTCTTCTTCTCACAATGTAAGATTCATGAGCCATAGTATTTTATACTACTCAACATTTCCTAAGAACCACACCTTTGACTAAAGATGACTAGTTTGTTCCTCAGCAAATGTTGAGTTGTATACATATATCAAAATAGACTTGAGCAAGTTGCTGAGTGATGAACACAGTACATTGTGTCCTGCTGATGCTGGTGTCAACATTTGAAATAGTCAGCTTGTAAATTACTGACCAGGGCCCTCATGCACAAAGCGGTCTTAGCGCTAAGATGATCGTAACTCCCATACTTTAACATAGGCTTACAATAGTCTTAGCGCTAAGATCGCTTTGTGCAAGAGGACCCAGCATTGAGTAATACTGCACAGACACATACAGGAAGACAGGAAGTCAGAGTAACCATGGTAACATACTTCCTTGTTTTCCATTCTCTAAGTTATGTAAAATAAAATCAATGCCTTGTTTGTCTGAAATCATGCTTTCATTATTTTCTACTTATTTTAAGAAACTATGAAACTATTTTATATTTATTTTCTTTATTTAATTTTACACTTAAAGAGTTGGTTCCAGAAACTAGCCTCCTATGAATCATGCTTCTAAAAATAACAGTCAGTCCCAACAGTCACCCTTGCGAAGGTGTATATATTTCACAATACTATAATAAGTATGCATAACTTGCTAACACAAACAAGAAAAACACCCTGATCTAGTGTAAATATATAATCTAGTGTACAGAATATATCTTTCAGTATACATGTATAAGCATTCAAAATTCTAGAGTGAGTGAGTGAGTATGGTTTTACGCCGCTTTTGGCAATATTCCAGCAATATGACTGCGGGGGACATCAGAAATGGGCTTCACACAATGTACCCATGTCGGGAAAATCGAACCCAGATCTTTGGCGTGATGAGCGAATGCCTTAACCACAAGGCTACCGGACCGCTCCTTGCAAGTTCTAGAACAGGAGGATTCTACAAGAACATATGTACAGGATGATAATGATAATGACAATAATGGACACACATTCACAAAAGTGCACTGTAACAAAATAACTCCCCAGGGCATCTGTTTTGTAAGATATTTAAGACTAATTATTCTCTGGATTTGACATTTTTTAATTCTAATGAACTGTTATTCAAGACAAATTTTCTCTTGAGCCTTATATAAATGCAGTAACAGTAAGTAAACTCAGGTACACTTTTGCACAGCTTCACTGAAGTCCACATGAATTATGTATTGAAACAGGTGGATGAACACATTCCTAGAGAAGAAACACCGCGCAAGGTCTGCAACCTGGGCTACGTTGAGACAGAGTACCATTTTCGCTAATCTCCAGTCTGCATAAAGATCTCTGCCAAATGTACTTATTCCAGAAATTTCATGTCCACCCATCGCTGGTAGAATTTAATATACTCATGTCTACTTCAAATGTTTTAAGACATTTTGCTACCTTTGTTTACCATGCAGTGTGTGGTAGAAACCTTATTTTATAATGATATGCACTCTACACAGTGTCATGATGTATTACTTGACAGAGCTGTATATATCATGAAATTCAAACTGACTCAAATTTGCAAGGATATGGACATTTTCAAATTCTTACAATAAATTCATGTCCGAAAAATATCATATATTAATACACATTGTCAAATAGAATGTTCTTGACAAAATGAAAAACACAGCCTCTCCTGATACAAAGGCACAATATGAGGTATCAATGTTGAAAGTGGGAAGGCACCAAGTGTGAGTGAGTGTGGTTTTACGCCGCTTTTAGCAATATTCCAGCAATATCAGCTGGGGACACCAGAAATGGGCTTCACACATTGTACCCATGTCTGGAATCGAACCCGGGTCTTCGGTGTGACGAGCATATGCTTTAACCGCCCTGGTAAGGCACCAAGTAGCCAGGAACAGCGAGGCACCAGGTACTATGTATTGTCTGGATCACAGAACAGTCATTTTGTGTGTAACCCCGTAGGTAATGAATGGCTGAAATACATATCAATCAGTTTCATTCTGTGGGTGGGCCAGAGTAAATGATCATCTGACATATATGACATCGATCACAGTAGTCATTTTGTGTTTAACGTCGTAGGTAATGAATGGCTGAAATACATATCAATCAGTTTCATTCTGTGGGAGGGCCAGAGTAAATGATAATCTGACATATATGACATCGATCACAGTAGTCATTTTGTACGTACGGCCAGAGGTAATGATCCGCTGAAATACATATCAGTCATTTTCATTCTGTGGGAGGGCCAGAGTAAATGATAATCTGACATATATGACATCGATCACAGTAGTCATTTTGTACGTAAGGCCAGAGGTAATGATCCGCTGAAATACATATCAGTCATTTTCATTCTGTGGGAGGGCCATAGTAAATGATCATCTGACATATATGACATCGATCACAGTAGTCATTTTGTACGTAAGGCCAGAGGTAATGATCCGCTGAAATACATATCAGTCATTTTCATTCTGTGGGAGGGCCAGAGTAAATGATCATCTGACATATATGACATCGATCACAGTAGTCATTTTGTACGTAAGGCCAGAGGTAATGATCCGCTGAAATACATATCAGTCATTTTCATTCTGTGGGAGGGCCATAGTAAATGATCATCTGAAATATATGACATCGATCACAGTTTCATTCTGAGGGTGGGGCTCCAGTGTCGGAAATGTACATGAATTGACATTACAGCAATATAACATGTCCGTAAAGTATGCATTAAACCAATTAAGTGCAGTCAAAATAAAAACCAAACAGCTGATTGGTACAAGTTTAAAAATTTAAGAATTACTACCCTGAATGTTAAAAACTCACCCGGTTTCAGTAGGTTTTAAGGACATAATCATATCCTAGTACATACAAATTTTAGCTTCCCACAGTCAATGGTTTCTGAGATGTCAATACAGGGTTTTAAATTGGGAAGTTTAAGAGTTACTATTTCTTATAAATGCACACACAAAATATCTTTAAATTTTACTTTTACACATACTGACCAGATAATTAATTACACATTGACATATGAAAAGACAGCTAACCAGAATGAAAGTTCCAGTATGGCCGTCATGGGATACAAGTTTTACATGTTTTGCAAGACCAATGCATGGAGAGTTCCATCATAGACATTCCGATTTCAAAGATGAAGTGACAAATGTAGACACAGCTGAACAGAGTGATGAACGACGGATGGTGACATGCTATGTGAACCTTCAGTAACAAATATAGACACAACAGAGTGATGAACGACGGATGGCATAATGCTATGTGAACCTTCAGTTAAGGTACAATAATGAAAAGAAAAATATGCACATATATCTTGGTCACTGAAATACCAGCATCACCAATGATCTATTTGATAGTGTTTCATAAACACATGCTCATGATATAGTTGGATTTCTTATGAATAATGAAAGGGCTTTGTCCAAAATTGGCAACTCCATTACTAGTAAAATAACAATCATAACTGATTTTAAAGCACCTCATACCCAACCAGTTCTCAGTGGCATGTGACATATTGCCTTGAATCTTGCATAATATATTTAAACTTTGAACCATTTTATATTCTGGTTTAATTTGAAAAATACCCGCTATGTCT
Source organism: Haliotis rufescens (assembly GCF_023055435.1). Classification (NCBI taxonomy): domain Eukaryota; kingdom Metazoa; phylum Mollusca; class Gastropoda; order Lepetellida; family Haliotidae; genus Haliotis; species Haliotis rufescens. The sequence continues at coordinate 3,113,759 of NW_025964002.1, read as the reverse complement.
AAATATCCAAGCTTGGCATCTTCCATCTTACAATTGCAGCTGCAACAAACACATTTCATGTATTTGATTTACCATAAAAAACACATAACAATTATGAAACATAATCCGTCAAAATGATTCATGAATAGATTTATTTTTAATTTATTACCCATAATCAGTGTCAGGACACTCATTCCATTATAAGACGGATGCCACACAGAATCTTCTGTGACATTGCAGACAAAGTGGTCATCATTATTCGCGGCAACAAATGGATCTATGATACGTTGCAAAGGACATTTTGCAAACAATGAAACAGTAATTGTGCACCAGCCAATCAATTTGTAGAAAAATTATGATTTTTGTGAATTTCATACTCAATAATATCCCTGCCACTCACGTTACTGGTGTGTTCTTATGAATGTCCTGTCAATGATACCCAACCATATTAGAAATGATATATTAAACAGTACTGTATTAACAAATACAGTAAAAATGTGGCATACTGTAAAAACAAACGACACAACCAGACATTTCTGGTGTATATCAACAACAATAAAAAAAACAATATATAACATCACTGATTAAGTCACAATCAGTTACTATAAGAGAGACCAAAGGGAGACAACTGGTTTGGAGACAGACACCTGTGTATCAACATGTAGCCTTGCACCAAGAATCGGTGTTTGGGACAGTTTGTCCATTATTACACTCTTATAAAAAATTAACAGACACAGCATCTCATTAATATACTCCACCAAAAAGATGGGCAACAATTTCATCAACATTGAAAACATTAAACCTTGTTAAGGTATGGGTATGATAAGAACACTTTTTGGGCCCGTCAATAATTTTAGAAATAAGAAACAGTAGAAATTATTCAGAAGTTATTCAATGTGTCCAAAGGGCAGTTCAGTCTTTGTGTTCAACATGCTCAGGATCTTGGGCTTTCAACGTAACCAAATGAAGCAGTGAGGTTAGATTTGTCAAAGATGCTGCTCACAGAGGTTTACAGGAATTTTTTTTCTGACATTGAATACAAGAAAGTCTTTAATCCAAGAATGTTTCCTGAGCAGATATAGGTTAAAGCAATACAACATATAGTGTACAACTAATCGTGGGTCATGGACATGTTCATAGTTAATTGTCTCTTGAAATATTGAAGGAAAATCCTATTTCTCTCATTTTAACAATACCTATGTCCTAAATAATGTCGAAGAAACAAAAATGGCTAGAAGTCAATCATAACAGCAAGCTTACAGTAATTTTATGATAATTTATTTGACATTTCCAGTGGGTCAAATATGTAAAATGTATATTTAATTGTTTATACAGAAGAATAAATTTCACTATCAATGAAACTACTATGGTCCCTCAAATAAAGCAAGCCTCAGTACTGATTTGAGTGTCATGTCAATATAAGGACATGCTGATAATTACATTGCAATTAAGCCTGATAATACAGCCGTCATGTTGTTATACGGCAGGTGTTAATTTGTTTGAGAGCTTGATCAAGCAAAGAGAAGGAATGGATATTAGTGTCCTTTTGTAGGCCTTGCAGAAACAAAATCTCACTGGCCCTGAGGGCTTGTTTTTGAGTTAATTTCCATCCCTGAAATATTACTGCAATACTATGGGTGAAAACGATACAAGGTCACGATATGAGGGTCACGATACGTACCATGATACACATATTTACGTCAAATCGCACAAACGTCTTGACAATATATTTCAGAGTAGATTCAAAAGGAAAAGCTAACTGTAGACACGTTTTTAGTGGCTATTTTTAGTAGTGAATTAATTACAACACATCTTGCGATATTTGATTGACAAATGCTGGGGGGGTCATTAAACACATGTTAAACGAGTAGTATGTAATTTATTTCTGCAAGTGTATCATCTTTTATTGAAAAGAAAAAAAGGTATCGTGTGTCACATCGTGACATGAAAACTCATCGTTTCACCTTTAAACAGTGGAACCCTGTCTATCTGGACAGTAGTATTCTGCTTTTCATTTGACACAATCAAACCCAGGGGAACAAGCTCAACTATGCAAAGTTAGGGGAGGGTCCACGATAACTGTCGCCTTCATGGTATATGTGGGGTCATCTTAAACATGTTAAAGATAACTTAGAATAACATAATATAATGTATTTTATATAATATTTTAAAAGGGTCTTAAACTATTGATGTTGTAAAGAGTATTGTCTGAAGGTACCATAGACTGACTTTATAACCAGTGGTTTTACACTGATGACGAAACTCCAGTCTACTAAGTACATCCTGGAGGCATATTGGTATGCAGATATAAACATGTATGTGCACAGTTCAAATATTTTAAAAGTACATCTGTCCCCATAATATATCCTATACACTATGATGTCTTCACAACAAAAAATATCTTCTGGACGGCAATTGTGAACTTTTCTGAAATGAAAAAGAAGCCAAAAGTGTTAAGTGTTGTATTTTAGTCGCAACAAGCCAAATGTCAAATACAGGAAGTGGCGCCTCATTCAAAACTGGCAAGATATACAATTTCCTATTATCAGCAAACTGACATTGACACTTTTGAGAATTTTAAACTTATTGCTCAACCGATTACTACTAACTGCAGCCTTTTTGAATTCTTCATGCCTCTTAAGATACTGCACAAGTGAATCATTACCAACCTATAAATGTTGCTATGAATCTCGGCTTGTGTGTCCAGGTGACAAAAAAGAGGTACGCTGGCACGCCCAGGCACATGATGAACAGAGCTGTTCCCATCTCCACTGGTCTCTGATACACAGCTAGCGCCAGGATGAAAGTGACCACAAACACTTGTAATACTGGCACAAACAACGGTACCTGAAATAAAGGGGAGATTACTCTCAGTGGAATTGGTTAGGTGGGCAGATAACTATCTCTACTAGGCATTGTCATATATTTGACATTTGTCATTTACTATGTTACAATATATTACACTATGATGTATGAACAATAATCAAATTTTTTTAAGTCAAGAATCCAAAGTTGAAGCAAATACATCATCTATTTCCCAACTGACAACTTATTATATGATCAAAATTGTCATTTTTCAAAGAAATGAACACACCACTAGATTCCAATATGCATTAAGGGACTGATCATGTATTACAGAAGTGTGGGTTAGAGGTTTTTGATGCACCAATGTACTGAAAATAATGACCTTCTTATAATGTTTGTCATACTTTTGGTTGACCCTCCACATGTCCTTGTCCAATTTTTTCATATCTACCCCAACCCTGTGTCTGGGTTGTTTTTTAATGACCCTCCCCTAGCGACTGTCACATGATTTGGGGACCCTCCCCTCAGTCCCACCCCCTATAATGAATGACCGGTCCCTAAAGTGTGATGTGCTTGATAAACAGGTGTAACTGACCTTGAATGGACGTGGTTCATCAGGTTTCACCCAGCGCAGGTACAGTAAGGCAATGACAACGCTCATACTCATTGTGTTGGAGAACAGGGTGATGTATCGCATCATTGTGGTGAACCCACCAACAAACAGCATCACCAGAGACCACACTGCCTGTAACAGATGGACAGGCAACATACTAGAGACACACTGCCTGTAACAGATGGACAGGCAACATACTAGAGACACAATGCCTGTAACAGATGGACAGGCAACATACTAGAGACACAATGCCTGTAACAGATGGACAGGCAACATACTAGAGACACACTGCCTGTAACAGATGGACAGGCAACATACTAGAGACACACTGCCTGTAACAGATGGACAGGCAACATACTAGAGACACAACACCTGTAATACAGATAATTGGACCTTCAACATCATCCACTTATATGTCAGAAAGCATAACAAGGATGCAATATTTATACAGGAAATATCAATGATGCCACACTGCTGAATTCATGTACAGGTGATACACAGGTCAACACCTGATTGACAGACAAAACTCTACAAGCTCACTCATAGCTTGTACATACCAGCATTACTATAGAGGGTCCAGGAGTCAGGTACTTCTGGTGGATCATCCCAAACAGAACTGAGGCATGCCCCACCCTGGAGCCAGCAAACAGCAGTCTGGAAGAACAACACATACTTACTATCATATTGACAATATAGTGCTCCTGTTTCTGGGATGACTCCTACCTTGTGCTTCTGTTACTGGGACAAGATGACTCCCACCATGTGCTTCTGTTCCTGGGATGACTCCTACCTTGTGCTTCTGTTCCTGGGATGACTCCCACCATGTGCTTCTGTTACTGGGATGACTTCTACCTAGTGCTTCTGTTACTGGGACAAGATGACTCCCACCTTGTGCTTCTGTTACTGGGATGACTCCCACCTTGTGCTTCTGTTACTGGGACAAGATGATGCCTACCTTGTGCTTCTGTTCCTGGGATGACTCCCACCATGTGCTTCTGTTACTGGGATGACTTCTACCTAGTGCTTCTGTTACTGGGACAAGATGACTCCCACCTTGTGCTTCTGTTACTGGGATGACTCCCACCATGTGCTTCTGTTACTGGGATGACTTCTACCTAGTGCTTCTGTTACTGGGACAAGATGACTCCCACCTTGTGCTTCTGTTACTGGGATGACTCCTACCTTGTGCTTCTGTTACTGAGACAAGATGATGCCTACCTTGTGCTTCTGTTACTGGGGTGACTTCTACCTTGTGCTTCTGTTACTGAAAGAGATGATGCCTACCTTGTGCTTCTGTTACTGGGACAAGATGATGCCTACCTTGTGCTTCTGTTACAGAGACAAGATGATGCCTACTTTGTGCTTCTGTTACTGGGACAAGATGATGCCTAGCTTGTGCTTCTGTTACTGAGACAAGATGATGCCTACCTTGTGCTTCTGTTACTGGGACAAGATGATTCCTACCTTGTGCTTCTGTTACTGGGACAAGATGATGCCTACCTTGTGCTTCTGTTACTGGGACAAGATGATGCCTACCTTGTGCTTCTGTTACTGGGACAAGATGATTCCTACCTTGTGCTTCTGTTACTGGGACAAGATGATGCCTACCTTGTGCTTCTGTTACTGAGACAAGATGATGCCTACCTGGTGCTCCTGTTACTGGGACAAGATGATGCCTACCTTGTGCTTCTGGTACTGGGACAAGATGATGCCTACCTTGTGCTTCTGTTACTGGGACAAATTGAAGCCTACCTTGTGCTTCTGTTACTGGGACAAGATGACTCCTCCCTTGTGCTTCTGCTACTGGGACAAGATGATGCCTACCTTGTGCTTCTGGTACAGGGACAAGATGATGCCTACCTTGTGCTTCTGTTACTGAGACAAGATGATGCCTACCTTGGGGCTTGTATTCTGACCATTCCTGGCACTCACCTGGAATGTCCAAGAATCCCTGCATTCAAAGCACCGACTGTGATGGTTCCAACTAGGAATGATATCACAGGCACCAATGGAGGATACAGCCTTTCAACAAACAACTGGAATCAAGATCAAACACATGTAACATCCCCGGCCAACAATGGTGGTCTTGGGCACACTATATGTCGGTGAAGATTTACAAGACCTGGATTGAATAATGCCTCGTTTCCCGAGAGTGCTTATGCCTCCTTTTGGAATATAAAATTATCTATTCCCAACTCTTCGCATTATCTGTCTTTTTCAATAAAGATTGTCAATTACAAGATCAATTCAATCATGACAGATAATTTGCAATTATTCATAAATGGTAAGCAATTCTAGAATATCTTCAGATTCAGTGAACCCCACACTATCAGTAAATGATTGAAATAGCCATTTGACAGTTATCTCATAGTAGTAATACTTTGGACAGATCTCAGCCAGTCATACCTCAAATCACCTATCATGCCTGTCAACCATTGGCCATAGTTCATAGTAAATCATATTACTGGTGTTACACTCAGTGTCTTGAGAGATTGTTGAGACTAGTATTTTGTGTCTTGGAATAATCTGACCTTTTGGATACTCACAGATTTATCGAGGATTCCTCTTACTGACTGGTGCAGACAAATTTGACAAAAATTGTAATATTTGATTTTTTTACAATCCATAATTTCTTAAATTCAGAGGTATTAGCATGGCCATCAATCAAAAGCACAAAACTAAGGGTTGAGGCCTTTTTCTCCTCACAGACCCTAGGATGAATGAAATTAGTCACTGTTACAAACAAAAACAAGACAAAGTCATCAATATCACCCGCCCTTTTAAACATGTCACAACTTCACAAAAAAGTGTATTGTCATGTATTTCATTATACCAAAAATAGTTAATCCTAAAGCTTGTGACATTATAATTGATAAGACTACACTAAATGATTTCCTCTTTTCTCAAAAAAACTTTCGATACACTCCAGTGATTTGAATTTTAACAGAGTATGAAACAACATGAAATGAATTGGGAATTCTGTGTTTCCAATTCAGCATTTTTCAACATTTACTGTAGGTGAGTTGTAGAATATCAGCCTCTGAGACTGCCAAGATAAACCCATGATAGGAAGGACACACTAGTCCTCCAGATTGATATTGTTTGCTATGACACACACTGGATACTATGAATGGGGTAGCAATCATTACGTGTCTCCTACATACCAGCCCAACTGCTCTGGAGGCAGCCATTTCTTCTGGAGATATCAGTGTGAAGTAAGCAATGTTCACCAGCACTGTTTTCAGGATCACAATGAAGAACGCTGTGAACACCGACATAGGGAGAACTCTGAAACATGAGGAGAGTCATGAATATCATGTCAATGTCTTCCCACTGGTGAGGGGGCATGGGCCAGAAGACTCACGCGCGGCAATTCGCTGTGAAGAGTACTGTCCCTTGGGCATGTCAGAAACCTATTAACGTGGGTTCGAAATCCAGGTTTGCCCTGATTTTTTCCAGGTGGTAAACATCTGAGACCTGCATCACTTCCTGGCTTTCCTCCCACATTAAGATAACATGTGAAGACACAACTGGAATACTTTTGAAAGCAGTGTTAAAACCTCACTAACTCACCCAATAACTGATCCCCTCTTTCACTCACTCATCCCATCACTCACTCAACCCCTCACTCACTCGTCCCATCACTCATGCAACCCCTCACTCAATCAACCACTCTCACTCAACCACTCACTCACCCCATCACTCACTCACCCCATCACTCACTCAACCACTTACTCACTCACCCCATCACTCACTCAACCCCTCACTCACTCGATTACCACTCACTCTCTCACCCACTCAACCACTAACTCACTCAACCACTCACTCACCCCATCACTCACTCAACTACTCACCCCATCACTCACTCAACCACTCACTCACCCCATCACTCACTCAACCACTTACTCACTCACCCCATCACTCACTCAACCCCTCACTCACTCGATTACCACTCACTCTCTCACCCACTCACTCACTCAACCACTAACTCACTCAACCACTCTCTCACCCCATCACTCACTCAACCACTCACTCACTCACCCAAGCACTCACCACCTTACGAAACCCCTCACTCACCCAAGCACTCACCCCATCACTCACCACCGTACTCAACCCCTCACTCACCCCACTCACTCCTACCGGGTGACTACAGCAGGGTTTCCAGACTTGCAGAAGGAGACTTCCCACCAACTGACAGGGTGAGCAGGGTGTACACTGTTGGGGATCAGATGGTCCGATGGTCGTCTTTCACCACATGCACTCACAAGCATGAACAAATTGTGGACAAATGAGGAGCATTTACACACTTTACACTGTAAATAATTGTGAAACCATTTTCATATGGCTGTGGTGTTATTGTTGTTGAAAACATATCACCAAATGATTATATTAAATGTAATTTTCTATGTTTCTATGTTAATTATCCTTCATAAACAAGAGGTGTGGATCCCTGCACTCCCCCCCCCCCCCCCTCCTCCTCCTCCCCTTATCGCCCTACCTTCCTGGGTTCTTCACCTCTTCAGACAGGGTCATCAGCACCTGCCTGAAACACAGACCATACACTTCCCTCAGATTCCCTAAGATATCTTATTTCACATCACTTTCACATAAATATATTTAAATAATGAAAACCACTACATGAATACCATTTAGAAATACCTACATGGAAAGGCAATTGTATAAAAATGGGAAATATACTTAATGAATCACTTTCAATGTGACCTTCACCTTATATGTAGGTCATTCATGACCTTTTCAGTCTAAAATTAATGCATTTTAAGATAGACAGTAAAAAAAATTAGACATAAAGATGACCTAAGCATTTCAACAGACCGATGAATTCCTTGAAATAAATAGCTGAGAGCTAGAAAGAAATCAGGGATATCCCTCAGATGCTATGGTTTCAGAAACAAAGTACCAAGGCAGTCAGATTCTGTTAAGAAGCTCAAAACATGCCCGTTTAGATAAAGCTGCTTAGCAGCGATGTATCCGTACTGAGGTCCACCTACCAGCCACCGTAGCCAAACAAGGAGAAGAAGATTGCCAGGGACAAGTCTCCGGTATCTGTGGTAGTATCTGCAAAGGGACTCTCGAAGTGTTCCGTGTTTCCTGCAATCACACATTACTCTACTTCATCATCTCAATGTATTGTTTGGGACGATGGTTGTGGTCAAAGTGTTCGCTCGTCACAACGAAGACCCGGGCTCAATTGCCCCGCATGGGAACAATGTGTGAGGCCAATTTCATGTGTCCCCCACCACGATATTGCTGGAATATTGCTAAAAGCGGCGAAAAGCCATACTCACTCACTCAGTGTATTGTTCAACAGAGTGAAGATTATGGTCACAATGTTCATGGAATATAACACTGTCTCTGTCTCAGTGTATTGTTCAACAGAGTGAAGATTATGGTCACAATGTTCATGGAATATAACACTGTCTCTGTCTCAGTGTATTGTTCAACACGAGTGAAGATTATGGTCACAATGTTCATGGAATATAACACTGTCTCTGTCTCAGTGTATTGTTCAACAGAGTGAAGATTATGGTCACAATGTTCATGGAATATAACACTGTCTCTGTCTCAGTGTATTGTTCAACAGAGTGAAGATTATGGTCACAATGTTCATGGAATATAACACTGTCTCTGTCTCAGTGTATTGTTCAACAGAGTGAAGATTATGGTCACAATGTTCATGGAATATAACACTGTCTCTGTCTCAGTGTATTGTTCAACAGAGTGAAGATTATGGTCACAATGTTCATGGAATATAATACTGTCTCTGTCTCAGTGTATTGTTCAACAGAGTGAAGATTATGGTCACAATGTTCATGGAATATAACACTGTCTCTGTCTCAGTGTATTGTTCAACAGAGTGAAGATTATGGTCACAATGTTCATGGAATATAACACTGTCTCTGTCTCAGTGTATTGTTCAACAGAGTGAAGATTATGGTCACAATGTTCATGGAATATAACACTGTCTCTGTCTCAGTGTATTGTTCAACAGAGTGAAGATTATGGTCACAATGTTCATGGAATATAACACTGTCTCTGTCTCAGTGTATTGTTCAACAGAGTGAAGATTATGGTCACAATGTTCATGGAATATAACACTGTCTCTGTCTCAGTGTATTGTTCAACAGAGTGAAGATTATGGTCACAATGTTCATGGAATATAACACTGTCTCTGTCTCAGTGTATTGTTCAACAGAGTGAAGATTATGGTCACAATGTTCATGGAATATAACACTGTCTCTGTCTCAGTGTATTGTTCAACAGAGTGAAGATTATGGTCACAATGTTCATGGAATATAACACTGTCTCTGTCTCAGTGTATTGTTCAACAGAGTGAAGATTATGGTCACAATGTTCATGGAATATAACACTGTCTCTGTCTCAGTGTATTGTTCAACAGAGTGAAGATTATGGTCACAATGTTCATGGAATATAACACTGTCTCTGTCTCAGTGTATTGTTCAACAGAGTGAAGATTATGGTCACAATGTTCATGGAATATAACACTGTCTCTGTCTCAGTGTATTGTTCAACAGAGTGAAGATTATGGTCACAATGTTCATGGAATATAACACTGTCTCAGTGTATTGTTCAACAGAGTGAAGATTATGGTCACAATGTTCATGGAATATAACACTGTCTCTGTCTCAGTGTATTGTTCAACAGAGTGAAGATTATGGTCACAATGTTCATGGAATATAACACTGTCTCTGTCTCAGTGTATTGTTCAACAGAGTGAAGATTATGGTCACAATGTTCATGGAATATAACACTGTCTCTGTCTCAGTGTATTGTTCAACAGAGAGAAGATTATGGTCACAATGTTCATGGAATATAACACTGTCTCTGTCTCAGTGTATTGTTCAACAGAGTGAAGATTATGGTCACAATGTTCATGGAATATAACACTGTCTCTGTCTCAGTGTATTGTTCAACAGAGTGAAGATTATGGTCACAATGTTCATGGAATATAACACTGTCTCTGTCTCAGTGTATTGTTCAACAGAGTGAAGATTATGGTCACAATGTTCATGGAATATAACACTGTCTCAGTGTATTGTTCAACAGAGTGAAGATTATGGTCACAATGTTCATGGAATATAACACTGTCTCTGTCTCAGTGTATTGTTCAACAGAGTGAAGATTATGGTCACAATGTTCATGGAATATAACACTGTCTCTGTCTCAGTGTATTGTTCAACAGAGTGAAGATTATGGTCACAATGTTCATGGAATATAACACTGTCTCTGTCTCAGTGTACAAACACATATCATCCCACATTGGCCTCCACAGGAGATATTGATTGGGTGAGAGCAAGTGATATCTCCTGGAAGATATTGCTACAATGAAATCGCATCACAATGCTTTGCTGATCATTGTGACATCATACATTGTCATCACTTATCTCTGCCACTGGGGCTGTAGCTGTATGTTTTACATTCAAGACACTCAATATCACTATTTACAAACTGAAGATGTTGGAAGGATGGTTTGGATGATAAACAGAATCTTACCCACAATTTATTTTGACATTAAACATATCAACACTTGTCATAAAAGTTTATAAGCCTCAGAAGTTTTAACTTGAATGGACTGGTGTTAATATATTTGATATAAAGGACACGAGCGTGAGATTCTTTTTACCGACAACACATGGTGAGGTGAGGTGAAATTGGGTTTAACGTCGTGTCCAAGATTATTGCACTTATATGGCGACGTGCATGCATGTGTGTGTGTGTGTGGCTGCTTGTACTAGACCAGACTGATGCCGATTTATAGTGCTAGCACACTGAGATACATGCCGCAGTTTAACATAAATACCCCACTCAGACACAGTATACTCCGAGCCGACCAGTCCTTGCTTTAACCCCTTAATGCCGAGAGCCAGACAGGGTAACAACAAGTACCATCTTTTAACGTCTTTTGGTATGACGCGGCCGGGGATCGAACCCCGAACCCTCCGCTCTCCGGGCAGACGCTCTACCACTAGACCACGGACGACAACACATGGAGTGAGCTGGGCACAGTTTTATACCACGACAAACTACAGATATTAAACACAGAAAAATAGAATTGAGCTACCGCAATAACATCATATGCTGGTAAAACTGGCAGTAAAACAACGTCTACAGTAGATATTAGTACAAAATGATATACTCTGCTGCAATGTGGGAGTGAAGAGTGGGGGCAGGAGCCAAACACAGCATGCTCGCCGAGCGCCAACCAAACACAGCATGCTCGCCGAGCGCTGACCAAACACAGCATGCTCACCGAGCGCCATCCAAACACAGCATGCTCGCCGAGCGCCAACCAAACACAGCATGCTCGCCGAGCGCTGACCAAACACAGCATGCTCGCCGAGCACCAACCAAACACAGCATGCTCGCCGAGCACCAACCAAACACAGCATGCTCGCCGAGCACCAACCAAACACAGCATGCTCGCCGAGCGCCAACCAAACACAGCATGCTCGCCGAGCACCAACCAAACACAGCATGCTCGCCGAGCACCAAGCAAACACAGCATGCTCGCCGAGCACCAACCAAACACAGCATGCTCGCCGAGCACCAACCAAACACAGCATGCTCGCCGAGCACCAACCAAACACAGCATGCTTGCCGAGCGCTGACCAAACACAGCATGCTCGCCGAGCACCAACCAAACACAGCATGCTCCCCGAGCGCCAACCAAACACAGCATGCTCGCCGAGCACCAACCAAACACAGCATGCTCGCCGAGCGCCAACCAAACACAGCATGCTCGCCGAGCGCCAACCAAACACAGCATGCTCGCCGAGCACCAACCAAACACAGCATGCTCGCCGAGCGCCAACCAAACACAGCATGCTCGCTGAGCACCAACCAAACACAGCATGCTCGCCGAGCACCAACCAAACACAGCATGCTCCCCGAGCACCAACCAAAGTAACATAACTTTTAGTTTTGGTGTAAAACCCCTGACCAACAGCAAGTCATGTTTATTTGTTTGATTGTTTGTTTGTTGTTAAACGTCTCACTCAGCAATATTCCATCTAGATGACAGTGGTCAGTAAATAATCAAGTCTGGACCAGACAATCCAGTGATTGACATCATGAGCATCAATAGGAAGTCATGTGTCAACTCCACCAGGTAAAATACACGAATGTCTCAATTAAAAGTGCCTCAGTCCTGAGGCCACCCATTCATCACAGCACTGACACATTACAGAAGCCCTGATCATCCCTCTTACCCTTAGCCACCATGGCAATACCTCCAGCAATGATGATGAGCAAGGCGAGCATCTTGGTACTGGACAGAATCGTCTGCACCCGGGTCACGTACTTCATGTACACACAGTTGAGAGTCACTAAGGACACTGTAACAGGAGCGGACATTATTGTAAACTCAGGCAGTGATCATGATGATGCCAGTAACCATGGTAACAGCTGTCAACATAACACAAAACAAACACATTGAACAGGAATATTTCTGTCACTAGCTAAAGGTGAATTAGTTTGTTCTTACTGTTTCATTTTGGAGAAAGTAGACATGGTGCTGATAACATGTCCGAGTTTCATTATGGGAATCAAACCATTTACCGTATTTTCTTGAGTATAGTGCGCACCCATGTATAATGCGCACCCCCCTCTAGCGGGTTCAATATTTTGGAAAAAAAGAAATTTGAATATTATGCGCAGAAACTTTTTACCTTATCTTGTCCACCTAACAAAAGAGGTCAAGCGGAAAAGGTATGTTATGTTCAATGTCTCTACACCCTGCTACATTTAACAAGTTAATGTAAATATTATTGAATGAAAGTTGGATTAAAATTAATAAAAAAGGTTACAAACGTGGGTCCAGACATACAATTAAACACTTTTTATTACTGATGGTGTAATGAAAGGATTAACTTGCATAATTCAATACAGATGTTTTTATTTTCTATTTCCGATGAAAGATCATGATGAGACATAGTTTTTTAGGTTGTGGGTCCAGCTCAGCTACTGCACATAACATTGTGATACAGATTTCAAGGACCAAGTTAATACCTAGGCTTATCTATGTGAGTGAGTGAGGTTTTACGCCTCTTTTAGCAATATTCCAGCAATATCATGGCGGGGGACACCAGAAATGGGCTTCCATATTGTACCCATGTCAGGAATCGAGCCTGTGTCTTCGGCGCGACGAGCGAACGCTTTAACCACTAGGCTCCCTGACAGCCCCTGCCTTATCTATGAGATCGGCTCATCTACAATCATACACAGCATCGCTAAATATGTATTGTTAGCCAATAACTGTACAGCATGTACCCTTCATTAAACATTGCATGAAATTGCTAAGAAACGTTCAAATGGGCCCTGATTAAACGTGAACATAATACAAAAATGACATTCCCGAGGATAGTACCTGAGAGAGACAAATCACCTGTGTGACATCCCAAGAAAAATAGGAATGCATTCCCTGTTTAAAATACATCTGCAGCGGTTCAATATCAAATCTCATAAAGTCTGAGTGCTTGAAAACTCATTAATGGTCACCCACCTATAATCCATGCTGCAAAAAGTTTGATACCCCATTCCATTTCCGGAACATCACATCCTGGGAAGATAGCCTTCACAATGTACACCGCTGCAGTCTTGGACTGGAAGGCCCAGAAGGGTCCTGAGATCAGCACGATATAACCCCACAGGATCAGGAAGCCTGGCAGGGAGCCAAATGTGCTGTAGATGAAAGCGTATGGTCCACCTGCTTTAGGCATCATGGTGCCAAGTTCGGTAAAACACAAGGCCAAACTGAGATTTATTAAACCACCAACCATCCAGGCCACCAGAGACATCCCAACGGAGCCGGAATACTTGATGATCGTTGAAGGTGCTATGAAGACTGCTGAATGGCCTGTGATGGACACTAGGAGAGCTGTACAGTGAAACAGGTTCATGGACCGTTTCATCTGGACCTTGGACTCAACAATGACCTCAGGAGCATCTCCATCCCCTGGGGTTGCAACTCCGTCTTGGATGATGCTGTCTGTCTCTCTCATGTCTCCCATGGTGCAGATGCTGAGGTGATCTACGCTGTTTCAGCGAGGTTACTATGAACTTCTGTCAAGTTATTATTCTGGATTTGAAACCTGTAATAGATAAAACATGTATTTGAAACCGGTTAAAGACAAAATGTGTATTTGTAACCTGTAATAGATAAAACATGTATTTGAAACCTGTAAAAGATAAAACGTATTTGAAACCTGTTAAAGACAAAATGAGTATTTGTAACCTGTAATAGATAAAACATGTATTTGAAACCTGTAATAGATAATACATGTATTTGAAACCTGTAATAGATAAAACATGTATTTGAAACCTGTAACACACAAAACATGTACGAATACATGACATCTTCTGAAAGTTCGGTTCAAGGGCGAGAGAATGCACTTGTATTGCCTCAGTCATCAATGTCACGGCGACCTGTTGCCGAGCCTGGGTGACATAGACAAACATAGCATTTAAAAGATGATCTTGTCAATCTATCCTCTTGTCACTATACCCAAGGAATACTCTGCACCAGCTGTTGACACAAAGTGGGTGTCAGTAATCTATGTTTCCTGTACACATACGGACAGTGTTCCTGCCAGCTTTTGACACTGCCAGTATGGGTGGACTGGCAACTCTAAAAATTACCATTCCCCCCAAGTTTTTGTCAGGCCCAGCTTTAAAGAAATATATAAAAACATACATGTATGAAAATTACCAATGATTACTTTCTTTTACTTCTGAACTTAGTTAGATCTACACGTCATCCACAATTTTCTCTTTTTTAATTAATATTTTTAGACAAAGTCACTAAAAATATATATTTAACCTAGAACCAAAGATGAGGTGGATTATAGATGAGGGGAAACCCTGATGGTAACAGACAAGGTGACTTCGTTTGAAAATATATTTATATGGATATCACCAATGTTTTGTTCAACAACAAAGATTTAATAGGTACTTTATTTGCTGGTCCATTATATGGGACTGGCAGTTACATGAATTACCAGTCCAAGTCTAATTTTTCTGGCAAAAAACCTGGTAATTACTGGTAAATGGGAACACTGATAGATACAAGTATTGGGGAGTTCTGGGGTCTATCTATCCAGGATTAACAGGGTCTATCTATCCAGGATTAACAGGGTCTATTTATCCAGGATTAACAGGGTCTATTTATCCAGAATTTACCTGGGCCTCTCTGTTCAGGATATACCATAACCAAGGTATTTTGGAAAAAGTGTTTTTAATATTAACTTAAAATGAGGTTTATGAAATTCTATCAGGCTCTAGGTTGAAATACGAAATGGACATGTGAGAGGTGACTGTACTGGGTGAGGCTTCAACCAAGAGGTCAAAAGGTTAACAATTCTGTTGCTCTTAGTACAAATTCTCATCTGTAAAAGGGAATTAGCAGGATCTGGTCTTGTAATATAAGTACAAGAGAGCAAATGAAAAGATGGAATAGACAATCAGTCTTGAAGTGAGCAAATATTGTATGAATTATTGCTTGATTGGAATCTGATTAAGGATATCTTGGTAAATTGGTAAATACCATTTTAACATAGCATCTGGCTTTCATCCTAGGTTCATGAACTATGTTCGATTGACTAAGAAAGTTAACTGAGTTATTTTAGACAAGAAGAGTTTGATAGCGCAAACTGAATCTGCCATTTAGAGATTGGAAATTAGCTTCTATTGAAATGAGCTTAAGAGTCATTTCGGTATGACTTTGAACATTATTTCGGTGGGTGGAGATAAAATTATCATCGATAGTATTTTGTTAGTTGTCCGGGAGTTGTGCGGGGATTCGGAAACTCACGGCTAAACAGAGAGGTTCTCGCTGTAGATTGGGATTCCGGGGCAGAAAAGTATTAGAGTTAACAGCTGATCAGAAATGCTATCAGGCTCTTCAATGCATCATTTAGGTATGTGTTGTATTTGAGTTATACAGGCTACAAGAAAATATCTGAGGACCATGTGTGCATATTTATGATTAATTCCATCATAAATAAAAAGGACTTGAGCAAACCAGCTGGCTTGTGATTTTGAGAGCTACATCATCCCAGGAACAAAGGAGTGGTTGATAAGTACAAGTGACCAAAGGTAGAAGGGTATAGTAGCCGACACCTAAGGTTACAATACCTGGGTCTATCAATCAGGGATTAACCTTGGTCCTTCCATCCAAGATTTACCTAGGTCTATTTGTCCAGAGATTTACCTGGATCTATCTTTGCCAGATTTACCTAGGTCTATTTGTCCAGAGATTTACCTGGATCTAAATTTGCCAGATTTACCTAGGTCTATTTGTCCAGAGATTTACCTGGATCTAAATTTGCCAGATTTACCTAGGTCTATTTGTCCAGAGATTTACCTGGATCTAAATTTGCCAGATTTACCTAGGTCTATTTGTCCAGAGATTTACCTGGATCTAAATTTGCCAGATTTACCTAGGTCTATTTGTCCAGAGATTTACCTGGATCTAAATTTGCCAGATTTACCTAGGTCTATTTGTCCAGAGATTTACCTGGATCTAAATTTGCCAGATTTACCTAGGTCTATTTGTCCAGAGATTTACCTGGATCTAAATTTGCCAGATTTACCTAGGTCTGTTTGTCCAGGATTAACCTGGGTCTTTCTTTGCAGGATTTCCCTGGGTCTATCTATCCAGAATTTACCTTGGTCTATCTATCCAGAGATCTACTTGGGTCAATCTATCCAGGATTAACAGGGTCTATTAATTCAGGATTTCCCTTGGTAAATCTATTCAGAATTTACCTGGGTCGATCAATCCAGGATTTACCTAGGTCTATCTGTCCAGTATTTACCTGGGTCTATCTGTCCAGTATTTACCTGGGTCTATCTGTCCAGTATTTACCTGGGTCTATCTATCCAGGATTTACCTGGGTCTATCTGTCCAGTATTTACCTGGGTCTATCTATCAAGGATTTACCTGGGTCTATCTGTCCAGTATTTACCTGGGTCTATCTGTCCAGTATTTACCTGGGTCTATCTATCCAGGATTTACCAGGGTCTATCTGTCCAGTATTTACCTGGGTCTATCTATCCAGTATTTACCTGGGTCTATCTGTTCAGTATTTACCTGGGTCTATCTATCCAGGATTTACCTGGGTCTATCTATCCAGTATTTACCTGGGTCTATCTGTCCATTATTTACCTGGGTCTATCTGTCCAGTATTTACCTGGGTCTATCTATCCAGGATTTACCTGGGTCTATCTGTCCAGTATTTACCTGGGTCTATCTGTCCAGTATTTACCTGGGTCTATCTATCCAGGATTTTCCTGGGTCTATCTATCCAGGATTTACCTGGGTCTATCTGTCCAGTATTTACCTGGGTCTATCTGTCCAGTATTTACCTGGGTCTATCTATCTAGGATTTACCTGGGTCTATCTATCCAGTATTTACCTGGGTCTATCTGTCCAGTATTCACCTGGGTCTATCTATCCAGGATTTACCTGGGTCTATCTGTCCAGTATTTACCTGGGTCTATGTGTCCAGTATTTACCTGGGTCTATCTGTCCAGTATTTACCTGGGTCTATCTGTCCAGTATTTACCTGGGTCTATCTATCCAGGATTTACCTGGGTCTATCTGTCCAGTATTTACCTGGGTCTATCTGTCCAGTATTTACCTGGGTCTATCTATCTAGGATTTACCTGGGTCTATTTATCCAGGATTTACAGGGATATATCTATCTATCCCGATCCCGTTAGTTGCCTCTTACAACAAGCATAGTCGCCTTTTACATCAAGCATGGGTTGCAGAAGACCTATTCTACCCCAGATCTTCACGGGTCATCTTACTTGTAACAGAGCCTAACATAAGTAAAGGTTTTAAATATATGTACATGTACTTTTTACATGAATTAATTCAATGCAACATTGAATATATCTGAACTTAAGAAAACAAAAAAAATGTAATTTAATCGACTCATTTAAAGAAGACTAATTAGTGCATATTTATTCAATGTTGACTAATTTACCAGTATTGCTTGAGCAAATACTTGTCATATCTCCTGCCCATGAAAGACTTAATAACTTCTATTAACATTACATCATCAACTGTGCAATCAGTCGTGGTGATACACACAACTGATTCTGCAATTGCACCTACATCTGTTGCAGGAGTCATAGCAGTTGGAGGACAACAAATGCCGCAAGCTACGTACATTGCAGTTATATAAATGCATAATCCAAAGTTTCATTCCAATATTTGACATTCACTGTTTTGTAAAATTTCATTAAATTCAGTTTGGACGTAATTTCATATTCATTGTATTTCTATCAAAATTACCACACACATTTTCATGAAACAGACATAGATACATAATTCATGTTCATATGTTCACAATACACTGCTCCAAGCTTCAGTGATTCATTTCATGTATATGCACGTGAAAACTTTGAATGGTGATAAGTCTTTATAAAACTGATGCTGCAAAACAGCAAATAATATCAGTTCATTTTTATATAGATTGCATATTCACATTTGAAACTACATCCTCCTTGACCAGAGAAGATTGTACACCTGGTGAAAAATATACTCATCGACAAAAGAAACGTGAATACAATACATGTTGGTTAATATTTGAAGAATTACTCATATTCAAGAGATATTAGATTGGTTCGAAGCGCAAACAAACATGCTGGTATGTTGTGTGAACCAACGCTCATGAACGCATCACATGTGACGTTATAGATCCATGACTTGAGATGCACAATCTGTCTCGTGGAGGATTAGAGTGTGAAATTTGGAAATCACGTGCAGCATATTGTGATAAGAATAAAGACACTTGACTGATTGTTTGTTTTGTCATTAATTGGTACACACTGGAAACATCTCTTCTTAACGTACATACTTCTCTATGTTTGTATGGTTTGCGTTTCTTTTGGCATTGAGTATAGTTTACTTCTTGCTAAGACCCGTGAAGATCTGGGGTAGAATAGGTCTTCAGCAATCCATGCTAATTGTAAAAGGTGACTATGCTTGTTGTAAGAAGCGACTAACAAGATCAGGTGGTCAGGCTCACTGACTTGGTTGATGCATGTCATCATATCCCAATTGCGTGGATCGATGCTCATGATGTCAATCACTGGATTGTCTGCTCCAAACTCAGTTATGTACAGAGCATCATCATATAGCTGGAATATTGCTGAGTGTGGCGTTAAAGAGCCTAGCATAGTCGAATCAAAATCACAATGAAATCAAAATGTGAATCCTGCAGAACGGGTTGTGGAATCATGATTGCAATGATTTTAAAGCGGCACTGATCTAACGCAATTCCCCGGACTGGTTGTTGCCTTTGTTATTGTTTTCCCCCCGTGAGTACCCGGATGATACGCAACGCAACTGGTACATTCACGTTTTCTGGTATAACCCTACACTTGTGTATTTGTCGTCATTCATTTGATGCTCAGTTAATGAATTTATTACAGGTATAATAAGTGGTAGCACCACTCCGATTACCTGACAAAGGTTCCCATTTGGCATTTATTGTGACTGGGGTAATTATTCAATCTATATACAGGTTTTAAGTGAGGTGAAATGTGTGTTATGTAATATGCACGTGGCAGCCCAGCAAGAGGTGAATGATCAGTTGATTTACTTTTTTGTGAATCAACAGATCTTTCCTAGCCATCAAAGTATTGACAGAAAATACGTTGATTGATTAATCACTGTTATCTTGCACAGTGGATATGTCAAAATTGAGTGTTTACATGTTTAGGTTTACTAAAACAAAGGGAATACACTCATATCATGGCGTGAAGTGCCGATGTAAAAACAACATACTTTGTTCAAAGGGTAATACGTTGATTGATTGCTCATTGTTATCTAACTCAATGGATTTTTTTAGGAACCGTGGACGTTATGAAAATAGTTGTCACGTGAGCTTTCTCAGCCGACCTTTGAGACTTGACACCTATGTGAAACACCTGAAACAATCTAAGTGATCAGTTGAAAAACAAACACGGGTTATAATACCCCGAAACGATATACATATTTTAAAATATTTGATTGTTACAGAGACACGTGACATCGAATAAGTTTCTTTGTACAGCTGCAGACGTGTGGGATATTGTTCGTTTGTGTGGATATTCACGGATACATTCCTTGAACAAGGAAGCTGCCTAAAATTATGCACATTTGGTAGGTTATAATTATGATACTTGCTTTTTGTTTTCCTTCATTTGCTGTAGCATTGAACAGATTCATTCTTGTTCCTCTACGTCTTGGTTGGGAAAGACGTTGGGATAGACGTTGTTTTCACAAGTCTTTTTTTTGTAAGCGTGTTTATATTACAGTCAATTTGTAAAATGTGATTCTCTCAGGCAATTTATAAAAATGTGTTAATATTTCAGTCATTTTGACTGAAAAATCTGTCCATTTCTTTCACAGATTGACTAAAATTGATTAAGACGATCAAAAGGGCCTAAAAACATCACAATAGATTATTATGTAGGTTGGATTAGAAGCCAAACAATATAGAAATGTACTTTTCATCGTAACATTTACAGTCTCTTGGTGATGATATTAAACATAAAAATCTTTGGAATTCGTTTTATAATAATACAGCTGGACATATTTTTCAGTCAATTTGTAAAATAACAGAATATTTAAGCGTTTAATGAATTTCCTAAGTGAAAATTTTGCACATTTTGACTGTAAAAATATAAACACAATAAAATAAGCAATACTTAGGAGAAATATTTTGTGTGTGTTGCAAGTCAAAATAGCGTAAACGTAAATCGCACAATTACCAAGCAAGTGACTTATCAAAACTTCGTCACCATTACCGATGCTACCCACAAAGATACCTACATTCCTTATTATTTCCAAAACTGTATTTCATTTTATTGATCAATGTGACCATACGCCGTTATACTATCAATAAAAGTGACAAATGCGTTTACGAATTGCGCAGCACAGGTAGCGAACTAGTCTAGATTTCTACTGTATCATCCGGGTACTCACAGGAAAAAAACAAAAACAAAGGCAACAGCCAGTCCCGGGGAATTGCTTTAGATCAGTGCCCCTTTAAGCTGTGCATCTGTTGTAATAACATATGAAAGGAAATATATTTTGGCAATCACCAGGTATAATTGCATTTGTCAAGAAACAGCCTTGAATGGCAGTCAATGTAATATATAACACACCATGCTGCATAGCAGCAGATTGCCTAAAAAAACATGCATTATGGAATTCAGAAGTAGCGTGCTGCTTAATGTCATACTGGCACAGGTCCCCTTGCAAAGTGGATCTGCTGTTAGATAGAAGCTGTTGTTTAAATTGATTGACTTGCTCCTGGTAACATATGTGGGTTTGTTATTTAACGGTGTACTAAGAAATATTCAAGCTACATGATGGCAGCCTGTAAATAATTGATTCTGATTCAGACTATCCTGCGATGGATATTATGCACAACGATCCAAGCCGGTGACGTATGATGACATTCATCAGCCGAGCCACCGTACCTGATCACCTGATGTGATCTCTGGGGGAGACCCGTGAAGATTCGGGGTACAATAGGTGTTCAGCAACCCATGCTTGCCGGAAAGAGGCAACTATGCTTGTCGTAAGTGGCGACTGCCGGGATCGGGTGGTCAGGCGCATGTCCAATAGCGTGAATTGATGCTCATATCAATCACTGGATTGTCTGGTCCAGATTTGATTATTTACAGACTGCCGTCAAATAGCTGAAAATATTACTGTGTGGCGTTAAACAACAAACAAACAAACAAACAGGTTGCTGGGGACCATGTCTTACCCTGAGTCTCCACTCTCCATGTTGAATTACTACAACATAAGCTGAAGCATCTGTGTTGATAGCAGTCTGCCTGCAGTGTTCCCGCTGGCGTTTGAAACTGCCAGTCCCGGTTGACTGGCAACTCTAATAATTACCAGTCCTCACTAATTTTTGTCAGTCCCAAATTTCATCAAATACAAAAACTTATGAAAATTACCTGTTTTTTATTCTTTCAACATTTGCTCATTGCGATGACGTAATCTCCAAAGTAACTTAGGTAGATCTACACGTCATTCACACAAAGTTCATTCACAAGTTTCTCTCTTTCTTTGAATTTTTTTTTAAACTAATATATACTTAACCTTGTAGCAAAGTGAAATGATAAAAATAGACAAGGGAAAACCCTGATGGTAACAGACAAGCTGACTGTCGATGTTTTGGTCAACAACAAAGATTTATAAGGAACTTTATTTGCCGGTCCACAGGGACTAGCAGTCACATGAATTACCGGTCCAAGCCTAATTTAACCAGTAAAAACTGGTAATTACCGGTAAACGAACATTATTTATTCCACTGCGAATATTAAAAAAATATTACAATAACATTTTTAAAAATTACATTGGTATTTCTGTTTATTGTCTGCTGGAGAACCCACATAAATATACTACTCAAAAGAAGTTAAGGATCACCCATATTACAATAGTTAATCTCTCATGCTATGACAGATTAACATTACCAATATGAAAGAATCGGATGATCCTTAACTTCTTTTGAGTAGTATATTTAGAATTTCTGTTCATTTTTCACTTTAGGAGGAATCATTTGCGTGTACAAATATAGATCGTAAATTATTGCCAATGAAAACAGCTGTGCTGGTAGCTTCAGGCCATGCCCCCCTTTTGGAAGCCGATTATGGAGCATGATGTCATCACTTTCATTGGGACATTTAAATACTTGCTTCCAATATTATGAATTGTTTTCTCTCAGAAATGACAAAATGGATCATTTTTTCCCCTTTACTTGCCCTTTAATGTGTACAACGTCTACTTGTCCTCATCAGGAAACCATGCTTTTGTATATCATTTACTTCAGTAAAGTTCCTGTATTTGAGGACTTCACTGGATGAGTAAATAACAAAGTACTGAAAGACCTACACTGAAATACAGGTACACAACCGATGTCTTGTATTATTGCATTGTACAATGGGCTATACACCTAACCAGAAGGTACACTGGATCCTCGTTCAGCTTTAGTCCACTAGTCCTGATAATGATAACATACAGCAAAACCCTTATAAAGGGCAAATTTCTACTGGTCCGATAAGACCTGTGAAGATCCGGGATAGAATAGGTCTTCAGTGCTCAACATATGCTAGCTGTAAAAGGCGACAATGTTTGTCGTAAGAGGTGACAAACGGGATCGGGTGGTCAGGCTCACTGACTTGGTGATGAATGTCATCGATTCCAATTGCTTGGATCGATGTGCATGATGTCAATCACTGGATTGTCTGGTCCAGACCCGATTATTTACAGACAGCCATCAAATAACTAGAATATTGCTGAGTGTAGCGTTAAACAACAAACAAACAAACTAGTCCTGCTAATACCTTAACTATTGGGCAGTGTGGCAAGGACTATAGGACTAGTGCCAATGTCTAACGCTACTTGTTGCATGAATTTATAGACCTAAAAAATGGAGGACATTCTCTTCACAGTTTGATATGTAATGATATCACCTTTTTGTTTTTATCATATAATAATTTCATACTTTAAAGAATAAACAGTTTCTTTTATGCTGATTGGAAGAATGGGTAGTCACCTGATGTGATATTTGCAGTTCACACACCTCTGAACAAATAGAAAAGTTCACACGATGTGAATTTTTTGTTGTGAAATTGATAGTGTGAACTTTTGGCGGAATACTTTCTGGTGTTTCCCCCGACTCTAGGTGTTTACAGTCAACTCGTTTTTCTATTCCATTTTTCATTTTTAACCCCTGCATTTATCAGTTTGATATGCAAACACCCCGGGCTGAATTGTTTGGGATATCTGTATCTTCAAACACAGGAGTCCATCAGCAGGCCCACAACACTGAAATATTTGTGATATAACGATTACAGCAGCAAAATAATCATGATAATAATAACAGGACAGACATGGCCAGGCAGCATCTCGGAGGCGTCAGAGAGCCAACCTGCCTAGCCGCTGTCTGTTGGTTCACTCCACTTACCCAAAGTCTTCCAGTCAAATCACTGACAAGATGCCAGGTATCGAATAGGATACCCCTCGGTATGCAGTATCCAGCACCACAAAGTTAAGCTTCAGTGGCCAACCAGCTATTCTCTAGTGTTAATTACAAGCCGCTGACCCACACATGAATCTGTGCTGCTGGCTATGGTAATAATATATCAGCTGCTGTTGTATCGGGAGCCTTCTGAATATTCATAAAGATATATTTAACTTACTTAACTCCGAGAACAAAAGGTTCTAACTTTCAACTATGGGCCATAACAACATGAACTTATTAATGCAATACAGTGTTTGAATAGTTCATTGTGTATTTGGTCTGTTGAGGCTGTTTGTATATTAGTGTTTGTTTGTTTGTTTGTTTGTTGTTTAACGCCAAACTCAGCAATATTCCAGCTATATAATGGCAGTCTATAAAGAATTGAGTCTGGGCCAGACAATCCAGTGATTGATGTCATGCACATCACTCTATATGTTTTCACTGAGTATCGAGGTAGACAAGTAGCACAGTAAAACAAACCCACCCAAACACTCTATACACAGCTCAAAAAAGTAATATCATCAAGAGTTTATTACCCTCTTGTGTTTCCATATTATTAATACAAAATTGTTTTGGAAGACATACCGTATTCGATGTAATAAGCGCCCCGCTCTAATAAGCGCCCACGGCGACATTTGCAAACATATTGGCCAGTGAACAATCCCAATAAGCACCCCTTCCGATTGACCGATGTACACAAGACTTATTTATTCGCGTACAGAACGCACCCGTGTGTTCTATGCACCCTTAATTATGGGCAATTAAATTCTTGAAAAAACACTATATTTCTGTCATACATAAACATTTCAGGCTGTCAGCATAAACCATGAAGTTTATGTTTCAACTCTGGTTTTTTCACCAAAATAATATTCTTATAATAGCCCCCTGTAAATTTATAACATATTATAGTTTTTTAATTTTTATATGTAGGTTAGTCATGAACTGGTGTCTAAAATACGGTTTGAAAGTCAAACGGCCTTGTCAAATTTAATGCAGAGAATAGGGTAACATTACAAGTGGGGCGACATCTCCCCGCTTCCCCCCTCCAAAAGTTATAGCCTATATGATGCACTGGCGCTCAATCCTTGAGAGGGGATAAAGGCGGAAGTTTGATTAAACTAACCGTTAAGAAATTCGACGAATCTACTTATAATAAATGGGTCCTTATTTAGTGGTATCACACGGAAGAGCCGGAGTTAACTTATCTGGCTATATTTTTCTTCCTCGACTTATCAATAAGACAAATGACGCTGCAAAAGACACCCTGTACCGGCTAGATCTACCTGTAGGGCTAGAATGAGACACTTAAAGTAATAACTTTTCATTTCAATTCCAACATCACCCGCTGATCGCCGTCATCCATGACGATGTAGATGTAGAAGAGATACACAATGTACGATCAAACGGTCATCGGTTGAAAAATAACTGAAATGTATTGATAGGGATCATGTGTACATGGTGTTACTGAGTGGTTATAGCATGCTTCTGTATAACATAATGTATTGTTAATCACTTACTGTCACCATCCCCGCCTCGGAGCATAAGTTACATGCTTCCCTCGGGCACAACCGCAAGTTCTGTCGCCCCGCTGTCAACAGCTTGTTTATCACTTCTCGGTGAACTTGCCCGGATTAGAGTTACCCCCCTTGGATGCTACGCGTCAGAATATGCGTCAATTTGATTTAAACAGTATTTTATTTCCATTAATGTTCAGATTTTACACTACATAGCGTTACAAAATGGAAAAAAGGATTAGCAAACAGGCCAAAAAGGCCTATATTAATGCTTCTTATAATATACTTTACATCATACATGTAGATTGTAATGAGGTCTATAGAGCAGACAATTTACTGTCAGCTAGAATGATAGAAGGAATGTAAAAAAGAACATTTATCATCCAAAACTGGTTCCAACAAGAGATAAGGTTTCGGTGAAATCAAGCGATATCTACATGGTAGATATTGTTTTTATAAATTACTGATTTTTTTCGCGTATTTCGATTTAAGAATGATATTGGATGATAAATAAAATCTCACCCTCGTGTCCTTTGATATAAAATATATCAACATGTTGATAAAAGTGGCATAACGTCATGCTCTCCTTTCAAATGTACATACTTTAATATCCCGTTTCTGTTTATCAGCATGTACTTAAACTCACTGCAGATATCGTCATTTGATTAGGGCGTTGTTTCACTGCTGTCTCATGTCTGAGAGAGAGAGAGAAAGGGGGGGGGGGGGGGGGGGGGTAGCTTAAATTAATTAGGATTTGGGTTGATATATAGAAACTCACCCAGGTGTCTTTTGATATCTCTCTGTCTTTCTTTGTTGGGTAACGCCGCACTTGGCAATATTCCAGCTATATGAGGCGGTCTGTAATCATTCAAGTCTTGATCACACAGTCATTGGGGTACCGTACGATGACATGCATCAACGTAGTCAGCGAGCCTGTACACCCGATCCTGTTAGTCGCCTCTTTCAACAAGCATGGCTTGCGGAAGATATATCCTAACCTGGATCTTCACGGGTGGTCTTTATACACCCAATATACTCAACGCCAAAAGAAACGCGAACTATATCAACACAGAGAATTGTGTACATTGAGAAGAAATGTTTCCAATGTGTAGCAATTAATGACAAACTAACAATCAGTCAAGTGTTACCACAGAGTCTCTCTATGTATTCTTATCGCGATTTGCTGCACGTGATTTCAAAACTATACACGCTAATCCTCCGCAAGACAAGTGGTGCATCTTGAGTCATGGATCTATGACGTCACATTTGATGCATTCATGGGAGTCGGTTCACACAACATAGTACCATGCAGTATGTTTGTTTGGGCATCGAACCAATTTAATATCTCTTGAATCTGAATAATTGTTCAGCCATTAACCAACATATATGGTATTCGCGTTTCTTTTGTCGGTGAGTATGTATCAACACCCAGCAAGCCTCAGGGTCCTTGACTTTTATCGACTCGCAATCGTGTTGAAATATTTGATATCAAATTGAAAGACACCGGGGTGATCGAGATTCTCAAGTTATACCCCAAGTCTTGGGCTATATATACTGAACAACAAAAGTTCCTGTGACATTGAATAAGATTTAATGCAAAGTTATGTTTTTACCAAATCTGAAAAAAATCGGTTTTCAACAGATAAAAGACTCCTGTAAGTGTTAAAATGGTTTAATTTGCCATACTGACTTCAGAAAATGCGTGATTTCATAAAAAAAAACCACATGAACATGCCATGCCCAGCCTGTGTTATCAACGGGATACACCCGACTCGCCTAAAATCCGACTCGCCTAAAAAGACTTTGACCCGACTCGCTTAAATTTTCTTTGGGCGAACTACGGTGGGTTTTTGTATTTTAGAATAAGTATGTAACTATCAGAAATACATAGTAATGCATTTTATACACATAATGTACCTAAATGTTAAATATATTTTTTAGGCGAGTCGGGTCAGATTTTTTTAGGCGAGTGGGATTTTAGGCAAGTCGGGTGCAACTCTTATCAACAGTATATATATAGCAAACAAGTCTACACCAGGAAAACATCATTTGTAAAACAATAGCTACTTAAACCAAGTTGTATCCATAGATTCTCTATAAGCGTATCCCCAAATCATATTACCTTTATATTTACAGTTATGAATACGATTTTGGTTTAATAAATGGTGGTTAGGGAAGATATCAGGATATTAATTGTCTGAGAACTATATAAATGTGAAAACATGCCTTTCGAGCAGTAATAAAATGGTCTCACTGGCTTTGAATCAAATTAACACTGACGTAAATATGACACCTATAAATACTTGAATTGTGAAATTACTGACATCTCGGTGGCTTCGTACGCACAAAGGGGCACTGATCTCTGACAATTCTCCGAGACTAGCTGTTGCCTTTGTTATTGTTTCCTTTCATAGTATCCCGATTGCACACACATGCACACACACACTCTCTCTCTCTCTCTCACCCACACACACACTCTCTCTCTCTCACACACACTCTCTCTCTCTCACACGCACACATACTCTCTCTCTCTCACACACACACACTCTCTCTCTCTCACACACACTCTCTCTCACACACAATCTCTCTCTCACACACACACACTCTCTCATACACACAATCACACGCACACACACTCTCTCTCACACACACGATCACACGCACACACACACACACTCTCACACACACAATCACACGCACACACACAATCTCTCTCTCACACACACACACTCTCTCTCTCTTACACACACACAATCACACAATCTCTCTCTCACACACAATCTCTCACAAACGCACACACACACTCACTCTCTCACACACACAATCACGCACAAACACACTCTCTCCCACACACGCAAACACACACACTCTTTCACACACACACACACACACACACAATCTCTCTCTCACACACACACACTCACTCTCTCTCACACACACGATCACACGCACACACACACACTCTCTCACACACACAATCACACGTTTCCCTTTTCGCCATGAGATCTGGGTTATATTAAACATGAAACTGGTCGTGATTTTCCACCCACTTACCACACGTTTGAATGGAGGATATACCGCTAACCTGCCCTTAACTACAAAGAAATATTCAAAGGGGTCATTCCTCGCCGTTCCTACAATCTAACAATGACTTGTGACTTACCTGTTAAGATTTAGGCTCCAGCCATCTATTTCCCCGAGAGGATCTGACTGAACGAACTTCCTATTCATTCCGGCTCACGCAATGCCCCCCCCCCCAACAATATAACGGATCGATGCACACCCTGAATAAACCATTATATGCGTTCTTGGAAAACCGGATGTCAGATTATAACTGACAACAGGTAATAGATAACAAGTGTATGTGTATGCTACTTGTCATCTATTACCCGTTGTCGTCAATGTTAATCTGCTGCTTATCAAGCATCTATACCTCTAAACTAATGAGAGTTAGGAGGGTGGGTGTGGTCGGGTGGGGTGTATGAGGTGGCTGCATGGTGGTTATGAAAAACATGATATCGTTCAATTTGTTCAATTATTAATATTTAGATATTATATGTGTTTGTGTGTGTGTGTGTGTGTGGCTGGCCTGGACGGATGTTCGACACAAAGGGAAGTTGACAATTGGAACGTTGAAGACGTCATACACATACCGTCACGTAGAGAGTGTTTTGCCACTCTGAATGAATCTTTATGCATAGATCTAAATATGAAACAGATGAGGCGGTCTCACTGGTCTCCTTTATTTCTAGTTCATGTGGGTAAATCAGTGGAAATGAATTAGCTATTTGATGGTTAATTATTGGTGGTTATTGAACGATAACCATTACATACATATGCCATACATTTTAATTACTGCTGCACCATATGTCCGGAGAAATCCATTGTCCTACATCATTGGCAGCCACGTGGAACACATGTCCACAGACATGCACAATTCAGAACTTAATTAATGAATATAAGCTGAATTAAATCCATTTCACTATGGTATCAATCAATTAGTCTGAACCGGCTGACATCAAAATCACAACCAAATTGGTCGTTATTACAGAGCATTTAACCATTACAGAAAGTGTTTTGCTAATATGGTATGACCGATGTATCCAGTAGTTTAGTTCAAACTAATTTAATTATTTGATTTTTAGTATAACACTCCCTCTCTCATGTGTCATTTGCTTGTCGACCGCCTCCGTGGTCTAGTGGTTGAGCATCCGCCCGGAGAGCGGAAGGTCAAGGGTTCGATTCCCAGCCCGTCATAGTAATAGACGTTAAAAGGTGATATTTGTTGTTACCATGTCTGGCGCTCGGCATTAAGGGGCTAAAACAAGGACTGGTCGGCTCGGAGTCAGTATACTGTGTCTGAGTGGGGTATTCATGTTTAACTGCGGCATGGTATCTCAGTGGTCTAGCACTATTAATCGGCATCAGTCCGGACTAGTACAAGCAGCCACACACAAACACATACACGTGCATGCACGTCGCCATATAAGTGCAATAATCTTCGACGCGACGTTAAACCCCATTTCACCTCACCTCACCGTGAAGATCCGGGGTAGAATAGGTCTTCAGCAACCCATGCTTGCCGTAAAAGGCGACTGACGGGATAGAGTGGTCAGGCTCGCTGACTTGGTTGATGCATGTCATCGTATCCCTATTGCGTGGATCGATGCTCATGATGTCAATCGCTGGATTGTCTGGTCCAGACACGATTATTCACAGACCGTCGTCATCTTTCAACTAATTCCAGTTATGGTCGATGGAGTGATTGAGTACGGTTTCAAGCCGCTGTTCGCACTATTCCAGCAATATCAGAGCCAGATATTGGCTTACACATTGTTCCCATGTAGGAAAAACACCCGGGCCTTCTATATGACGAGCAAACGCTTTAACAATAAGGCTACCCCACCGCCCATATCCGGGTGAATTAAACCCTCACATATGTTGCTGACCAAACACTATATCAGTTTTGTTAAATTATAACTCAAAGTGATATAAATTAATAAAAATAACACCAACCGGATAAAATATTATGACACGACATGTGCAGGTTGGTATGGATCGAGGCTCCACGTGTTCGGAAAGTAAACATATATGACTCCGACCACCCGACTGCCTTATAAGGAAATCATAAGTGTAGGTCCGGCGTGAGCAAAGGGCAAGTGTGTACGTGTCATAGATATATAGTGTGCAGTGACTCCAAGAATACAGTTAAGATTCTCTTACTTTGTTTAGACGTACAGTTCCGCGGCTTGTATATATAAACCTACTGAGGTGACCCGCTCTAGTGTGCACTGACTGAGGAAGCTCGATCGGGCACAACGCGGAAGTAAAGTGTGAGCTGCGTGAAAGGTAATCGCTCGTAAAACAACACATGCTGTTTGTGTTAATACAACCACTCCTACATATATAACCTGTAGCCATTCTCGGAAATAATTGATCTATTGTGAGAAAAACAATCTGCGATAGGCGGATGTTGAGCGTTGTCTAACGGGTTGCTGTAGTGTTTATGTCGCAGGTCAGGGTACATATCGACCCAGGGTCACTCAATATCGGTTGGACACTACATCATGTAGTATATCTTATATATCTGATTATAGACGTGATTTAGTTTTATTGCCCCTTTTTTTATGAATGGACAACAAACCCGGACGCTGTGACGCACATATATATCTATCTATGTCATCATTATCTTCCATTCATGGCCAACTCGTGTCATTCCGGGACTTACCGAATGCAGGTCACGGAAAGGTGCGAGTGGTGACGAATGCTCTTGTAAACATTCGATTGTGGAAGCTTGCGAATCGATGCGTATGTGTATATCAAATACGTGGAAGATGTAATGTCCGTATTGTTTACAGTAAAATATGTATTTCGCGATGTGACGTTCTCTTATAAGCAAATCGACCCGTGAAGATCCGGGGTAGAAT
The DNA here is from genome assembly GCF_023055435.1 of Haliotis rufescens. NCBI lineage: Eukaryota > Metazoa > Mollusca > Gastropoda > Lepetellida > Haliotidae > Haliotis > Haliotis rufescens. The sequence goes on along the minus strand of NW_025964002.1, from coordinate 3,081,844 downwards.
AGGTCTTCAGCAACTCATGCTTGTCGTAAGAGGCGGCTAACGGGATCGGGTGGTCAGGTTCGCTGACTTGGTTGATGCATGTCATCGTATCCCAATTACGTAGATCGATGCTCATGATGTCAATCACTGGATGGTCTGGTCCAGACTCGTTTATTTACAGACCGCCGTCATATAGCTGGAATATTACTGGGTGCGGCGTTAAACAACATATTAACCAACCAACCAGCCTTACAAGCAAATCTCAAAGCAAGATGCGATATTTTACAAACCTGAACGAAACATTTATTGACCACATTAAGACTGGGACATTTTCCCCTTGAAGTCATATGGTTTATATATAGAGTTCCCGTCTCTGGCCTGTCAAACATTGTATGATGCCGCAATAAATTGTTCGTCCAATTGCCGCCAAGTATTTCCTATATTTTTCTAAGTCTTTTTTTTTCTGACCAGGACCATTTTGCATTTACTCCAATACCAGCTTGACTAATTATAACGTGAACGTTTGCACGTGGCAATTAACTATTTGCTAAGGTTAATCGAAAACAATCTCACATCTCAACGCATGGATCGATTCCCAACAAGGGTACTATAAGCGACGCCCGTGTTTAGGACCCGCCTCCTTGGTCAAGTGGTAGAGCGTCCGCCCGGAGAGCGAAAGGTCCGCGGTTCGATCCCCGGCCGCGTCATACCAAAGGACGTAATGGTACTTTATTGTCGGCATTAAGGGTTTAGAACAAGGACTTATCGGCTGGGAGTCAGTACACTGTGTTTGAGTGGGGTATTCATGTTAAACTGCGGCATGGTATCTCAGTGGGCTAGCACTTTTAAACCGGCATTAGTCCGGACTAGTACAACACACACACACACACACACACACACACACACACACACCTGTACGTAGCTATATCAGTGCAGTAATCTTGGACGCTACGCTAAACCCCATTTCACCTGACCTCATCTGCGTGTCTAATGTTTCCTCGTTGTGAGATGGCGTGAAAATGTCTCCTAGTTATGTTTGTGATTTGGTAATTTCAGCTGTATATGCCACTTATGAGAATATCAAGTTTGTCAGATTATTCTCTTCACCAAGCAGTAAATAGGATAAGAGGGTAATATGGGTGGTAATCGCTAGGCTCACATTGCAGCTTGGTTTGTATACTCCACATGGAGCTGAGAATGAAAATCGAGCGCACATTGACCCATTGACCCGGGAAATACATTGAATACATTGCGTGTGGCGTTTCCCAAGCGGTCTATAAAGAATCGAGCCTGGAACGGAAAATCCTATGATTGACGTCAAGACCATATCGATCTAGGCAACTGTTATACGATCACATGCATCCATCATCCCGTTAGTCGCCTCTTACTGAAAACCATTGTGGCAAAGAGATTTGAAAGTAGAAGTGTTATTACACTCAAGTGGAAGATTTAATATTTTAATATTATTGAAGCATTTCACCAATTAACATTGATTTTTTATCTATAGGCACACATGTATTTTTATACAATCCAAAATGCAACATACGTATTTACATATACTTTTAACCGTGATGAAACGAAATGTACGAGGCGCCGTTCTACTATTTATTCCTGATTCTACGATATCAATTATTCATTTATTGATATCACAAAGTTGATGTTTGATATGACAACTTCTAATTTATATTCTGGAATAATTATTGATAACATAAGAGAATTGTGAATATATAAAATACGAAACTTGGAAATCATAAAAATGATTTGTGACATCCAAACGTTTTAACTATTTTTTTCAATATCAATCCAATTTAGTTATCGATAAATACATTTTTAGATGTCTAATAATCGAATTTGAGATATCAATAATTATTCGATTTTTTATTTGATAAAACTGTTGTGAATTTTAGAGAAAAAAATATAAATGATTTTGTAATATCTACATAGGTTATATTGGCATCTAAAATACAATCTATAATATCAATAAAACCATTCATTGATATCTAAAATCGGATTTGTGATATCAATAAATGAATTATTAATATAAGAAAATAGGGAATAAATATTAAAACGGCGCCACATAGATATGTACTTTTTTTCAGTCAGAAGAACCTGCATCATACGCCCTGAACATCGACTGTCGCTATGCAGCAAACTAGCACTAGCCTCATCCTCATCCTCCTGTCTCCGATCTGCCTGCACGGAGCTAACATTGTCATGTTCCCTGGCCCCTTCAGCCATTTTGGGGTCATGTCTCACATTGCTCAAGAGCTGAGCAAAGAAGGTCACAAGATTACATTTATTGCATCAAAAGGCCAATGGGTGAAAAAAGCAGACCATTTCGATCTGTGGACGTACGGTAGTGACGATTCCGATTATGAAAAGGCGATGGAAGATTTTTTTGCGGACACTCTGGCAGGAAAGAGTCAGTATGAAAGTGATAAGATGGCCCGCGGACAAGCGGCTGTTGAAAAAATGATCAGTGAATTTTTCGAATCTGTACCCAGATTTCGTGCCACGGCAGCAAAAGAGAAATTCGACCTGGCAGTGGTGGATGGTTTTATTGTTCACGGTATGCATTTGATAAAGTCCCTAAATATCCCATTAATTGTATTCGCATGCGGAGCATTTGACGCCGTTCAACATGGCCGGCTGTCACAGACACCGTCCCCGTTGGCGTATGTACCTGTTGGTTTCACACCTTTACAGATAACGGATAGGATGTCCTTCCTGGACCGGTTGACCAATACTGGGATGTACTTCATCACTCAGCTCGCACTTAAGTACTACTTTTCCAACATGAATGGTTACGTCAAGACCTATTTACCTGATGTGCAGCATCTGTCGTATGAAGACGTCATGGCGGACGCGGAGTTGTGGTTGGCAAATACTGACTTCACCCTGGAGTTCCCGCGACCTCTCACCCCTAACGTTGTGTATGTGGGCGGTTTAACCACGAAGGATCCAAAGCCTCTGCCGAAGGTAATTATATTATGTTTGTTTGTTGTTTTACGCCGTACTCAGCAATATTTCTGCTATATGACGGCGGTCTGTAAATAATCGAGTCCTGACCACACAATTCAGTGATTGATATCATGAGCATCGATCCACGCAATTGGGATACGATGACATGCATCAACCAAGTCAGCGAGCCTGACCACCTGATCCCTTTAATCGCCTCTTACGACAAGCATGGGTTGCTGATGACCAATTCTAACCCGGGTCCTCACGGGTATAATTTATTATAACATGGTGGGCCTGTTTATAAATGTTTTAGTCTTCAAGACCATAAAAAAAACATACTTTAACGCCGCACTCTGCAATATTACACCTATGTTACGGAAGTCTTTAAATAATCGTCATGAGCATCGATCTACATAGTTGGGATATGATTACATACATCAACCAAGACAGCAAGCCTGACCACGACTGAAGGGAAGGTCATGGTCGTCCATGCCCGGGGCAAATTTACTGCTCAATACCACACCACGACACAAACAAATTGGCGTCAATAGGCAATAGTGTTAATAATCGAACAGATACCGGTAATAAATATCTCTAATTCCATCCTCGAATATCCAGTATATTACATCCCCATTCTTTTACGATAAATAACCCACACTCATTCCTTGCCGTGGCCTTCTTTAGTTCTAATACCGATTAGAATGGCACGATTCTAAAAATAGCCACCCAATCAAATAACTCGCATGGGCTAGAGACTTTCTGTGCTTAGTCATTGATACGAGAAATGGATTCGGTTTCGAAACGTAGTTATGACGACGAATAGGTCCAGGGCAGTTATTGTTATCATAATACCCTGGATAACCGAGGATGACACTATTCTAGCTCTGTCATGACGTGTGTTTTCCTGCCTTCTGCTAGGATCTGGAGAGTTTCGTCGCAGGATCTGGAGACGCTGGCGTCATCGTCTTCAGCCTCGGCACCACCGTCAAGGATCTAGAAGCAGCAACTGCTCAGGCCTTTGTTGACGCCTTTAAGTCTATACCACAGCGCGTTATCTGGCGTTACGGGGGGAACAATTTCCCCACAGTGTCGGACAACGTGAGGATCATGAAGAAGATACCACAGAATGATCTACTTGGTAAGTTCTAACACGAGGCAACACCTAACCTCACGCTTTGGGTACAGCCAAGTTAAGGCAAAGGCTTGTCTAGAGAGAGTGAATGACCCCAATCCCATATGATGAAGGGGCACCTAGAACACCTCTCTTCCCCTCGCAGTTCACAGGGCCAATTCGTCCCCGGATTCCCCACGGTATCGTTAAAGAAGTCGTATGTATGTATTTCTCTTTTCCTTCTGTAGATGTGAAAATGGTAACAGTGGATATGATCATAGTTTTCGATTAAGAGCTTTCATGTTCTGGGTTTTGCCCCTTACGTCTGGTCATCCGCACGACAAGTTCCAAAGGATGTTGGTTATTTGAGAAATAAACGAGTGGGAGTTGTTTATCTCAGAATAAAACACTGCAGGGAGAAGCCCCTCATGGCTTATTCTCCCTGCAGTGTTTTATTGTCCGACCACGAGTCGTTTATTACTTATATGAGATATGGACATTATTTACAGCCTCTTTGAGGATGATGTTAAAATGTACAAGCTTTAAATATAGTTGCCCGTATTTATATAATGATGACTCCATCAATAGAATCCGACCTCGGCAATGTCGGACAAATCCATTTTATGCGCAGATGGATACTTCCCGCATATCCTCACAATCATCTCGTCCATTAGCTGTACCTTTTCTCCCTGTCATATCTATCCCGCTTTGGGAAGCAATCATTCGCCCATCGCATTATCTGCTTTGCCCAGCAACTCACTACTCGCCTCTCAAAAAAAAACGTCGTCCAATATACAACGTCATTAAGTTGCGAACGCATGTTCGAATCTCCAGAAATAACGTCACGATAGAACAATGTTTTATCGTGAAATAAACCACACTTCGTTCTTCATTGTTCTTTGCGATTTATTGCTCAGCTATCTTATATAAAGTGTTATATGGAGAACCTCAAGTGAGGTTATTTAACCTCTTATTGTATTTGAACACCTGAATTAGTTCTAAGCATCATGTTATACGTTTATGCCGTTTCCTGTCAGGTCACCCTAAAGTCCGCTTGTTCTTGAACCATGGTGGCATCAGCGGAGTTATGGAGGCAATATACAACGGTGTTCCCATGGTGAACATTCCGATATTCGGCGACCAGTTCGACGTCGTTGCTAGGATCGTTGCTAAGGGCATGGGTGTGAAAATTGATGTCACGAATATCACAAAATCAAACCTTTTGTCCTCTGTACAGCAGGTGCTTGGCGATGGGAGGTAAGTGTGTGTGTGTGTGTGTGTGTGTGTGTGTGTGTGTGTGTGTGTGTGTGTGTGTGTGTGTGTGTGTGTGTGTGTGTGTGTGTGTGTGTGTGTTTGCGCGCGTTTTGTATAACTCGAAATATTCCAGTTATGTGATGGCGGCCTGTAAATACAGTAATACTGGATCAGACAACCCAGTGATGGATATAATGAGCATAGGGACCTGCCGGCGGGGTACGATGACACACTACCAACCACATGATCCAATAAGCTGCCTCTTCTTTCTCTGAAATTATATTAAAGATAATAAGTACCGTCGTACCTCAAAATCATTAGCGATCCTTATCATGTAGTCACATACATTTTAACTGATATGTCAGATTATATGAAACTTTGAAAAAGATGTCGGCCATAATAAAGTCACCTCACAATCCCTAGCGACCTTTATCACGTAGTCACATATCTTTTAACTGATATTTCAGATTTTATGAAACTTCGAAAAAGATGTCGGCCATCATGAAATCACGTGACCAACATCCAATGAGGAGAGCTGTCCACTGGATCAACCACATCATCGACCACGGCGGGCAGCATCTGCGTCCGGCGTCCCGGGAGCTGAACGTCATCCAGTATTTCCTCCTTGATGTTGCTGCGTGTGTTGTTGGTGTCGTCGTTCTGTTCCTGTGGATACTGAAATGTCTGTGTTGCTGTTGCCTTCGACGCTGTTGTAAAACGAAAAGTAGTAAATCAAAATTAGAATAGAATTTAGGAAGGAAGATTTATTGTTGCGTACTTAACGAAACAGTGTTAGTATGGAAACCCGGCATCGCCATGATAACCTCAAGGGGACAATAATCTGTAGCACTGTGAAACGAATAGGAGTGTGTGCTGCAATATGATCAGTTGAAGACCTCAACCCCCAAATGTACAGTACCGGTAGTTTGTACTAAGAAAGTGTTACATTTGTTACATTTGACCACTTTCTAAAATGCATTCATTTTGTGTGTTCATAGCTTTCGGCCATTGGAGCCGTGCCAATTTACACATGTCAGAGGGGTACACAAAGTACGTGATCTAGACTACCAGTTGTCGGACTTTCATTTTTATGGAAGCCTCAGTGGCTGAGTGGGTTAGATCGTTGACTTTGTGTGCTGGCGATTAGGTGCCTCACTCTGGCAGTGTGTTTCCATCCCGGATGCATGGGACTCCGGGTACAAAAACTGTACTTTACCGAGAAAATGTTATCCCAAATATATCATTTGTTACATTTGACCACTTTCTAAAAGGCATTGTGTATTCACAGTGATTTAATGGGATTCGAAGCTCGGAAATCTGAACTATTCACAGCGCATAAATAATTTTCTTGATAATCACCATTTTCTTTCTTCAATCCCAAACTTGAAGAATGTGCCATTCGGCTTGTCGACATTGATATACTACGTAAATGAAATATTAGGTGTGATCGATATTTATCAGAAGAACTTCGATTTGGTTGTGACTGGACGTATATGTCTTCGGATCCGAATTGAGTCCATGCTCTGTAATGCTCATGATGTTAGTTGCTGGATTGTCTGATCCAGATTCGATTATTTACAAACCGGCGTTGTATCTGGCTGGCATATTTCCCACCGCGGCGACAACAACAAACAACCAGGGCCCCGTTCCACAAAACGATCTTAGCGCTAAGGCGATCGTAACTTCTATACTTAACATAGACTTACGACGATCGTATAGCACCCAGGGCCCCGTTCCACAAACCGATCTTAGCGCTAAGGCGATCGTAACTTCTATAACTTCGTCGTTGTACAAAACAGGGCGGTCGGGTAGCCTAGTGGTTAAAGCGTTCGCTCGTCACGCCGAAGACGCGGGTTCGATTCCCGACATGGATACAATGTGTGAAGCCCATTTTTGGTGTCCCCCGCCGTGATATTGCTGGAATATTGCTAAAAGCGGCGTAAAACCGTACTCACTCACACACTCACTCGTTGTACAAAACAACCTTAGCGCTTCGACTGTCGTAAGATCTATAACTTTACATAGACTGACGGCGATCGTAGCACTAAGATCGTTTTGTGGAACGGGACCCTGGGCCCCGTTACACAAAGCGGTCGTAGCGCTATGGCAGTCGTAAGTCTATACTAAAGTATGGGAGTTACGATGATCTTAGCGCTCCGATCGCTTTGTGGAACGGACCCCAGGCGAATATTGTTATCACAGAAACAAGTGACGTCACCCATTTTATTATATACTTCAGTGTGAAAGACTGAGTCTTCTTAAGCTGAGAAAAATGATATTTTCATTGCAGTGAACATAACACTTGGACGGAACAATTGTCATTCAAGAGCTACCTCCCCGTAAATTGTCTTCCTGTATCTGTCCAGCCAGTACACAAACTGTTGACTTTTTACGTTAGTTTTACATTGACAAGGCAACATAGTGACAGATAGTTATTGTTGGAGTTAGTGACGCTTCGTACTCTTTGCTATTTTCTTGAAAATGTTTCGTTATAAACTGTTCATTTCACAATTTTTGTTACTTGACCAGTGTGTATTCCTTTACATCCAACAGCGGTCTCGTAGCTTTTTAAAACTATTTTTGTAAAATTCACTTTGTATATAATCATATCCAAATGTATGCTAAAGAATGGTAGTAACCTCAAATATTTTTTATAACGTTTGTTTATATTTTCAAGATTTTACAAACTCGGAACTACTTATTAACTCGCAATTACAAGCGGTGGTGAAATGTCCCTGCGTGTTAGGTAGGGAGAATTTATGTTTCAAGGTTTTACATTTGAAATGAATAATAGTAATTTTCTACTACACAAAAAGTACATGTATATAATAAATAGCATATTCCATGTGTCTCGTGAAAACCTGTTTCTCTCATATCCTTTCCACCGTCACTCGATGAACACGTAATTTCACTCGAGACATGAAATATCCTTTGAGTATCATGACGTCATCATGTCTGTCTGACGATGTGAGTTCATGTCGACAGAGAGTGCTTCAGACAATGACTGATAACCTTTGTGTTTTACAATGTCCTTTAAGAGTATGTGATTTCAGATTTGCTGGTTTTATTGCGTATTCGATGCTCGGAAGATAAAACTTCTGACGAAGGCCGTCGGTTCAAAATGGAATTTCCGGGCATTGACTACTCAATTAAACACATGTTTCGTTAATCCAGACACTTGTTAATCCGGAAGGTTGTACCGAGAACGGTACAACCCTGTTTAATCAGCATTTCATAATCATTATAATAATAATAATGATTGTGTTTGTGGAAGCTTCAAGGGATGTATTCCGCATACAAATATCCACTATTTATTAAGCTATACCTCAAGGTGCGGGATCTGGTTCTGATGAAGTTTATTTTTCTATGTTCTATGATATGGGGTAAACAGATCGCGTTCATTTGTCTTTTTGTAATGTTTGTCTTTGTCAGGTCCCATGAGAGTTATTGAATAAGATATCATTGTGCTGGCCCTGTGTATCATATGTATACACACACACAATGAACACATAATCAGGGCGCATCATTAAATGAGTATTTTTGTCTTTATGTCATGTGATTTTGGAAAGTGTTTTTTCATTTTTATTTAGAATTTATTACACATTACGTTTTAAAATAAAAAAAAGGACTTTTCGAGTGGATGTCCGAATTTTTTTTCTTATAGACAGAAACGCGCAGGCCATAGAAAACATAACTATGCAAATTTGATCTTAAATATAAGTTGTTTGTTTGCGGCCGGGGCGTTTCAGACGTGGCGGGGAAGGGGCTGCTTCTGTTTTTGCAGGTACTACGTTTATAACGAACACGCTTATGACGAACCTATTTATCACTCCCGGCCATTTGTTGTTTTAATGCTGTATGTATGCTTATAACGAACTACGGTTATTACGAACTAAAATTAGTGGTCCCTTTGAGTTCGTTTGCACACAGATATCTAGTTCACATGCACGTCGCTGTATAAGTGCAATAATCTTGAACGCATCTTCTCGAGGCAAGGGAGTTAACTGACTATAAAAGTCCAGTTTCCACCCTTGCCGAACTAGGCTGGTATTATGGAGTTACATTTTGGCTGGACTAACGAGTCTATGCATATAGTCCTATCACAATCACGCAACCAAATCGAAATCCGGTTCGTAAACTGTCATGCAGATTTCGGTCGATTGCAGTATTTACAAAGTATGTGCACCTCCAACTCGGTGTCAACAGACATTTTCCAAATTTTTCCATGTTTTTAATCAAGGTGCTCACGTGATTTGATGCACTTCGCGATGTAAGACCCGTTTTATCACAATACAGATCTTGATTATCGATCAGATCGTCTCGACCGGGCGCCGCCATTTTGTTTGAAGCAAATGCAAGTGATACGAGAGATTGGTTCAGAGGAGAGGCAAAGAAGGGACATAACTCGTAATAGCCACTGATGGCGCTACGATCGAGCCCAGGAATTACAGCTTAGTTCGGCAAGGGTGGAAACTGGAGTTAACTCTCTTGCCTCGGGAAGATGTCTTGAACGCGACGTTACACCCCTTTTCACCTTACCTGACTAGTGACCGATTTCCTGTCATAGTGCAGATGTTGAAGAACATATTTACATGTATAATGTCATCATGGCTTATCTTTCACAACTTTCACGATTTCCTGTCATAGTGCAGATGTTGAAGAACATATTTACATGTATAATGTCATCATGTCTTATCTTTAAAAACTTGGAAATCCTTGGGAGATAATTTGAAATATAAGCGACAAAATCCTTTCCATATTCAATAGAAATCTCTGCCAAAAGCTGAATCGACCGTAAGTTTACGACTATATTACGAGAATGTGTTTACAATATAAATCACTATCAAATAGTGATGATACCAAGTGTTCGCGAAAAGAAGAGCGTATCCTGCCCCATCGGTGGCACCCGTCGCAAACACCAGCAAAGGCAAGTCAATTGTTCACCTGAAAAAGCACGGGAACATATGGTACATCATTTTTGTCACTGATGCGTCAAATTTGAAATTGTCCTCAACGGGTTGACCATAAAACTTCTTGAAAGTTTTACTCAGGATATTAATGTTGTAATGTTGAATAGTGTAAGAAATACAGACACAAAGGTTTAGCCTGATGCAGTTCACCAGCGTATCAACCACCCGGTTATTTCCTTGAGGCAGATTGGTACACTTCTACCTTCACGAAGTTGGGATTGTCAAATATGTAACAAATACTCATACGTTCATTGTAACAATGCCTACACACACGGAACGTAGCCAGCGTGGACGCCTTTCATGTAACCAGGAACAACCACCACTACCTCCAGACTACAATATTTGATGATAAATAAATAAACGTTATGAGTCATAATCTTTAGACGAAAGACCGCAAGTCCGCAATTTACCACAGAGCTATTACGTTACGTGACATAAAATGTATTAATACCGCATTGGTACCTTTTCGGGTTTTCGTCTATTCCTAAATGACATACACGGAGAAGACATCGCTATAACTGGTCTTGGTCAGTGCTAGGGCATTTGCTTTTGAACCTGACAATGTAATTCTTGTTCCCGTCTCTACACAGCCGGCGGATTGTTCTCTGACAAAAGGGAACCCAAAGCGAGATAATTATTGGCTGACTTGCTCACTTCCAACTTTGAGTCCAGTTAAAGTTTCTTCTTGTTTCGCTGAACCGTGAAAGTCATTTCTATATATTTCCTGGTATTATGAGTAACAAAGTAGAAATACTTGATGTATGAAAAAGGTTCTTCAGGCAAGACATCAACATATAAACCTCGATGGCCACATGTTACTGTAATGTACTCAGGGCAACACTGTCTTTGGAGTCCGGGATCTTGTTGAAGAACAGTTTGTGTTTTTATCGTATGATTGATAAAGATTTATTTTTAGCACTAAAGCATTTATCCCTACGCCTATGACTTAAATATAGAATACTAAACGAGCTCCCGTGTAATACCAATTTTATGAAACTCGTGAATAGTTGTTGTATATGACTCGCTTTCGCTCGTCAGATACCAGAACTATTCACTCGTTTCATAAAATTGGTTTTACACGGGAGCGAGTTTAGTATTTTATTTATTACTTGCCATTTACAACGTTTTTAGAATTATACTGTTGAGTATAAATAGGCTAGCTGACACCTACACGATCCACGGCATAGTCCAATTGAGTTTAACAGAATAATACTTCAAACACGTCAAAAGTTGAAAGGTATGAATTTAATACCATACAACGGTCCACCTTTAGAATTCACAAAATTATCGTAGGGCTAAGACTATCGCAACTCACATACTTTAACTTAGACTAACGACTGTCGTTGCGCTACAATACGATCGCCTTGTGGAACGGGCCTTGTACCTCAAACTTTACAATAACGTCACAATACCCGATGACGTAATTTGTGGAATTTTGTTGCAAGACCCATCGGCGAAACAATGCCATGTGACGTCACCCTAGCAACAAGGTTGCTGGGGTCATCGAGTGTGCATAAGCTCCTCTCAGTGATCTATCAACTCCACACGCAATGTCTTTGAATAAGCCAAGAGATGTTGAGAGCTTTCAATATTTGTTCGTGAAACGTGTTCCGAGAGTACACCTGCACGCGTTTTGGTATTACACAATGTGTAATACAGCTGTATGTTTATTAAACGGGTGATCTCTTCACGGGCAAGTAATAAACTCATGTATGCCATGCCACGATGACATAAATATGTAAATTATATATCCGGTTATTATATATTCACTGGTGAATATATTAGACATGCGGAACCGGCACTTTTTTCACTGGTGAATATATTAGACATGCGGAACCGGCACTTTTTTCACTGGTGAATATATAAGGCATCCGGAACTGGCACTTTTTTCACTGGTGAATATATTAGATATCCGGAACCGGCACTTTTGTCACTGGTCGACGTGGACTGGTGTATATATATACGACATGGACTCCTTGGATCAGACAGGTGTTGGCGACAACGTTTTATAGATAGAAGGGAAGTGGTACAGTATTAACAGTGTTGCCAAATCGCTATTAAAGGTTATCAGATGGTTGCAGACCGATGTATCAAAGTTGATTTTGTTTGTTGTTTAACGCCGCACTCAGCACTATTCCAGCTATATGACGTCGGTCTGTAAACAATCGAGTCTGGACCAGACAATCCAGTGATTGATATCATGAGCATCGATCCACGCATTTGGAATACGATGACACGCATCAACCGAGTCAGCGAGCCTGATCACCCGATCCCGTTAGTCGCCTCTTACAACAAGCGTAGTCGTCTCTTGCGGCAAGCATGGATTGCTTAAGACCTATTCTACCCCGTATCTTCACGGGTCAGTAGTAGTAGTAGAAGTAGAAGCAATAGATGTAACTGTATACGTTGGTGTTGTGGTAGTAGTATTAGTAGTAGAAGTAGTAAGTGGTGTTATAGTGGGTGTAGTTGTAGTTGTTTATGTTTTAGCAGTAGTAGTAGTAGTAGTAGTTGTAGTACTTGTGGGTTGTGTACAAGTTGCAGTTGATACTAGGCTTTTTGTCGCTGTTTCTGAATTTTAAAGAAGAGGTCTCTGGTTCAACTGTTTTAAAAGAAATAAAAACAGCTGACTAACATCAGTATGAAGTGAACGGTAAATATCCCCGGCATGTACCTTCACCAAAAATACCTCAGATGCAAGAAAAAATCCATACAAGTCTCCTAAACCCCATTGTGGCGGTGAAGCGGAGCCCAAAACAGGGATTGGGCGTCATGAAAGTAAACATCGTGAATGGTCACTCAGGAAAACCATTTCAAGATGCGACTGCGGGTAGCCTATATTACGTCTTTCTATCCCATATGCATAGATAGTATTAAGCTTCAATATGCCCATGAAATAGTTTCAATTATAAACATGGACTATTTTGAAAAACGTTTTTATGTACACAGGTGTAAAACAAGTCCGTGCCTTGGCTACTGCTGATGCTGAAGGACCCCAGAAAGTGCTGGTTCGCCTTTGTCCCTCCGATAACCTGATGTCCCTTCAATCAGTCCAATCCAAAAATGATCTTGCCTAGGTTAACAAAACCGTTCATTTGAATACATCACACACAAATCACAATTAATTAATTTTAAAATATGCTCCTGAACACCGGACCACCCAGCCTAGAAAATGATATATTGAATATATCATTATGGAAACGTTTCATTTACCTTTGTAACAAATTTTGAATTATTTAAATATAAAATGTAAATACCAGAGAATAACCCAGATAGGCTCCCTTGCGCGGAAAAAGCAAAACAGCGGTGAAGATTATACGAGCGTTTCCCTCGTTTACGTTATATATATACTTTCTATGGTAGCAAGTACTGCCGGCTGAAGTCTCTGTGATTGTAGAGGTCTGTAGAGAACTGATAATCAGTCGAGAACTTCCGTTTGAGACGTGGACATGATCGAAAACGTACGCCATGATGAGAAGTGAGTGAGTATGCTTTTACACCGCTTTTAGCAATATTCCAGCAATATAACATGGCGTGGGACACCAGAAATGAGCTTCACACATCACAAACATGTGGGACATTGACCCCGGGCTTTCGGCGTCATTGTCACTGTGACAGTTATCTGATGGCACGAGGGTAGAGTGATTCCCCACACAGACGGAGTCGCGTGACAGAGAAATATTGTGTTGTTGACATGACATGATGTCATAAAGACATATCAATCAAAACCTGCGTCAGCTGACCAAACTGCTTCTATGTGACTAGTCAGTAAAATAATCGGGTGTCTGTGACCTTTCGAAACTGGACACGTTGAAGCACGTGCCGTGATGATGAAGAACCCGTAAGAACATCCCGATTTACGCTTACATGAAACGTTATTCTATATGGAAATAGTTTATTAGACAACATTCATGACGTTTTCCCAAAGACCGCTGCCTGTAAAAGCAAACTAAGATCACCCACAGTTTCACGACTGTCTATCTGCGCCAGGTGTCCTTCATCGTCCTCGCATATAACCTTTGCTTCATTCCATGTTTTCTGACCTTATAAATGTAGAATGAGTTTCACAAGGGACAACTGGTGGTAGACAGCATCGATGTACGTGAGTCGTTTTAATTCAAAATCCCACTAACAATATGTGGTAGAACAAAAGACGGGACACAAATGCAAATGAACAGCATTTTTAAATTTGTTGTTGTTGTTGTTTAATGCCGCACTCAGCAATATTTTGACTAATAACTTTTAATACAACTCTAGTTCAGCTTTATACCATAAGGGTATTTATTTTATATAGCTGTCACAAACTACTTCCAAATCCAAAAAGCCTAGTGACTCCTGAACTGACTCCCTCACAGCAAACAATAACAAATGAATGCCTTCATCCCAATCCTTCTCAGTCTCAAACTAGTTAGTCCTTATCATATTCTTAATAGTCTAAAGGAAACCTTTGAGATTCAGGATGATATACACTAGACCTAATCTGACCTATACCTTACTGGTGCATAGCCTGTTGGAAGACCCCAGACATGCATAGTCCTAGGCAAACCAACCATGGAGAAGAACGTTACCAATAACCTAAGCTGTCATTTTCCGTAAGGAAATAGCCTCTGGAAACCCTGTGGAAGCCCACACGAAAGTGGGCATGTACTGATTTCCTGACTTTACAACACCTTTATTTCCAGTTAGAGGCCACAGGCCCATAGAACATAACACTATATGAATACAATAACTGATGAAGTGACTTATACACTTTCATGGCATTCAATATTAATTTTGATAGCTGTACAATAGTGGGTTTATGAATAGATGACATCAGGCGAACAAAGGATTCCAGTGACGGATGTACAAAATTTTATTTAGGTTCAATGTATCGATTTCTTAAATCATTCATCCAGGGCATACAAATGCAGATATCCAGGACTAATATTTAACCGAACACAATATATACACAAGAAACATTCTGGATCAATGCCATTACGTCTGCCCATTTGGATCATAATATGTTGACAACCACATCGAAATCTTGACAGCGTTTGTTTCAATAGTCGACTTGTGTAAGAGATACTTCGGTCTGTAAAATTGATTTGTGGGTTGAATATGCCTTTTGCTTTGGATTTGATGATATTAATGAATGTAATCTTTGGATGTTGTAATCGGATACACGTTGTTTACACTGATATATAATAAGATATAAAAAGCCAAACTGGAATAAGATATGTTTTATTTTAGTTACCCAGAAAGTCCTGTTTACGCTATCCAATCCACACAGCATCAGACACGATTCATAATGAATAGTTTAGCCTGTGTTTTACTCAGTTTGTTACATAGGTGAGAAATAATAAGGTTCGACCACTTTCTCTAAGAGCTGCATCATTACAAGCGGTTACAGGCAGATACAGAAATCTTTTCATACACTTAGTCTGAAATACATACACATAGAGTGCAATCTGTATAAGCATCCTTTCTCCGCCTGATTTGCCAACGCATGTCTCGAACTCGTCCAAAATAGTTTAGGTGTAAAACAAAGACCAAGATTGCTCTGTAGTTGTTTGGATCAGATAATGTGCCTTTTTAATGAAGAGGGCACATGATTGCCTTGCACCAATCTATTTGGAAATTAAGTAATTCCGATGGAATTCCAATGCCACCTGCAGCTGTATGACATTTCAGATAACGGATTGTCTCTGTAACTTCCTGCAGGGTTATGTCTCTATTAAGTTGATCAGGTAGTCCTTCACTGCAATTGTTACGATGAGAATCATGCTCGAATAAATGTTGATTAACTTTTTCTATAATAATCAAGGTGGTTTTACCTGCGTTTAGTAACTGTTTGAAGTAATTGTGCCATTCAATGCCACTGATTTTGCTAGCTGTAGAAGATGACTTGGTCTTTTTAAATGATTTCATAGATTTCTACAGTTCATCAGAGTTGTCATGAATACTATAAAGTTTATCACTGATTCCTTGACGAAAATACGATTTCCTATCAAGACACACTGATTTACATATAACGCTTCTTTTGTTTATAACTTTGAAAATCAAGTGAAGCGTCAGTCAATCTAAATTTGTCAAAGGCCCGATACTTTGCACGCTTGGCTGTCTCACCCCGCATGTCCCACCACGCGGGATGTCGGGCGGGTATAGAGTCATGTGACCCATGTCATCTGCTCTTTGAAGCTTCTGCACGCTCGTAGAGATGGTATAACATTGTATTTCAGCATTAATATCCTCAATCAGTGATTTGGAAATATCATCGGTGATTATTTTATCAAAGACTTTTTGGCAGCTACATGTATCTCTCCAAACGTACTTTGTATGATAATAATAAATAAGTGCATTTATAATGCGCCAGATTCCATTCACCGAATGGATGCTCATAGCGCTACACTATTATTACCCCGGTCAATGGATCAGTGAGCACTCGATTTTCATTCTCAGCTCCCTGGGGAGTATACAACCCAAGCTGCCCATGAGGCGCTAGAAGGTTAACAGCCACATTACCATCTCATCCTACCGGGTACCCACTCACTGCTGGGTGAACAGAGGCACATTTCGAACAAAGTCACTTGCCTAAGGAGACACCACTTGTGGTTTATGTACTTCAGTGTGGGGCAGGACCGAAGCCCTAGAAACTCTCAGGAGTCAAGCTGATGAACGTGGTCACCCATCCAACTACTCTCCGAGACCGACGTTGCTTAACTTCACCTAATTTGGGATCTGTGCGCTGTGCACAGGACCATGTGCCACCACAGGACCACGTGTCACCACCAACCGTGTATGGGGAGTCATTAACATGTCACTGGCTCTGTCCATAACCTTAGTGTTAATATTCAATTCCCAAATAACAGGAAAGTGGTGAGAGTCGTCCTGACTCAGCACCCTGAAGTCTATGATTTGCTCAAACAGACCTGAGGTAGCCTATTGTCTGCCTGACTTTGTTTTAGGCAAAGGAGAAACACAATCAATGATCTGAAAGGTTCTTCAAAAGCTGGAATGGGTTTCAAAAGGTGTGGCTGTGATTTTCTGATTAGGTTTGCCAACCATTTGACACAGATGGCATGGTTTGCAAAATTCGGCCACATCATGCCGCAAATTAGCCGAGGAAATAGGACAATATTTTGTCACAAATATTATTCACACCCAATTGGACTGCCAAAGGAGTTTCATTTGTCAAACTCAAAACATGCTTTCGTTATGAATTTGGAAGAACAATTTGATGGAAAACTTTCCATTCATTATATGCAGGAAAAAGAGCAAGTCTACACCTCTAACAGGTAGAGTTTCTACAAAAATCACCTTGACCAGCCAAGACACCAAATCTGTCTTTCATTTCACCAGATGGAGAGGTGCACTTGTACAACCACATACACCCTCTAACAAAACCTCGGAGTTCGCTGATGACTCCTCAGAAAGGGGAAAAATCCCATCCAAAGTCAGAGTTTGAAGAGCACCAGTATCCCTTAAAATGCCAGCTTTCTACAAACAGAACTGATATGCCCTGGCTTGCGGCAATATCTACAAGTAGGCTCTGGCAAAAATACAGAAGTGTTTTAGAACCAACTGGGGTATAACTTGACTTTTGTCAACATACTCAGAACCAGACTTGTTAGAACTAGATCTAGAAGGGCGAGACAAGACTAATCTGCTTGGAAAGATAAAAAAAATCATCACCTGTTGAGGTACGATGAGAGAGGACATGATGTAATCCAAGCAAGGCCAAAGCATCATAATCTAAAATGTCTTCCTCAACCAGGTGTGTAATGAAAAGCTCCTTGACATCGCCGTAAAGTACAACTGATTTGATGTCAAGTTTGTAATGTTTGGCCAGTTCGACAAGTTCAGACTGGCTTCGTTGAAGGTTGGGTAAGAGATTCCTCTACACTAAACACAGCAGTGATTAGACAATAACATGTTTATCCAATAATTTTGATAAATAATTTGTCATATATTTAATATTTATACCGGACGAGCCCCCAATTTCTGTTACGTGTCGATTCCCAAACTGAAACAGTACGTCAATCCAGAAATTTGTTGGTAAAAGAACTTAGTGTGAAACCAACAAACAACCAACAAGTGGTATACAATCCACAAATGTATTACGCAATTAAGTAGGTTAACAAATTAATACAAATCCGCAATTAGTATAATAGTGGTAGTCCAATATTCAATGGCAATATATAATTGGATGGCAGTGGTCAGTATCAAATAAACAAATACAGCGGTGATAGCAAAAGTCAGCTATAATATTATATATTCACCAAGCGACGATAGTGGTCAAGCTTCCCAGATGAGCTTGACAGAGAATCCCGGGTGATGAGGGATCTTCACACGAAAGCGGGTCTTGATGTAATGAAATGTGTGAGAGATACGAGAGGCACGCTCTTGTCCCCTTATACTACCTACTGGAAATTTCCACACCGTGCCATCGCCACATAGAACATTGTACATGTTCCTACCATCAACGATCCTCACATGAAAGTTGGCTCTAATGTGATGAAATTATTGCGTGATAGATACGTAAACACTGTATTGTCCCTTTATATACAACCTTACCAGCCACTGGAGAAACGACTGATGCAATGAGCGTCTGCCAAATCCCAACAGTAGCAATGCACCACAGCCACAATGACTGTCAAACAATAGAAAACATTACCATATGACAAATGTAACAATCATCAACAAGTGTTTTGAAGCCAACTCATTACTGAACTTTTTTTTAATATTGGCTGGTATTGTGCACAACCACCAGTGGCACAAGTGATGACGTAAATCCTGCTGGGGTATCGTGTAGGAAGCTGAGGCACTGTAAGTCCCCATGGTCCCCAGCGAGGTGGCCTAGCTTCGGTTACTGGTGGCTTATAACCCGTGTTTTAAACAGTTATTAATATTAATATTGTTGTATATATTAATTTGACAAATTTGTAAATAAATATATCTTTGTATTCAAGACTCAATTGTATTATTATGTAATAACTTGTTCTCACCGCTATATGGCTGAAATGATTCCGATGCGACGTTAAAGTTTAACTCACTCACTCACTCTTTGTACGGATTTGGAATCCAGCATAAAAAGAAATGGGCATATCTTTACGTTTTAGAGTAAACCCAGGAGTCGATAGAACGTGTAATGATGTGTGGTTTAGGCAGCTTTCGTCCTCAGGTAACAACACACTACAAATATAAGGCATTTATTGATTCTGTCGATGCCATGCTTCATTATTCGGGTCTTTATAAGGTTGGGACGTCCGCTTGATTGGACGATGTTGTTGTATCCACAATGAAAACATAATAATTGAGTGAACCGGAATCTAATAGAATAAAAGCATCATTAAAAGAGGCATTCATTTACTCAGATAGTCATGACAAAACATTAATTCGACACATGTATTCGAAAAATATCCATAAGCCTTTCATTGTTTCTCTGTCCCTTTGTCCTATATCTATAGCGTATATAGGCTACATCCCACTGACCACAAGGAAGCTGTTTCCCAAATGTATTGACAACTAAAAGATAATCATGTTAAGGTGCTTGGCTAATATTTTACTTGGTCCAACTCGGTTTGTAAATATAATTTATGACTTGGAAATATCTGGAAATAAGTAAATTCGTTCAAATCATTATCCCCGTTTCAGACCTTCAGTCACATTTGTATGTAAACGCTTTCGAACATTTTGTACAAATATATTCAAAACGGGCAGGATAAACATAGAAATAGTTGTTTTCTAAGCCATAATATTTTTTTTCCGTATTTCGGTATAATTTTGTCATGGTAATATTCGCGTTGTTGTCAGTGGACGCTTGGAATATATAAGACTTCTTGTACAAAGACCCTTTGCATAAATAACGTTTCTTTCGTAGTAGCCTGGGGACAGTCAACATCAGCTGAGGGCGTGTTTGCAGGTACTCTGTCTTGGGGCCCGGCAGTGAAGGTTTCTATGTAGATACACTGTGCGGCGCCAGGCAACACACAAACACGTTTTATGTAAAGTTGGCGGGTGATATAGCTAGGTCAGTACATGCATACTCTATTGGTGCCAGTACTGATTTTTTCAGTGATCCATTCCTATAATTTTCACCGCAGTTTTACCTTTAACGCCCAATGGAATCTATTTCGTCGGATTGTCGAGACTGGTTATTCTCTGGCGTTGACGTTTTAAAGTTTTGTTAATGGACCCAAAGAGACAAGTTAAGTGTGTTGCTATGCTCCATTGTGTGGTATTCGGTGCTCGCGTGGATACTCGGTTGAAAACAAATAGCATTGGTACCCGTATTTAATCAGTATTTGCAGATTGGGAATTGATTTCAGTATCAATAAAACCATTAAGGTAAAATACACAACTTCCTCCACTGTTATTTTGCATTGGACAGATGAGAAGCTTTTTTTAGTTAACAAACCGCAAATGCAATCACTAAAAGGTGAACACGGAGGGGCTCCAATGTTTGGTACCATTGCTCTTCTGCCAAACTGTCTGTCTCATTATTGTGTTCTGTGCACAGTAGGGGCGGGTGACCTTTAAATGCTGAATAAAACCCGTCTATCTGTCTGTATTTGTCATCATTTATATAATATTAATATGTATTAAAATAAATGTATTTCTTTGCACTGTAGTTTTGTAGTAACTGCTGTGTTAAATATGACAGTGGATAAACAGTTCAGGAACAAGAGAAATCATTTAAAAACACAACCGTAATTATATACGTGAGTGAGTGAGTGAGTGAGTGAGTGGTTTTACGTCCCCTCTAACCTAGCGGGCCACATAAATCGACTTCACACAATGTGCCGAACGGCCTACAACTTATCCATTGAGCAATGTCACCGCCAATATTGTTTAGAATATCAATGTGCAAATATGTCTTAACCATGTTCTTACTCACTTAAACAGTTTATATTAATTCTGCAACGGATTATATATAGAGAATCTCACCCGAGTGTCTTTTGATATCAAATATATCAACACGAGTTGATAAAAGTGGAAATATTCCGAGGCTTGCCGAGGAATTTTGCCACTTTTATCAACGAGTGTTGATATATTTGATATCAAAAGACCCGAGGGTGAGATTTTATTTATCATCCAACATCATTCTTTCAACTTTTTCAATTTGTAGACAGTAATTAGCAGTGTCTTCAGAGTAAAAAGTACTGCAAACAGCTTCAGTAGCAGAGCCATTAGTGATGTCATTTGATTGTGACGTCATGGTAACCAGTGATGTCACAATGGTCTGCAAAGCATTGTGATGTAATTTCATTGCAGCGATATCTACAGTGTAGATATCGCTTGATCTCATCCAAGCGATATCTCCTGTGGGAGCCAGTTTTGGATGATAAATAACATGTATATACGATGAAATGGGACAGACTCACGTAATCCGCAGTCTGTGGGGTAATCCGCAGTAACCCGGCTCAACGGTAGCGCATGGGTGCTGGGTCTGTTCTGGTGAAGGGGCCACTGGTGAACTCATGTCGGCCGGTTATCAATTAGTCGTTAATCAACAGATGTGAATTTAAATGAATAATTCTAATACTCGTACCTCTTACGTGTTAACACCAGTTAATATTTTCGTATATTGAAGAAACGGAAATGACTACCACCGGTATCGTGGAGGAAAAATAGTTACTCAGAACAACAGGATATTTGAAATATCCATTTATTTTATACTTTTTGTGTAGTTTTCTCCCGGAAAATTAACACATTTTGTAATAAATTAAAATATTTTGAGTGAACGTATTTATTCAAACAAAGTATCTGTACAAGATGGTCACAGACTGTTACATATAGCCCACAATATGGAAAACGCACAAGTGCCTCGCTGTATTCCAAACAAATGTGGATGAAAGAATTTGGTCTACTTCGGCTACAAGAGACAGAAACCACTGGCGCTGTTGTCTAGGAACATGCAATTCTACCATCAACACTCTGAACATGCTCGTGACCTTCTACATCCAAGCATGCTTTCGACCGGAACAAAGACAAGTTCTTGCTGGTGAGAAATGTGCAGCCGGGTGGCTTGATGCCCTCTCACATCTCACCGGGTAGTGATCTGAATGAATTGTAAATGGAAGTATTTTGTTTGCTGTTTAACCTTGCACTCAGCAATATTCCAGCTGTACGTAATCGAGCCTTGACCAGACATTCCAGTGATTGATATCATGAACGTCGTGCATGCAATTGGGATACGGTGACATGCATACACCAAGTCAGCGAGCCTGACCACCCGATCCCGTCAGTCGCCTCATACGACAAGCAAAGTCGCCTCTTACGACAAGCGTGGGTTGCTCAAGACCTATTTCAACCCGGATCTTTACTGGTCGTGAGAACTTGTATTGATGTGTACATGAATATCATGTCAATAACAAATTGTATATGACCTATATTTCACATCCGGGGTTATATGTCATACAGATTATAATCGGTACATCAAAGAAGCAATCACAACACACTGATTATCTGTCGGCATATCAAAGAAAGCGTTTACATGGGATGACCCCGGTTAAATCATGTACACGTTATTGACACATTACCACCCATTCGTGACCAACTCGTGTTATTCCGGGACGAGCCGAATAGCGACTCGTACCCCTCTCGTGGCCATTTTTGCGACCGGGTTCCGTCTTAGCGCAAACGGGCATACCTAAAACAATTGTCAACTTGTTGCGTAATGGTTCACATACATTTCCCCGTATATTATATATGTTTCAGATGCAATTTAAAGCACATCTGGACATGCGGAATTATACAGTATGATCGAGCACATTTAATTGTGTCTTGGGTGTATTTTTAGATGCATGACATATGTAAAATCAAAAATTATTTCTGAGGGATTCTTTGCCGAAGAAATTGAAATCACACGCGCATTCTGATTGGTTTGTCGTATTTTCGCAAATAACATTCATCGATAGGGGGACGAGTCTTCTTGCAGGTTACGGAAAGGGGCGAGTGGTGACGAATGATTACCACCAATACTAAACTGGGTTCCTGTCTAATACAAACGAGGAGACAGGCGAGGGACATTTCCTCGCCGGGGCAATGATTGGACAATAGTTTCGAGCTTTAAATATTAATATCATAACTATAAAGTGAACATAAAGCGCGATCCGCAACTGCTTGTCTGTCATTCATCGCAGATATATGAAACAGTACACAATTTTGTTTTCAGTACATTTTACCTGGAAATATCTTGCTTATTTTGTAAAAGGCATCAATTATCAAAGAATCCCATTTTACAGTGACCAAAAGATGTGTAGGTTGTCTCCCCTTTGTTCTGTGAACTTCTCTATTGTACGACTTTTTTGGATTTTTTGGATATCGTCAAAATGAAAATGAAAATGAGATGTTTAAAACACTACCTGCTGTAATTTATAATATATTAATTTTAAAGAGATAACTCATCAAGATCTTGTTAGTTTAAAATTACTTGAAATGTCGTGAAAGTCGCGTAACGTTGATGCTAGCCGCTGTCGGCTGAAATGTGGCTAATGGGACTACAGTAAACTACGGTTATAACGATCTCAAAGGGACTTCTTATTTTAGTTCGTTATAACCGTAGTTCGTTATAAGCATCTATACAGCATAAATACAGCAAATAGTCGGGACCAAAAAAGTAAGTTCGTTATATCCGTCAGTTCGTTATAAGCGTGTTCGTTATAACCGTAGTTTACTGTATATCATATCGTACCAAAACAACACTTGTCTTCTTTCCTCATAGTTAATTTCTCTACTGAATGCTACCATGCAAATTACGAAAGGTTATAAATACCGAGTTATCTAAAAGCTCAAGATATGGTTAAGTTTTCTAATCATTTTATAACATGCCACATTATTATTTTTAAGAACGCCGAGAAACGATGTTATAACCATGTTGAAACCATACACTCCATTTACATATAGCCAGGTGTTGAAGTATTAAAACGTTTCACTGTCATAACTTCCAAACATATATAATATATAAATATCCGTTCAATTATATATCTTATTTGATAAATATGCTTATATTTACAGTTTTTTAGTGTGTAATCTACTCTTGCATAAAAAACAACTTGAACCCTGTTGTTTTAAGAAAGTTCGAAACTAAAATCGGCACAGAATATTGATGGGCCCAACCATCAATGATATCTGCATTTCTCAGACTTTATTATCTTTACAAAAAATAAAACATTCAGGGATAGTTTTAATTATCCTACATCCACAAAAAAACAAATTGTATGAAGAAATGGCATAATGCATGTACTGAATATCATGAACTGTATAGTCATCAGGGGCCATATATCATCAGATATACATGCTGTACCCAACGGTACGAGGCATGTCTACGTGAGTGAGTGAGTGAGTTGGGTTTAACGCCGCTTTTAACAGTATTCCAGTTATATCGCGGCTTGTCAGCTTAATGTGGGAGGAAAGCCCGAAGTCATGCAGGTCTCCGACGTTTACCATGAGCACGGGTATGGTGCTGACAAACCTAGAAACATAGTCGGGGCGAACCGGGATTCGAACCCACAGTCATAGGTTTCTGGCGTGCCCAAGGGACGCAACTCTGTACAGCGAATCGCGGCGTCTTAGACGACTGGGCCACCCGTGCCCCCAGATAGTCAGGGAAATCGACATTCGAATGTATTGTCCACATGAAAGAACATGCTTAACTTCATTCCCTGGTCCATTTAGCTCAATGATGTGTTCTCTGTAAGGTTTTAGGAAAATAAGTTCGATGCTATTCCAAATAGTTATTGGGGCGGTGGGGTAGCCTAGTGGCTAAAGCGTTCGTTCGTCACGGTGAAGACACGGGTTCGATTCCCAACATGGGTACAATGTGTGAGGCCCATTTCTGGTGACCCCTGCCGTGATGTTGCTAGAATATTGATAAACCCCATACTAACACCGATACTCGTTAATAGTTACACACGGATCGTCGACATATATATAGAAACCGAGTTGGCCTGTCTACGGGTCGTTTGTGACATAGAAAATAAGAAAAATTGACTTTTTCTTGTTGAGCGTGCTTGTTATTCCCAAGGGACGCATCTCTGCACGGCGAATTGCGGCGCCATAGACGACTGGGCCAAATATGGCCCCATATATAATTACTAAATTACTAAATTCGAATTATATAAACTAACTCCTGGGGGGTGGGGGAAATTATAAAAGTTATGAAAACGTTACAAAGCTGAAAACAGTCGCCGAAACTCTGTAAACTTAAGGTAAAAAAGACAATCAATCCATTGGCTTCGATGATGCACGTCCAGCAGTGAAAAACCGCTAAACACCTTTTTTCGGGTACCCGTAAAAATGTTCGTGCAGAAATGGTATAAACTGCCATGGATCTTTGCCAAGACACCACAGAATAAGCATAGAATATATGCCACGTTTAGTTGTACAACGTAGAGAATTAGGGCAGTTCAGCAAATGGGTGCCAACCACGCCTATATTGCAAGAAACGTCAACTGTACACGTGCAACCACCGTCAGACTGTTTGAACGATGCAGAGAGATGTATTAAAGTCACGTGTTACCATAAATCTTCCAGCCTTTAGGTATCACTCAATGGATTCCTTCAACATTAATTTTGTCGAAATTACTGCAACGTATAAATATTCATATATTTCGATTCGTTATCTTCTTTTTGGGGTCTCTGCTTGAGAAAAACTGACAGAGTCGTATCATATCACTTAGAAGAAAGAAACTGAACGTGATGACGATGAAGATTATCCCCGAGTAGCCAATGGCCTGTGCTGAGGGTCTGTCGTCTGGCTCTGACTCCAGCTTCCTTCTGGTGGCTGACAGCTTGGACTTGTCTAACTTCAGGAGAAGGAGTATGGCGTCCACAATACGCTGTATCTCGGTCATATTTTTGGTTCCAATACATACCACACACGGACACGTCTCGTCTGAAAATATACAACACAGTTGGTATTTTAGCAACATACAGAAGGGGTTCATTGTAAACAACATTTTCGAATATATATTTTGTTTCTACGTGGTGTCTGGATGACAATACTGTACACCAGTGCTTATCACCGAGTTTCGATGGCGACGGGATGTATACTCACCAACAAAAGAAACGCGATTACCATAAATGTTGGTAAATATATCAATAATTACTTAAATTCAAGACATATTAGATTGGTTCGATACACAAACGAACGTACTGTTATGTTGTGTGAACCGACATCAGTGTATCACATGTGACGTCATAGATCCATGACCATTTGCCTCGTGCAGGAGTGACGTGTGCAGTTTGGAAATCACGTGCAGCATATCGTGATAAGAATGAACACACTGTGGTAACACTTGACTGATTGTTAGTTTTGTTATTAAGTGGAACACATTGGAAACATCTCTTCTAAACATACATACTTCTCTACATGTTTCTAGGGTTCGCGTTTCCTTTGGCGGTGAGTATATTAAATAATAAAGCGGTAGATGCTATACAACTGTCAATGCCAAAGGTGTGTTAAAATCATATGAATCTTAGAAATCCGTATCATTCAATCATAATTTCAAAATTAACGACTTGTTTTTGATTATCAATGAATCCATCTCAGTAGTTGTTTTGTTTATAGATAATAATCAGCGTTGTTGTTTATGACATTTCAGCTTACTTCCTGGCATATATGACGAGAACCTTCCGTCTGTTGTCGAGCTTGTTCCTGTTGATGAGGTGGATGAAGTTGTGATGCTTTGTGCTGTTACTGATGCTGCTGTTGGGGTTGGGGTATTAGATGAGAGTTCTGTTGTCGAGTTTGGAGCATAGACGCTTGCGCTATCAACAGGGGTATTCCCCGAAGTCCCAGGGTCAGCAGAAGAAAGAGTATAACTCGGGTTAGTAGTGATTGACGATGCAGCCGTTACGTTGGACGTCATATTTGATGTTGTTGACGTATGAAGTGCCGTTACGGTGGGAGTGGTAGCACTTGTTACAGGTGGGGTGGCTGTGGCTCCTGATGTGGCGGTTGTCGTAGTTGATATTGTAGTAGATGTCGCCGTTGTCGTAGTTGTTATTGTAATAGTAGTTGTGGTTGAGGTAGTTGGTGTCGAAACTTCCAATGGTGTGATAGTAGTGGCTGTAGCTGTGGTAGTGACTGGTGTTGTGGCAGTCGTCGGTGTAGTAGTTGTACTAGTAGGAGTAGAAACTGCTGTGGTGGTAGTAGCACTAGTAGTAGTTGGTGTTGTAATAGTAGTAGTTGTTTGTGCAGTAGTAGATGTTGTAGTTGTTGTTGGTGTAGTAGTAGTAGATGTTGTAGTTGTTGGTGTAGTAGTAGTAGATGTTGTAGTTGTTGGTGTAGTAGTAGTAGATGTTGTAGTTGGTGTAGTAGTAGAAGTAGTAGTAGTAGTTGTGGTAGTCGGAGCTTGGGTTGTATACAAGTCGCAGTCGATAATTGGACCTGAGTTACTGTTTTTGTAGTTTGATGAGGAGGTCTTTGATTGAACTGTTTAAAAAGAAACAGTATCCAGTGAATGAATGGTATTGTTTTCAGACATACACTTTTGTAATAACTTACATCAGACGCAAGGAAGAATCAAAATACGACCCCTAAAACCCATTGCGGCTGTGAAGAAGAGGCACAAACAGGGATCGGGTGGCCATACAGCTAAGCAGAAGACCACTCAATAAAAATATTTGAGGATGCGGCTGCGGGTTAACTCACTGCTTGTCTACAGCTGTAGATAGCACCTCGAGCCCGTTACATTTTGCACATTTAAATTTGGGTGCCCCCCCCCCCCCTTGACCAGACGATCCAGTGATTGACATCATGAGCATCGATCCACGCAATTAGGATACGGTGACGTGCATCAACCAAGTCAGACCACCCCCCTTTAAATGTGATCCTGATACTCTACAAACGATTAATATTCAATCACAGAATCATGAAAAGATCCTACAGCTGGAGTCAATATTACAAACTGTGCGGCAATTTCAAGCTCAAGATCGGATGGTTTTTCAAACAACTTCTGGTCTTCCTTTCATTTATTGTGTAAGTGATTCACTTTGTAAATCACCATGATAAAATTAACGTGTATTGTCAAATGTTTCAGGAACTAGAAATGTATTTACAAATTGCAAAAAAAACAAAATATAATATATTAGTAACGCTGGGGAATAACCAGTGTCCATCAACCAACGAAACAAATTACATTGGGCGTAAATGGCAAAATGGTGGTGAAAAGTATATGAATGGATCACTGAAAATCATGGCATACGAATGGCCACATGTTTAAAAACGTATATATGTACACACATGTAAAACAAGTCCGTGTCTTGGCTACATCTGATGCTGAAGGATTTGTACACTTCCAGGGATCTTTGTCAAAGTACAGTGTACAGGAGTCTGGGGCGGTGAAGGCGTACATCCAGCATGCACGTGTCCCGTCGAGTTGGGTGCTGCACAGGGTCTCGCACTCTGGAGCGGAAGACACCGTGTGACTGGCAGTATTGGAATGGCTTGTTCCTGAACAGGATCCGCTGAAGGCTGCATACGTACAGGGACCTAGTGAAACATAAGAAAGGTACGTAAAAAGGTATTTGTCACTTAAAAATGAGACATTTGTTCAAGAATTTCTACTTCGATTCTTTAATTTCAAAATTCGTCTCCTATTAAAACTGTAAAACCAGGATTCGAACCCACGCTCATAGGTTTGTGGAGTGTCCAAGGGACTTTGCCACCCGTACCCCCAGAAACTGGGATGTAAAAACAACATCGACTGTAGGGAGTGGCTGTGCTTGGACAAACGTTACCATAGTTACTGTTCAGGTTCTAACGTGGAACGATAAACTGCTGCTTGGAATGATACATACCTACTGTGAAATATGACACAAGTTCTTTGACAATGAAAGTTTGGTGTGGCACCTGCTTGCTGCCTTCGTTCAATGAAAACAAATTGCATGTTTTGCAGTACTAGCTAAACAAAACCCAGCCCTCTCCCCAAAGGAACAGTAACTGGTCGCCCTCTAAAAGACAAACGTATGAACCTTCACATATGTTTGTACTAAAATGACAATGTATTTACAAACAATGTTCTCTTGAGTAACAAATAGTTTAAATTTTGAAAACTACCACTGACGATTGTCCTATCACCCAACTGCTGAATACAAGCAAAACATATTATGTTCATTTTTGCAGTGCCATATTTGCGTCAATATGTATAGTATAGTATAGTATAGTAGAGTATAGTATAGTGAGAGAGATGGGTTTAACGCCGCTTTTAACATTATTCCAGTTATATCACGGCGTGTCAGTTTAATGTGGGAGGAAAGCCCGAAGTGATGCAGGTCTCAGACGTTTACCACTTCGGTGAAACCCACGAGCACGGGTATGGTGCTGACAAACCTAGAAACATAATCGGGGCGAACCGGGATTCGAACCCACAATCATAGGTTTCAGGCGTGTCAAAGGGACGCAACTCTGCACAGCGAATCGCGGCGCCTTAGACGACTGGGCCACCCGTGCCCCATAGTATAGTATAGTATAGTATAGTATAGTATAGTATAGTATAGTATAGTATAGTATAGTATAGTATAGTATAGTATAGTATAGTATAAATGTAATAGCCAATACAATGGAATGGTAGACGATTGTTGAGTCAGGCTATGCTAGAACTAGGATAAGTGAGTGAGTAGGACTTTGCCGCTTTAATTTCAGTGATATCCCGACAGTTGTCACTGGAATTGGACCTCCCATATTGCGGTATCGAACCCGGACCATCTGCGTTACGAGCAAACGCTTTAACCACAACGTCTCCACCTCCTCCTGGCACTACCATTTATTGTGACCAATCTATTTACCCGTGGCCTCCTCACACAGGAACTGATAGCTGCTACTGTCGCACACCTCGCTCTTCCATTCCAGGGTGTCTCGTTCAGCGAACACACAGGGTTTGTCGCTGCCTTGGGGGTCCCCGTTTTGCCAGAAAGTGTAAGATGCTGGTTCGCAGTGGTCCCATCGAAAACCCGATGTCCCTTCATTCAGTCCAATCCAAAAATGACCTTGCCTAGGTTAACAAAACCGTTCTTGCTTTAAATGATAAATCTTACACATATGATATTTTACTACATTGAACAAACATGCTACAATACAATCTTACAGGACCCCTGGACTAAACGGGATCCATTGAATATGTCAATAAGGAAATGTTTCTTCTACTTTGTGGTATGAGGCACACGTTGAATGTTCAAAGTAATGAGACTTATTTGTCAGTACACTTCAATAAAACTTGTACTGTTATGTTAACACCTTGTTAGATAAAGTAAATGAGTGAGTATGGTTTTACGCCGCTTTTAGCAATATTCCAGCAATATCACGGCGGGGGACAGCAGAAATAGGCTTCACACATTGTACCCATGTCGGGAATCGAGCCCGGGCCTTCGGCGTGACGAGCGAACGCTTTAACCACTAGGCTACCCGACCTCCCTTGTTAGATAAAGAAGCACATACAGAATATATAATAAGGCCTGAAGTAATAATATATCACAAACGTCATCGTCGTATTCCCGTAATATCCTGCTACCAACCAGCGTTTAGCATAAAACTCCCTATTGGTTTAGATACTAGTTTACTACAAACGCCCAGAGGACTTCTACGGTTATTTATGTCCTCGACATGAATGGAAAGTTGACTCTTCGCCATCCCTCTTGTCATAGTCTTGTGGATAGGGGAGGGTTGCACTCTCAGTCTTAATGCACAGACTTAATAAAATCATGTAACCACGTTTTGTAACATAGCCCCATGGATCAAGGAATGAAGTCTGTCCGCAGGTTTGTCATGTGGGATAGTGATGTACAGAGTTGAAAAATCAAATGTTTTGACAGAACTGAACCTGGTTCTTTCATGAGAGTGTAAAAGGTCAAGCAAATTCATCGAGTTTTTGAGGCAAGTTTGATTCCAATATTTAACAGAAAATATACGAAGTACAATCGAGTGCACCCTTACATGTGATCCCTCATATATATAACTTCATTATATGTTTAAATAAATCTACCTTAACATGTAAACAATATATATTGATATCGAAATCTGCTCAACATTTATGTAATTCTAATATTGTATTCTGCAACAAAGGCAATTAACTAGTTAACGCGTTGATATACAATTGGAATCTATTTATAGTGTGTCACAATAATCCGCATCGTGCTTGTGGTCACAATTCGTCCAAGCTTTCACAAAAGTAATATTAGTTTTAAGAGTAATGAGTTTTGTATATAAACGAATAAATTGTAAAGTTATGACAGTTAGACTTTTTTATTTCAACACCTGGCCGTATATAATGGAGTACTAGTATATGGGTACAAGATGGTTATAACATCCAAAGCATTGCGGTTTTCGGGGTTCTTTAAAACAAATGATAATATGGTATATAATAAAACGATGATAACACTTATCCATCCCTATTTGACTAGTACCATATGATTCCGTATTTTTTAAGAGAAAAATTGACTTGCTTTGGCATGCCCATGTACCACCGTTTGGGCGAGATACGCTCACCTTTTCGCGATCATTTGGTATTATCACAGTATGATAGTGATTCATAAAAACATGCTCATGATATAGTCGGAATCGTACAATCGACTCTGCTTTAGCAGACTTTATTGTTTGTGGAAAGGCTTTTGTCTAAGGATGATACACCGAATGTAACATATTGTGGAACCTAAAGTCCGTGCATCACTGCGATGACGCAAGCTGTCGTGAGTGAAGTCACGCTCGTCACACAGTTGACCTTGTTGACCATGGTCCGCCTGTCCACGTTAGTAGACCGCTGTTGCCATGGTTATTTGGTGTTAATATTCTTAAATTCGGTAAATGCCGAAATTTGTCATTGTCACCTAGTGTTAACGGGGAATAAATACATGGAATAATGACAATGATAACGGGGAATTGTGAAAACGTGGAATAATGATAACAAGGAATAATGAAATCGGAGAATATTAATAACAGGGAATTATGATAACAGGGAATTATGACAAAAATGAATAATGTTAGCAGTAAATAATGATAACAGGGAATTAGGATAACTGAGAATAATGAACACGGTAATGATGACAGGGAATTATGATAACAGGGAATTATGATAACTAAGAATAATGAACACGATAATGATAACGGGGAATTATGACAACAATGAATAATGTTAGCAGGAAATAAAGATAACAGGGAATTAGGATAACAGGGAATTATGACAACAATGAATAATGTTAGCAGGAAATAATGATAACAGGGAATTAGGATAACAGGGAATTATGACAACAATGAATAATGTTAGCAGGAAATAATGATAACAGGAAATAATGATAACAGGGAATTAGGATAACTGAGAATAATGAACACGATGATGATAACAGGGAATTGTGATAACTAAGAATAATGAACACGATAATGATAACAGGGAATTGTGATAACTAAGAATAATGAACACGATAATGATAACAGGGAATTATGATAACAGGGAATTATGACAACAATGAATAATGTTAGCAGGAAATAATGATAACAGGGAATTAGGATAACTAAGAATAATGAACACGATAATGATAACAGGGAATTATGACAACAATGACTAATGTTAGCAGGAAATAATGATAACAGGGAATTAGGATAACTGAGGATAATGAACACGACAATGATGACAGGGAATTATGATAACAGGGAATTATGACAACAATGAATAATGTTAGCAGGAAATAATGATGACAGGGAATTATGAAAACGGGAACTAATGAAACAGGGAGTTATGATAACAATGAATAATGATAACCGGGAATCGTGATAATAGAAAATAATGATAACAGGGAATTATGACAACAATGAATAATGTTCACAGGAAATAATGATAACAGGGAATTAGGATAACAGGGTCTAATGATACAGGGAATAATGATAACGGGGAATTATGATAACAATGAATAATGTTAACAGGAAATAATGATAACAGGGAATTAGGACAACTGATAATAATGAACACGATAATGATGACAGGGAATAATGATAACAGGGAATTATGATAACAATGAATAATGTTCACAGGAAATAATGATGACAGGGAATTATGATAACGGGAACTAATGAAACAGGGAGTTATGATAACAATGAATAATGATAACCGGGAATCGTGATAATAGAAAATAATGATAACAGGGAATGATGACAACAATGAATAATGTTCACAGGAAATAATGATAACAGGGAATTAGGATAACAGGGTCTAATGATACAGGGAATAATGATAACGGGGAATTATGATAACAATGAATAATGTTAACAGGAAATAATGATAACAGGGAATTAGGACAACTGATAATAATGAACACGACAATGATGACAGGGAATAATGATAACAGGGAATTATGATAACAATGAATAATGTTCACAGGAAATAATGATGAGAGGGAATTATGAAAACGGGAACTAATGAAACAGGGAGTTATGATAACAATGAATAATGATAACCGGGATTCGTGATAATAGAAAATAATGATAACAGGGAATGATGACAACAATGAATAATGTTTACAGGAAATAATGATAACAGGGAATTAGGATAACGGGGACTAATGAAACAGGGAGTTATGATAACAATGAACAATGATCACATGGAATCGTGATAATAGAAAATAAGGATAACAGGGAATAACACGGGATAATACGGATCATATTGTCAAGTGATAAACGTACACCAGAGCTGGGACAGCATGAGTCAGTTGTAGCACTAGACTGTAGCAATCATCTGAAGTTAGGAGGAACTGAAGACCGTCTGTGTTGACATAACGCTTCTAGTTCACGAAAACAGTCACTACAAAGGGATTTTGGTATAAATTTGAAAAATACAAAAACAATTTCATTCATGATCATTCGTCAATGCAGAAGGCATTACTATCATTACCTCGACGCACACGTAAGCCATGTCCCCTTTGTGTAGCACCTACAGTACATATGTGTTTTGACGATCATGTTAATTTTTATTAACGCTCATCCCTTCGACAAATTCAGGTGCAACGTTAAAACGTTTGCATTTTATATTTCTATTCCCATCACACAGACACTTTTACAGAAGTACAGATATGATAACTTGATTTATTATGAACTTTGTGATCAAATACCACATTTATCTAAAAAAAACATTTCAATCGAATGAAATCACCCGTTTGCTGGAATACGTTCAATTTTGTTCCATAGCACTATGGGGGCGGTCGGGTAGCTTAGTGGTTAAAGCGTTCGCTCGTCACGCCGAAGACCCGGGTTCGATTCCCGACATGGGTACAATGTGTGAAGCCCATTTCTGGTGTCCCACGCCGTGATATTGCTGGAATATTGCTAAAGCGGCGTAAAACCATACTCACTCACCCATAGCACTATGATTTTTTTATGGTTTTAGAAAAGTATGTTATAAATAGAACGTTTGGCTTTCCTGGTACAATAACATGTTTATCTATCTCGTGACCAGAAATCTGCAGAAAATCTGCAGAACTCAAAACTCTGGATAACTCGGTATACGTTCTGTGGCTGCAGGTCATGGTCTTTCTGAGAGTAGCGGACTGGAGAGAACAGATAATCAGGTCTACCGTTTGTGACTTTGACATGTTAGAAAATGGAACCTATATGATAAGTGAGTAAGTAGTGTTTTACGTCTCTCAGCAGTAAATATCACGGGGGATTCCAGGAATGGGCTTCAGAGAAGGTACCCATGTGGGAATCGAACCCGGGACTTCGGTGTACATGCCATTACCATATATATCTGATAGTGTATATGCCTTAAGAACATTCACGGTTTATGTTTTTTGAAAGGTTATTCAAAAGAGAAATAGTTTATCAGAAAACATACATATCGTCATTCCAAAGTCTTTCGGATGAAAAAGTCTTAAGAGCATCCGAGGTTTGTTGGTTGTCTATCTGCGCCAGGCGTCTTCCATCGCCCTCGCATATAGTCCTTGCTTCATTCCAGGTTTTTTCATTCTTATAGATGTAGAATGTCTTGCCCGTCAGACTGTCACACGAAACACCTGTAAAACAGAGGGACTATGAAACATGTTATGAGTATACTGAATCAGATTTCCTTATTTCAATGAACAAAGAAATTGGGCCATAATAATAAGACTCTTTCTTTCTTGTTTGTTTGTTTGTTTGTTTGTTGTTTAACGCCATACTCAGCAATATTCCAGCTATATGACGGCGTTCTGTAAATAATCGAGTCTGAACCAGACAATTCAGTGACTGACATCATGAGCATCGATCCACGCAATTGGGATACGATGACATGTATTCTACCATGAATTTCGAAATGACTCATTTCTGATTGGTAAACCAGAGGCAATTAAATCACATGAAACACCCTCTGTTTGAAACAGCTGGGTTGACGGCCGCATCACCACGGAAGCTAATATTCATAGAAGACTACTTTTTTCACACACTCCGTCGCAGTGGTGACTCAGCATAACACCACTGCCACAGGCTAATTTGCATATCATGTGACCGGACTTTTCTCTTGTTTGTAAACAAACGCGCTTTTTCAGAAATCAGTATAGAACGGACTAATGCAAGTATTTGGGGGCGCTTTACATATTGTTTTGCATAACTATATAGATATGCTACTACAACTGCGACAGTGAGTTGCATGACAATATATATTTATGCGTCAAAGTGACCGTGTCGCTAGCTCTCCGTTGGGCTTCGATGACAGCACGTGGAGCCGTACAACCAATGTAAACAAAGGATAACTACGCAAAAACAAGTAGATTTTTACGTATTTGCATACTTTCTCAATGAAAGTTAACCATTCTTTGACATTTGTTTATGAAAATGTGTAGACTTGTCAAACATGAAACGGATGAAAAGCATATGCAATATCTTGAATGGACTGTGAAAGATGGGACGAATCGTCACATGGCGCTGGCCTGTGGCAGAGGTACTATGCTAGCTGGCTGCCGGCCGCATGGAACTCTGGGTAGGAGAGTGCTTTTTTCAGTCATTGTCGGTAGGCATATTTAAATAATTATATCTACAATTACAGGTTACAAAATGCAGTTACTACAATATTCATAAGATGTGTGGCAATACATTTCGTGCAAAAACACGGTAGAAATCTACAAAGCTAATGTATTTTAGGTTTGGGGGACAACAGAGAGCTTGGAATTTGGCGCTTTTTTTATATACAACTGTGACGTCATACCTTTTGCGTCACAATGGGCGATATGACGTCATAATGGATACGTGCGGTGTGGAACGAAGCTTTGCAAAGCCTGCTTATGTTTCTTTAGGGGTGCCCCCTTCATGTTAGCCTACCATGTTGCCGCGCTTATATGCTTTCAGTGCCTGTCATATGAAGTATCTCCGTGTAAACAAACTGCTTGAGCATATAGAGCGCCATATTATGTTCACTGGCTGTTGTCGGTGATTCCGTAATTCAGATCGACAACCCGCTCAAAACACTGGACTCATCCCATGCCGCTTCACTCAATATATTTGCTGACATCAAAGAGTTCGCGTTTTATTTAGTCATGGTAGAATGGAGATTTAACCGCGCTCGATTTAATTTCGAACCGAACGAGCAGCGTGAGCTTTCAAATGTTAAATTTTGCGCGGTTAAATCTACGGGTAACCTAGCTCTACATTGAAAACACAGTATGTTTATCTCCTTATCAACCACCTCAGCGAGCCTGACCACCCGATCACGTTAGTCACCTTTTACGACAAGCATGGGTTGCTGAAGATCTATTCTACCCCGGATCTTCACGGGTCCATAATAATAAGAATTTCGAAAGAGATCGTCTGTCGATACAACAAGTCTGTTTCATTTCCACCCTGGAATGGTGACATGCTCTAGTCAAATGGGTATCACTCCTTGCGCATCGATAGCGTACGAAACAGTATCCATACTAAGACATATATTAAGCATAAACTGTGCATAGTTGCGTCCCTTTTTCGTGCCAGTATCCGTTCATCGTGGGATTGATATGAGGTATTCCGCCTTGGTTTTTCATCAGCACCCATAAGCTTTCTTGTGGGTTGTGGCAGTGCATAGTTGCGTCCCTTTGTCGTGCCAGGGTCCGCTTGTCGTGGGACCGATTACAAGATATTTCTCTTCGGTTTGTACCATACACGTTTCTGTAGTATTATTTTCGTTAATTGCAGGTCATATGAAAAATGAAAACGAACAATACGACCAGACCAACGTCTACATGCACAAGTACTTGTCTGCAGATCAAATTCCTCAGCATGTGGTCAATCGTTGCTTAAGCTTTGGCCCAAAGTTGTTACAAATGTGTTATCTGGCAGGTCGTATATGAAATACCTTGTCAATGTTGCATGAAGTATTAAGTGGGTAAAGGATACGTATCTGTTAACAAAACAACTCACATGAAATAACAGCTAGGAGTATGACTGATGTTGCAATCTGAAATCAGAGAAAAAAGTATTTGCTCTGAATATTGTTACGAAGTGATTCCCAGATTCAAACGCATAATTTTACACAGATATTTTTTATACAGAACTAAGTTGTGACATGAGCAAATGGCCGCACAAGATCAATGAATATTTAACAAATTATGTTGAATTACGCAGTTTAAGGTTTACAATCATAAGAGGCAAGACACTGGGTTAAATATGGACATTAGCAATAAACAGCAGGCCATATGATATGTCATGGAACTATGTCCAGAATTCAGTCATTGCAATTGTCTTGAATGATTCTTGAAAGAATTCAAAATAGTTTCGAGAGCTGATAAGTATTCGATGTTTTCAGATAGGCATCCCGCCCACACTGGGTATGTAGATAAGGTGCATGTCAGGTTTTCTGTCCCCGTCACAGATCTTGTTTGTTTGTTTATTTGTCACTGGGTTGTCTGGTCCAACTCGATTATGTACAGACCGCCGTCATATTGCTGGAATATTGCTGAGTGCGGCGTTTAATAATAAACAAACAAAATAAAACATCAAGAGCATCGAACTACGCAATCGGGATACGATGACATGCATCAACCAAGTCAACCTGACTATCTGAACAGATTAGTCCCCTCTTACCAGAAGCATGGATTACTGAAGTTCAGTGTTACTCCGGATCTTTACTATTGTATCGTTTTAAATCCTAATTTGTTTAACATTTTATCTAATAATGTGACAACGATCAGCTACGTTAAATGCCTTTCGAACTGTTTACTTTCTTGTTACTGTCTTTGCAATACCCTACCTATTTTGCACATCGTTGGTCTGTGATTCTACACTAATATTTAGCGTGAATGTTATAATTATATAGAAGGGTGTCCGTCGACATTGAAATTAGCCCATCGATGTTATGACCCCAGCCCGTGTCGTCACGGTAAGTCAATTAGCGGCTTACGAGAAGATCGGGGCAGATTGAAATAATGCCTACATGTCTCACTTTCTACCGACGATGTTTACATCATGCAGTGGCCAAAGCACAACCAATAGATATTACTTTTAAATACGAAATATGAAATGCTGGACTTCCTCATTGATAATATCTATGTAACATTTTGGGTTAGACATTTATGAATCAGAATTTCTGCTCGAATTGACAACGTCAAAACATGGTAATTTGGCCAAGAAGTTTAACTTAAGCTTCAGGCATATCGATGATCTGATATCGTTCAACAACAATCAAACAGACAGTTTTCTTCCGGTTATTTACCCTCCTATGAGACCGCCTCATCTGTTTCATATTTAGATCTATGCATAAAGATTCAGAGTGACAACACACTCAACACAAGGCTGTATGACAAGAGGGATGACTTCAACTCACCAATAGGGGGCGGTCGGGTAGCCCAGTGGTTAAAGCGTTCGCTCATCACGCCGAAGACCCGGGTTCGAATCCCGACATGGGTACAATGTGTCCCCCGCCGTGATATTGCTGGAATATTGCTAAAAGCGGCGTAAAACCAAACTCACTCACTCACTCACTCAACTAACCAATTGCTTACTGTCCCTTTATGTCGAGCAATACTCCAGCAGCTCCAGCTCTTGGTGTCTACATTTCACTATTTTCCAGGTACAACCGAGCATGCTCATTCTACCAGGATTTCAAAGGACGTCAATCAACCGCTTGCTCAGAGGTTGTTTCATCAAGGTTACAACATTTAAGGCCTAAGCAAAGCTTACATAATGTTTTTGGTAGACCTGTGGAGTATGGAATACTGTATGGGACATTTTCGCGATCTCGCATTCTATTTGGCATATTTAGCGAGAATGCGAGATTGCGATAATGTCCCTTACATAATTCCAAAGTGGAGGACATTTCCAAATTTGACGCATCAGTGACAAAAAATGATAAACGATGCAATTCCCTATTTAGCCTTGCACTATACGTTCCCGTGTTCTCAAGTGATGAATTGACTTGACTTTGCATGTATTTGTGAAGGGTGGCACTGGCCGTGGTGGGGAAGAATACGCTTATCTTTTCGCGAACACCTGGTATCATCACTATTTCATAGTGCCTCATAAACACATGCTCATGATATAGTCGGAATTGCACAATCTGCTCCAGTGGATGAATGTATGTTGCTCGACGTTTATTGTTTTGTTCAGGGGTTCCTTCCCCACAGGGGGCACGGGTGGCCCAGTCGTCTAAGGCGCCGCGATTCGCTGTGCAGAGTTGCGTCCCTTGGGCACGCCAGAAACCTATGATTGTGGGTTCGAATCCCGGTTCGCCCCGATTATGTTTAAAGGTTTGTCAGCACCATACCCGTGCTCGTGGGTTTCACCGAAGTGGTAAACGTCTGAGACATGCATCACTTCGGGCTTTCCTCCCACATTAAGCTGACACGCCGTGATATGACTGGAAAAGTGTTAAAAGCGGCGTTAAATCCCAACTCACTCACTCCTTCCCCACAAAGTGAAGCAATAATGAGCACGTAAATAGATACTGATGGTATGATGACATCTCTAGCCTTTGTCTCTGTGACCTTAGTCCCAATTTCAGAAGATCACGATGATGTCTCTTTGCTGCGAGGAAAAGTTTGTTTTCTTACTAATATATTTTACCAGTTTTTTTATAATCTTTAGGATTACAAATGTAATTTTTGTTACTATTTCACTTACGACATGTTTGACAAGCCGCCATAAATTACATTTATAGCTTGTAAGCGCAAAACAATTGACAAATATTCAAAAACGCATGATTGTGATGACACACACACATACAGACACACAGACACAGACACAGACATACATACATACATACAGACACACAGACATACATACATACATACATACATACATACATACATACATACATACGTACGTACGTACGCACGCACGCACGCACGCACAGACAGACAGACAGACAGACAGACAGACAGACAGACAGACAGACAGACAGATGTTGCGACTAGTGAGATGGGGCACCCCAACTGGACCAGACCAAGGTTCATGAAAATGCTTACATGGGCGTCTTTCGTTTTATCAATTTTGTGATGACGATAACTGGATTGTCATGTTTAGCATCAGTCTTTGTCACAAAAGTGGAAAATAACAAAGGGTAGAAACTAACAAGGTAAGCCAACAGATATTTTGCGCTGATAGGTGATTAGCAATAGACAATGGAAGCCAACACTTACAGTAATTGGCGCTGATGGTATCGAAGTACTTGAGGTATCATTGTGAAAAGATGGACACGGCAAAGTGCAAATTGAAGCCAGCTAGGTAATTCTAGCTATGCTATGTAAGCATGGCCAAATCATACATTCTCAGGCTCGATATTTGGCCTATAATGTCA
Source organism: Haliotis rufescens (assembly GCF_023055435.1). NCBI lineage: Eukaryota > Metazoa > Mollusca > Gastropoda > Lepetellida > Haliotidae > Haliotis > Haliotis rufescens. Next base: position 3,040,868 of record NW_025964002.1, on the reverse strand, counting down.
TAAACTACATGGAAAAAAAATGTACAACGTACAATGTACAACTTCATCTCAAGCATTGTCAAAAGCTAGCATCGCCTCTACATGTACTTGTCGCGGACCACCCGCTAACCCTTTCTTCACAATTGTCATACTGAGTTCGATGTCAGGTCACAACTCAACTTATCCTGATTTACTACTAGAAGAGCTTCGTGCCAAGGCTCTGTCGGTCATTTAAAATGTTTGAAAATGAAATGTTAATTTTGTTGTAGCCAGTGACACGAAGGGCATTTTATTGAAATAAAATTCTATATAGTATTATTCTCAGTCGTCATGCAGGGATTTTAACCAAAAACTAATTGGCCCGGAAAATGCTTTAAAAAAACAGCTTGTGCATCAGACTTTAGAAAAAAAATATATATCTGCTGCAAAATTGACAATGTTGCAAGGTGTTTAACTCTAAAACAATATTTAGTCTCATGGTCTATAATTTTAAATTATTATTTTTTTAGCTGTATCGAAAACAATATCTAGTCTCTACGGTGGCCCATAAGGGACATGGAGTGTGTGTTTCAATATTTTAATATCATTTACTTTTATGGTAACCTCTTGCAAATTAACACAATTTGTCATACAAATATGTGATAAATCATGTAAAAAAACAACCGAAAACATGGAAAATGTACTTTCAAGTAGCTATTGAGTCGCTGAAATGTGAAGCGAAAATGTCAAAAACTAAAATGGAAAATGTCAAAAACTAAAATGAAACCACAGAAAACTATTTCGACCGCGGTGAAAACTGTTTTCACCGCGGTGGAAATAGTTTTCTGTATTTTCCTTTTAGTTTTTGACATTTTCACTTTTGTTTTTGACATTTTCATTTTAGTTTTTGACATTTTCCTTTCACTTTTCAGCGATTCAATATCTTCTTTACACATGATTTATCACATATTTGTATGAAAAATCGTGTTAATTTGCAAAAGTTTACGATAACAGTAAGTGAAATATCAAAATATTGAAAAACAGACTCCATGTCCCTTATGGGCCACCGTAAGTCTCCATACAAAGACCGAGCAATATAAAATGGTTGGTCCCTAACTCAAAGACAAAACACAATAGCTATTTGAGACATAACTATAAATAAATAATGTACCTATTCATTATGGTTCTGTAAATCATATAACTCAAACTTATTTTACCTTGTTTCTGTTGTCGAGAAGCCTCGCCATGGTGCTCCAAAAGTCCCAGAATCCAGCACGTTCCATCGGCTGAGGAATGAAAAGTACAGAAGAACCTCAGGTGTTACAACTGCCAAGTTTGAATCTGTAGCCTCAATCCTATGACACTATAGCCTATTGTATACGTACAATACTTGCATCAGAGCGAACAGATCAACAAGGATCGATGTAGCGATCCCCTCAGGAATCGTCTACATATAAGGTCAATGTATAATAAATGACGAGAGACAAACGACGAAGAAGAAGCTGACAAATAAAACAGTACCTCTTTGCGATCTGGCCCAGTTTGGTTATCCCAGCGACAAGATCGCGAGAACCATCCGATACAATCAATGAATGTTTCAGAAGGAAGGGAAATTCACTTGTGTAACAACCGAATCAATATTTGTCATGCAGCATAAAAACCTGACACGTGGATGATCTTGCAACATTCATTATTTGGTCAATCCATATTTTCAAGGTAATCCATTCTGATTTTTATATATTAACCATCCGACCAGAGTGGTGTAAACCAAATAGTTTCTGAAATTAGAGATGAACGTTTTGTGTCGGAAATAAAGTACAGGCATTTCTATTATTAACTGGCTGTTACAAATACAAATTACGAATTGCAATCACACAAAAAGGATAACAATTAAGTCATGACTAACCATTCAGGGGCAATACAGGTAGCCCAACCAAGTGTAAAGTGCTAGAAAACCAACAAGGGAAGCCAACAGATATTTGGCGCTGATAGGTCATTAGCAATAGACAATGGAAGCCAACACTTACAGTAATTGGCGCTGGTAGGTGATTAGCAATAGACAATGGAAGCCAACACTTACAGTAATTAGCGCTGATAGGTGATTAGCAATAGACAGTGGAAGCCAACACTTACATTAATTGGCGCTGATAGGTGATTAGCAATAGACAATGGAAGCCAACACTTACAGTAATTGCCGCTGATAGGTGATTAGCAATAGACAGTGGAAGCCAACACTTACAGTAATTGGCGCTGATAGGTGATTAGCAATAGACAATGGAAGCCAACACTTACAGTAATTGGCGCTGATGGTATCGAAGCCAGTACTTGAGTTCTCATTGTGAAAAGATGGACACAGCAAAGTGCAAATTGAAGCCAGCTAGGTAATTCTAGCTATGCTATGTAAGCATGGCCAAATCATACATTCTCAGGCTCGATATTTGGCCTATAATGTCATAAACTACATGGAAAAAAAATGTACAACGTACAATGTACAACTTCATCTCAAGCATTGTCAAAAGCCAGCATCGCCTCTACATGTACTTGTCGCGGACCACCCGCTAACCCTTTCTTCACAATTGTCATACTGAGTTCGATGTCAGGTTACAACTCAACTTATCCTGATTTACGACTAGATGAGCTAAGTGCCAAGGCTCTGTCGGTCATTTAAAATGTTTGAAAATGAAATGTTAATTTTGTTGTAGCCAGTGACACGAAGGGCATAAAGTGCTGTCGCTCTACACAAGTCTTAGCAGGACAAGCTAACCTTTTTCGCGAGTACCTGGTGTCATCATTCGCTTTTAGTGACCCATTCGTACAATTGTCACCCTTATTTTACGTTTACGGTCAATATAATCTGTCTCGGCAGATAATCAGTAATATATTGCGATTACGTTATATATTCAGATAGGAGATAAACATACTGTGTTTTCAGAGTAGAGCTAGGTTACTCGTAGATTTACCCGCACTAAACTGAATTTGGAACCGAACGCGCAGCCTATTGGCTGTAGTGTAGCCTTTTGGTTCAAGCGTTCGCTCGTCACGCGGAAGACCCGGGTTCGATTCCCCATGTGGGGTACAATGTGTGAAGCCCATTTCTGGTGTCCCCCACCGTGATATTGCTTAAATATTGCTACAAGCGGCGAAAAACCATACACACTCACTCGATCACTGATTAGGGCTGAGAGTGAGAGTTGTGTTTCAGTTGAGATAATATATTTTCTCATGCAACGCTTCAGGGCACACTGATGTTTCTCTGAAAAATCTCTGAGGATCATCCAACATGACAACACTTTGGTATATTTACGTTGGGAAAGGGAGGGGGGGGGGGCGGGGAGATACATTTCAGTGTCTATCAGCGTATCATCAGTGGCTGTAATCTTCACATCATTCTAAAAGATGAATTTAGATTAAGTTCCAGGCTGATACAAACTTAGCAGGACATGTATATCATCCTGTTAATCGCAAATCGAATTATAGATCTAAAAACCGAGATCAGTGCTGAAGATGTTGTTTTCGTTGAAAACCCGAAATGTAAATCTGCTAAAACATACTTTTAATCAATTAGTCAATACCTAAGACAGAAAGGGACAACAAGGAAGATGTAGCTGTACTTGTATGTCAGACTGTAAACCATAATACGGTTGGTCATAACTTTTGATGACTTATCATGTAAACAAATACCGTCAGATATGGCATTGAATGCACCCTTTGTGGTTGTGTTGTTTTGAATAGACAGGTCAGAAGTTATTGCCACCAGTCAGACAGCATAGATCGAGCATCAACAGGAATAATCTCAACGAGTCACACAGCATAGATCGAGCATCAACAGGAATAATCTCAACGAGTCACACAGCATAGATCGAGCATCAACAGGAATAATCTCAACGAGTCAGACAGCATAGATCGAGCATCAACAGGAATAATCTCAACGAGTCAGACAGCATAGATCGAGCATCAACAGGAATAATCTCAACGAGTCACACAGCATAGATCGAGCATCAACAGGAATAATCTCAACGAGTCACACAGCATAGATCGAGCATCAACAGGAATAATCTCAACGAGTCACACAGCATAGATCGAGCATCAACAGGAATAATCTCAACGAGTCAGACAGCATAGATCGCGCATCAACAGGAATTATCTCCACGACTCAGACAGCATAGATCGCGCATCAACAGGAATTATCTCCACGAGACAGGCAGCATAGATCGCGCATCAACAGGAATTATCTCCACGACTCAGACAGCATAGATCGCGCAGCAACAGGAATTATCTCCACGAGACAGGCAGGATAGATCGCGCATCAACAGGAATTATCTACATGAGACAGCCAGCATGTTTCCAATTGTGTCCTCCGGATGGTGCGTAGTTGGCATATTCCCGTGAGCTGCTCTATCAGCAGTTCGGTTAAGTCTTGGTGTGCACATGGATTCCCAAAGTATAGTAACACTTTACAAGGCCAGTGACGTTCATATAACCCAACTGACGTCGGTCGGCACTGTCAGCGGAGACAGTGGATCTGTTGTCTACGGTCACCCTTTCGTGTCTCATCGGTATCAGAAGCTCGATGTTTCTGGTAATTTCCGATGTGTGCGCCATTCCTGTTTTGGGTCTACACGTGTTATATAGTGTAACTCTTTCTTGATGTCACTTTACTTTCCACCACCAACTCAATTATATCCGAACTAGCGAAAATACATGTTACTTCTAGGGCATGGTCACGGAGAGACTGGATGTAAACATTACCGCTTAACCCTCAGAGTCTACTCAGTGTCAAAATGGAGTTTTATAAATCCTTTCATTGACTCATATATTTTAGCATATTTTTTTAAACTTAAATTTTATGTGATAAAGAGTAAGAAAAAGGCCCTGTTTGTGGATATGTAAGGTAAGAACATGTTAAGTCTGACAACAGATAATGCCTGGACATGTTTTATTACTTACTTATATGCGTTTATATTTAATAACTTTCTTATCTTGAATTAAATGTATGAGAAAGGTCAGGACCGTTTTAGGTAATCCAACACGAGAACTCGCTCAACCAAACACGTGTGTCATAATTGTGGAGGAACGAACAAAAGCCTTTTCCTTGCATTTTTTCTTTTCCAATATTATTTCAGACGCAGTCATTACGGATAAATGTATTTTAATCACGATCCCTCGCTGAGTGGGTCTCCGGGCGATTATACCGAATGATAGAATAATATGTGAAGCTAATTTTCTATGATCATTACACAATTCAAGTGTTGAAGGCAATTTACTCTGGACCCCACTCACTCTATTCGTTGTTGTCCCTCGTAGGCCCGCGACAAAGAACAACATGCTGTTCTTTAGTTTATATATTTTAAATATCCGTTGTTGATCGGTAAGTAAACACGGTTTCCATTATACGGCATCCTACTTTGTCCAGAATGCAGTCATCAGTCAATGTTGCTTAGTGACATGACAGGCATGGATAAACATCCATCTACCTGTGTCTTGGTGCCATTAGACAATAAAACCGCATGTGTATTGTGTTAAATGAGAGTAAACGTCTTTACGAAACATCAAAATATTTATGAGGTCACATGGTTTAAAAAGAGAGATAACGGGGATAAACATTATTGCAGTGATATCACGGCGTGTCAGTTTAATGACACAGGGCTTATATGTGTAGCACGGCTACAACCAAAAATCATTCGAATCTCGTTCATCGGATCCTGGCGTGCCTCAGGTAGGCAACTCTGCATATGGAATCGCGTTCGACCACGTGGTTATCCATGCCCTACAAATAAGGAAGTAAGACTGACATCTCGTTTGTTTGTAACTATGGCATACACGATATTTTTATCAAAATACCATCGTGGGTGGCACAGTATCTGAAATGTATTATTGACATATCGCTCAAAGTTCATAAAATGCTAACATTGTTGATCTGAGTGTGTCCGCGCTGGTCAGATCGATATTATCTGTAGTCGTGTGATTAAGTGCGTGTCACTCATGGGACACTTGTGTTGCTCATGTCGTTCAAGGCCAGCACTGACTGCACTGTTTGGCTCTCGCTCGAAGACATACACTATTACTTTATTTACAGCAGAAATGTCATTCTCTTTTTTTGAACAACTGGTGTCATCACTGATTTAGACTGGTCCATTCATATAATTTTTACAGCTCTCTTTGCCCTTTACGCAACATGGGATGTGCATCGGCTGGTCATTCTCTTGCATTGACAATTCATATTAAGCTATTGTCGTTGATATGTATAATATATATTCAATAGTTAACGATCGTGGAGGATTTGGACACAGGAAAAAATGGAATACCGATACAGATCGAATTGACTGTATATAATCATTGAAATTTCTCATAGGGTGTAGAGATTCTATATACAATGGGGCGCATTTTAACTCAAGAAAGCATTATCTAGACCTACAGAAACAAAACGTGTTGACTCTGGATTTCAATTTAACCCACTATGGGGCCTAAATTCAGACTTCATTGCGATAACAATAATGTAATGGTCTATTTACACTGAATAGATAACCAGATAGGATGCGGATGCATGTGGAGCTTCAAAGGAGCACCAAGCAGAGTTTCGGGAGCTTTTGGACCTTTTTTGTTCCTTATAAAACGCAAGCCTCTCCACTATAAGGGGGGGGGGGGGGGGGGGGGATTGCTCAACTTGTTGCCCAATCGTTGCCCAGATCCACGGCTCAATGTAGAGTATAATATACAACCAAGACTATCTGCTAGGCTCCAGAAGGTTTTGTATATAAATTGCCTTCTCACAGAACCAACTTTGCTGCTCCAGGATCAAATTAGGAACCAAAGGAGACACGATTCAGAGTAGGGTCTAGCCTTAGCAAGCAAGCTTCTAAGCGAGGTCATCATCAATCCATGAGAGTTCAGTAAAGACACAGTAAGGTTCTGTAGGAGTTTAGGTTGACAAGTTTGTAGTTGTTCCCACTGACAAGGCCTCACATAACATAACCAGTATATGTTTGATCAACGAACTTGGTGTAAGTGACACATCAAAATCCACTAAAAAGGCCAGTATGTTCACTGAGGAAGATATCAGTCAAATCAATGCATCAGTACTACCATTCCTCTTTTGGACTTAATGCTAAGGGTCCTTACAACCCTACAAAGAGATATCGCTGAGTCAAGCAATGTGCCACCTAATCCCTGTTTCAAAGACCAACCATAATCCTTGAAACAACCAAGGACGGACTTGCTTTATATTTACAGGGGTATTTGAAACAATTACCATGTGGATTCTCAAAACCAAAAGGATTTACTTAATTTTTTGCAGTCTTAGAAAATAACGAAGTTCAATTCTGTTAACACATTTGAATTTTCAACTCTGACACTACTGTCCCACATGACAGACTTAAGGACAAACTTAATTCTTTGTTCTGATTATCTGATATCGTTCAATAACAATCAAATAGCCACTAACCTTCCACTGATTTATTCACCTGAACTAGAAATAAAGGAGACCAGTAAGACCGCTTCATCTGTTTCCCATTTAGATCTATGCATAAAGATTCTGAGTGACAAAACACTGGAGTGTATGACAAGAGGGGTGACTTCAACTTTCCAAAAGCCAATTGACCCTTCATGTCAAGCAATATTCCAGCAGCTCCAGCCTTTGGCGTTTACATTCGCAAACCTTTGATATACAATCGAGCATGCTCTTTCAACCAAGATTTCGAAGAGCGCCATACGACTCTTGCTCAGAAGCTTTTTGATCAAGATTACATTCAAGGCATCATCGGTAAAGCTTTCGAAAGTTTTTATGGCAGACATGTGGAGGACATTTCCACATTTGACGCATCAGTTGACTTGCCTTTGCATGTATTGCGACGGGTGCCACCGGTGGGGCAGGATACGCTCACCTTTTCGCGAACACCCTGAATCATCACTATTTGATAGTGATTCAGAAACACATGCTCATGATAAAGTCGAAACCGTACAGTCGACTGTGCTTTCAGTAGAATTTTATTGTGAATATTGAAACGGTTTGGTTGCTATTATTTATAGACACAACCAGGAGGTTAAAGGTTCGGGATTTTATATAGAAACAGAAAGGATCTCCTTGTGTGGGGTTTCTATACATACATAAGAATCTCTGGTTTCTATGTAGACACAGACAGTATATCAATGGTTGGTGTTTCTTTTTTGAGAATTTAATATCACTTTACGGACTTAGTAAGGCTATGTGTGGATTTGCGGTCTGCACATATTTACAAAAAGGATCTGGACTTGGAAACTGATGAAAGAGCCATTTACGGTTCTTTTAAAATAAATTATAAGTCTATACAGGCAATAATAAAATCGAAATGAAATGATTGTTATGTCAATATTTATCGTGTAATATTTCATACTTACAGGGATGTTAGTATGTCAAACACATGGTATGAAACCTACACTTACCTCAGAAATATTGCTTTCGAAAATAACAGCGACAAGAACCATTTCAGGCGAACACATGATTTGGCTTTGCATGTGTTTGTTCCGGTTTTCAGGCAGGATACGCTCACAAACGAGCACACTTGGTATTATCACTAGCGATCCATAAACAAGCACTGCTAAACTAATAAACATAGTCTGAGTAGTAAAATGGACTTTTAGCGAACGTCTCTATGGACAGTGTTTATTTTGCTTTTATTCTACGCAGAAGATGATGTCCGTATTATTAAACGGTGTTTATTCAAAATATATAAGCATGTTTTCAGTTTTGAAAATATTTATTAACTAGTGCGTGGTCATCTGATACTTGTATACGTCCAGATATGATCAATTTGCATGTAGAAATGTTATATGGGCTGAACGTTACGTATTGGAGAAAACACGCTTACGAGGTTTTGGTAGACAGAGCATGCCCTGGGGAAGTTTTTCCATCTCCCCAGGGCATGCTCTGTCTACCAAAACCGAGGGAAAGTGTCCTTCCATACTTATAAACCGTCTAAATTGATTAAATGTTATAACGAGCATCTATAAATGAGGCGCTTCATTATAGCGCTTCTTTGAAGACGTGATATTATAACTTGCTCGTGAAATAACGGCTAGCAATTACTGCACGTGCAAATTGTGCAGCATTGATAAGCACTTGTTTAAAAGCACGTGTTTTGAAACCTCGCTGTCCTTTCACAGACTCTGAAGTGATGTCGCTTTTAAATGTCCACGCGGAACTGTACACCTGACATTCAATTTTAATTGAATTAAAAGTTTGAATTGCTACTTGTTGTCATTTTTTCAGTTACTTGGTTAAACCTGGGATTTGAGGTTTTACATTCAAAGTACAACCCCCCGAACGAAAATAAAACCTCATAATAGGTTTTACTTTCAAAGTAAAACCTCTTAATAGGTTTTACTTTGAAAGTGAGTGAGTGAGTGAGTGAGTTGGGTTTAACGCCGCTTTTAACAGTATTCCAGTTATATCAAGGCGTGTCAACTTAATGTGGGAGGAAAGCCCGAAGTGATGCAGGTCTCAGACGTTTACCACTTCGGTGAAACCCACGAGCACGGGTATGGTGCTGACAAACCTAGAAACATAATCGGGACGAACCGGGATTCGAACCCACAATCATAGGTTTCTGGCGTGCCCAAGGGACGCAACTCTGCACAGCGAATCGCGGCGCCTTAGACGACTGGGCCACCCGTGCCCCCACTCTGAAAGTAAAACCTCACAATAGGTTTTAATGCCTATAGAAAGAACCCTCTTACTTAATAGAGATCCCAATGAATAGGTTCATAAGATCATAACACGTCTTCCTTGTATGTTCTAAGCATGTCTAAAAGGATTAAGATGAGGATATCACGCGGTCAGTGCGCCTACGTATGATATCGTTAACATGGATGCTATTCATATCCCCAGCTTGATGTGGACGGACGTTGCCATCCACGAAGATCAGGGGTGGTGTGGTAGCCTAGTGGTTAAAGCGTTCGCTCGTCACGCCGAAGACCCGGGTTTCTATTTTCCACTTGGGTACCATGTGTGAAGCCCATTTCTGGTGTTCCCCGCTGTGATAATGCTGGAATATTCCTAAAAGTGGCGTAAATCCATATTCACTCACTCACGCCATGAAGATCAAGTGATGACCACCTTGTTGCGACAGGGAAACAATAACAGGTTTGATGGTACATACCTATAACTGACACCAGTCATGTCACATCGTCTATAGATTCCTGTGTCCAAACCTGAATGTCACAACACACTATCAAACTTCTACCTCAAAATCAGCCATGGTACGGGTGGCGTATGATTCTGTGTTCCGCCATTCGTAAAAAACTATCGACTGTATGGACTATATAACGGCAGAAATCCTATTTGCTATATTGACGTATTTTCAGTACTCGCACTGTCGTATTATAGACATATATGTGGTACCGGCCCTCGGTTTTGTCTCTTAGAAAGTAATCGTGGTTCATTATCCGCTGTCATGAACGTTTCCCAAGGCCAGTTTCTTGTACGGTGTCCTAGAAATAACACTTGATGAAGATGTATTGAATTGCCAAGGCTATTTCGGTCATGCACGTCATACATACTTAACCCATTCTTTCTTTCCTTGGTCTTTTTTTATGTTGCTTGGGGGCACGGGTGGCCTAGTCTTCTGAGGCGCCGAGATTCGCTGTGCAGAGTTGCTTCCCTTGGGAACGCCAGAAACCTATGATTGTGGGTTCGAATCCCGGTTCGCCCCGATTATGTTTCTAGGTTTGTCAGCACCATACCCGTGCTCGTGGGTTTCACCGAAGTGGTAAACGTCCGAGACCTGCATCACTTCGGGCTTTCCTCCCACATGAAGCTGACACGCCGTGATATAACTGGAATACTGTTTAAAGCGGCGTTAAACCCAACTCACTCACTCACTCATACATTGTCTTATATTGTCATACATTGTCATGCATTGTCAAACATCGTCACACATGGCATATATGTCATACATGCCATGCATAGCATACAATGCACGGTCTCCGTGGTCCGGTGATAAAGCGTCCGCCCGCAGAGCGGAAGGTCGGGGATTCGATCCCGGCCGCTTCATACGCTACTTGTTGTTACCCTGTCTGGCGCTCGGCATTAAGGGGTTGAAACAAGGACTGATCTGCTCGGAGTCGGGATACTGTGTCTGAGTGGGATATTCTTTCATAAGTGTAGCTGCAGCATATTAACTCAGTGGGATAGCACTATAAAATCGTATTGAACGCGACGATGAACATAAAAGTCATACATGTCATACAGTGTCATACAAGTCACACATGTCCTATACATCACACATTGTCATACATTGTCATACATATCACACATTGTCATACATTGTCATACACATCTTACATTGTCAAACATTGTCGCATGCCATACATGCCAAACACACTATACATGCCATACATGCCATACACGTGATGAGGAAGGACGTGTGATCTCACACAGGTGATATTGCCTTGCATGTGCACAGCCTGAATAATCAATAAAACCAGAACACGATACATCAATCTTACATTGTCATACATTGTCATACACATCATACATTGTCATACATGTCCACATCACACACTGTCATACATTGTGATACAAGTCACCCATGTCATACCAGTCAAACATGTCATACATTGTCACAAGTCAAACATGTCATACATTGTCAGATGTCATACATGCCAAACACGTTATACATGTCACACATTGTCATACATGTGGAACATGTCATACATTTTCACATGTCATACATGTCATACATTGTCATGCACATTTTTACATTGTCAAACATTGTCACATGTCATACATGCCTAACACGTGATGAGGAAGGACGTGTGATCTCACACAGGTGATATTGCCTTGCATGTGCACAGCCTGAATAATCAATGTTACCAGAACGCGATAAATCAATGATATTCAAAACGTTATACAAGCAGTTTTCTGCTATCCTTCCTCAGTCATTATGGTAAAGTTTAACACAAGTTTTAAAAATGTGTAAATCCATATACCACTTGAATTTTTGTGAGACATCCATGCATTTGAATTAATTCTACCCTCGTGGTGTTTGCTCATGCGGTGTTTATGTGAATCAATTTGAAGACAATAATGTAAAGAGCGTTCTTCACGTAACAACAATATGTTCATTTCCTATGTTCAATGATTTTAATGAAATTACTCTTCTACAGTGATCAATATTCCGTCAGCATGATCGAATCATAAAGGAGTTGCAAATTGCTTTGTGCATATGATACATGTTGTTGATCCGTTACCCTTCTTGCGTATTGTGGGGGCACGGGTGGCCCAGTCGTCTGAGGCGCCGCGATTCGCTGTGCAGAGTTGCGTCCCTTGGGCACGCCAGAAACCTATGATTGTGGGTTCGAATCCCGGTTCGCCCCGATTATGTTTCTAGGTTTGTCAGCACCATACTCATGCTCGTGGGTTTCACCGAAGTGGTAAACGTCTGAGACCTACATCACTTTGGGCTTTCCTCCCACATTAAGCTGACACGCCTTGATATAACTGGAATACTGTTAAAAGCGGTGTTAAACCCAAGTCACTCACTCTTGCGTATTGTTGCTGTGTTGTGTTTGTTTATGTTGAGTTCAAGCGTATAAGGAGGATAAGGAGATTGATGATGTGCCAAGAATAAATTTGAAACATTTCTACCTTGGCGGGCAATATAATAAGTATTACATGTAAATAAAAGCGACATATTCCATATTCATAAGAAATGTCTGCTAACAGCAGAGTCGATTGTACGATTCAACGTCAACGCCTGAGAACAATCAGCTTCGATAATAAACAGAAATAGACTCCATTGGGCGCAAAGGGCAGAAAAGCGGTGAAAATCATTGAGTGGATCCCTGAAAATCTGTGACGACACCAGGTGTTCGCGAACACGGGTCTTCGGTGTGACTTGCAAACGATCTACCCTACTGTGTCACATGTTGATGAGAAATAATCCCTAAATATGAGAAGCAATTGTATGTCCGTCTTTTGAGAAGACAAACTGGAAGCACAAAGGTATTGATATACAGAGAGGTATTCAAGAAAATGTTAATATTTTTTCGTCAAATTTAATTTACAATAAAATAATTTCCCTCACTCTTCACTCAACATACACATTTTAAAGAATATATAAAAATAAAGCGACAAAATATTTTCCATATCCAATAGAAATGCATTAAGTAGAGTCGATTTTACGAATATCGACTTTATCATGAGCATGTGTTTATGAATCACTATCACATAGGGATGATAAAGGTGAAAAGGTGAGCATATCCTGCTCCATCCGTGGCACCCGTCACAAATACAAGGAAGGGCAAGTCAATTGTTCACCTGAAAAATACGGGAACATATGATACAAGTCAATAGGGAAATGCATCGGACATACTTTTGTCACTGATGCGTCAAGTTTGGACATGCCCTCCACAAGTCTACCATAAAACCTTTCGAAAGCTTTACTAAGGCCTTGAATGTTGCAACTTTGATCAAACAACTTCTGATCAAGAGTCGTATGGGAGAAAGAGCATGCTCGATTGTATCACGAGTTGAGAAATGTAAACACCAAAGGCTGGAGCTGCAGGAATATTGCTGGACATGAAGGGAAAGTTGACTCTTGGAAAGTTGAAGTCATCCCTGTTGCCATACAGACTTGTGGAGTGTGTTTTGTCACTCTGAATATTTATGCGTAGATCTAAATATGAAACAGATAAGTTGATCTCGCTGGTCTCCTTTGTTTCTAGTTCAGGTGGGCAAATCAGTGGAAGGCAATTGGCTAATTGATTGTTATTGAACGATATCAGATCTTCTTGGACAAATTACCTTGTTTTGACTTCGCCAATCCGAACAGAAATTCCGATTCATTTGCATAAAGAAACCTTTTCAGTGAACAGGGTAGATGGGAAATAAGTGCCCTTTCAGTAACCAATCATAAACGAGTATCTGTAAGGTAAAATAAGGTATAATATGTGCCAAAATATTACAAGAAGTGACACAACCATGATCCACAGATCAATACTTATAACAGAGAACGCCGACAGTGCAACTTCCTCCCTCAGGATGGCCATTAATGGCTTAAATGTTGCACAATGGACCATTAGTACCGTTGGCGTGGGCATCTGGTTGTGCTTTCAGGCAAGGAAAATGTTTAAGCGCACCGTTATAGAATAGAGGACTTTGAACTTTCTGTCCGTGTACATTTCAAACAGTTTGGTGAAAATTCCATTAATAGAGCGTCTTCAAAACCACCCACCATGGCCGAAACAGCACAATACCGAATCCACAATAAATGGATCCCATTAGCATTGCATAGAAACATCCGACTGTACAATACTGTAGAAAAGGTCGTTCTATGCTTTGTAATATTGGCACTTAGTACTTCGGAGTAAATCCTACAGCAGAGGGTATTGTTGCTTTGTAGCGAGTTGTTTAACTGGACGTAACTAAAACCAGGTTCCATGAGAAGAGGGCTAGCAGGAAAGGCATCATTATCCATGAATGTTCCAAGTAATGATGTTGCTTGTACTGAAGTGTATGTATGTTGACGATAAGGATCTAATAAGGTGTGCTTGATCTTCACTAGAATTCCTACTGATTGATACCGATCACTGTGTGTGGCCATGCATGTCCTTGTCGATGTTGAGTTAAGCTTAATTTTCGAGTATGTTTTTGAAGCATCACTTTCCCTGAAGACAGAGCTGACTTATTGATCTCATTGTGTTGCAAAACGACTATATTTCTTAACGTTTTTCTCTACTTATGTGCAGCAAACTCCCTGCGCTTGTACACAGCAGTCGTAATCCAAATTTAACATACCGTTTTTTTTTAGTTTCATCTAATTTGTTGGTGTCACTGGATTTTGTGGTTCATCGATCACTTGAGTGTCTGGTTTCTTCACAGGCTGACGTAGCATGACAGGAGTACTGCTGTGTTGCGTCAGGCATTAAATACTTTTTCATGCAACTTGTACGAATGGTGGGTGCTACTGGTAGGGCAGGCCATGCTTACCCTTTTCGTCAACGCCTGGTGTCATCACTGACTTTCTGTGGTCCATTTCCAAGTTGAATAAGTTTCTTCAGAAAATCTTGCCTGTTTTTTTCTCTTGCATTGACAATCTATATTCAACTGAGGCATCGCCTAGCATCTGTACCGATTTCTTGAAAGAATAAAGAAATCGAAATTCATTTTGACTCAGTAGGAATTGATACTACAGTTTTTTAATGCCATATCGGATTGTCATGTAAGCTACCTGCTTGTGCTGAATTGATATATTAGTCCATCTTAAGTATTATATGATAATAATTGTGATGTCACTGTGTCTTCAATTTGGTCATTAGATCACGGCAGTTGATTTACAAAGAGCAGCCGGGATTCAATAATCATAATAATAATATATCTGATTAAATGGACCTGAAAAGAACATTTGTCGAAATAAGATACTTGTTCAAACCGATTTGTTTTCTACATGTATTTATATTCTTCTCACTTTTGATACAGGGGTATCAAATGTATAATCATAAACAGACACAAGATGAAGACACAATAATGTGCATTTAGCCTTTTCGCGAACACCATTCATATGGTTTTCACAGCTATTTTGCCTTTCATGCCCTAAGGAATATGTTTCGGCAGATACCCGAGAGTGTTTTTTCTCTGGCGTTGACTTTTTTCTTTAAATATAAGCGCCGAAGAATAGTCAGCCTCAGAAACCTATCGGTAAAGATTCCATAGGGAAAAAAGTGATGAAATAATCACTGAAAATCGGCAATAAATGGTCAGGGTTGTCAGTAGCGGCCGTGAACTACGCCTTCCCCTCCGGACAAGCGATCACAGCAAACCTGACATGTGCCTAGATGGTGGTCACCTATTGTGTAAACAAGACGAGACTAGTTACAATGCATCGATCAACCTTGAAACGACCACTACTTGGGACAAACATGTGTAAGTATTGGAAAACCTTCCTTGGGTAACAACGTCGCATTATGAACGGCATTATTAATACTAATTTCTGATAATGTATCAGGTCTTCAGGCGCATTTATGAATTAAATTACATTAAGATTTGTATAGCGCACTTTCCAACTCCTCAAATGCGCTCTGACCATGATTGATCTCGTCAAAGGCTCTCTTGAAGAGACATGTTTTGAGTGTATTTTTATAGTTTGACCTATCGCCATATGATTTAGTACATGACTTTTAGCACCACAAGCAGCTGTTCTTTTGATCGGAGAGAACGTGCTGGCTTGTATGGTACTATCAGTTCCTGTAAGTCTGCAGGAGCCAAACTAGGCCTTGCCTTGCCTTTATACATTGCAGGAACATTGTCATGGAAATAATGTTACTGTTAATCTAAAAAACCGTAAGATTGTCGTTTCCAAAATGAAGGAGGCATTATTAAATTAAAGTTGTATTTCAGGAAAATTCCTATTGAATGTGTAACCTCTTATAAATATTTAAGAATAAACATCTCAAGATGTGTCTTGGAATACGCACTTTCATAGTGATATATCACAATCCATAAGGGTATTATTTAGTATCTGAGAAGTTTGTCAAGACTTAAACCTATTCCATGTGATGTTTTATACAATGTTTTTAGTCCAGTGAACTTCCAATATTATTGTATTGCGCTGAGGTATGGGGTCTGGATATTGATTGTAATTCAAATCAAGAGAGGGTTAATATGGCAGCTTTTATGTTGTTCGTGGCGAATGCCGAAGATATCGTTTTTCTGTCATAAAATTTTACGCATGGCATATTTACGTGTACTTATACCACATAAATGTGAAATGATGTCGTTAGACATGCTTCTTGGTCAAATTAATTAGACATCAATGCTCAAAAAGTTATTGAGGATTTGGTTAAATTCCGGGAAACCAGCAGAAACTGCATATTGCTAGTTTTATAAGGGAGTTGGTGAAACGACTAAAATGTATATATGAACAAGAATGAAATGACTCATTACCGGGTGATTCCAAAACATTAATTAGATATCGAAACAAAGCAACATAATAAAAGACCAAGGAAAGAATTGGTTAAGTATGTAACTATGGATATATAAAATATTAGTAAAACGTTTTTCTCTTTCTACTAAGATTGGTCAGACGACTCTTTTAGAAGCTGTTTCACCAAGGTTACAACATTCAAGGCCCCAGTAAAGCTTTCTAATAGTTTTATGGTAGATATGTGGAAAGACATTTCTAAATTTGACGCATCTGTAACAAATATGATGAACATTCACTTCCCTATTTTGACTTGCGCCATGTGCTCCTGGTTTCTCGCGATCACCTGGTGTCACCACTATTTAACAGTAATTCATGAACACATACCAATATAGTCGGAATAGTTCAATGAATTGTTTTTCCGTTTTCTTCGATACAGATCGGTCTCTTTATACCTTGAACAAATATCATTTCACGAATGTTTGTTTTCAAGGATGGTCGCTTTCTGGTCTGCTAAAATATTTTTTAGCAATGTTTGTTTTTGCGGACGCTTTCATTACAACTTGCTCACATGATTTACTCGGGTGTTTGTTCTCTTTCTGGCTTGGTCTTCAAAAGTCAAATACCCAGATGGTCCTTTGTGAGGAACTGACCTGTAAAAAACATGACTGACACTGTTATTGGCTTGCAACACGTGTGTCTTTACTTCCGATCGCTCACAACAATGAAAACCCATGTCGCTTAGGGCATTGACCATTAGCTTATTGCGTTAAATGACCTACCCAACCTACTGGACACACACTGGCAAACAGGACAATGAGCGTAATACGTTCCATCTCCCTCCTTAAATATGTAAATGTGATTTGGACGGAAAGTTCATTGAGTATATTATGCAATTAAATATAACTAGATGGGAGGGTATATCACACTCTTGGATAGACTGGCACACAACAGTTCTTGGACAGTGTCTCTTTCTGGATCAGCACGTGGTATTGTCATTAGATTCTGTAACTAGATTAAAAACACAAACTAGATGATTTGTAACTATTGAGCAATATAAATGGCTTGACAGGTTTACATACAGCCACTCTCCTGTCACTTGCAATTGTTGACCTGTGCTGAACCTAACACTACCTAGTAATGATAACTGAGAGTTCAACTGGATATGGTATTATCAAATCCAACTTTTTGGGTGGAATGATGCGCCTTCCACTCCTGGTAGTTTTGGGCTGGTCACTTGGTGGTGGAGTTGAAGGTGGAACATACACCTGGGGGGGAATGTAACTCTGCTGGTGATCTTTGGGTGCCTTCCTATCTGTCTCAGGTGCTGTCCGTTGATAGTGTGACTCGGTAACCTTTCTCATATGCTTTCGGTTAAGGCAGTAGGTACCATTGTCACATGTAACATAGTAAGACCTAGGACTTTCGTGGTGTCTGTTGACGATGGCTGTTGTCCAGGTCTTGTTGTTACCTAGTGGATACATTCTTACAATGTCGCCTGGTTTTGAGCTTCGAAGCTCGTTGTCACTTTTCTTGTGATTGTAGTAATACGTCTGCTTCTGTTTCTCAAGTGAGGTGGGGCTTGCCTTCATGTTGACTAAGGGTCTTGGCACAAGAAGTTCTTGAGCGGCTGGCAGTGTATTGCGTGGACGCCTGCTCATGAGTAGCTGAGTGGGAGACAAGTTGATACCTTCAAATGGCGTCGTTCTGTAGTCTAAAGGAGCAAGGTGTTTGTCTTCAAACTTCTTCAATAGCTTCTTCTCTGTCTGAACAGCTCGTTCAGCCTCCCCATTGGAACTTTGAAAATGGGGACTGGAGGTGACATGTTGGATTCCATATGACTTACAGAAGTCCTTGAACTCACGAGAGTCAAACTGTGGGCCATTATCTGACCGCAACTTTGTGGGGATGCTGTGGCTGCTGAAGATGGCTTTCACAGCAGTGATGGTTGCTGGTGTGGTAAGTGAGTTGAGCTCGACAGTGTCTATGTACCTCGAAAAGTAGTCTACCAGTACGAGATATTTCCTGTTCTGGAAGTCGAACAAATTACAGCCAACTTCCTGATACGGCAAGTCTGGAGGTGGTGTTGGCATCAGCGGTTCACTCTGGTTTTTGTTTGGAACTAAGCACACTTGTGACAGTCTCTGATAATGTTCTCAATGTCAGCATTCATGCCGGCCATAACATTACTTCTCGCGCCCGTTGTTTGCTCTTAACCATACCAAGGTGTGACTCATGAATGAGCTGGAGCATATGGCTGCGGAGACTTGGTGGCACTACAATCCGCAGTCCTTTGAAAACGATACGGTCAGATAAGGACAAATGGTCACGGGAGTCCAAGTATGGACGTGTTTCCATGGGCGCTTCTTGGCGGTTGTCAGGCCAACCATTTAAGATAGTTTCGCTCAGGGTTGCCAGTTCCTCCTTAGTGCACTGCTTGATCTCTGCGTAGCGGTTTGGGGTTACTGAGATCATGTCGGCCATGTTGACTACGTTCAGGTCGACAACATCAGGGTGATTAAATGTCAGGTAGGCTCTTGACAAGGCGTCAGCTGCTAACATGTCCTTGCCTTTCCTATACTTGACAGTCAGGTCATACCACTGAAGTTTGAGAAGCATTCTTTGAAGTCTCATCGGTGCTGCGTGTGGTGGCTTCCTGCAAATGTCCTTAAATGGTTTGTGATCATTGTACACCGGTTTCTTTCCCAACTATATAGCAGTAAAACGTGGTAGCTGCATGGACGATGGATAACCGATGGATAATCTCCGTCTCAATTTGGGCATACCATACCTCTTCTCAGTTTCAGTCAGAGAGTGGGAAGTGAAGGCATCGCACTGGATTTCAACAGGTTTGTTCACATTGAAGTAAGCAAGGACAGGTGGTGTACTTCATAACTTCTTGGGTTTCTGTAAATGTCTTCTTGTTCAGGGTCCCAAGAGAATAGTACATCAGACTTCAGAAGTGAACGAAGTGGTGCGTCCACTTTGCTCAGGTCAGGGATGAACTTGGCTAGGTTCTGTACGAGTCCTAGTAGCCGGCGGATGCCATCTTTGTCAACTGGAGCTGGCACTTCTATGATGGCTGGAACCTTGTCAGGGTCTGACTGGAGGTCATCTTTAGTGAGTATGTGTCCCAAATATTTAACCTCTGTCTGCCTGATGGAGCTTTGGTCATAGTTCAGCTTCAAGTTTTTCAAACTTTTCCAATCACTTGGTTCAGAATTTCATCATGATGAGCCGTGTCGACACCTGCAATCAGAACGTCATCCATGATGGGTGCTGCATCACAGATGCCCTCGAGTTTCTGATCAATGATTCTCTGGTATATCTCGGGATATGGATATGGATTCAGAATGGAGTCGAAGCCAACGGTATCTACCGATGGGAGTGTTAAAGGTGGTTAGGTATGAGGACTCCTCATCGAGTTTGATCTGTACAAAGCCTGACTTTGCATCTAAGGTCGAGAACACTTTGGCCTGGGGAATGTTTGCTACCACTTCCTCAACTGTCTTAAGTGGTCGGTGTTCTCTATTCAAGTCCTTAGGGTCAATACAGATCCTGATTTTCTCCTTCCTGACTGAGACTACCATTGAGCTAACCCATTCAGTTACCCGGGTTATGTATACATTCTCCTCCATTTGCTGGAGTTCTTCAACAATCCTTTCCTTGAGCTCTGCAGGTTGTCTGCATGGTGGATGAACGACACGTTTAGCCAATGGATCTTATTTGATGCGATACTCTCCAGGGAGAGTGCCTGTGGTTTGGATGAGTTCTGGTAAGCACAGAATCTGTGGTCATGTTAACTCGAATTACTAGTCCTAATTCCTCGGACGTATCTCCACAGATTTCCTGGTCCAGATCTACAATTAGAAAGTGTGTATCAACTGTTTTCTTGACATAGGTTAGAGGAAGTTTGACAGTTCGTAAGGGGCGAATCTTGTGATTCGAGTAGGATTACAGTCTCGTTGGTGACTATTTCAGGTCACTAACTACTTTAATGCGGTCATACACTGATTTCACAATGAATTACACTTTGCTCCTATGTCAAATCTGAATTCTATTTGTTTTGTTCCTATTTTCAAAGTTTCGGTCCACCTGTCACCTTCAGCTCCAATTTTGTTCACACTCTCTGTTGCGAAGGTGTAAATGTGGATTATGTCTTCGGATTCTGAACAATCATCTGAGTCATCAGTCTCATATTCCTGAAGTGTGTTGACTTGTTGTGATTTTCTCTCTTCCCAGTTAAGAGTTTTGTAGATCTCCCTGCCTTGTCTACCGATCCACATTCCCAGCCAACCCGTCTTATCTTTATCACATGCCTTAGACAGTGGACAGCCTTAAACGTGATATGCTGTTGAAAGCGCTGAAATTCTTGGAACATATCAGTTGCGTCCTAATCTAGGGTCGGTTGTTCAAACTGGAAACTTATTTTAATTTTTGTCCGGTTCAGATCATTGGCAAATTAGCACTTGTCAACGCTTTCAGAGTCAATTGTCGATAAAACAGATACACACAAGACGCCTGTTGTTCTAAGGGTCAGATTCGTTAAGTTCGGACAGTTTTCTGTGCATATTTCAGCGGGATTCGCCGTCTTCTGACACCATGTATCAAAACATGACTGACACTGTTATTGGCTTGCAGCATGTGTGTCTTTACTTCCGGTCGCTTACAACAATGAAAACCGATGTCGCTTAGGGCATTGACCATTAGCTTATAACGTTAAATGACCCACCCAACCTACTGGACACACACTGGCAAACAGGACATCGGTGGGGCCAGACAGGTGAGTATAAGTTCACCCTGGGGAGCACTAGTGGACCAGTGGTCTAAAATGCAACAGATTCGAATGAATTATGATTATTGGGTCGTCAGGATTTTACTGAACTTGTGAGCATCTACGGTAACCTTCGTCATTTGGGGTGTTCCTCCGGGATTTGCCCCCTCCAGGATTTAGCAAAAATAACTTGAGTTGATTTATGTATGCAAACCTTTTTATAAAATCTTTAGGTTGTAGACTGGTGTTGCTATTTCTATATAGGTCCTACAGGTCCATTGTACATCTGTAGGGTCCTGCACGAGTACCACCAGCGGGTACACCGGATGTACTCAAGGAACTGGTGGTTATATGACGATTCGGCTGGAACATGAGCCAGCGTGTCAGAGAGCCTGTGAAAAATCTGTGTATGTGGAAGCAGGTGACTGCTGGGCCGATTTCCGCGAGTGAAGTTGTTCGATGGGCACATTGTACTACAGCCATGACCCGTACTTCTGCGATAGAAGAAACGGAAGTGATTGGATTTCTGAAAGTAAAGCCTCGGTGCAGTTTTCAACTCCAGTCCTGACAGTGCGACGATGCTTTGAATGTACGTATTATTTCACATTCAGGTCGGACTCCTCCTTGTTGTAAGAGACGATTAATTGGATCGGGCGGTCCTACCCTGTTAGCTGGTTAAATGAATATCATCGTTTCCTAATCGATAATCATAATGTCAATCACTGCATTGTCTGGTCCAAGCACGATTAGTCCAGCAAACTAAATTATTATATCATTCTTACTCCCGTTGCGATTCTTATTCTGACAGCTAAAGGTGGTTACAATACGACCGGCCGGTCTGATCCTCACGGCTGTTGGATTTCTCAAATATATTTTGTGTTTTAAATGTACTTTTATGCACATCATGTGCGAACACATCTGACATATAAATACAATTCATTGTTTATACACGCATCGACCATAACATCCGCGTGTTGACATTTACTTCACGATGTTGTACACACGACCTTAAGATCTTCATCCGCGTGTTTACATTAACTTCGATATTGACAGTTCTCTATTTTTCTCAACCTTCTGTTTTCAGGAAAATAATCTATTTTTGAAAAAAAAGTTGTTGTTCAATACTTGTCAGTAGTGTCTTGAGGGAATTGAAGGACGATGACATCACAGAATAGCTCCAGCGTTTCCTGTCTACGTGTCACCGCTTTTGAGGTACAACAGAGCATACTCTTTCTACGAAGATTACAAAGAGCGTCATACGACGCTTGCTTAAACGTTACATCATTCAAGGCCTCAATAAAGATTTAAAAGAGTTTATGGTAGACATGTGGAGGAAGTTGTATTTTTGCAATGTCATTAATCATAAATTAAGGAATGAATAAATAAACAACATAACAAAAAGAATATTTCGTTTTCAATGATCTTACTACAAGGTACACCTGGTTTTTATCTATCGTGAAGATGTCCGATTTTCGATCACAAATCACCTAATGTCGTTTATCCGACATACCCGTTAATCCGACATAATCATATGCATCCAACCATGTCGGATTAACGGGACTTGACTGTATTTGCTATAATTTGCTACATTTTACTCGGCAGTTGTTAAGCAATTGTTTGCTCGGCAGTTGTTTAGCAATTGTATGAGCAGCTGTTTGGCCAGTTGAGATTCTTCAGGACTGAGTTGCATTTTTCAGTAAGAACCCAAACACTTTGTTCCATATGTCGACCCGAGAATGCAAAATACGAAATCATTTCTTTCTTTCGGGTAAGTTCTTTATTCGAACTGCAGCCATCTATAATGAAAAGGCTTGGTTCTCTTTTGAATTTGTCATGGCACACTCGTAAGCAGTCTTGCAAATGTTCGCCTGGACTAACTTTGTATACCCCAAGATCCTTCATTACCCATGTTCTTGATAGATATGTTTTTTGACGTTTATAAATGGGCATAGAATAATAATATGAGCGACAAAATTGTCATAATTACCTTGTAAAATATCAAGAATAAAATCTGTTTTACCCCAATCCATTTGCCCGCAGAATATAGCACAGTGAGGTTCTTTCAGTAAAGGATTATTAATAGATAGCATACTTTGAGATTAGGAATTCAGCCAGTGATACATCTGCAAGAGCTAGATCTTTTGCGAACGTGTAAACTTCCGGACTGTGCCTAAACGAAGGGAGTCTTTTAACCTCATCCGCTTGCATCCTGGCATACCTTGACTATATAGCTGATCAGGCATACCCTATGTAGGCCATTCTACTTTAGTAATCATAGGGTTGTAGAATACCTCGGATAGTCTGGAATCTGGCGTTGAGGCATCCTCGAACAAGATTAAAATACCCTTTAAGAATCTAGCAGGCACATTCAGATTGACGTTCCCCATTGCATCACTTTTGTCCTTGGAGATCTTGCGATGGCGAAGCACACGATCATAAAAAATAGCTAGACTTCCGGTATAATGGTTACGATTTTGTCTTGCTGACTCGGGATATGTTACCATATCATATATACTTTAGTGATGATACCGTATCGTCAATGGAATAGCTGGCTCCTGTGTAACCAATGGCTTTGATTACTCTGTAGTCATTAAAAGGTGAGTTCATATTCTAACCTCTCACCAAGGGATGCTTAGTAAAAGAGCATGTGACTCTCTACAAACTCAAAGTAAAGTGCAATATAGCATCGGTATCATCAGCACTAGCAGAACCTACACGCAGTCTGTTTGGATTCTGGGCGCTTGTCGTATCAATACCTTGTTACTGAAGTTATCCCGTTCTTTCGCTGTTCTCCAGAGATCCATATAAAAGTAGTATACATTACTGTCATCAATATTCATGACCTCATTCCCACTAGTTTTCTGTACGATTGCACGGTGTTCTGAACAAACTCCCTGTTATCATCAATAGAAACCAAACTAATTGTAAAAGATAGTCGAGCTGGTCCGTTCCAGGTATGTAACTATAACATCATAAACACCAAGATTAGGAACGGGAACCAACGCCCACTTGCAAAAAGCCCTCTCAGCGCTAAGATGATCTTAACTCCCATACTTTAACATAGGCTTACACTAGTCTTAGCGCCAAGATCGTTTTGTTCAAGTGGGCCCTGAACTGACTGATGCTGATTAATGGTACTTGTAATATCAGTAATAGACTGATGGATTGCTTTGACTCCTAATGGATCGCACAGTCTACATTGTGGATTTAACTTGCTGCAGTATTGTGAAGACATTATTATGTTAAACATAAGTTTTTAATGTCTGATATAAAATGGAGAATATTGATCTACAGCTGAAGCAGCAGGAGGAGAGACTGGTGAAACAAGCTTCTTAGGACTATGGTGAGAATTAATCTCAAACTAAATTTTCAATCTGCTGTGAATGATTATTATGATGCCTTAAAAGCAGATAAGAAATATGTTACTCCTATTGGTCGTAGTTTACAATAGCTAGTAAATATAAATTGTCAATGCAAGAGAATAACCAGCCTAAATTTTCTGCCGAAACAGATTCCACTTGGCGTAAAGAGCAAATAGCTGTGGAACTTCAATGAATGGACCATTGAAAATCAGTGATGACACCAGGTGTTCGCGAAAAGGGTAATTACTGATTTTGTTGAAACTGATTAAAACGGTATGTTTGCTGTGTACAACTGCAGAGATTTTGCTGCGAATAAGTAAAGAAAAATGTTAAGAAATATATTCGTTTTGCAAGGAATGTTGCGACTGAATGGTTCTCCAGATATTGATCGTATGCATTCTCGTAGCAGACGATGACAGCCCAGAAGAAAAAGTTTCTGAAAAGACCACTAAGGTTCTGCAAACAGTGCACACAGATCTTGGAATAGCAGCGGCCGCCATAGGTAAAGATCATTTGAAAGACATACAACATGATAAAGAGCTGCAGATGAAGTTGTTTTAAAATATTGAATACCATCAATGATTCTCCATCAAAGTCAACATGTTTGCAATAAAGTACAGTGATTACGAGGCCTTGACAAGACGATGCGGGGATCGCTCATGAATAATATAGCCAAGCTAGATGAACTCGACAAGAATATAGCTTATGAGAAAACAAAACTTTCCCAGGTAGAAGAAGAATTCAGTAGACTCTGTATTGCAGAAAGATTGTGTAATTTAGAAGACAAAAGATCAGTCCGCTTTGAAGTAGCTTCCACTAATAGAGAAGAAATTCGGTCACAAATCAATTGATTTCAAGAAACTATTGATCATGTTCTCAATAATGATACTCCACTGGCTGAAAGAATTAAAACATTGCTCAGAGAACAGGGGATGACCATTACCAGTATTTTAAAGTGAGGTGAAGTGAAATGGATTTTAAAGCTGCGTCCAAGATTATTGCACTTATATTGCGACGTGCATGAACGTGCGTGTGTGTTTTTGTGGCTGCTTGTACTAGTCCGGACTTATGCCGATTTATAGTGCTAGCTCACCGAGATACCATGCCGCAGTTTAACATGAATACCCAACTCAGACACAGTATACTGACTCCGAGTCCTTGTTTTACCCCCTTAATGCCGAGTGCCAGACAGGGTAACAACAAGTACCATCTTTTAACATCTTTTGGTATGACGCGGCCGGGGCTCGAACCCCGGACCTCCCGCTCTCCGGGCGGACGCTCTGCCACTAGACCACGGAGGCGGTCAACGAGTATTTTAAAAAGTTTTGGGGTTTATTACATCAACTTTGGTTTTTGCTTTAACTGGTGGTGGTGGTGGTGGTAGTGACTACGCACCTACGCCGCCTAGTGATGAGGATGACATAAAAGGGCGAATTAAAAAGCATTTAAAGTCATTAGGAGAAGCTCTAGCAAAGCTTGCAGGGAAAGCTGCATCTGCACTTCCTGGTATATGAAGAAGTATTGTATCATGGATCTTGAATTTATTTAGCTAAGACTGATACTTGGCTTAGTCAAAACTAATGGGCAGTGATTGTAGCAAACTCCCTGCTGACACACATCTGTTTTTGTAGAAATAGCAAATTCACCGCAAATATGTTCATATTCCCGCTGGTTGTAAAGATTATTGTATGCCTTCCATGCTTGATCTTGTGGTTATGGTGTACTTATTTCTGCAAGGATGCGCGTCATCGGATAGTAAACATGAAAGAAGAAAACCGACTTACTTAGTTTGTCAGTTGTTGTGAGATGAGCAGTAACAGATACAACACAGTCTGTTGTAACACACCATAAAGCAAAGTTGCGTTGGTTTTGCAAGAGCTGCATTGGATTGGAGAACTAAGCATGTAGTGTTGTAAGGTTTGTTTCTGTGAACCTGTATTTTCCAGAGATATCAGGGAATTGTGATTGGAGCTGAGCACGAGAGACATCAACAGAAATCACTGGGTGTGTGAGTTCTGTTACGTCAGTACTATTCACAGGAAAAAAAACATTCAAGTCTAGCTTGTACTTGGCATTTTTATCATAAGCACTTGTCATGTTGAAGTTATATTTTTTATGTCTTTATGTATTTAATATGTATGTTACACCCCCGGGAACAACACATAGAGAGTCTATGCAACTGCTTCGTGCTATTGATAACTCAATGGGACAACTTGAATTTTCTCTCTGTAATATACCATATGACCCACAGCGGACAAATTTAATTACAGTGTAAAGTAATAATACGATATTAATAGATAAAGATGCTCGTGTTATATCTAAAGCATACTATAGCGTAATGATGAAATTGTTAAGCCTTATGAAGTCACATATCACACTAAATAAGTCAAATGGAACACTGGCTTTAACCAGTGGTAAATATCTATTGAACTTGTTGCGGACCTGGCAAATACACTTAGATTTACAAGAAATCATGAAATACCCAACACAATAGTAAGTGGAGTCATGTTACCCAATATAACTCCCTATCAAGAGCTATCCATCCATCCTGATCAGAATAGTACAACAGACAATATTCCGTGAGAAAGTCCTTCAACTCTGCTGAGAAATATGCCCGTCAATGATGAAAAATATGATGGTACAACAGAATCTTTCTCATCATTACAGTATAAGAAGTTAAGACAGGATATTATGACAGAGGTCATATAATTACTGCATTAAGAACAAAACATCAACCAGTGCATATAGGATATTTGAATGTGTCACTTCAAAGTGAAACTAACTTTTGCACTTTCTGGTCTTTCAGACACTGAAGGATTTGATAAATCCGATAATGAATACAAGTCGTATGCTTTACACATACAAGATAATGTATACACGCTGAAAGAAGTTATATTTACAGCACCTAGTGTCTCTCTAGGAGATTTAAATGATGCTGAGATTAGAGAACCCAGCAAAAATAAACTGGGCGGCAAAAGAAAGTATAAGTCGAGTTCCATGATCGATAAAAAAATAACAAGACGAGGTTTTGTTGTGAATTATAATATAATCTAGGGAGGGATGACAAATAGAGAATCTCACCCGAGTGTCTTTGATATCAAATATATCAACACGAGTTGATAAAAGTGGAAAAATTCCGAGGCTTGCCGAGGATTTTTGCCACTTTTATCAACGAGTGTTGATATATTTGATATCAAAAGACACGAGGGTGAGATTTTATTTATAATCCGACATCATTCTTCCAACTTTTTCAATTTGTAGACAGTAATTAGAAGGGTCTTCAGTGTAAAAAGTACTGCTAACAGCTTCAGTAGCATAGCCATTAGTGATGTCATTTGATTGTGACGTCATGGTAACCAGTGACGTCACAATGGTCTGCAAAGCATTGTGATGTCATTTCATTGCAGCGATATCTACAGTGTAGATATCGCTTGATTTAATCCAAGCGATATCTCCTGTGGGAGCCAGTTTTGGATGATAAATCATTGATCAACCACAGTTTTAATGAAATTGTGCAATCACAGGTAATGTAAGCTCAAGGTAAACAATGGTGGGGTAAGAAATTTCAGTTTCAAAAGTTGTCTGAAATGTCACCAAGAAATTGTCAGACGCACTACAAGTTCATTGTCGACAAAGTTGTCTTCAATAGCGTGTATGACCTCCAGCTGCCTCAATGCATGCTGTGATACGCCGCCTCATCGATGACGTCAGTCCTCTGATGACGTTAACTGGAATTCGTTGCCACTCGTCTTTCAGGGCCTGCTGCAATTCGTGTCTGTTGACGGGAGGGCTGATGGCGTGCTCTAATCTGTCTGTCAAGATGGTCCCACAGGTGTGCAATAGGATTCATTTCGGATGAGTGGGCAGGCCAGGGCAAAACGTCAACGTTCTGCTGGTTTAGAAAGTTCCGAGTCAGTCTTACAGTATGGGGCCTGATATTGTCGTGTTGAAACAATGTCCCCTGCTGTTGGTTTTGTAAGAACGGAAGCACAACTGACTGCAACACTTGGTCTCTGTACTGCACAGCGTTCAGGTTTCCCTGTATAATCACCAAATCATGTATGATCTCCACAAACAACGCCCCACACCATGACACCTCCCCCGCCGAACAGATGGACCTCTCGAATACACGCCGGAGCCAAAAGTTCCCCTCTGCGTCGATAAACTCGTTCTCTGCCGTTATTTCGAAACAAGTTAAACCGACTTTTATCAGTAAACAGCACTCGACGCTAATTTTTCACTTGCCAGCGTCGAACCTGCCTCGCCCATCGCAGTCTCAGGCGTCGATGTTGAGCAGTCAGTACCATTCCTCGGAAAGGACGATACGCTCGGATTCCAGCAGTACTGTACGTTGGCTAATGGGGTTGTCCCAACGTTGTTGCTGCCGTCGCCGTCACCGTTACGAATCTGTTTCGGAGGTGAATGAGCCGTTTCTGACCGTCTTCCAGTGGTGTTGTCACTCGGGGTCGTTCGGTTCTAGGCCTGTCCTGTGTCCTCCCTGTCTGCCTGTACCGATGAATCAGCCTGGTTACTGTCAATGGTGTACAACCAAACCTTCTGGCAATTTGGACCTGTGTTGCCCCCATTTCGGCCACACCGATGTCTCTCTCTCTCTGCTCCTGGGACAGTCGTGGCATTTCTTTTGTGTGCTTTCATCACGTGTGGTTATACCCTGCAGACGAACGCATTTACACAACTAACATGCACGTGCAGTGTATGCCATAGGCGAGAAACCTGTAACACCATTTTTTTGTCACCGCACGAGCGCCGTCAAAGGTGGCTCGTTCGGGTGAGGTGTTTTTTGGTACCTGTTCCTGGGCAGTCATATTCCCAATACCCACTTTCCACTAGTTATCGCTGTTTTTTGGAAAATTACAAATCGCCAACCTATACTTTCTTTTGCCGCTTAGTTTAATTGTACAATCCTTTCCTCACTGATGATAAATGGATTATGCTTGAAACAAAAAACGATTGGTTACTAAATATCTTCATTGGTCCTCCATATGTAATGACGACGGGTAAGGTTCATCATTTAACTACAAAATAGAAAAGTGGTGTTATATTCATGGTTTATATTCCATTAAAATGAAAGAATGTGTTCGTTGCTCCACTATTGCAGACATAAGGCTGTATGTTAATGGGATGGCCAGCATTCAAAGATATTAGCTTATATTTGGTTACTGAATTCAATGATGTTTTACATAACTGGAAGACTATATCTCAAGGTTCTAGACCTTTGCGGGGAGCGTGATTCATGAATTTGACTTTTTAAAAGTATCACAGAGCTGTGAGTCCTCTTGATGAAGCTGACATTGTTCTTATAGCAACTAGCATGGGATTTGGTGCAGCTGGTGGTGATTTTGTTATCAACTATAATTGCTTCACCTATCGTACCTGGCATGGAAGTAGCAGTGGGAGTCACTGGACTAACAGAAATAGCTCTTAAAAATGTTTTCTCGCCGTTTGCAAAAGAAAGCATTAAGACATGATAGTATTTGTGTGCTGGCTCAGCAAAGTTAAATAGCATTGAGGATCGTATCTCAACATCGCTCGTCGACGGTAAGATGTCTGAGCAAGAATTTCGTTTAGTGTTATCAGAAAAAACAATACAATGAAACAAGAAATTCGATCAAATACTCATACGGCCAGTGGCCTTAGTGAAGATAAAACACACGCTCATAGAACAGGGGAGACAACAAGTATGGCAAGCATTCTATGGCAAAACCAGAGCACTGGAAGGGGATTATTACAGTTATGAATTTTACTAAAACAATGATGTGGATACCAGAATGATAAAAAACCTTACCCCCAAAGAAGGTGTTGACACATTTATGCTAAAATATTGACTCGTTCAAGGTAAACACAACAAACTTTTTTATATTCAGACACATGAGGTTCCCATAAGTAACTAGGTAAATAAGTAAATATAAGTTGTAATCTTAAAGTACTTGACATGTAGTGAGTGACTTTTTTTCTGCTTGAATATGAAAGCTTTATCAGTAACTGACAAAATGACTTTGTGTTGTGTTGACTACTTGACCCTTTGCCGACATGGCTGAGTAGCAGGCTGATAGCGAGGTTAGATAAGCCGTGTAGTGGGTGCTTTCAGCTCTCATGCTGCTGGACCTTAAGTCGAGATGTCTTCATGTATATGTGTTGAAAGACGCATTTTTTTAACGTTTAGTGCATTCAGCTCTCCTGCTACGGGTCGTGATTCACAGGTTGCACGTGCATGTTAATGCCAACGCCCAATGTTTGCGATGTTTGGGATGTTTGCGTGTTTCTTGGGATGATGATACTCACACACGTGTTTGTTTTAATGTGAACAGCACACAGGGATTGTTTTGCTTTTGTTTAACCGTAAAGAACGCTGGAATGTAAACTGAACAAAAAGATAAAGTCACCAAAATCCCCCACCTGTTATGTTATGTACATAAATCAAACAATGTATATGTCATATACCTCAATATACAAAAGAGACGTGTGTGAGTACAACTGACATTATGACAGAGGGCTAATCCGCAAAATGAAACCCTCATTTAATTTCAACCCTATTCCAAAATTATAAGCACCTTCATTGCAAAACCTAGTAGTTCGGTACTTGCCTGAAACCTAAAAATGAATAACATTTTATGAGTATCGACATTCGTTTGAAGTCTAACTTGTTGCCATTGAAACGCAAAACAATTGAATTGCACAAGGCACACGTTCAGTGTATGCCTGATGTGTATACAAAGCTGCTTGAAGAAATATTGAATGTTTAATGAGGTATGCTCCAGAGACATAATGTGACAGACCTCATTTGAGCTGCACCACCTCCGTGGTCTAGTGGTAGAGCGTCTGCCCGGAGAGCGGAAGGTCGGGAGTTCGATCCCCGGTCGCATCACAACAAAAGACGTTGAAAGGTGGTACTTGTTGTTACCCTGTCTGGAGCTTGGCATAGGGGCTAAAGCAAAGACCGGTCGGCTCGGAGTCGGCACACTGTGTCTGAGTGGGGTATTCATGTTAAACTGTGGCATGGTATCTCAGTGAGCTGGAGCTAGCACTATAGCCTGTGTGCCTGCTCGTCCTATAAAAGTGCAATAATCTTGAACGCGACATTCAACCCAATTTCACCTTACCTCATTTGGGCGGGGCATAATAAAAGCAAACCATTAAAAGTAAATGCGTATGTACAATGATGTACTTTAGTATACAGGAAATACATGTACATAATACTTTTGCAAACAATGACTTCAGTTCATTTACTCAAAACAGTAACGACCCCTATTATGCAGGCAGCTAAACTACATTTTATACAACAATTACTGCTACCTTGTTGTCATCCATGTATAACTATAGACCTGTGTTTTTGTCGTCAATGACTTGATGCTAAGTTAATAAATTTATTACATTTAACTATCATTATTGTTAATTAATAAGGGATGGTGATATTCAGATTACCTGACAAAGGTTCGCATATTGGCATTTCACGTGTCTGGGGTAATAAATGTTGATATTTCAAATTCAAATTGTTTTATTCATTGCAAACTGAAAGGCCATAGGCCCATAGTTCAACGTATTTACAAGGTATGGGTGTTTCTTCTAACTAACAATGCATGATGTATGTACACTGCAATATTTTGTAATAAAGTACTATTTGAGGTTGACATGACAAACAAATTAATATTTGGGTAAGTTATAAACTTCTTTGGAATGTACTTGTTTCTTAATTGACGATAGAGTTTACACGCAAGCATAAAATGATACTCATTTTCTACAACATTAATGTTACAAGATGTACAAATATTGTTAGACTTTTTAAATATATCTTTATAGATCTTTAAATCATTATATCCTGCTCTGAACTGCGCTAGCGATACTCGAAGTTTTTTTTATTGTAACAGATATTAGATTTTCTTCGAGTAAAAATAGTTGTTTGAAGAGAGAATACGTATATGTACATTTGCTGAAAACAATCTTTAGCTCTTTGGAGTAATAATGACGTAAACATCTTGACATTTCCAACACCCTGATCCATCCATGCGTATCCAAGGCCTAAACTGAAAAGGGTGATTTTGATATTTGTTGGCCAATTATTTTTATTGCGTGAGTGACTGGCATTTTGATCCAGATAGAACAGCATGTTAGAGGCTTTTACTGGGTATCGCGTGGATGGAAGAGTCGTTAGTTTTAACCAATAATTTATACAGCGCTTAAGCGAAGATATATACAATGGATATCTGCCACATTCCCCAAGTACAATACCATTTGGGGTGGAGGATCGAACCGCAATTACACGTTTACACGCATGAAGATGAACTTTTTCTATACACTCATATTTTCTATAACCCCATAATTCTGATCCATAAAATAAAAGTAAAATTGGCATTATCTTTGTATGAAACATTTGAAAGTATAAATTTGATATGTCAATATGTTGATTGATTCATCACTGTTATCTTGCACAGAGGATTTGTCAGAGGTGAGTGTTAAAATGTGTAGGTTTACTGAAGCAGACGGAACACTCCTTGGGCGTAAAGTGCTTATGCTACGCAACATACCTCGTTCAAAGGATTAGCCGATAATATGTTCATTGATTGCTCATTGCTATCTCATTCAAGGAGGATTTAAAGGACCGTGGACATCTTGAACATAGTTGTCACGTGGGCTATCTCAGCTGACCAGTGAAACTTTGGTGATCAGTTGAGAAACGAACACGGGTCATAATATCCCGAAACAATCTATATATTTGAAAATATTAGATTGGACAGTCACACATGACAAGGTTTTTCGACAGCTACAGATGTATGGGATATTCCTATATGTGGATTTTGACGGATATATTCCTCGATATGTCCTTATACTATCATTAAAAGCATAGGTCAAGATATAGTCGAAGTGTCATCCACGTGAAACATACCAATGACAAAAGTAACAACTGTTAGAGATCAGTGCCCCTTTAAGTTATAACACCACGGCCCTTTTAGGGTATGTCGTTCTGTCTCCTGCTCTCTAGAGAATTTCCGTGAAAATACCGACAGGGAATAACAGGATATATCTGTATTTCTGGTGATTGTACTCACCCAGAGTGTTGACATCGTCAATGAGGGTCACTATGTCCTGCTCCACCGGTAGCAGCCGTGGTGAATGAGGGTCACTGTGTCCTGCTCCACCGGTAGCAGCCTTGGTGAATGAAGGTGTGCATATGTCCTGCTTCACCGGTAGCAGCCTTGGTGAATGAAGGTGTGCATATGTCCTGCTTCACCGGTAGCAGCCGTCGTGAATGAAGGTGTGCATATGTCCTGCTTCACCGGTAGCAGCCGTCGTAAGAAGGTGTGCATATGTCCTGCTTCACCGGTAGCAGCCGTGGTGAATGAAGGTGTGTATATGTCCTGCTTCACCGGTAGCAGCCGTCGTGAATGAGGGTGTGAGTATGTCCTGCTTCACCGGTAGCAGCCGTCATGAATGAGGGTGTGTATATGTCCTTCTACACCGGTAGCAGCCGTCATGAATGAGGGTGTGAGTATGTCCTGCTTCACCGGTAGCAGCCGTCATGAATGAGGGTGTGTATATGTCCTTCTACACCGGTAGCAGCCGCCGTGAATGAAGGTGTGCATATGTCCTGCTTCACCGGTAGCAGCCTTGGTGAATGAAGGTGTGCATATGTCCTGCTTCACCGGTAGCCGCCGTCGTGAATGAGGGTGTGAGTATGTCCTGCTCCACCGGTAGAAGCCGACGTGAATGAGGGTTTGAGTATGTCCTGCTCCACCGGTAGTAGCCGCCGTGATTGAGGGTGTGTGTATGTCCTGCTACACCGGTAGCAGCCGCCGTGAATGAGGGTGTGAGTATGTCGTTCTACACCGGTAGCAGCCGTCGTGAATGAGCGTGTGTATATGTCCTGCTCCACCGGTAGCAGCCGCCGTGAATGAGGGTGTGAGTATGTCCTGCTCCACCGGTAGCAGCCGCCGTGAATGAGGGTGTGAGTATGTCCTGTTCCACTGGTAGCAGCCGTCGTGAATGAGGATGGGAGTATATCCTGTCCTTCCGGTAGCAGCCGCCGTGAATGAGGGTGTGAGTGTCCTGCTCCACGTGAATGAGTGTGTGATTATGACACCGCTTTAAACATTATTGTTTAATAATATTTGTATTTATATTTGCATTTCATCCTTCAATACTTTACTTTCATATTTCTACAAAACCAAGAAATGTGTTTTGGGCATCAAAATCAGTTATTGACCCAAATTTAGTTATTTTCTTACTATGAAGCCCTGAGACAAGCATGTTGCCATGTGTGGATATAAACTAGTGTCCAAAAGAAACGATACCACCTGTTTGCAACGACATAAAAGAAAAACTAAACAATGCAGAAGTTTAGGATCGGTGTTATGCTTTTGAGAAATCCTTTCACAACATCTGTACAAAAATTTCATTTCAATAAAATCTGTACAACCAATATGACAAGCCTTTAAAGATGGGTGGGGTCGAAAAATGAACATTTCGTTAGAGCACTGATCACAGAAACAACGGGAAATGTCACACCACACGTCTCAAAGTCAAGTCAGTAGCGGGTATGTCCACCGTGAGCATCAATACATGCCAGAACACGCCTACGGACTGATGACGTTGGGAGTGATGCGTTGTCATTCCTCGAGGAGACATCGTTCCAAGTCCTGGACGTTGACTGGAGGCACACGACGACGTCGGATTTGCCGATCGAGGTGTTCCCATAAGTGCTCGATGGGATTCATGTCCGGTGAACATGCGGGCCATGGCAAAACCTGTACGTTGGCGTTGGCAAGGAAGTTCTGTGTCAATCTTGCTGCGTGTGGCCTTGCATTGTCATGTTGGAAAAGGAGTCCACGAGGCTGTTGTTGAATAAGGGGCACCACAACAGGCCGTAGGATGTCATCAAGATAACGCTGTGCATTCAGGTTTCCACGAATTACGACAAGCATCGTTTTGACGTCACCACATATGCCACCCCAAACCATTAACCCTCCACCTCCAAACGGCCGGACCTGTTGCATACAGTAAGGCGCCAAACGTTCACCAAATCGTCGGTATACAAGCTGCCGTCCATCGTTTCTGAAGATGAGGAATCTGCTCTCATCAGAGAACATAACACGTGCCCAGTCCCGCCGTTGCCAACGTCGAACTCGCCTGGCCCAGATCAGTCTGTTGTTCCAGTGTCGAGGCGTCAGGAGCGGTCCGCGGTAGGGATGACGTGGCCGGATACCATACTGCCGTAGTCTCCTGTAGACGGTCTGTCGACTGATCCTGTGTCCCAGTGCTGTAGCCGCCGTGGACGTCGCTGTTACGGTGCGGTTCCTCAGGTGTAATACCCGGATGTAACGATCTTCACGGGGCGTGGTTACTCGTGGTCTTCCACTCCTGGGCCTGTCTGACGTCTGACCTGTCTGACGTAACCGCTGCATCAACCTGGTGATAGTGATGCGTGCGCAGCCCAACCTTCTGGCGACGTCGACGTGTGACTCTCCTTGTTGGACCATTCCAACGGCTCTCTCTCTCTCGATGGCTGTCAAACGTGGCATATCTTGTGTTCTTTTTGTTGCTGTGATATCAACGTGTCTGATCAGCCGTTTTATACAGTTTTTATGCACGTGCAGAACATGTAAGAGAGGGAAATGTCACTTTCACGAAATTTACGTTTTTTCCCGGAAGTGATCACGTGTTCCCGGTATTTTTTATCGACTATGCTGTGTTTGGGATGTGCAATACGAATTGGCATGTTTTCATACTAGACAATTCACTTTTGGACACTAGTTTAGATGCCCGAGGGGGTCACAACGAGCAGAGTTGCTCGACAAATAGGCTCCACATGTAAAACGGGACGTGTTATTGTATATCATTATTAGTTAAACCGGACGTAACGATGTATCAGCATGGAGAATGCCTGAAGAGATGCAGGTCTTAGACGTTCACCACTTTGCTGAACTCAAGAGCACGGGTGCTGACCATCCCAGAACCATTATCAGCGCGAATCTGGGATTCGAACCCACATTTATTCCCTTGGGGCATCCCTAAAGAATGCATCTCCATCTTATCACCATCAACAATAACCTATGAATTACATAGAAATATAGTTAAAATAATCATAAATATGTTATGAATATGTCAAAAGCTTTATGAATAGGCGCCCTCGCTGGGAGTAGATTAAAAATATGTGATCAGCTCAACTTGGAGTGGCACACTGGAGACTTTGAAGTTCTAGGTATTATTCTTAACCCGGAATTGAAGGATTTGTGGGTAATCAATACTCGTAAAAGATTAGAAAATATCACTAAACTGTTAGCAAACTGGAGAAAAGGGCATTTAACACTAATTGGGAAAATTACAGTTATTAAAACACTTGCTTTACCACAGCTAGTTCACATATTCACGGCATTCCAAATCCGCCCGATGCTTTTATTAAGAAATTAGATAAAATATTTTTTTATTTTCTTTTGAACGGAAAAACAGATAAAATAAAAGAGAAAATATTAAGAGAGAATATAAAAATGGGGGACTAAGAATGCCTGATATTAAAACTTTTGTGAAATCTCTAAAAATCTCCTTTTTAAGTAAATGTATTAAACATCAGAAATGTCAACAATATGACATTCCAGTAAAAGATTTACTAAGATTAGGTTCAAATGCTTTTATTTACACAAAAGTTTCTAACCCTTATTGGAACGATGTTATTAAAGCTTGGTGTGAATATTTTGGAAAATATGAATTAGACCTTTCTCTTATTGAAAACATTATGAATCAACCATTATGGTTAAACCACTACTTAAATTCCCCAAAGTTTTTCATAAAAGATTGGTATAATAAGGATATTTGGTCCCTAAAACATATTTGTCAGGGAAATAGATTATTCCATTTCAAATTCTAAAAGAAAGATACAATATTAAAGGGACCTTTTTGCATTATGTTCAGCTTATTTCAATTGGAAAACAGCAATTAAAAAACATTTTGATGTAGATTTATACTTTGACATGTATATTCTTCCTTGTTATCAGGACTTATTGATTTGTAAAAAAGGTTCAAGACTCTTTTATGATAAACTTATTTCTTCTGACTCACAACCTAAAATATGTAAGAAATGGGAAATTGAACTTGGTGAATGCTTAGAATGGGTTAATTTTTTTGTCTCTTTTAGAAAAGACATTAGAGATGTAAAATCGATAGATTTTCAATTTAGATTTCTGCATAGAATGATATATACAAAAAAAAGAACTTTATAAAGTGAAACTTGTCGATGATGATTTATGTGAATTTTGCAAGATAGAGAAAGAAAACTTGATGCATGTATTTTATGACTGTGAATATGTGTTCGAATTCTGGCAAAACTTGGAGGCTTTCCTGAATTCTGTGGGAAATAATCATATACTTTTTACAAGATTTAATGTATGTTTTGGTGAAATAAGTGCAAAACCTGCAAATAATCATATTATTATGTTAGTTAAGAGACACATTTTTATTTCTAGTTTAAAGAAAAGGAAACCCTCATTGGACGTTTTTAAACAAGTATTTAAGATGCTATTTATTTGGAATATCTGTCAGCAAAAACTAATAATAAGCTTAGCACTTATAACAAAAAGTGGATATTGTATTGTGGTTTACATGATGCCTTGAATCTTACATAGATTGCTGACTGTGTGTTATTATTGATTGTTTCCAATCACTTTGACTCTATTGCCAAAGAAAGACTGTAATGTTTTTCCAAGATAAGGATTACAATACTATAATTCGGTACTGTTTATTCCTTTATGATTAGCTTATCTTTCTACGATTGCTCATAAATATGGTGTTAACTACTTTCATGCCAGAACATCTTGCTCGATCCTTCATGATCAAGGCATATCCTCCAAATATGCGGTGTCAAAATGTTAATAATGCTATATATGTATATATCACTGTGTTTGTAACCACTGAAACTGGAATAAAAATGATTTGAAACCCCCCCCCCAAAAAAAAAAAAACAACAACAAAAAAACAAAAAAAACCCATGTTTTGTCAATGCAAAATAATAACCTGTCTAGATTATCCACCGAAACAGATAACATAACGCGTAAAGTTCAAAATAACTGTGAACA
Source organism: Haliotis rufescens (assembly GCF_023055435.1). NCBI lineage: Eukaryota > Metazoa > Mollusca > Gastropoda > Lepetellida > Haliotidae > Haliotis > Haliotis rufescens. The sequence goes on along the minus strand of NW_025964002.1, from coordinate 3,001,798 downwards.
TTATATGAATGGACCACTGACAATCAGTGAGGACAACAGGTGTTCGCGAAAAAGGTAAGCATGTCCGACCCTAGTGGTAGCGCCCATCTCAGACAATTTGCATAAAAAGTAAGTATTTATTGCCTGGCGCCGCACAGCAGTACTCCTGACATGCGACGGCGGCAGTTAACAACCCAGAGAAAACCATGTGGTCCCTGAATCGGAAAATCAAGTCACAAGTAGGTGCATTTACTGATTTTGTTGCTATTAATAAAAACGATGTGTTTATGAATCTCTCTCTCTCTCTCTCTCTCTCTCTCTCTCTCTCTCTCTCTCTCTCTCTCTCTCTCTCTCTCTCTCTCTCTCTCTCTCTCTCTCGGCGGAGTTATCCTCGCCCCAAACAATAGGGGCGAATGAGTCATCAACATGTGTGGGTATTTGTTTTAAACAAATCTGTATACTTCTAATAATGAATAATATTACGTTTCCGGAGATATTGATGTTTATGTGTGGTATTGTCGAATATATGTTTAAACATCTGTTACTTTCATAAAGGTCGGAAAGGTTTAAAGACGTCCAGCAAAAAGACGTAGTATCACTTCGGTCTTCTGATTGGTCAGTCATGTTGCTTGACTGACAATTGCGAGAGCTTCATTACACGAATAATGTAATTAGACATATCAGTTTGAATTCATAAACTTTTATCGACTGACGTTGATATATTTCATATCACAAGACATGAAGATGAGTTATTTGTTTCATTCTTTCAACTTCTTGGGTTGGTAAACAGTAATATCCATTGTCTTGATTGCAATAAATAAAGTGACCAATTTTAGTGGCAGATATATATGTGATATCATTTGGTTGTGACATAGTAGTAAGCGATGACGTCATAATGATCCTCAAATCATTGTGGCGCAATTTTATTTTAGAGCTATCGTCTGTAAAAGCCTGTTTTTGGATTATAAATTAATTTAACAATGAGATGCTAAACAAAGAATCATAAGCACAAACTAAGCAAATCCAAACGCTATGCCTTTACTTACCTCAGCGACTGCTTGCCAAGCTCCAACTACCGCCAAGACCAACACTCAACTAACCTACAGATAACCAGAGGTTGACTGAATATTGACATCAGATCCCGAGACATTGTATCCCTTTCTCATGACGTTACAGCATCGTTAAAAACGTGTATCTCCACGCCCCAAGTCTCCAGATAATAATGGAAAGCTAATTAGTTCACAAACATTCCCCGTCGTCTGCATGCTTGAAGACACTATTGTGCCGAGCTTGTATTCTTTGTGCTTAAAAGCTTCATGTGTTTTTATGTTTTCACTGCATAACAGAGTTTGTTTATGGTACACGTCTGAGGATTGGCACGGGCGGACAGTTGTATGTATTAAAAGCCATACTTGCAATCGATACCTATCGTACCATACCGTGTCAGCACAAACATTTGAATTTGTCTATGAATTATTCTGAAAACAAATAAGCGACAACGTACGTTCTTGTATTTGGTGTTTACCAAATCGGGAAGCAACTGCTAACGAAGTAAAAACAATTAAATTTGCTTTTCATGGTAAGACCCTCAGCTGTATAACGTCGATATATCCAGGTGATATAATTGAGTTTGATCATAAATGTAACATGATTGAAAGGCAAAATCAACACTTTTCAGATACAACAAAAGTAAATAAGTGTGTACTTATTAGCATTATCATACTGTTATACTTCACTTGCGAAATTAGGAATATTGTTTTCGGAACTGCGGAAATCAATGTATAAAGTATGTATGTATGACATTATAAAAGTATGACATGTTTCTGTGAACGGCAATTTATTAGCCAGGTTCTACCTGGCGAATCTTTGTTAGTTATTTTTAAACTGATTCATTTGATTAGTTCTATATCCTTCGTTTAATTGAATCCTTAAATTGATTGATTTGACTAATGATGTATTATCACAGCTTATCGCGCAATCACATGCATTAATTTTCAATTCGTGAAGTCGATCGCCTTGAAGTTTCATGGCAGCATTTTTTTCACGATCATATTCGTTATTTGTCCTGAGTGATGAAAGCCCGGGTGTGGATGATATAGCAAAGAGATATTGGGACACCGTCTTGAATTATGTTTGTTGACGAAAAAAGTCATCGATTGATGTTTGTTTGAAGTTAATGCCTTCTGTGGATAAATCTTAGTTAGACAATGTTGCAGGTGATGTCTTGTTTTGACTTTATTCCAGAATCCAGAGCCTGTACCGCGTCGTATTTTTTCTGCTTCGTGTTCTTCACTAAATTGCTCGCGATAACCAATCTGTGACATAGTGCAAACTGTAATAGCAATTGCAGTTGACCTGCCCCTCTTTTGGACTCATTGCACGAGCAGGATACACATATCTATTGGGTGTTTAAGTGTTGATAAGATTTCTATTTTCGTTTCGATATGATCTGATTATTCATTTAAAGATTTTTTTTTATAATATCTGTGGCTGCTCTGTTTGTATACGTTCGAGAGGCTGGCCTCGTTTCTGCATCGCATAAAGAGAGCTAGTCCAGACAACTGATCTGACTGCAATTCTTCAACTTTCCTTTCATTTGAGTATGAGTATGGTTTTTTGTGAATTTTCGTTGAAATTTTGTATAGAAATCTGCCGATCTTACTTGCGTCCGATTAGACTTGACACGCTGGTGTGTCTGCTTTTTCCTCCATGAAATATCTACGTGGGACGGGATCAAACACAGCTCCACCTGTTTGCCTTCATCCGATAGTCTTGTATATTGGTGTAAAACATTAGTGACTTCATTTGAGAATGAGTTTCTGCTGCTGATGGCTTGAAGTGAGCGCACTTTGCGAGTCTGATGGGATGAATCCTAATGTTCCGGTAGTTCCAGTATGTGCATCCTGTAATCGCGTTACATCCGAAGTTCATTTTAATTTAATCGCCATCTTGACGAAAACAGCAATCTTTCCTTAATCTTGTTAATTCAATGCTATGGTGTTGTGAATAGCATCACGCGGCTTTGATCATCTGCGGCCCTTCATCAGACTTTTATCAGCACATTTTGATGTAACCGGGAAGTGCCGCCATGTTTGTACTCATGTCTACTCATGTCGTTATATTTGTCAATAACGATTACCATGTACAATTAGATTAAAAGGTAAGTACAGTATTGACTGAACAATTGCTTGAAATTGCACTGTACATTTACAGCGTAGTTTGATGGTTGCGTGAGGAAAGGTACTAGATGCACTCTTTAAAAAAACCCGCACAGGTAGTATGTAGTTCATTGAACCTGACTACACAAAAAATCCGGAATATAAATTGAATATGTGTTATTGGAAAATGTTGGTGGCCTGATATTCGACAAACGGTGCGTCAAAGCGCAGCCATTGTCGATTTGCAATGTCTTAAACGGCATTGTTTTCACACTTGTTCAAAAATGTCAAGGAAGAAAACAGTAAAGCAAAATACACGTGCAAGTTATGGCATTCATAACTCGTGGTAGTGGCTATAAAAACGCAGATCTCAACCCAATCGAACACCTCTGGGATGAACTCGATCGACGTGTACGTCAACGTCAGAACACACCGTAGACACTTCCACAACTGGCCAACGCGTTACAAGCAGAATAGCGCAGAATTCCGCACGACCGAATTCGTACATTTATCCAGTCAGTGCCGAGGAGATGCAGAGCCGTGATTGCTGCTCGGGGCGGTCACACGAGAGACTGAGTTCAGCGCCACCTTGAGGCCTTATGTTACATGACAATGAACAGTTTTCAGTGCCATTGTACAACGCCAACATGAGACTATCGAGCTCCAAAATTTTATATTTGTATCTATGATATTAAATTAAATACATTGACTTTATTAGGTACAATAAATTTACTATAAACTACCTGTGCATCTCCTTTTTTTACGAGTGTGTGTCAAGGAGAATTGCTCACCGCTGTGTGAGCTGCTAATTTGCGCTTTTCAAAACTGTTGTTGTGGCAAATGCCAACATCGAGATAAAGGTATCCAATTCTTTAGTAAAGTCAATAATTGGGACCGAGTCCAATGTTTCAAGATAGCGCAATGTATTTTTATCTCGAATTCGAGATAAGCGGTCCGATTTATGTATATTTTAATTCAATATCAACTCTCAAAGAATTGATGATAATGTTGATTCACAACTACATGCTAATGATACAGTGGGAATCTTATGGTTGGGGAAAAGGTTTTGTCGCTGTCATTTACCATCATCTTGTTTTATTATATACGCATGCATGACTTCACGTGCATGTACATGTGTTCAGTTATAACACACGGTGTTCGTCGGTAATATTTGTGACCAGCCATGAGGCAAGGGAACTTATGGATGCAAAATCACATTATGACTTATGATAATTTAAAACTATAGTAACCAATTTCATTGCAGCGATATCTACAATGTAAGATATCACTTGATCTCACCCAAGCGATATATCCTGTTGGAGCCAGTTGTGGATGATCAATGCCATTGCGGCAAAGTACTACAGCACAGTTTGCTCCTGCTGTGCATTGAACGTTTCCATTGTGACTGATACATGATAACAATGTAGAGAACACTGAAAGGGGAGACATACTGCGTCAGTTAATTACTGGTAATCGATTTGTATGTGATGTATGCGGTTTACAATATTGGCATACCTTGGGAATAATAATACTTCTATTATTTCATGGCAGCATTTTTATTCACGATCATATTCGTTATTTGTCCTGAGTGATGAAAGCCCGGGTGTGGATGATATAGCAAAGAGATATTGGGACATAGTCTTGAATTATGTTTGTTGACGAAAAAAGTCATCGATTGATGTTTGTTTGAAGTTAAAGCCACTGCCTTCTGTGGATGAATCTAAGTTAGACAATGTTGCAAGTGATGTCTTGTTTTGACTTTATTCCAGAATCCACAGCCTGTGCCGCGTCGCATTTCTTGCTTCGTGTTCTTCACTAAATTGCTCGCGATCACCAATCTGTGACATGGTGCAAACTGTAATAGCAATTGCGGTTGACCTGCCCCTCTTTGGGACTCATTGCACGAGCAGGATACACATATCTATTGGGTGTTTAAGTGTTGATAAGATTTCTATTTTCGTTTCGATATGATCTGATTATTCATTTAAAGAAATTTTTTTATAATTTCTGTGGCTGCTCTGTTTGTATACGTTCGAGAGGCTGGCCTCGCTTCTGCATCGCATAAAGAGATCTAGTCCAGACAACTGATCTGACTGCAATTCTTCAACTTTCCTTTCATTTGAGTATGAGTATGGTTTTTTGTGAATTTTCGTTATAATTTTGTATAGAAATCTGCCGATCTTACTTGCGTCCGATTAGACTTGACACGCTGGTGTGTCTGCTTTTTCCTCCATGAAATATCTACGTGGGACGGGATCCAACACAGCTCCACCTGTTTGCCTTCATCCGATAGCCTTGTATATTGGTGTAAAACATTATTTACTTTATTGGAGAATGAGTTTCTGCTGCTGATGGCTTGAAGTGAGCGCACTTTGCGAGTCTGATGGGATGAATCCTAATGTTCCGGTAGTTCCAGTATGTGCATCCTGTAATCGCGTTACTTCCGAAGTTCATTTTAATTTAATCGCCATCTTGACGAAAACAGCAATCTTTCCTTAATCTTGTTAATTCAATGCTATGGTGTTGTGAATAGCATCACGCGGCTTTGATCATCCGCGGCGCTTCATCAGACTTTGATCAGCACATTTTGATGTAACCGGGAAGTGCCGCCATGTTTGTACTCATGTCTACTCATGTCGTTATATTTGTCAATAACGATTACCATTTACAATTAGATTAAAAGGTAAGTACAGTATTGACTGAACAATTGCTTGAAATTGCACTGTACATTTACAGCGTAGTTTGATGGTTGCGTGAGGAAAGGTACAAGATACACTCTTTAAAAAAAAGACCGCACAGGTAGTATGTACATGTAGTTCATTGAACCTGACTACACAAAAAATTCGGAATATAAATTAAATATATGTTATTGGAAAATGTTGGTGGCCTGGTATTCGACAAGCGGTGCGTCAAAGCGCAGCCATTGTCGATTTGCAATGTCTTAAACGGCATTGTTTTCACACTTGTTCAAAAATGTCAAGGAAGAACAGTAAAGCAAAATACATGTGCAAAATATGGCATCCGTAACTCGTGGTAGTGGCTATAAAAACGCAGATCTCAACTCAATCGAACACCTCAGGGATGCACTCGATCGACGTGTACGTCAACGTCAGAACACGCCGCAGACACTTCCACAACTGGCCAACGCGTTACAAGCAGAATAGCGCAGAATTCCGCAGGACAGAATTCGTACACTTATCCAGTCAGTGCCGAGGAGATGCAGAGCCGTGATTGCTGCCCGGAAGGTCAGACGAGATACTGAGTTCAGCGCAACCTTGTGGTCTTATGTGACATGACAATGAACTGTTTTCAATGCCTTTGTACAACGACAACATGTGACTATCGAGCTCCAAATATTTATATTTGTATCTATGATATTAAATAAAATATATTGACTTTATTAGGTACAATAAATTTACTATAAACTACCTGTGCATCTCTTTTTTTACGAGTGTGTGTCAAGGAGAATTGCTCACCGCTGTGTGAGCTGCTAATTTGCGCTTTTCAAAACTGTTGTTGTGGCAAATGCCAACATCGAGATAAAGGTATCCAATTCTTTAGTAAAGTCAATAATTGGGACCGAGTTCAATGGTTCAAGATAGCGCAATGTATTTTTATCTCGAATTCGAGATAAGCGGTCCGATTTATGTATATTTTAATTCAATATCAACTCTCAAAGAATTGATGATAATGTTGATTCACAACTACATGCTAATGATACAGTGGGAATCTTATGGTTGGGGAAAAGGTTTTGTCGCTGTCATTTACCATCATCTAGTGTAATTATATACGCATGCATGACTTCACGTGCATGTACATGTGTTCAGTTATAACACACGGTGTTCGTCGGTAATATTTGTGACCAGCCATGAGGCAAGGGAACTTATGGATGCAAAATCACATTATGACTTATGATAATTTAAAACTATAGTAACCAATTTCATTGCAGCGATATCTACAATGTAAGATATCGCTTGATCTCACCCAAGCGATATCTCATGTGGGAGCCATTTGTGGATGATCAATGCCATTGCGGCAAAGTACTACAGCACAGTTTGCTCCTGCTGTGCATTGAACGTTTCCATTGTGACTGATACATAATAACAATGTCGAGATCACTGAAAGGGGAGACATACTGCGTCAGTTAATTACTGGTAATCGATTTGTATGTAATGTATGCGTGTTACAATATTGGCATACCTTGGGAATAATAATACTTCTAATTTAAACACGAGAGTATTTCTGCCTACTGCGGATCTGCGGATCTGCGGATCTGCGGACCCCCCACCTGGTTACAGCAGGGGCTCTGGTATACAGGTATGCGACTGTCTAAAGGATACTCGCAAACTCAAACTACCCAATATGAATATATAAAAGCGATGACACTATTTCCAAAATCTTAAGAAATCTCGAACGGTCGATTCCGACTATTTCATTAGCATGTGCCCATGAATCACTATCAAAAAGTGACCCGGGGTAGAATAGGTCTTCAGCAACCCATGCTTGCCGTAAAAGGCGACTATGCTTGTCGTAAGAGGCGCCTAACGGGATCAGGTGGTCAGGCTCGCTGACTTGGTTGATGCATGTCATCGATCCCAATTGCGTTGATCGATGCTCATGATATCATTTGGTCCACACTCGATTATTTACAGACCGCCAACACATAGCTGGAATATTGCTGAGTGCGGCGTTAAACAACATACAAACAAACAAATCTGATTATCAAAAACCCTGGGTGTTGCGATACTTTTGACGAGATGTATAGTTTACGCAATTCTCTTTGTATGTACATCTGTACGTAAGTGAAATTTGTTTTATTATTTTGTTCTTGTCAATCCCATTCTCGAATTGAGATCAGTTGGTGTATTTTCGACTATACTACTTATATTTCTAATTCTAAGATGCTTCGCTGAAAGATCAAAAGCACCGACTGTACTTTAGCGCAGAATAAACGGACTGTCGTCATGGCGTCATTGCGCTGTTCAAATTACCTCCCGCGTGATCTAACGCATCCTTGGTTACATAGTTCTTGGATCACTGTCAAGCAAGATGGCGCATCTACATCAATATTATGGAATAATATGGAATGGTTTCTTTTAACTTGTCAAATCTTTAAATATTCAAATCACTGTGTAGGTGCCGAAGCAGACACAAAGATGTCAGAGGTGGGCGTTGGTGCCCTAGGTATTACGTTCTTCTCTTGACATAGGAATGAGCAACCTTTGAAAAGTTTCCTAACCACCTGTACATTTGTTCTGTATATAGAGCATTTAGCAAAATACTGCAGTCAAACAACGGTGACGACCGCTTCGTAATATTTCGCCCTACTGTGACCCCTCGTCACGCCGGGGGCACGGGTAGCCCAGTCGTCTATGGCGCTGCGATTCGCTGTGCAGAATTTCGTCCCTTGGGCACGCCACGATTCGCTGTGCAGAGTTGCGTCCCTTGGGCACGCCAGAAACCTATGATTGTAGGTTCGAATCCCGGTTCGTACCGATTATGTTTCTAGGTTTTTCAGCACCATACCCGTGCTCGTGGGTTTCACCGAGGTGGTAAACGCCTGAGACCTGCATCATTTCGAGCTTTCCTCCTACATTAAGCTGACACGCCGTGATATAACTGTAATACTGTAAAACTCACTCACTCACCCACCCACATCACGCCACATCACGCCAAATCGCGCCGTCGATTCACGTCGGTTACGGTATCATGTTATGCAACCAACTCGGTAAACTCAGTATGTCGTTGCTTGCATTTTCTGCAATCTGCTAAACTGAAGCAAACTATTATAAAATGTCTTCCTATTGCTGCATTGGGTTATGGATAATCACACACTGAGCGGATAATAAAATGTGTCTTGGTTAAACCATTAACTACCAATTTTAGCGATGTTATGTTTAAAGGATACTTTATCTCCCAGTATAAGGGGACAGGAAATGGTTGGAACAAACCGTCAGGTAGCCCAGTTCGAGAATTTTCAGTCTAAGGCACCGTTTGTAACAGGTAAACGCATCTATACTGAAACACAAGATTAGTCTTAAATTCGAGATCTTAGAAAGCAATAAAGTTTCCTGTAAAGTGTTTATTGTCTCTTTGTTTCAAGCCACATTCAAAAACAAACTATGTATAGCCTGCCTGTAAGTGCTGCCAGCCCTGTATGAGTGCCTACTGCACCAATTACTCACTTAACACGACTTGTATATCCTTGGAGTGACGAGAGCTATGATTCCGTAACTTCCCAGGACAACAGTGACACTTGATTATCAATATGTTGAATAGTTCCAAATCGCCTTCTCTCTGTCGATATGTATAGACGGCATATCAATCGATATACATCTGGCAAAGTCATTTTTGGTATCTTTTTTCACTCAAGTCGGGATTTGGGACTCACGCCCTTATTGTTTAATCAATCGCTTCACAGACGAGTCAGATTTAGTAATCATAGTTCTTTAAGTAATCGATGAAGAATTTCCAACGCATAACATAAATGTTATGAGAGGAATTGGCGCTATACGAAATCATTTAAGAGCTTTTATCGATCGCGAAAACGGCAATAGAAGTCTTGACATAACATGTATAGACACCCATTATGGGCATGTGTAGAGCTCCCCTGGTACACAGGGACGTAGCTGATGAATATTTAATGCTCAATTCTATCATCGAAACACATTCATTTACATGTGTCTAAAATGAAACATTACTCGTCCCACAACGAGCTACGGAATCAGTACTGAGCGTGTTCATCTGATCCGTGGCATGTATGCGTTATCACGATTTACACATATTGATTGTGATGTTATTAAAATAATATATATTACGTTAATCTAGCAGTGAGAAACCCGTGCCTTATGATATATGGAGGCACGGAACTAATTTCGTGATTAATTTGTAAAATAATTCGTAATGAATACTGCTGTGTGGATTAAGGGACAACACAAACACAGTTCGTCAATACAACTTGCTTATTAAGATGGTATCACAGGTAGTTGATCCATATCAATTGCTTGTTATAGGGAATAAGATAGAATTGTAAGGGGGTAGTATACCTGATCTATATTGAACCACGTGTATATTTACACATACTAAACCGCAAATGAAACGTCACCATGGATAGATACTTGTATTTTCACTTTTACTGCCACAATAACATGCTGCTGTGGCATTATTTCCTGGTTGTCAAGAATCGTAATCTAGCTGCTTAACCTTATGTCCCAGCTTAGTATGTATAATATTAGGTTTTGTATGTTCAAAAGAAAATTCGGTTGGGGCACTGAGATGATTTGAAATAATGTGTTGAATTACAGGTTCTTTCAGTGAAAGGTATATCGTTCCACAGCTGGGTTGACGATGGGGCAAAAATGTGAAGGTGTTAGTCTGGTGCGGGGAATTGTGATATTTTCAGAATTTCTAAGGGTATATGTAATTTTGGAACAACCGAATTTGGTAAGATATCTTTTAAGTAAGATGGGGCAATGTTGTGATATACTCTTCACATAAAGTAAGGGATATTAGTTTCTAAAATGTTTTTCTGTCTTCATTTAATGTATACGAATCACAGGGCTATGCAAATAGCAAATAGCAAAATAACGTCAATCTACCTAATCTAGCTTATCGTAACTGACACTGTGGTTACCCCAAAAGGTACTTGTACAGGTAAAATGATGATAGTGTTCATTCATTCATTCATTCATTCATTCATTTAAAGACAATCGGTGCATGAATAAAAAATATGTCTATTTAGCTATCACTATATTTCATCAACAACCAGACCTGTTCGTCACGGGTGGAACGAGCATTCGTTGAAACAGCCATCTGCATGATGCTACCCCTGCGTCACAGGGCCTTATGACAAAGTTGAACCAATCAACTCAACTCGAAAGGATGCAGGGGAATCACGCACGTTGAGACGCCCAACGCTAACACCGTATTCGTGCGTGCGTGATTCCCGTGCAATCTTTCGAGTTGAGTTGATTGGTTCAACTGTGTCATATGGCCGGGTGACACAGGGGTAGCATTATGCAGATGGCTGTTTCAATTACCTTCCAGACTATAATTACCTAACACCTGTCCCGAGGTGATGACCTCACACCGACTGCATTGCTCGGAAAGATGATGCAATAGTATAACGCTATGACACGGGGTGGGTAGTGGAAGGTTGTTTTTGTTTAAACAAAAGGTTTTTGTTGTTCTACAGATGATTTCTTCAGCCAGCATCTTACCGAACTGATGATGTATCTGAATCTGTACTATCAGCCAAAGGTATATAAACTGCCAGGACATCTGTCTTGTACTGATGTCTTATTCAGGAGAATGTTCTCCTTCAGTTGACACTTCTGTGCCAGATAGTCGACACTGCAAGATGTCAGATAGTCCAGCAGTGTCGCCTTAAGACTATTCCTGTCTGGCACAACAGTGCCTGGTTTATCTGACGTTATGATAACTGGCGTTACGACAATGACTCAGGGATTGACAAAATAGACAAGGGATGATTAAAACACTGTCTTTATTATACAGGAGTGACGACGTGCTTGACAACAATATAAGTGACTATACTTAAACGTCGCATCGTAATAGAATATAGAAGTTGCCATCCATAAAATATATTGTCTGTACTGATAATAAATGTTTACCTATCAATAACGAGTTTGCAGGTGATATTATCAGTCATGCGTTACTTAAGGAAACAGTTAATGGCATTAATGTAAAATGCACTCTGTTTATTGTTCAGTTTATCACCAGAGCAAGACTGTTTGTAAAGGGATCTATACCGAAAAATTGCTGTGTCAGTTTAATAAAACACGTAATGAGGGACATCGGCCTATTGTTCCATATAATAGTATGGCTACATTTCTTCAACAATAGCATTACATTTGCCATTTTCCACTCACCATGAAACACATTGTCTCTAATGATAAACTAACGACGGCAACAATGATGACCTATACGTTTCGGTGCGACATAAAGGCACATGGAGTATGCTGATCGATCTTGTGACATCCGTGGATGTGGCAGAAATGTTAAAAGGAAATACACTTCCGGTCGTTTTGTTGAAGTATATTTTGTGAGATACACCCCTTTTTGTGGTTTTGTCGATGATCACCTAATGAAATATAGCCTGTTTGATTATAAAATTTTCGAAAACGCAGTCTTCTAACAGAAGCATATGGTTCTTAAGGCAACTGTACTTTTTCTAAAAGTAGTTCTTGCCCCATAGTACAATTTTGCCAGAGGTAATCAGAGTAATTGAATATTGGTAACATAAAATAGTTGTACAAACAATGTTGGCTGTTTCTATTCAAACGATACTTAAGTCTACATTGGCTTTCTTTTGTCATTACTTCATTAATATACCATTGCACGTGACCATCACTCTGCAACGTAAGTAAAGGTGTTCAAGAGAATCTGAACCATGCCATCCACGAAACGATTGAGCATAGTGGTTATTGATTTCTTCCAGGTAAATAATATGGATCCTGTTTCGTTAAAGTACTCTCGGAAATGGTAGAAAATGCTTTTCTGGCTTCATTTAATAAATACGAGTCATAGGGCTATGAAACTAGCATAGAGATGATGACCTCACACCGGCCCGTGCATTCTCTCAAATTTCACCCGAGTTGGTGGTGGTCTCACAATATTGCTGTTATTGTACTTAATTGACGTGCGTTGATGGGGTAGCAATTTAGGGTATGTTCTGCATTAAATTTGCTTGGAGAAAAGATGGAATAGTTAAAAACTATGACACGGGATGAGTATTGGAAAGTTGAAATTATTTTAATCAAGAAGTTCCACAGATGATTTCTTGAGGTAGCATTTATCTCCGCTGATGACGTATATGAATCTGTACTATCACCCGAAGGTATGATAACTGGTTCAACAAGGCTGATAGCTAGCAAAGACTGCGTTGACCCTCCATTTGACATGTATGGGTTTGAATGCTGTGTTATATCTTGCCACGAACCCTGTACAGTTAGCCAAGATGGGCACAACAGGGTTGAGCTCACAATGTCTGACTGACGCACGTGAGGTGAGGTGAAATTGGGTTTAACGTCGCGTCCAAGATTATTGCACTTATATAGCGACGTGCATGTACGTGTGTGTGTTTGTGTGGCTACTTGTACTAGCCCGGACTGATGCCGATTTATAGTGCTAGCTCACTGAGATACCATGCCGCAGTTTAACATGAATACCCCACTCAGACACAGTATACTGACTCCGAGCCGACCAGTCCTTGTTTTAGCCCCTTAATGCCGAGCGCCAGACAGGGTAACAACAAGTACCATCTTTTAACGTCTTTTGGTATGACGCGGCCGGGGATCGAACCCCGGACCTTCCGCTCTCCGGGCGGACGCTCTACCACTAGACCACGGAGGCGGTCACTGACGTACGTGAGACAACGTGGCCGTGTTGTGCCACCAGCACATATGTCTTGTACTTAACTTGTTTCTGATTCAGCCGAATTTTCTCCATAAGTTGAAGATTCGTTTCAGATGGTCAGTAGTAAGCAATGTCATATATTCCTGCATGGTCGCCTTCCGACTACTCATGGTTGGCGCGACAGTATCTGATTCCAGACGTTATATAAACTGGCGTTATCCAAGAAAATGACACTGAGGTTGTTTAAAAGGGACTCTCTGGACACCATCACCATTCATTCCCTTATGATAATCACCAGTGTTCTTTTTCGCCTCGAAATCTGGCCACCAATAAGCCACAGATGAGGGGTTCCGGCGACGATAGCCACGTGTAGTCACATGTCATCAAGGTCATGATCTGGAAGCCCTGATTGCGACAGTTATGAATGGTGCAGAGATAATTTGATCGCATAGAAAGGATAGAATACTTTTCTCGTAAAACTTCTCGGTCATCGCCAAGCACAGTGTTTCGAAATCCCTTCTCGTGGAGAGCAATAGTTAGTGCAGTCAGGGAAACATTAATCGTGTCTTTAATTTCCTCCCGAATTATACTCGGGGGTACCTTGTGCTCATACACCTAGTACACTGCAAGCCTGATCACCCTGTATCAAAGCTGTCTAATATCCTTTAACGTCCCGGTTTTGTTTTTGAGACTACCCCTATACCTTTTTTGATTTATTTATCATACCGTAGACTTGATGATAGGAACTGAAAACCCAATAGCTTGGGCAGTAACGTAATTTACCCTATCTAAACTAATAAATGGTTTCCATCTATCTCTCTTAAGAATGTAAAGAACTTGTATGCATGTCCTAGTACAGACTTCATGTCGCGTACCATGGATATGGCTATCGCTATGCAGGTGTAATGTAACATGCATCATGGGAGCAGTGTTGACAAAACAAACGTAACGTCATTTTGTTATTTTAGAAGATGTACGTCTTGAATTTTCTCCGTATGATTTTTGTGTGTGCATAAGGTATTTTATGAAGACTACATTATTCACGTGCGTATATTTCTATAGTCCGTTTTAGACTGCCATCATTGGACTTAGAATAAATGTGAACTTCCTGTTTGCGTTTGAATTTTTCTCCGGTAGACTTGTCGATAGGACTCCTTGTGACTGAAATACTTCAAACCACAGGTAGGCCAATCGGTAGTTACTCGATATTTTCAATAGCAACAGTCTATGAAACAGTCTATCCTTTTTTAACGGGCAAAAGGCATTTTTCCAGCATTCCGGACAGTACTTTAATATTAACATGGGCGACATGGACAAGATCTACAAAATTAAAATTTTATCACGTAACATGCGACATATTGAGGATAGGGAATTGTATGGGAATAGCACCGCATAAATTACTGACCATGTTCCAGTATCTTAAACCTGCCACGAGTCAAATTGATAACGTGCATCGGACATATTCCAGGACCTGTATCTCTCATTGTGCTGGTCAGATAGAGTTTGGTAAACGCATTAAAGGCGTTAATACCTTTATTAACTGCTATGTTAATCATCCACACGTGTCAAATCACACGTACCAGGTATACAAACGGTGTAAACCAGCTGGGCAGCTATTCGGCTTCGTATTAAAACTTCACTCCTAAACACCGTTATCATTAATGCCTTCGTCAAACTAAATTATGTAATTATGTCGAGGTAGCGTCACTAAAGCTAGCAATAACAGCTTTATCGCCATTTTAATCAGAAGATAGGAATAGCTGTAGTAGCTAGAATAGGTATAAATACGGACGACAGACAGTCACAAATCACTCAGGTCTTGTGTTGTTGTGTGGGTTGGTCCATACAGTGGTACCTCTGTGAAGCAAGTTGATCGCGCGTTAATATTACGATTAAACTTTACTTTTCAAACTTGAGCTCATTGTGATATCATTTCTATATCCTCATCTACATATATACATGATTACACTGGGTCATCAATAACAACGTATAAAGAAGTATCATTAGCACATAATTTAATATTACATTGTATTTCTGCAACTACACTCTCTCAAAAAAGAAACGCAACACCTATATTTTCAAGATGTTTATCTCAATATTCAAGTTATTATAACACATTTATTATTGAAGACAACAATATGAAATTTGGCATGGTGGCAGTACAGTTATGCAAGTTTAAGTCCAGACTTCGACAGTTCTCTCACTAAGATTGACTTGACGCAAGGGGGCGTCTTTCTCAGTACCTCGTATGAGCGCCACGAGCTGCGATCACAGCATTACACCTCCTAGGAACAGAACGGATTAGACGCCGGATTCTTTCCTGAGGGATTGCTCTCCAGTCCTCCTGCAGTGCAACGGCTAGTGCATCTAACGTCTGCGGCGGCGGTGTACGTCCACGTACTCGTCGGTCCAGATAATCCCAAAGATGTTCGATTGGGTTGATGTCTGGTGATCGGTAGGGCCATGGTAACACGTTGACGTTAGAATTCTGGAGAAAATTCACTGTTGCATGAGCAGTGTGCGGCCGGGCATTGTCGTGTTGATAGAGCTCCCTCTGTTGGTCGATAATCGGCAGAAGATGAGGCTGTAAGACGTCAATGATATAGCGCTGGGTTGTCAAATTGCCACGAATGATCACCAAGTCTGATCTTTGGTTGTAAGACATGGCTCTCCACACCATGACGCTCCCTCCTCCAAATCTGTCGACCTGCCGAACACAGTTCGGGGCAAAACGTTCGTTTCCTCTTCTATAGACACGCTGTCTTCCGTCACGGCGTTGTAAGAGAAAACGTGATTCGTCACTAAACCAGACGCGCCTCCAGTTTCTTAGGGTCCATATCCGAACGTCGGTGCACCACCTGAGTCGTTGGCGTCGATGTTCGTGGCGTAAATCAGGTCCAATAAGTGGTCTTCTTGCACGTAGACCGGCCTCTCGTAGACGGTTCCTTATTGTTTGAGCGGACACTCTTCTCAAACCTGGCATCTGTGTTGCAGTGACGGTAGGTGTGGCTAGCCGATTACGTAGGTGGGTGACCCGGATGAATCGATTCTGAGGTGGTGTGGTAACCCTTGGCCTACCACTTCTGGGGCGATCTTCAATTGCATGAAACTGGGTGTATCGGCTCCAAAGTCGGGAAATCGTTATTTTATGAACATTGAGGTGCCGGGCAACGTTTCCAAAGCTTTGTCCGGCCTCAATACGACCAATGGCGATATTTCGATCTGCAGCACTCAGCCGTGACATATTCGACCTTGTCTTTCGGTGAAAATGATAGAGTGAATCGCTAATCAACACGTGCTTTTATAAACCCATACTTCTACTGCTCTTTCCATGAATTGCACGTGCATGAGGCTTTTTGCATGGGCCACGTGAAAATTTTGCTCACTATGATAAAAGTAACAATAAAATGCCCTTGTGCACGAAAATTGGTGTGTTTGGGCGCTTACGTTAATAAACAGAGTACATGGTATAAGTGCATATCAGAAAAATTGTATTTACAATCAATATTTTTCTTCTTTGGGTTTTCTCACATTTTCAGACTGGGGTTGCGTTTCTTTTTTGAGAGAGTGTATATCATTGATAAATATATAAAGATATAAGTGGACCCAACATTGAACCTTGGGGCACGCCTCCTAGTACAATGGTAGTATTGGATTTATATCCATTGACTACTATATTGTTTTCTGTTGGTTAGATAGCTTTCAAACCAATCTAAGAGTGGTACACGTTTTCCATTTAAAGATAACTCGTGTAAGACACCTTTATGCTACACTCTATCAAAGGCTTTACCATTACCCAATGTATTTGGCAATACAATCATACAAGTGAGCTACCTGGTACATTGTGGAACCTCCTACCTGAAATACCGAATACAATATTGATATAAAGCCTTTATCGCGAGAACAATAGGAAACATGTTAGAAATACATTTTCCCAACAATTTGGATAAACAGCTTGAAAGTGCAACTGGTCTGTAATTTGAGTGATCGTGAACATCGTCTTTCTCAGGTGTTGGAACGCTAGAAGAAGGTTTCCGTACATCAGGAAACTTTGACGACAAATAGTTTACACAATGTCTTGGATAACTGCATACATTAGAAGAAAAAATACGTTTATTTATGTACTAGCGGGAACAATGTAACTATGCATCATATAAAGTTCAACAAAAAATAATTTATTCTGAAGTTATATAATGCATTCTTCAATCGATATTCATGTGTTGCGTGTTTGTTGGTACCATGGTACTCACACTTGTGGATTTGCATGAGAGCGGGACACATGACAGTTCCATACACATACTTTTGTTTAACCGTAAATAAGGTTTACGGCTTGCTGAAAATCAATATCAACGCGCCGTGGTTATGCTGCAAACCTCTTCAGCAACTACTGCTTGTCTTAAAAGGCGATTATGCTTGTCGTAAGAGGCGACTAACGGGATCGGGTGGTCATGTTCGGTGACTTGGTTGATGCATGTCATCGTATCCCAATTGCGTGGATCGATGCTCATGATATCAATCTCTGGAATACCTACAGACCGCCGTCATATAGCTGGAATATTGCTGAGTGCGGCGTTAAACAACAAAAAAGACAACAACCTGAAACCCGACATAAGTCCAGACTAATACAAGCAGGAATAAGGCAAATGTCCACACAGGTTTGATTTTGTTTATCGTTAAACTACCTAATCATATATTTCAACATCGTGTAGACCCGTGAAGATTCCGGGCTAGAATAGGTCTTCAGCAACCCATACTTGCCGTAAATGGCGACTATGCTTGTCGTAAAAGGCGACCAACGGGATCGGGTGGTCAGGCTCGCTGACTTGGATGATTCATGCCATCGATCCCAATTGCGTGGGTCGATGCTCATGATGTCAATCACTGGATTGTCTGGTCCAGACTCGATTATTTTACAGACCGCCGTCATAAAGCTGGAATATTGCTGAGTGCGGCGTTAAACAACAAACAAACAAAAACAAACAAACAACATCGTGTGGCATGTACATGTTTACGTGATAGCGTTTCTCTCATTGAGAATTGCGTAAATTGTGTCAAATGGTTAATGTTCAGTGTACCTCATGGTTTGTGTTCCTTTGTGTGTTACAGTCACAGCCGAACAAAGCCATTGCAACTGTTGTCATTGCCCTTTCTCCTTTGTAACGTGCAGCCTAACCATGGCTCACTAAACCGCGACAGTGCTAAGCATTCACGGTCGATATTTCACTAAAACACTAAACACTTTTTCACTAAAAAATGCTTAAGAGCGATAATGCTCCATGGATGAACGAGCACATTAGAAAACTTATGAGTGAGAGAAACAGGATTCATACAACCTTTTTTAAGACCAAACGTAGTAAGTTATCCCATAGGTAAACATACAGCAGATGTAGGAATCTAGTCATATCTGAAATCTGGACAGAACTACTAATACATCGTGGGGTAGTAAAACACGGAACACTCATCCTTCAAGAAGTCGGTACGTTTCCGTAGATACCAGTGTGGTGCTTTAGTTTATAAAGCGACAAAACTCTGTCCATGTCCAACAGAATATCTGCAAAGGCAGAGTCGATAGTACGATTCCAACAATATCATGAGCATGAGAGAGAGAGAGAGAGAGAGAGAGAGAGAGAGAGAGAGAGAGAGAGAGAGAGAGAGAGAGAGAGAGAGAGAGATATTCTTTATTTCCTCCAGATGTCATTCCGAAGATTACAATGAAAATATATTCAATTATTCAATTTCACACAGTTAACACAATAAAAACACATAACATATTTACAATTACACACAGTTTATCAAATTCAGATACCTAAATGAAGACAGATATTCACTAGAAGATATATATCAAAAGATGCCTTAGTTTGTACAGATACGAGGCGAATTGTTGTATAATAGCTTCCCAGGTGTGTTGATCCGGATTGTGAGTGAGTGAGTGTGGTTTTACGCCGCTTTTAGCAATATTCAAGCAATATCACGTCGGGGGACACCAGAAATGGGCTTCACACATTGTACCCATGTCGTGAATCGAACCCGGGTCTTCGGCGTGACGAGCGAACACTTTAACCACTAGGCTACCCGACCGCCCCTCCAGATTGTGAGTCAATTTTGTTTCAGCCCCAAATAAGACTGATAACATATCTGTTTCGTCTTGTATTTCAAAATAAACATATTTTTGAACGTCAAGTAAGTCAATGAGAGAAGAGAAAAACGCATTTCTTTCTGATATCAGCGCTTCACAGTGTAAAATAATGTGGCTGTCATAGTCGAAAGCATGCCTATTACAGAGCATGCACTCTTTCGAAAGTTAACTGCGTGATGAGACTTTCACACAGAGTTGTAAAGCAGGTCGATATTCCGGGTACAGAAAAGCTTATTGCCAAAGTACATGGTATGTTAATTTCGTATGAATTCTCTTATAACGGGACATGCTTGCGTTATTTGATACATTTGTGAGCCATGATTGTTCTTCGTATTTGCATATTGTTTCGTGAACACGATTTCTCCATTTCACATTTTTGGAGGGAAAGTACCGTACTGAGTATATATGTACGAAGGTAGGGACACAGATTGTATTTATTAAGTGTTGATTTAAGTTCTCCACAGATAGTCTTTGAATTGACAGGGCTTGCAATGGACGCGCAAAAAATATCTTTTGCAAAGTTGTTATAGTTCAGATTGCATAAACGACCAAGAAATAAAAGTTTGTATTTATCTATATATGCAGTAATTGTCCAAAGTCCAAATAGTAGATTCTGAAGGAGATCTTTTATCAAGACCCTGTACAATGCGTGCAAAATATCTTTGCGTGCCTTCCAACAGAGCGGCATGTTGACCCTTGATGTCATAGAGTAATTCACATCCATAAAGGCTGGTTTTGAGTATCATTCTGAGCCATATTTTCACGCTTGAAATTGGATGAAACTCATAACTATTTAATCCTAAAGATCTTAGGGAGTTAATATTTTGTCTTGCTTTCTAACAGTACTTTTAATTCTTGTTTTGCAGGACAGATTGTATGTTAGAAGTATTCCACCATACACCGTAGTCAGTTGTAGTAATGTGTGTATTACCAAGTTTACAATGACAGTTATATCCCTTGCGTTTTGCTTAGGTGAACACAGTTATTGCACTTTTTGATGGATTATATGTTAGGCGCCACCTTGAGGCATATGTATGTACAATATCAAGGGATGTTTGTAAGCCTCTCGGTGATGCGCTAATAAGTGTAGTATCGTCGGCAAGCAAGACTGCAGGAATATCCATACTATATGCACGAATGCCACATTGTGCTTGTCTAAGGGCTGTAATGAGGTCATTTATAAAAACAAGAAAAAACCAAGCAGATATTACTCTGCCCTGGCCAACACCTTGTTGAACCATATTTCTGTCTGATTGTTCACCTTGGTAGGAAATATAAGCATAACTATTTGCATAACAATGATGTAGTAATTTCCATGTATTACCTTTTTGCCCAGTTTATGTAGTTTGTAAAATAATCCATCGTGCCATGTCCTATTTTCATTATCTAAGAAAGCTGCATAGACTGCAGAGTCCCTTTGTATGTAATACTGAATGCCTTCGATCAAAGTAAATACTGACATAATAGCTCCATGTTCTTTTCTAAAACCAAACTGTAGCATATCAGGGAAGTCTGGGTTAAGCGTACATAGTTTGTCTTCTATACGTTTGAGCAGTATTTTTTTCAAAGAGCTTACAGAGACATGATGTGAGAGTAATACCTCTATAATTTCGCGGATCAGATTGTTCATTCGTCCCCTTATATATTGGTATGACCATACCAAGTCTATAAATATAGGGTACATATTGTAGTTTCATCATATGATTAAAAAGTATACGTAAGGAAAAAATAAGATGTTCTCCTGCATAGATAAAATGTTCATTTGTAATCTTATCGGGGCGGTCGGGTAGCCTAGTGGTTAAAGCGTTCGCTCGTCACGCCGAAGACCCAGGTTCGATTCACGACATGGGTACAATGTGTGAAGCCCATTTCTGGTGTCTCCCGCCGTGATATTGCTGGAATATTGCTAAAAGCGGCGTAAAACCACACTCACTCACTCACCTTAATCTTATCCGGACCTGGGGATTAATTCCTGCTGAGGGATTTGACGGCCTCTCTTATGTAGAAATCTAGTCATGTCTGAAATCTGGATAGAACTACTAATACATCGTGGGGTAGTAAAACACGGAACACTCATCCTTCAAGAAGTCGGTACATTTCCGTAGATACCGGTGTGGTGCTTCAGTTTATAAAGCGACAAAACTCTGTCCATGTCCAACAGAATATCTGCAAAGGCAGAGTCGATAGTACGATTCCAACAATATCATGAGCCTGTGTTTATGAATCACCATCATATACAGAGCGTATCCTGTCCCACCGATGGTGCCCGTCACAAACACATGCACAGGCAGGTCAGTTGTTCGCATGAAAAGCACGGGAACATGTGGTAAAAGTGAATTGCATCGGACATAATTTTGGTCACCGATGCTTCAAATTTGGAAATTCCCCCACATGTCTACCATAAAACGTTTTGAAAGCTTTACTGATGCCTTCAATGTAACCTTGATTAATGAACTTCTGAGCAAGAGTCGCCCACATATACCTCGCTGTGGTAAACATACTGTAACTCTTCGTGCTCGGCATTTTCGGGGACACAGCATGGCGCTTGGTAATTTTGCGGTTTTCGTTTACACTATTTTGACTTGCAACACAAAGTAAATATTTCACGTGAGCATTGCTTATTTTATCGTGTTTATATTTTTACAGTCAAAATGTGCAAAATTTTCACTTAGAAAATTTATTAAACGCCTAAATATTCAGTTATTTTACAAATTGACTGAAAAATGTCCATTTGTATTATTATGAAAAAGAATTCAAAACATTTTTATGTTTAATATCATCACCAAGTGACTGAAAATGTTAAGATGAAAACTACATTTCTATATTGTTTGGCTTCTAATCCTAGCATAATTAATCTATTGTGATGTTTTTAAGCCCTTTTGACCGTCTTAATCATTTTTAGTCAATCTGTTACATAAATGGGCAGATTTTTCAGTCAAAATGACTGAAATATTTAGACATCTTATAAATTGCCTGTGAGAATCACATTTTAAAATTGAATGTAATATATACATGCTTACAAAGGAAAAGACTTGTGAAAACAAGACGTAGAGGAACAAGAATGAATCTGTTCAATGCCACAGCAAATGAAGGAAAACAAAATGCAAATATCATAATTACAACAGACCAAATTTATATATATAATTTTAGGCAGCTTCCTTGTTCGAGGAATGTATCTGTGAATATCCACACAAAGGAACAATATCCCACACGTCTGCAGCTGTACAAAGAAACTTATTCGATGTCAAGTGTCTCTGTAACAATCAGATATTTTAAAATCTGCATGTATCGATTCGGGATATTATAACCCGTGTTCGTTTCTCAAATGATCACTTAGATTGTTTCAGGTGTTTCACATAGGTGTCAAGTCTCAAAGGTCAGCTGAAAAAGCCCACGTGACACTATTTTCATAATGTCCACGGTTCATCAAAAAAAGATCCATTGAGTTAGATAAGGATGAGCAATCAATCAACGTTTTATCGGTTAACCCTTTGAACAAAGTATGTAGTTTTTACATCGGCACTTCACGCCATGACATGAGTGTATTCCTTTTGTTATAGTAAACCTAGACATGTAAACACTTACTTTTGACATATCCACTGTGCAAGATAACAGTGATTAATCAACCAACGTATTTTGTGTTAACCCTTTGATGGCTAGGAAAGATCCGTTGATTTACAAAAAAAAGTAAATCAACTGATCATTCATCTCTTGCTGGGCTGCCACGTGCATGTTAAATAACACACATTTCACCTCGCTTCCACCTGGATTTAGATTGAATAATTACCCCAGACACAAGACATGCCAAATGGGAAACTTTATCAGGTAATCTCAGTGGTGCTACCACTAATTATACCTGTAATGAATTCATTACTGAGCATCAAGTGAATGACGACAAATATCCAAGAGTAGGGTTATACCAGAAAACGTGGATGACAACAAGGGAGTAGTAATCGTATTATCGACGCAATCCGAAATCCAAAAATGCTTTCACTGCAGGGATACTTTTTTTTATTATTGAACTATAACCATCAGGAGTATTTCCAAATGACGACCTATGAGCTTCCGCCGTCCTTTTTGTCTGAATGTTTAGGCTGAAGAAATTAAATTAAAATGCACCCTTTCTCGAATCTTTCGGGTAACCAATCAGTGTTCAAAAATGCGTAAAACAAATGTTGCCTCAAAGTTTGTTTACGCTGTCTTTACAGACGGTAACCCAGTCTCTTGTCACGCTCGGTTGCGTTAGCGAGCAAATCGACTCACGGCAGCTTGTGAGCCTCAGTTGCCAGGGTCAGACAGCCGAGAAGAAGCCACAGATCAGTGCCCCTTGCACCTGAAGCGAAGCGGCATTCATCCCAACCAGCTCGCCTCACTGAGCGTGTGGTGTTGACTGGTCCCCTAGCTGGCCCAATGCTTCTCCTGAGCTGTATCGTGCGCAACAGAGGCAGAAAACCAGTCAAGCGTGTGGAGCGAGTTGGTGGAGAGAATGGTTGAAGCGCTCATAAAATAAACCTAACAACCGAATCGATAGAAAAGAAAACACGGAAGTGAAGGTATACACACTGTCGGGGCAGCGAGAAATAAGTGCGGGTAGGTTCGTTTAGACATGGAATAACTGCCCATCAAACCGTCACGGGCTATACAACACCTAGCATATGCATCTGAACTGTCAAATGTAAACGCTTAGGAGGAATCGACTGCAATGTATCAAAATTGACAGAACCAGGAAGGGGAGGTAACTCTACCACCTGTTTATAGGAAACATTCAACACCTGAGCAAATTGTTGTCCCTGCTTAAGTTACAATCCGATCGACAGGTGACAATTTTTTTTATACGATTTGATAAAGTATATCTCCAAAAGATATCCGTTTCTCACGCAGAACAAACAGATGCATTGGTGTGTGACCACACTGCCATTCTCTTTTACTATCAAGGTGCACGAACTTAGTCGTTCAGTCTCTCAGTGTCGCTCTGTGGGGAGACAGACATGACACATGCAACATATATATGTCTTTATATAGGGCTACAGGCTCTCGTGGAGTTCAGTGAAGCGTGTTTAACTACTAAGGCCAAGGAGATAATGCCAAGAGTCATGTAAGTGTACAAAGTGTTTCAGTCCCTGGGGGATCTTACCGCAGAAGCACAAGCCATCCAGTCGGGGGACCCCGCCTTGCGAGGCAGGAGAGAGATAACATGGGACCTAACAAAGCCCCAATGTATTGGTAGTTCTTGTCATTAAAACACAAAACCCTTTGGGAGACTGTATGAACCCATTGCCTCAGCCTTTCTTAGGTCCATTAATTTGTTTTATGGATGGTACATGCATACGACAAAGTGCTCCAAGTTGAAAAAAAACACGGAATACATTTGTTCTAACTTTCTGCACAGGTCTTTGACAATTTAGTCAGTGTTAATTTAATCAGTTTGACAATTTAATCAGTGTTAATTTAATCAGTTTGACAATTGTGAAATTGTCAAATATACATTTCGGGTAAGCTGATGAAAATATTTTAATGACGTTCTGTAAGCCGTGTAAACAAGTGGTTGAGAGCATAAGAAACTATCCGCGCCGTCGGGATATTTTGCAATATTCCAGTTATAGGACGGCGGACTTTAAATAATCGAGGCTGGACCAGACAATCCAGTGATTGGCATCAAGCGCATCGATTCACGCAGTTGGGATACGATGACATGCATCAATCAACCAAGTCAGCGAGTCTGACCACCCGATCCCGTTGGTCGCCTCTGACGACAAGCATGGGTTCTGACCCTGAATCTTCATGGGACCCGTCGGCACGGTGGCCCAGTCGTCTAAGGCGCCGCGATGATTCGCTGTGCAGAGTTGCGTCCCTTGGGCACGCCAGAAACCTATGATTGTGGGTTCGAATCCCGGTTCGCCCCGATTATGTTTCTAGGTTTGTCATCACCATACCCGTGCTCGTGGGTTTCACCGAAGTGGTAAACGTCTGAGATCTGCATCACTTCGGGCTTTCCTCCCACATTAAGCTGACACGCCGTGATGTAACTGTTAAAAGCGGTGTTAAATCCAACTCACTCACTCACTCCAGTGAATGGAGTGTCTACCTCGAGAGCTGAAAGGCGGTGGTACTTGTTGTTACCTTGCCTGACGCTCGGCATTAAGGGGATAAAACAAGGCATGGTCGGCTCGAAGTCAGTACTGTGTCTGACTGGGGTATTGAACTGCGGAATGGTTTGTTTGTTTAACTCAGCAATATTCCAGCGATATGACGGCTGTCTGTAAGTAATCGAGTCTGGACCAGACAATCCAGTGTTTGACATCATGAGCATCGAGCCACGCAATTGGGGTACGATGACATGCATCAACCAAGTCAGCAAGACTGACCACCCGACCCCGTTAGTTACCTCTTACAACAAGCATTGCCTGTAACGGCAAGCGTGGGTTTCTGGAAACGCGGCATGGTGGGTAACTCTACACAAATGGCGTAAGTCCGGACATGTACAAGCAGCCACACTCACGCAGTGCATGCACGTCACTAAACATGGGCAATACTCTTGAAAGCAACATTAAACCCTATTTCACTTCACCTGTTTGTATCGATGGCCTACCAATGTACTAAAAGTAGGGTTGAATTGTTAGGCCCCAACCATTTTGTATTCTTGTGGTGGCTGTCGGTGGCGTAAAGGTTTTGTGGGTTCGAATCCCAGTTCGCCCTAACTATGATTCTAGGTTTGCCAGCACCATACCCGTGCTCTTGGGTTTCACCGAAGTGGTAAAAGTTATATGACAGTGTAATTTATTGTTAAATAATGATTGTAACTGCATTACATTGTTTCTGTTAAGATTCAGTTGAAGTTCATTGCATCATATTTTGACAATGATTAGTTGTCAGGAATGTAGTACTATTTAATGTAAGTAGTGGTGAGGAATTTATACTTATACTTATTATGCTTAGATGCTCGAGTTGTCTGTAAACTTCCAGATTAGCATGGGTGGATGTCAAGCGTTTTGGAAACGTGGAATATTCTGTGATGTTCAAGTGAACTGGTCTGGCACTGTGTTGAAAGTGCTGGAAGCTTGTAAGACTATACAAGTGGAGCGGGCGCGTCCCTGTCTCCTCTCACATTTCATCTGACATCACATCAAGACCAGCTTTCGTGTGAAGATCACTTTTCACCCTGATGTTGAGCCTTGTCCTATCTCGGAAGCTTGACCACTGTTGCGGAGAGCCGATTATTATTCTTGTCATTTCCACTGCTCTCACATTTTATACTGCTATTGAATAATTTGTAATACAAGTGTTGATTTATACCATTGTTTGGTTGTTTATGTAACATAAACGTCTGAAACTTACATAACTTCGGGCTTTCCTCCCACATTAAGGACAGACCATGCTCGATTCGTGGGGACTCCGAATATTAATACGAATGCAGATGTTCCCAGCTCCCCGTGAATCCTGTGGTCAGGCTTGGTGGCTTGGTTGATTTGCATGTAATCGTATCCCATTTGTTTGGAATGATGCTCATGATGTCAATCACTGGATTGTCTGGTCCAGATTTTATTATTTACAGACCGCCGACATCTAGCAGGAATATTGCTGCGTGCAGAGTCAAAGAACACACATACATAACGGCTCGCACGCATTCGCACACACTCACTCACACTTACATTCAGAATCCAGGGTTCGTTTAAACGGACGGAAAGGATTGCGGACAATTACACTGGGAGCATGCATCCGATTAAGCGAGGTTTACCTGTACTCACTTCAGTGTTGGGGTTGAAGGGACGCTAGGAATATATACACCTGGGTTTCGGGGATGGGTTCATCCAGCCTCTCAGTAACTGGTTGTCCTGTTCCAGACTCCATCATGTACAGGTTGTCCTGATATTGCAACACTATCAGCGTCAGACACCATAAGTGTTAGGGTAACCTCATGGTTAAGAATTCGCTCACCGTGGGCCCCGGTTCGATTTCCCATTCCTGGTGTCCCCTACCATGACATTGCTGGAATATTATTAAACGCGGCGTAAAACAATAATCACTCTCTCAGAAACAGTCGTTCATTAGTATCTTTTGACTTTTTAAACGTGTCTTCTGGCGTTGTGTAATTCTGATTAAGAATAACATGCATCATTTACTTTTTAGTGTGGCTTGAACATGACGAGAAGGCTGACGAGGGGGAAGGCAAATGTGTCTGGGGAGAGGAACTGGGAAATTCTAACTGAATCAGTCACCACAAAGGACGTCAGAGTTGTCAAGGAATGGTTCAGACACAACACAGGTCTACATGGGCGAGGAAGGGAGTTCCCCGAGAATCTTCGAGACCCCGTCCATGTTGCTGTTTCGGATGGAAGCAAGTCCATATTTACTCTCCTGATGCGTCATGGCTTCCAAGCCAACAGACTCACACGCGGCAAACGTCGGAGCGTGCGACCCATCCACACAGCTGCCAAGTCTGGACAACTGGGGATGTTGATGGCGATGCTGAATGACCACGACGTGCCAGTAGACACGGAGGACTCCCTCCACCAGACGCCTCTGGGGTATGCTGTTTCTGGCCACCACACTGACATTGTACAGTACTTGCTGTCTCAAGGAGCGGATTGTGACCGTCCACACCGACCCCAGTCGCCCTTCAAGTCAGCAGTGTCTTCCAACAAGCTGGATCTGGCAACACTTATGATACAACATGGCGCCGACGTCAACTGCAAGGTTAGAGGGGAAGGTTGTTTGTTGAATACATGCGCACGTTTAAACCATGTTGATATGATGCATCTGCTGTGCAACAATGGAGCAAGAGTCGACATACGTGATGAAAACAATGGATTCAGCATCCTCCACTTTGCCTTACAGATGCCTGTTCATGTTAAAGTGCTGAAGTTCCTCATAAGGGTCAATGCGCCTCTAAATGAGGTGTGTTCTAAAGGGCGTACTGCTCTGCGTGGTGTGTTATGTGACAGGGGCAAATTATTCCTACCTCCGAGGTACGTGCGACTTTTGGCTGAAGCAGGGTACGAGGTGAGGCGGGGCGACTACGACGCAGCCTGCAATATTCCCGCGGACCTGGGGGAGACTCTACGGCCGGAGCTGCTGAACCTTCTGGCCAATGTCAGGTCACTTCAACAGCTGGCCTGTTTCAAGGTTCGTCAGATTCTAGGAACCCATCTGCCAAAGCGTGTTGGTTACCTCCCCCTACCAGCACAAGTGAAGGATTACGTGAAACTCAAACACCTCACAGACTAATGTGACACTCTTGTATAAAGTGAGTATGGTCTTACGCCGCTCTCAGCTACGTCACTGCGGAGGGTAGCAGTAATGGTCTTCACATGTTGCGCCCACGCCGGGAATCGACACAAGCCCTCGGGGAACGCTCAACCACCTCAAAGCTCCAATACGAAACAAAGACAAACTCGGTCATTTCAATAGTCAGCTCAACTTCAATGCCAAATTAAAACTGCCGAATCTCCGACAGCTTTGGAGTTTTCATTTGTATGAGTCCTTTCGACACTCATTAACTTGTTATCTTCGCTGGTTAAAAGGGACCATGCAATATCGAGTTGGCCACGAACATGGCAGTAGACATTGTACTGCACATTCTCGGAGCGTAAAAAACACCACCATGTCCACACAGTGCCTGGGCTCCATGACTTCAAGTATGTCTCTTCTCAGCTGCTGTGTCAAACTTGGATGTGTCGAATTTCCGGTTGTGCCGAACCCATTTCGGGGTCCCAAGTATTTAAATAAAGCATAAAATGCCCTGACAAATTCTGACTTTTGTGAAGGTTCCCACGATTTCGACATGAGGTTCGAATGTAGGTCAAGAAAACAAGACCTCACATGACGCCAGTGAGTGAGTGAATTTGGTTTAACGCTGCTTTAAAGAGTATTTCAGTTATAGCAAACCTGGCAAACGTAGAAACAAAATCAGCACGCATCGAACCAATGATCATAGGTTTCATGAAGTGGCTTAAAGCACGAGCGTAAACACGATACAGTCCACACATAAAAGTTCAAAACATAAGCGGCATGATGGATAACATGACTCCACACTTACGGGCGGCCCCGTCGTCTAGGGCGCCGCGATTCGCTGTGCAGAGTTGCGTACCTACCTGATTGTGGGTTCGCCCTAATTATGTTTCTAGGTTTGTCAGCACCACAACCGTGCTCGTGGGTTTGACCGAAGTGGTAACCGTCGGAGACCTGCATTACCTTGGGCTTTCCTCCCACGTTAAGCTGACAAGCCGCGATATAACTGGAATACTGTTAAAAGCGGCGTTTAACCCACTCAAATTTGGTAACAATATTTTTTCTAGCTATTGTATTTAGTAAGTAACTCACAATTACGGGTGGCAATAAGAATGCGTTTTTTATGTCATTAATGGTGTTTGAGGATCGATAAAACCTTCTTGTTAAAAAAACATTAAACATTAATAGATATACTCAATTAGCATTTTCAACATTGACAATGTACCTTCAACCAATATTAGGAATTGTATTTTTCTTGTCATCCATACGTTTTTCAACGATCAAATTGATCTTATAACATGTTAATATATCGTTTCTTCACATTTGACAATAGATGAACTCTAATTAAACTCAAATTTGAAACGGTCATTCAGGTGCAACCGTCATGGCACCCAACACGTCAAGTTATTACCTTCGGAACGTTTCTTTACTATGAGTGAGTCAGTGATTTTTTACGCCACTTTTAGCAATATTCCAGCAATATCACGGCGGGGGACACCAGAAATGGGCTTCACACATTGTACCCATGTCGGAAAACGAACCCGGGTCTTCGGCGTGACTAGCGAACGCTATAACCACTGGGCTGCCCGACCGCCCTCTTTACTATGAAATAATCACAACAATTTTAATATCATAAATATATTCAAAACGTGAATGTATATAGAATCGAGATATAAATAGAATCAGTAAAAGATGAAGTCATAATACAGTGTAATAAGCTCAAAGCTAATTATCTCGTTCGTGTCCACAGGTTATTGACTCTAATACATACTCGCCATCACTCGCCACTTTCCGTGACCGGAAAGACACGAGTGGTGCCAAAACTACAGGTAAACACCAGGTACCACAAGACATCTAAGTAACGCCACGTCTATAAAACTGATGTGTTGAACGTTGAATATGCAACAAAGTCATTATCCACAATGGGTTTATAGTGAAGGTTACACTTCAGATCTGATATCATTCGTCACCACTCGCCCCTTTCCACAACCTGCAAGAAGACTCGATGAATGTTATGTGCGCAAACACGAGAAACCAATCAGAATGCGCGTATGACTTCAAGTACTTCGGTCAAAGAATCCCCCAGGAATAGTTTTAGATTTTACTTGTCTTGCATCTTAAAATATACCCTAGATACAGTTAAATGTGTTCAATCATACTGTATAAATACCGTAAGTCCGATGAGCATATGGACGATATGTGACATGGGAGAAATAATCGTGAATCATTGCAACGATTTGACAATTCTTTTAACTGTGCCCGTTTGCGCTTAGACGGGACCCAGTTGCAAAAATTGCCACGAGAGGAGCAAGAGTCTGATATTGGTTAGTTGGATGTTGTATTGAGAAGGTATGGAACTAGATAATAAGCTACCACAAGGAATACTGTCTTACCTATGATTATGTTTTAACTTGCAGGATAATTAGTGGACAACTACACGCCTGTTTAAACTGTTGAATAAGTCGTCCTCTTCTCACGACCTAACCAGACATGTTCATAAAACCATATCATCTTGCTTGAAGTGTTGTGTTGGGCACTGGGGTAGCCTAGTGGTTAAAGTGATCGCCCGTCACGCCGAAGACCCGGGATCGATTACCTAGATGGGTACAATATTTAATGTGTGGAGCCCATTTCTGGTGTCCCCCGCCGTTATATTGCTTGAAAATTGCTAAAAGCGGCGTACATCGATACGCACTCACTCCCTCAAAGTGTTTTGTAAAGGTTTTCCAAGCGAACACATCGCCTCATTGCCGGCGGCAAGGGGAGATAATCAGCTTGTTGAGGAAGGCGACCACCAAGAATCTCCCGGATTTTGAAACAACACAATTCCTGAAGAGTCCTGGGATTTGAGACATAGTACTGTATGTGTCTTTGTATGGATTCCGCATAGTCGCCTGAATACCTGTCACTGACTATATCCAATGCCGCTCGACTGACCGGATGACCTGCCGACACCAGCAGCTGCAACCATGCCAGAGTGCTCACGCTTGGCACAGTCCTCCCCAGACCCATCTCAAGAGGCGAGGTGTCTTTGTCATTGGGATTGACAAGCGGCAGATTAATTTCAATTAGAAGCTTTATCAGAATGATACTGATCCTCATCCACAAATCAACACACACTTCACTGAGGTCTATTCCATGATCGTAGAGTATCCTGGCCTTGTCCAGCCTTCCAATGACGGCTGCCTTGTAAAACAAGCATCTAGAACGAACCTTCACGTTTATATCGCCACCAGACTTAATCAGCATCTTGAACGTGTCCAGGCTATGGAATTTGCCTATCGACATGTACAGTGGGGTCAAACCGGAAGTGTCTTTCTGATTCACATTAGCACCATGGGAAATGAGGTACTGCGTCACATTCTTACTGTGACGATACACCGCCCATAACAATGGCGTCTTGCCTTTGCTATCGGGCGAGTCGACGGAAACTCCATGGTAATCGACCAACCTTCTGACGATGTTAACATTGCCTCGACAAGCTGCGATGTGAATGGGTTTCAGGCGTATCACATTACCTCTTTCGTCGTTTGAGGCAAACCGATCTGGGTCAAACCCCGATAACAACAACAAATTAAAGATGGCGTCGTCTTCGACTTCCGCTGCAGTGCAGAGTGGGTCCGGTAACGATAGTGGAAAACTTTTGATAGCTTGGAGTTTCTCGGTTGTGGAGTCAAGCAACTTCTCCACCGAATTCAAATCCTTAGTTTTGATACAGTCTATCAAGGTCTCATATACATGACAATCGCGAACAGCAGTCATATTTCATAAATCTGTATAATTTGTCTCGATTCATACAAGCAGTTACCTATGTCTGTCTTGGCATGCATCTGAAAAGATAGAAACAAGTTTGAATGAAGATTGAAGTACCCGGTTTTGAGGACAGAATAACATTACAGTGCCCTTGGCTCTTTGTCGAGAGTGAGCGCGTTAATGTGTGTGGTCGATGGTATAGGCATCGATACCCACCATGGGAGGACGATGACACCAAAGTAGGCTATTCATTGTTTCAACAGGCTTGCAGGCACCTTTGATTCTCCTGATGACAAGGGCTTACACATACACTCTGCAGCTACCCAGTATGGCTTACCAAAATAAACTACAAAAAGACCTGGAATACCTGAGTCCTACGCCAGGTACAACCTTAGTAGAGAGGTAGGTTGGCTGGTGGTTAAAGCGAAAGCGAACGTCACGGGTCAGATACCCAACATGGGTACAATGTGTGAAGCTCGTTTCTGGTGTCCATCCCCCGCCCCACCCCCATCCCCATCCCCCACCCCACCCCCCACCCCCACCCCCCGACACACACAATCTTATTGACGAACGCTAACGTCACTCGGCTACTCAACCCTCCCCACAAAATCGGTAATAGTGAGTGAGTGAGTGAGTGAGTGAGTATGGTTTTACGCCGCTTTTAGCAATATTCCAGCAATATCACGGCGGGGGACACCAGAAATGGGCTTCACACATTGTACCCATGTCGGGAATCGAACCCGGGTCTTCGGCGTGACGAGCGAACGCTTTAACCACTAGGCTACCCGACCGCCCCCAAAATCGGTAATAAACAGTAGACGTGTTGCAAAGTTGTTGGAGTACATCCAATATTTGGACTTTTACCGGCACAAAACAAACCTGACATCAATATGTTTCTCATATAGATTACCCATCACTCGTGTAAAGTTATTGATCGCAGTCGTTATTATGTGATATGGACAATTAAGAACAGCGATCGTAAAGACACTAAGGGAAGGACACTAATAAGGATGTGCGTACTCAATGTACCCTCAATTCTAAATCACGTGGCAACCTACAAATCAATTCGGTCACCACGCCACACTACCAAGCGGGTCATACAGTGTAAATACCCTGACCTCAGTTACCTGCTCTTGGGTCATACAGTGTAAATACCCTAACCTCAGTTACCTGCTCTTGGGTCATACAGTGTAAATACCCTAACCTCAGTTACCTGCTCTTGGGTCATACAGTGTAAATACCCTGACCTCAGTTACCTGCTCTTGGGTCATACAGTGTAAATACCCTAACCTCAGTTACCTGCTCTTGGGTCATACAGTGTAAATACCCTAACCTCAGTTACCTGCTCTTGGGTCATACAGTGTAAATACCCTGACCTCAGTTACCTGCTCTTGGGTCATACAGTGTAAATTACCTAACCTCAGTTACCTGCTCTTGGGTCATACAGTGTAAATACCCTAACCTCAGTTACCTGCTCTTGGGTCATACAGTGTAAATACCCTAACCTCAGTTACCTGCTCTTGGGTCATACAGTGTAAATACCCTGACCTCAGTTACCTGCTCTTGGGTCATACAGTGTAAATACCCTAACCTCGGTTACCTGCTCTTGCAACAAGTATGAGGTACCGAGAACCGTGTCTGTCCTGGGTGAGTCAGTGAGTTTGTTTTTACGACGCATTTAGCAATATGCCAGCAATATCACGGCTGGGGACGCCAGAAATAGGCTTTAGACATTGTGGGGAATCGAACCCGGGTCTTCGGGGTGACGAGCGAACGCGCAAACACTAGGCTAGCCCGCCGCCCCTTCTCTGCCCTGATATAGTAACGGACTGACCATTTGATATTCTTCGGGAATGGGGTAAAGTGGCTTTGTCAAGAGACGAGGTATGGTTCAGCTACATCTGAAAGCCTACATCTGCAAAGCCTACATCTGAAAGCAACATATTGTTTCAATGAAACCTATAAGCCTCAATATATGCTATTAAAAAATATGTTTATAGCTGTAAACGTCTTTTCCACAGTCTGAAGCATAATTATTTTTACAAATATTATCTGGGACAAATTATCATGAGATCCTTCCTCACAATATCAATCTCTAGATTGTCTGGTCAAGACTCGATTATTTACAGGTTATTGTGTAGCAATAATAGTGTTGAGTGCATCATCAAACAAAGAAAAGCAACAGTTAGTTCATCACGTATCATATTATATTGTATGGAACTGACCCAAGCATATTAAACATCATCATCAGACACAGGAAGACAAAACAAAGAACTTTAACCACGTGCATAACCCACAGTCTTACGACGTCAAATGTTTCAGTTCAATGTAATCTTTCAACTTTGCTGGAATAGGAAGACGACGCACTCGGGGTGATGGACTGACACCAAGAATCTGGCGTATCTTAAACGAACACAGTTGTTGGAGGGTCCTCGTGTTTACCATATACGTCTTCAGCTGTTCCAGAACCAGCTTGCCCTCGGTGTTTGCAAATCTAGCACGTGCCTTTTCGTAGTCTCTCTTGGTAACACGGTACCCGGACTGAACCACAAGATGTACCCAAAGGAGAACCTCACTGCTGGGGGCTGTGCACAGCCCTTCAAAGACAGCAGTATGACCCCTGTCATTAGATTCATTCAATGGGAAGTTAATCTCTAGAAGAAACTTTACCATTTCAACATCTGGATTCATTACTAGCGCCAGGTAGAAAGCGTTCTGTCCATGTTCTGTTGGAATGTCAATTTTGGCGCCTTTTTCAACGAGTAATTTAGCCATATCTATCTTGTTTACTGACACGGCTTTGTTGAAGGCACAACCAACTGGTCTAACGATCTTATTGACGTCCGCTCCTGCGTCCAAGAGTTGTCGTGCTATTTTGGTATACCCCAGATATGCAGCAATAAACAAAGACGTCACCCCAATATCTTTCATAACATAATCTACACACGCGCCTCTTGACAACAGATACGCCACAATGTCGACATGTCCCCAATATACGGACCACATTAATGGTGTGCGACCTTCAGCGTCCTCACTATCAACAGAAAGATCCAATTCATCGACAAGTTTCTGCATGACCTTTAGATGACCTCTACACGCTGCTGCGTGTACAGAAGTACAATAAACTTTAAATCCATGCAAAACCAGCAGGTCGATTATCTCCGGGCTTCCCGCCTCTGCTGCTGAGCAGACGATATCCGGTTTACAAGCTAGGAAAGATCTGCAAAGGTCAGGAGTCTGTTTCCATGTCTCCAGCCATTCACGCACTCCTTTCGTGTCAGAGGACTTCACTCTGGTGACGAGCAAGTCACAATCAAGCTTGCAAGGGGAGCTAGTGTTTGTTTCATTCGAACAACCTGGTTCCATAACGAACGGAGATGATACCTAAATAGACCCTAGTCAAGCATTTAATCCTCGTTAGTCTCCATAAAGAATCAATGACTTGGCCCTTGGTCTATGAACCTACCCCTACACAGTTCAGTACATGACCGGCAATATGATCGAAATACTAGCCAGACGTCACGGTGCCATTACCCTCTGAAAAAAAAGAAAACAAAAAATTGACACAGCCCTGTCAAATTAACACGTATATGGTGGGGAAAAGGTCGTCTGGTGAATCTGCCAGCACTCAAGCATTTAGCACAAAAGCTAAAATTAGTAAACTGTCTATAGTTAGAGAATAGTATATTTGTGAAATGTAAATAGTTAATAAAGCAAAAAACAAAACAAGCGATATCTCGCATGCTTTACATTCGGAGTATTAATTTCTTCCTTTTGGCCGTCGACTGGGCTTGAGAACAAAAAGGGCTGGAACTCATTCATACTAACTAGTACCAGGTTTTATAACAATTTAACATTTTGTGATAAAAATAAATTTTCCTCATGAGTATTTATTCGCTGGTGCCACGTGTCATGTTAAATACGTTTGTGATGCTCTTATTTACTTGTATGTATTTTTATCAATAAGCTGATACCTTGGGCTGATGTAAACCAAATTGTCTTCCGGATAATATATTTGTTTTAAAGTGTTATCTTATCTCAACAATAAGGGATCAGGACATTTAGGAAGAAGAATGGGTACCCGTGTGGTGTCTTCATTATTTAGGGGAATTTAATCACTTGACACTTTGAACTTTTCGATTACAATGTGGATGGGGCGTCTTGTCTGATTACATTCAAGCAACCTTGTTACCGATACCATACCCGTGAAGATCCGGGGTAGAATATATAGGTCTTCAGCAACCCATGCTTGCCGTAAAAGGCGACTATGCTTGTCGTAAGAGGCGACTAACGGGATCGGGTAGTCAAGCTCGCTAACTTGGTTGATGCATGTCATTGTATCACAATTGCGTGGATCGATGCTTATGTTATCAATCACTGGATTATCTGGTTCAGACTCGATTATTCACAGACCGCCGTCATATAGCTGGAATATTGCTGAGTGTGGCGTTAAACAACAAACAGAAACCGATACCACTTTCTCTCCGCTGTCACACAACAAGTTGACATAAATATAGCAATGTTTAGGATTTTAGTGTCGCTTCCTTCAATATATGACCAAGGGGTCATGTCACAGCTAGCAAAGCTCACGTGATGACAAACTAAATATTGCATATATGAGAATCAGTACCTTCTTGTATTGTCAACAATCCATGACACAATGTTATAAATTAATGTCAAGAAAATGTTGGTAAGTGTATACACTATACACCTAGCTTGTATATATATATACATATATGGTCTCTGCTTGGGGATTACATACTCGCCTGACCATGGTAGGCATCGCAAGGCGGAAATAGTATAGAAGGAGCGCGGATGCTCTCAGATATACACATCTATGTCTGACCATGTCTGGTATCATATATACAAATGGCACGAACAGTGTTATGTCAAAGGACAACCCATACCTGAATGTTTCGCAGTGAACAGCGTACGGAACTGTAGCAATATCGTCGATCGAAGCACTAATCAAGGGAAGTAACTGCTCCGTCATGAACACGTACATCTGTGACATATTTCCGTCGAAAAAAAATACACTAAGGTTATAGGTGTGGCCTGAACAATATCTTATTGTCATATACTACAACACGTGTATTCTGATATAACAAACGAAATTGTCGTATGTAACGGTTATGTGTTAAGAATACAACGTTTCGTAACTTTCACGATCCATCTTTTTCTTCGTCTCACGTGGAATTTCCCGTACAACTTTTGTAATACCCCTTCTAGCGCCGTTTTCAAAACATATCCAATGTTGTCTGAGATCATCATTGAATGATGTTAAAAGTTCATGCACGGTCGCGATGATCGGCGAATTCACCACCATTTATCAGAAGAACGGGCTAATATTGTCATTGTAGGGGTGATGGCATATATATTGTTTATTGCGAAAACATCAGGTACGTGTTACTAAATGTTGACAGTATCAGTGTGTGTGTCAGTGTGTGTAAGACACTGGTATAATTTCACGTGCCGGTCACATGCCCAGTTAACCACGGCAGTTTATATATACAGGTATCATTGAATCTATGTCAGGGTTATAGGCCT
The DNA here is from genome assembly GCF_023055435.1 of Haliotis rufescens. NCBI lineage: Eukaryota > Metazoa > Mollusca > Gastropoda > Lepetellida > Haliotidae > Haliotis > Haliotis rufescens. The sequence goes on along the minus strand of NW_025964002.1, from coordinate 2,963,623 downwards.
AATGCGTCTCCAAATTAATGCCACTGCTGACCCCTATCAAAAAATGCGACTCAATATAAAAAAACAACAACAAAAAACCACATACCGTATTCGACGTAATAAGCGCCCCGCTCTAATAAGCGCCCATGGCGATATTTGCTAACATATTGGCTAGTGAACAATCCCAATCAGCAACCCTTCCGATTGATCAATGTACACAAGACTTATGTTATCGTGTATAATACTCACTTATGTGTTATATGCACCCTTAATTATGGGCAATTAATTTCTGGAAAAATATATCTGTCGTATGTCAACATTTCAGGCTGTCAGCATAAATGAAATTTACGATCTTTCAGTTCTGTTTTTTCCACCAAAATAATATTCTAATTAGAGCCCACTATTTCTAATTTTGAGAGCGCCCTGGGCGCTTATTACGTCGAATACGGTAGTTGTTATATGTTAACTCGGTTGACTGGCATTTAGGAAGTTCAAAGGCAATAAAATAATTGAACCAACAACAGTTCACTGGTTGGTATGCCGATAAGGTGTCAACAAGCTTGACACGAGTGTGTAGTACTCTTTACCCAAGCTGTGATAACTTAATTGTTACAACTGCTGTGGACCGCCTCTGTGGTCTAGTGGTAGAGCGTCCGCCCAGAGAGCGGAAGGTCGGGGGTTCGATCCTCTTCCGCGTCATACCAAAAGACATTAAAAGATGGTACTTGTTGTTACCCTGTCTGGCGCTTGGCATTAAGGGGCTAAAACAAGGACTGATCGGCTCGGATTCAGTACACTGTGTCTGATTGGGGTATCCATGTTAAACTGCGGCATGGTATCTCAGTGAGCTAGCACTATAAATCGGCATCAGCCCAGACTAGTACAAGCAGCCACACAAACACACACACGTACATGCAGGTCGCTATATAAGTGCAATAATCATGGACGCGACGTTAACCCAATTTCACCTCACCTCTCCACCTACAACTGCTGTGTTTGTGTTTATATACAAGTTGGTATTTACGCTATTCTAAGTGTGCAGTGAGGCTGTCTTATTGTTGATAGTAATTTTGGAGACATAAATGTGAAGTTAATTAATGCGAGCGAAGTCCACTAGCATTTTTTCGCAATTAATTCACGCTCTCTTTAATTTCAAGATTTACAGCATGGGAAATATAGGCATGGAGTTCTAAGTTACAAACAAGTATTGTTGACCCTTACAACTAGTGAATTGAAATTGTGTGGTGAAGGAATTCTGGTGTACCAACAATATTTGACTTAGATGGTCGAACTTTCATACCTTTACAAAATATATATATATTTTAATAGTTAATGATAAGAACAAGTTATCAGTGGTTATGTTCGACTGTAACCATGGTAACCACTTGATCATTGTACCTGTGTTACAATCCTTAATTGGTATGTGTCGTCATGCTCAGTGACTTGGTTGAGTGCGTGTCAGTGTACCCCAGTGAAGGGGGATGCTGCTCCTACAGCATGAAACTGCATGTACTTGTTTATGTGGCTCAGACTTGATAATTTACAGGCAGCCAATACTCAGCAGCTGGAAATTAAGTACAATGTTGCTGAATACAGTAAAACAACATTCAAACTTTCCGTCAATATAAACAGTAAAAATGAAGGTACTTGGACGTCTCCATCTTCCCGAGGTGAGTGAGTTAACTGACTAGAAAAGACCAGTTTCAACCTTGCCGAACTTGGCTGGTATTATAGAGTTGCATTTTAGCTGGACTAACGAGTATATGCATAGTCCAATCGAAATCTGGTTCGTAAACTGTCATGCAGATTTTCAGTCGATTGCAGGATTTGCAAAACATTCACACTGCCAACTCGTTGTCAACAGATATTTTCTAGTTCTTTTAATGTTTTTAATCATGGTGCTCACGTCATTTGATGCACTTCGCGATGTAAGACTCGTTTTATCACAATATAGATCTTGATTATCGATCAGATCGTCTTGACTGGGCGTCGCCATTTTGTTTGAAGCAAATACAAGTGATACGAGAGATGGTATCTGATTGGTCCATAGGAGAGGCATAGAAGGGACTTAACTAGTAATAGCCACTGATGGCACTACGATCGAGCCCAGGAATTCCAGCCTAGTTCTGCAAGGACGGAAACTGGTCTTTTAAAGTCAGTTAACTCTCTTGCCTCGGAAAGATGGGACATCTCTTGATGTTTTCAACGCAACCCTGAAAACCATTAACTGCCAATTAGTGATGTATGCCATGAATTTAAGCTATGTGCTGGGGCAGGGCCAGACCTGTGATTAGACACATGATATCATGTTTCATGACACTTAACACTATCTTGCACTTCATCATGTTCATCTCTAATTTCTTTCTGACTATGCACTCATTCCTTCCGACTTTGATATCACGTATATGTTTTCAGCAGGGCTCGTAACTAGAAAGAAAATCAGGTGTGCCCCAGCGAGAGCACTGGACCTGGTTTCAGATGTCCCATTTTAATTTAGGTGTGCCTTGTCTATGTTACCCAATAATTATAACAAAAGGCAGTTAATCCATTAGATCAAAATATTACACGTAATAAGCGCCCAGGGCGCTCTTCAAAATTACAACTAGGGGGCTCTAGAATTATTTTGGGGAAAAAGACAAGATTTGAAAGATCGTAAATGACTGCCTGAAATGTTCATGTACAACAGATATATTTTTCCAGAATTCAATTGCCCATAATTAAGGGTGCATATAACACATTAGTGCGTATTATACACGAATAAATAAGTCTTGTGTACATTGATCAATCGGAAGGGGTGCTAATTGGGATAGTTCACTAGCCAAAATATTAGCAAATATCACCGTGGGCGCTTATGAGAGCGGGGCGCTTATTACGTCGAATACGAGTGAAATAAATGTGTTTCAAGTTTGTTGGTTCTGAAACTCCTTGGATCTTTGAAGAATTGTTTTGTTATTCCAACTTTTCCAGCTGGTTGACTATACTCCTTGCAAATTTTGAAAAAAAATGTTCTTTCTCCCTGTCACATATTAACCCCGATTTGTACTTTGGAAGAGGCCAGTTACTGGGGATATCTCGTGTTGACTTATGTTTAGATAATTGTGGCTTTGGTTCATCTGTACTATCACATGTGTCAGTCATGTCTGCATTCAAGTTTTGCTTCTCAGGAATGCTAATTTTAATGTTGATATTAGCATGCAGCAATATATGCTGCTTACCTTGTTCGTTGTCTGCAGTACCTTTATTAGAGGGGGCGGTCGGGTAGCCTAATGGTTAAAGCGTTTGCTCGCCATGCCGAAGACCTGGGTTTGATTCCCGACATGGGTACAATGTGTGAAGCCGATTTGTGGTGTCCCCCACCGTGATATTGCTGGAATACTGCTAAAAGCGGCGTAAAACCATACTCACCCACTCACTCACTTTATTAGAGTGAGTGAGTGAGTTGGGTTTAACACCGCTTTTAACAGTGTTCCAGTTATATCACGGCATGTCAGCTTAATATGGGAGGTCTTAGACATTTACCACTTCGGTGAAATCCATGAGCACGGGTATGGTGCTGACAAACCTAGAAACATAATCGGGGCGAACCGGGATTCGAACCCATTATCATAGGTTTCTGGCATGCCCAAGGGACGCAACTCTGCACATGAAATCGCGGCGCCTTAGACGACTGGGCCCCTCGTGCCCCCACCTTTATTTGAAGTTACAGCTGTAGGCTTGAAGAATAAAAAATAATGGGGTTTTTTGAGACTTCCATTTTGACAAATAGTGATCATCTGTTTGCTAGCACGATTAACCACTTCCGTTTGAAACACATGACCTACGTAATATTTGTAATATACCGAAAATGTGAACAGATGCGATTACATTCAAACGCAAGGCCTACAAAATATTCCATCAAAATACAGAAAGAAAAGAGTACATTCAAATGGATTTCATGCAATCTTGAACATCTCATCTATAAGATAGTCAACGGAAATCACTGAATAATGTCGCTTGGTTTTACAACAGGAAGTCATTGAGCGAAAGTGGAACATGCAACTGATGGGGAAACTCTTTCATTTCACAGTTCAATTTTGTAAAGAAATGAAATAAAAATCAACATAATTACTTTAAACAAAAATTACCATGCCCACACGCCATTTCCTGTTTTATTCACGAGCAATGTTCAGTGTAAGCATGAACAGATCATGTTAGACATGTATCTAAATAGTTTTTGCCATAGCCCCGGTAAAACCCTTCCTGATTGGCCATTTTGTACCCAACGCTTGAGACCTAGGCATAAAATTAGGACTCGTGTCATAGCAACTGATTTGAGACAACCATTGCCTGAATTTAGTGTTCATTCAGACAGTGGTTGTCCCAAATCAGTCGCTATGACACTTGTCCCAGCAATGCTATGCATGCTTATGTGCTAATGTGCTAATGTGAATTCTATGTATTTAATACTCTGTACCAGTGTGCATACTTTGTGTTTGTGCCTAAGGCCATTCATACACTAAACATAAGTGAATATATTTCAGATCCTGGAGCTGTTGATACTATTCATCAATGCCTGGAACACTTGGTGAAAAAACAGAGCACAGGTGAAAAGTGTCTCAATTCACCACTTGCTCAAGTCCTGTGCACAGACAACCTGTTCAAGACAGCAGAGGTAAATACAGACAGTTATCTCACAATTCTTACTTAACAGTGGTTAATACATTGTAAGATAACATAATAAGAGTGTTAATTTTGATGCTGGAGTCCAAGCAAGTCAACAACAACTTGGCAAGAACTTCTTATACGGATGCAGGGTTTTATCTTGACCTAAACAATTCGTCTGAGGGACCCCAATAATTATTAATAAGTTTCCATCTCTTATATTACTTGCATTTGCTTCAGACAAAATGGCGGTGCATAGTCAAGACGATCTGATCGATAATCAAGATCTGTTTTGTAATAAAACAGGGTCTTACCTGAGGAAGTGCATCAAATCACTTGAGCATCTTAAAAACGTGAAAAAAAAATACCAAAAATGTCTGACGATTCCCAGTTGAGCGTACACATGCTTTGCAATTCCTGCAGTCGACTGAAATCTGCACGTTATAATACATGTTTACGAACGGGATGTCTTGTTTGTTATGCGATTTTGATTGGACTATGCATAGACTCGTTAGTTCAGCCAAAATGTAACTGAGGAATACCAGCCTAGTTTGGCAAGGGTGGAAACTGGACTATTACAGTCAGTAAATGCCCTTGCCTCCGGTAGATGTGTAAGGTTATGACATGGTGTAGTGCACTGTATGTTTTGATAATTACTTAAAGGGGAAGTGTACACGCAAAAATCACTTTCTTTCTTTTTCTAAACAAAACGCAATTTTAGTTAGTATCTGTGTTTGAAAATATACACTCATTTTTTTCACAGTGAAAGTAAGAAGCTCACAATAGTGTTAAAATGATATGCCGTTATGAAGCCTTCGTTTTAGGATCGAAATAGGCCTGAGTTATCCCCCTTAGATTATGACGTAATTGGTGCCAATTCAACTGGGTCCCTGTCTATTCTCAACGCAAAAGATATCAAAGACCAGTTTGCGGTAAAACAACATGGTCTACGACACACTCGGCGCAGTGGTGACTCAGGATAACACAATTCTGGCTGGCATCTGAGACGCTAGAATCACACACCTGTACCTACACCACGTGAAGCGGCTCTAACAAAGCATGATGACGTCATAATGTTTATCAATTGGCACCAATGACGTCATATTGCAAGGGGCATAAAGCCATGGTGTTTTTGTTATGGAAATAGAACACTTGGTAAATGTGAAAAATATAAATCGTTTTAATGCAAAAAATATGTTAATTAAATTTGATGTTTTTATATTTTTGTCTATGACACTTCTATGTTAACACTTTTAATGTGGAAAAAGTACAAGAAAAATTGGTTCATTTCCGTGTGAACTTGCCCTTTAAGAGTCTGGACTGAATCAGTGATCACGTTGACAGTGGTCATGACTGACAGATGAAAATGACAGAAACCAATAACTGCTCTTGATGTGCTCTAGGTACAATGAATAATATTGTGCGTTCTGCGCGAGACAGTATTTTTTTCTCTGTGTCCGTTCTCTACATTTGTGCATACTGGATGCACATTTGTGCATCGCGTAAAACTTGGAGGATGATCACCCAGTCTGTATGATATAGGTACTAGTATCTGTACCGAATGTTGCATTGAAAAAATAAGAAGTTGAACTGCAGATTATTTTGCAAGACTAGCACCAAATAATTGGATACAATAGTTTTGCTAATCTTTTACATTCTCGTAACAACTGGGGAAGTATTGTTTTGATTGACCCCATATTTTGTTTTACATGCTGCAATTCACTGTGTTCCCCTTGGGCAAGCCAGGAACCTATGATTGTGAGTTTGAATCTCGGTTTGACCCGCTTATGTTTCTCGGTTTGTCAGCACCATACCCATGCTCGTGGGTTTCACCGAAGTGGTAAACGTCTGAGACCTGATTCACTTCGGGCTTTCCTCCAAAAGTAAGCTGACACGCCGTGATATAACTGGAATGCTGTTCAAAGTGGCATTAAACTCAACTCACTCACTCACTCACTCACTCACTTGTAGCTGCCATTTGAATTTTTGTAACTGAAAAGTTTACTTAATTGTAGCTAGAGACATAAAGACCATGACATTGATATGTTGAGTATATTCAGTAGACAGACATGAAGACCATGACATTGATATGTTGAGTATATTCAGTAGACGGACATGAAGACCATGACATTGATATGTTGAGTATATTCAGTAGACATGACATGAAGACCATGACATTGATATGTTGAGTATATTCAGTAGACAGACATGCAGACCATGACATTGATATGTTGAGTATATTCAGTAGACAGACATGATCTGACATTGACACCGTCAAGGTGACCTGGAAAAGGGGGGTTCACCCCCTGCACCTCAGGATATATGTGTGTAATGTTACCTGTACCTGCAGCTCCATGGTGGAAGCTGGGTGTCTCCTGGGGATCTCAGTCTGGACCAGTATGGGAAGGAGTCGCCTGGTGATGAGATAGAGGAAAAAGACAGGTCAGTGATCACATTCTTGAATCTCACCACATAACAGTCCAACTAGACTTCACTGAGTCTCACCACATGCTCTCCACATAACAGTCCAACTAGACTTCATTGAATTTCACCACTTGGTCTCCACATAACAGTCCAACTAGACTTCACTGAGTCTCACCACATGGTCTCCACATAACAGTCCAACTAGACTTCACTGAATCTCACCACATGCTCTCCACATAACAGTCCAACTAGACTTCACTGAGTCTCACCATATGGTCTCCACATAACAGTCCAACTAGACTTCACTGAATCTCACCACATGCTCTCCACATAACAGTCCAACTAGACTTCACTGAGTCTCACCACATGGTCTCCACATAACAGTCCAACTAGACTTCACTGAATCTCACCACATGCTCTCCACATAACAGTCCAACTAGACTTCATTGAATTTCACCACATGGTCTCCACATAACAGTCCAACTAGACTTCACTGAGTCTCACCATATGGTCTCCACATAACTGTCCAACTAGACTTCATTGAATTTCACCACATGGTCTCCACATAACAGTCCAACTAGACTTCACTGAGTCTCACCATATGGTCTCCACATAACAGTCCAACTAGACTTCATTGAATTTCACCACATGCTCTCCACATAACAGTCCAACTAGACTTCATTGAATTTCACCACTTGGTCTCCACATAACAGTCCAACTAGACTTCACTGAATCTCACCGCATGCTCTCCACATAACAGTCCAACTAGACTTCATTGAATCTCACCACATGCTCTCCACATAACAGTCCAACTAGACTTCACTGAATCTCACCACTTGGTCTCCACATAACAGTCCAACTAGACTTCATTGAATTTCACCACATGCTCTCCACATAACAGTCCAACTAGACTTCATTGAATCTCACCACATGCTCTCCACATAACAGTCCAACTTGACTTCACTGAATCTCACCACATGGTCTCCACATAACAGTCCAACTAGACTTCATTGAATTTCACCACATGCTCTCCACATAACAGTCCAACTAGACTTCATTGAATCTCACCACATGCTCTCCACATAACAGTCCAACTAGACTTCACTGAATCTCACCACATGGTCTCCGCATAACAGTCCAACTAGACTTCATTGAATTTCACCACATGCTCTCCACATAACTGTCCAACTAGACTTCATTGAATCTCACCACATGCTCTCCACATAACAGTCCAACTAGACTTCACTGAATCTCACCACATGCTCTCCACATAACAGTCCAACTAGACTTCATTGAATCTCACCACATGCTCTCCACATAACAGTCCAACTTGACTTCACTGAATCTCACCACATGGTCTCCACATAACAGTCCAACTAGACTTCATTGAATTTCACCACATGCTCTCCACATAACAGTCCAACTAGACTTCATTGAATCTCACCACATGCTCTCCACATAACAGTCCAACTAGACTTCATTGAATTTCACCACATGCTCTCCACATAACAGTCCAACTAGACTTCACTGAGTCTCACCATGTGGTCCCCACATAACAGTCCAACTAGACTTCATTGAATTTCACCACATGCTCTCCACATAACTGTCCAACTAGACTTCATTAAGTCTCACCAGGTTCGTCTTTATTACTATTTCTTTTTAAATGGTTTTCTGTGAAAGCTGTCTGATTTTCCAAATTATTTACTTCGCCTGTTTAGTGTGTAGAGTGTCTGCAAAGAGAGAGGAAGGTTGTTGGTTCGTTCTGACCCCGTTATTAGCAATAGATACTACCATTTTAATGATATAGCAAAACCCTTAGAATTGGCAAATGTCTACTCATCCTTCTGGTACCTTAACTCTTGGGTAGTTTGGTAGGTACTATAGGACTAGTGTCAGATTCTATCGCTTGTTTATACCAAAAGGTGTTACAAGAACATACTTGTTGTTACCCTGCCTGGTGCTTGGCATGTGGCTGAGACAAGGACTGGTCGGCTCGGAGTCAGTATACTGTGTCTGAGTGGGGTATTCATGTTAAACTGTGGCATGGCATCTCAGAGGGCCAGAACTATGAATCCAGATTAGAACAAGCAGCCAAGTAAAATCATCTTAGACGTCTCAAATATTGACGTCAGTTGTGATGTGGCTGAAGTGGTGCTGATTGCAGCACAGTGTAGCACCATCCTAGTAGGGAACCAAGAATAAGTTCCCAGATTTGTGAAATAAGTTTTTCACATTTATGATAATCATGCAAGTCATCCTGTATGTTATAACCCATATGGGAACGGAGATGCTGGGTAGTATTTGTTCCCAGTTGCTTAATGCCGATTGGCTGTTTTAGAAAGCCTGTAATTTCATTGGTTAATAATGCATTGCTGGGACTACATTTTCCCTTTCATCATGTTCATTCATCTTTTTCCACAAACACGTCTTTGCCATACGAGACTTGTCATTTACAACATAAAGCGTTCTGAAGGCTATATTTTCTATTCATTCAAATGAAATATTGTTCACACATGTTGTTTACAATAAATGAATACACGGAACATAAAACCTTATTGAGACTTGTAGATTAAACTTGATTGAATAAATTGTCTGCTATACCTGCATGTAAACAACAATGGCGACATTGTTGTCCCCGGTAAAAGTGAACGATTTTGTGAAGATTGATGGATAATTGCTTGTGTAGTGAACATAATACAGCCATGGAACAGTTTCAACATCTTTGTGGTGAAAACTGACTTGTGTGAGCGACAAGTCCCTCGTTATAGACTACGCGTGATTCCTGAAACCGTGACTTCAATGCCTGCCACGCCCCCAACATTTCGGTCTAAATCAATCATTTCTGGATGATTTGATGGATAATGATTTCTTGGATGCCCCAAATAACATCGCTGATGTTCCAAAACAAGCAGAAAGATTGGTTGATGTACACGATGGCGACATTGACAAATTTCTGGCAGAAAACGAAAATGCAAACACTTTAAAAAAAACTATGCTCAACATGTGAGTTGTCAAATAGTTTCTTAAGAAAAGCTGAATGAGCAATGCCCGATCGAAGTTATCCCTCCCACTTAACTTAACACGATCATGTGCAGGTTTTTCATTGGCGTTAGGAAACAGGATGGTTCCGAGTATGAGCCCATCTCACTCACTGGATTCAGGGACAGTTTAGATTGTCACTTAAAACGCAAAGATTACGTCTTCTCACTTTCCGATTCAGTTGGATTTTCCAAAATAAGGGATGTCATCAAGTCAAAAACAAAATCACTGAAAAAACAGGGAAAGGGTAACTTACCTTACAGAACAGAAGCTATTTCCAACAGTGAAATAAAACAACTCCGAGATGCAGGCCAACTTGACTCTAACACACCTGAATCCATATTAAACACTATGGTGGAACAATACAATTTGTTTCGGTCTACACACAGAAGAATGACTTGGGGGTGTGTTCAGGACCCCAAGGGGGGTCGTGCTGTGACACCCAAGGCCTGGGCCCAACCCGACGGCCCCTCATGTTGTCCAGTCAACGTGTATATCTCACAACAAACACTAGAGGGTGTCCCAAATCTGGCCAATCCTGGTTCAAAAGGCAGCCAGTTGGGAAAAACAAACTTGGTGCATTGATGAAAAACATGGCTTCCAAAGCCAAAATTTCATCCGACAAACGCATTAGTAATCACAGCGCTAGGAAAGACATGATACAATCACTGTCCAGTAGGGTCGTTCCAGCCCACCAAATAATGCAAGTGTCTGGGCACAAAAATATATACAGTCGATAAACACATATTGACAAATCACTGAAGATCAACACCGTGGTATGTCCAACATTCTGTCCAATACCAATGCACGGATGGACCCCGTCAACCCACTTCCAGATTCCGCTAGGCTTTTGTCAATCAGTGGCACCCCAACCTTGGAGAGATCTTCTAAATCCCATGTTGTTCGTCTATCTGCCTCAGTACAAAAAGAAGGATATGATCCACTGCCTGTTTTCTGGCCCGATCTACGGCGGCATATTCAACATACATATTTGCAAGCCTGTCGAGTCAGACGTTGGATCCACTGTCCCAAAACGTTGGCGCATTGCCGACATATCTCCGGACTCAGAATGAACTCTTGCTCCCATGTTCTTGGTTTATGGACATTTACGTTTAATTTTCGTGAAAATGCTGCATAAACAATCTGGCCTAGATCTTTCAGTTTAAGGTCAAGGCCACGTCACATTCCAATGTTCCAGTTTGAAATATTTACTGTTGTTTTAAAAAGTAAGGCACATGCTCGCTTGAAATGGTCTGTCAAATAAACCTTACATGTAGAATCAGTTTACACAGTTTGATGTTGTTAAGAATGTGCAGACGAAAAGCTTTGGTTATCGTTTCGTAGTCACGAGAGCTGGTGACTTTGAGGCGACTGACAGCCATGTCGACTCAGAATGAACTCTTGCTCCCATGTTCTTGGTTAATGGACATTTACATTTAACTTTCATGAAAATGCTGCATAAATACTCTGGTCTAGATCTTTCAGTTTAAGGTCAAGGCCACGTCACATTCCAATGTTCCAGTTTGAAATATTTACTGTTGTTTTAAAATGTAAGACACATGCTCGCTTGAAAGAGTCTGTCAAATAAACCTTACTTGTTGTAGAATCAGTTTACACAGTTTGATGTTGTTGAGAATGTGCAGACAAAAAGCTTTGGTTATCATTTCGTAGTCACGAGAGCTAGTGACCTTGAGGCGACTGACAGCCATGTCGACCGATAGAAACTGGCTAACAGTTTGAACTACACGTTTGAATTTCGTATAAACAATAATGCCAAATCAGTTTTTATTCATTTTTTTACTATTGAACATTAATCAAACTGCCAAGGCTCGGGATTTACAACTTTAATTTCACTTGGGACAGATAATCCGTCATTCCTCGTCACTTGTAAATTATTGTCTATATCATGTTGAATCATCATCAGATGTGACGTGTTTTCCAGGGGTGCAGAAGAGAACAGTTTGTCCCACAGACTGCTGCAGGTGTCGGAGTCACTGCCCTATGCTGGTATGTCTTGTTGTCTTACTTCGTTGTCTTTCCATTAGAAATCACATTCCAACTGTCACTTTCATGATCTGGTAAGCAACGCTCTGATTGGTCGAACATAAGGTCGTTCTGACTTCACCCCTAATGTTATGTACTCTGACCTTTGTTTATCGGAAGCGAGAACTAAGATCTGATTTTAATGAGATTGGTTGTTTCCCCATCACCTGCCCACCTGCAGAAAGGCAACAGCTCTAGGAATGCTAGATGACGATGATGATGATGATGATGATGATGATGATGATGAGTCACTATGTACAGATGTATTTTCGACTGGGACAGAAAACTTTCTCCATGTTCTCTTCAAGATGGGAGCCATGACACCATTTTTTTATAGGATTTTACTAATTCATTCCTAACATGATACACATATCTACCACTCTCCATGATACAAGGAATGTGTTTTGGAATGTTTCAGGTGTTGATGTCCATATTGTGTTGGTCAGACCAACTCTCCTGGAGGACCCAAATGGAGCTGAATGGTGAGCATTTGAATACATGTCTATGTCTGAGACTCAGACACCTTTTCACATTGCATAGTTTGTTTTGCCTGTACAATACATGATGGTTTCACCTACATGTGTAAAGTCTCAGTAATGTACAAATTCTTGTATTTTGGGGGGTTGAGCTCCATCCAGGATTCAAACCCCTACTCTTAGAGTGAGGCACCTTATCACCAGCACACAAAGTCGGCGATCTAACCCACACAGCCACTGAGGCTTCCACAAAATGCAAGTCCGACAACTGGTAGTCTGGATCATGTACTTTGTGCACTAAGTGACTGACTTGGGCGTCACCTCCTCCTTGTTGTAAGAGCCAGCTAGGGAGGATGCTGTGGTCCGGCTGCAGGACCCGGGGCATCATCGTGCCCAGATCCCAGGGGTCGTTGCTGGTCGCTGGTAACACTGTCTGGCCCAGACTCCGTTATTTACAACTGTGATAATGTTGTCATGTTGCTGACGGGGGTATTAAGTTACATTCACTCACTCACCCATCTCTTAATACTTTTTCTCACATCATGGAGTAGGGTATCAAATACTTAATAGGAAACTTCGTAGAATAGAATAGGGTAGAATAGGTCTTCAGCAACCCATGCTTGCTGTTAAGGCAACTGTGTTTGTCGCAGGAGGCAACCAACGGGATCGGGTGGTCAGGCTCACAGACTTGGTTGATGCATGTCATCATATCCCAATTGCGTGGATCGGTGCTCGTGATGTCAATCACTGGATTGTCTGGTCCAGACTTGATTATTTACAGACCGCCGTCATATAGCTGGAATATCACCACATGCTGGAGTGCGGCATTAAACAAAAAACAAAGAGTAATTGGACATTTTGTGTACAAAACCTTAGAAAACTAGTTAATCATGTAACCTATGTCAAAAGGTTCTTAATGGATTCTTGACATTTGTGATGCTGCAGTTACCTCCCTTTGTTCGGCGCCCTGAAGAAGCTGTCATGTTGGCACAATGCGGAGATCACAATCATCACAGACAGTGTGTCACAGACACTCCAGGACCTGGGGGATTTTACAGGTGCTTCCTTCACCTCCCAGATCTCCAGCATCCCATGGGATGATGACCGAGTGTGGAGGGGGAAGGTGGCCGTCATGAACAAAGTGGTGGGTCACCATGGTTACGTCACATGTGGTCAAGTATATTCTTTACAGTGAGTTGAGGTGAGGTGAATAGGGGTTTAATGTCGCGTCCAAGATTATTGCATTATATTGCGACATGTGTGTGTGGCTTCTTGTACTTTGTTCGAACGTATGCTGATTTTATAGTGCTATATCATTTGTCTGTTCTGAATGCATTGTGACAATGGCACACAACTACGCAGTTGGTAAAAATATGCAGGGAAAATACGATGTATGGGTTTCCATTTCGAACTTGAAAAGGCAAACCTGACCAGAAAATCGAAGATAACATTCTAATGTGCAAACACTGTGACCCTTTTGTGAAATATGAAGGGGGTGGTGGTGTGTGGTGGTGGGGTGGAATAAAAAAATGTGGTGCGTATCACAATACATGAATCATTATTGATCACTGATGATAATATTCATCATATTTTATATTTCAGGAAGGTCAAGGTCATGTGTTCCCCGGCTTTCAGCTGCGGTGTGACGGGGAGGACCTAGAGGCCTTCCTTGACCGTCTGAGGAAGCTGACCAACAAACACCACGTAGGTCGCCTCATGTAATAAAGTTTATAACGATTCGAAGAGATCACTACTAAAAATAGCTGCTACGAACATGTGTCTACAGCTAGCTTTTCTTTTTAAACCTGCTCTGAAATATTTATAGTGAAGAAGTTTCCAAGTGATTTAACGTAAATATGTGTATTGTGATATGTATTGTATCGTGACCCTCGTAATGTATCGTTGCACCTCTAGTAAATGCCTGTCTCCTGACTTTTTGTGAACATGAGAAATACCACATACATCCATCGTCCCGTTGCAAGGGAGTTAACTGACTGTAAAAATCCAGTTTCAACCCTTGCTGAACAAGGCTGCAATTATGGAGTTGCACTTTGGACTACATAGACTCGTTTGTACAGCCAATCAAAATCGCGTAACCAACTAGACATCCGGTTCGTAAACAACATGGATTTCAAAGTGCAGATTTCAGTTGACTACAGGATTTGCAAAGCATGTGTACCGACAGATATTTTGCAAATTCTTTCATGTTTCCAATCAAGGTGCTTATGTGATCTGTTGCACTTTGTGTGGTAAGACCCGTCGTATTACAATACAGATTTTGACCAACGAGCAGATCGCCCTGACTGGGCACCGCCTTTTTGTTTGAAGCAAATACAAGTGATATGAGAAATGGAATCTGATTGGTCAGTAGGGGGAACTTAGAAGGGACCTAACTCGTAATAGCCACTGGTGGCTACAATTGAGCCTGGAAATTCCAGCCTAGTTCGGCAAGGGTGGAACTGGACTTTTATACATTTTTGTTGTCAGTTAACTCTCTTGGCTCGGGAAGATGATATACATCATACATGGCATTGGTTGTGTGCATTGAAGCTATGCATGTTGTCACTGTTCCAGCATGAAGAGACGGGTGTTCCTGTGATGGGGCGGATGTTGGAGGTCCTCGACCAAGTGGATGCAAGGACCCTGCCATCTTTCATGTTGACACACCACAAACTTCAGCTGTATCCTTGATGAGAACAAGATGTCAGGTGTTGTCAGCTGGTTATGGCTGAAAGGAGAAGTAGGTTATCTTGGTGTCAGTTCAAAACTTGAGGCAACATCGAAATATAAGAGGCGTCTGAGGCACAACGATTTGCTGTGCAGAGTTGCGTCCCTTGGACATGTCAGAAACCTATGATTGTGGGTTCAAATCCCGGTTCGGCCCGATTATGATTCTAGGTTTGTCAGCACTAACCTGTGCTCTTGGGTTTTGCTGAAGTGGTAACGTCTGAGACATAGTTATTTGTAAGAAATGACATCAATATGTTTTTGGGGTTATGGAGAGTACCCCTATAGACCCCAAAATATTTAATCAGATTTTGAGAATTTATCGTGTTAAAATCTTTGTGTTTGTAGCTTTTCATGTTCAGTCAAGGGTTGGGGCGTAACGATCCACCAAATGTTTCGTCAAGGGTTGGGGCGTAACAATCCACCAAATGTTTCATCAAGGGTGGGGGCGTAACGATCAACCAAATGTTTCGTCAAGGGTTGGGGTGTAACGATCCACCAAGTTTCGTCAAGGGTGGGGGCGTAACGATCCACCAAATGTTTTGTCAAGGGTGGGGTGAAACGATCCACCAAATGTTTCATCAAGGGTGGGGGTGTACCTATCCACCAAATGTCTCGTCAAGGGTGGGGGTGTAACGATCCACCAAATGTTTCGTCAGGGGTGTTGTTGTAACGATCCATGAATGTTCAGTCCTTATAAGTCCAAAGATCCGTGTGGCATCCACATCACCTGTCGATGGCGCTGGTACAGGAACTGCTGGACCAGGAGCAGGTGAGATGTTGTCTTCCACAGATTACACAGATCTAGAGAAACAGTCCTACGTGCCCAGAGTATGGCTGCATGCATGTGATTTCATGTGGAAGAAAGTTTTTGCACAGATAATTTGTTAGCACAGTAGCTTTTGTTTGTTGCCCAGTAGCAGGATTATTATGAACTTATACTGCTTCCTGTATATACTACTCAACTAAAGTTAAGGACCACTCAATTCTTTCATTGTACTATAGTTAATCTTTCATGCCGTGACAGATTAACTATATTAAAATAAAATAATCGGGTGGCCCTTAACTGTTTTTGAGTTGGTTATATAACAATTGAGAATGGATGCCCAGAATTGTGCTTTCTAGAATGTTTCAATATGTAATTCATATTTAAATTTCTCTAAACTTTGAAGCATAGGAGCCTTTTTGTTTTCCTTTTTGAAAATTTGTTTTCCACTGAGTTTGTTTCCGGGAATAGTTTTGTTCATGATGCAAGAATAAAGATTTTGATTAATTTTGTTTGTAAACTCAAGTCCCATAAATACAGTATCCTCAGGCTTTCAAAACTAATTTAGGAATTTTAACTGTTAACATCGTCTGTCCTGTTTCTGTGGGTGTGGCTCAGTCATCTGAAGCATGCCAGATGTTGCTGTTGGTTTTATTCCCAAATCCATTTTAGAAACGATCCTTGCTTTGTCAGCAACATACCTTTACTTATACCAGTGTCATGAAATACTGTTCCAAGTTTTGATATGCCCAGCTCACTGTCTTCTCCAGACTGCGGTGATCGCCCGCCTGGCTGTGTATGACTCCGCGTCGGTGGTCGACTGTACCCAGAAACTCAGTGCCCAGGCATGGAGGGAGAGTGTCATGGCAAATGTGGACTACGTCATAGGTGAGGTACTAGAAAGTAGATATTAGTCTCTGAAATGAACATTATCTTAATAAAAATATAATAAAAAAGAGCCCAGAGACTCTCCTGATACTGCAGTAATCTAGATTTGCTGACTCATATAGACTTGCTTTATTGGCTATATTTGTTTCAGGTCTGTATGACAGACTAGTGAGATATAACCAACAGTCTATCCATTACATCTTCTAGATAATAGGCTGACTTTAGTGATGTATATTTCTTCCTTAAAATGCCAGTAAGTAATATATAGACTATGTTTATGACTGCTGACGGTCTCCCTCATGACTGCTGTATGTCCCTTCACTAAACGTGCGTAAATGGAGGAGGTGCTAAATGAACTAACTCTCACTAAACAATATTCCCTCACTCTAGTTTACTCCTTCTTCCTCCAGAGCAAGAGGAAGACCTCTTGAGTCCCACCCACTTCCTCCACGTTGTGTTGCGGAGAGAAGACTCCTCCGCTGATCACCTGACTGCTGTCGTCCTGCGTGACAGTTCGGAAGTAAACGCCGGCTTGTTCCGCATGGACTCCGGCCTGTACAGCAGTGGGTGTGGTGGGAGCCCGAGTGGGAGGCCCAGCACCAGCCTGGACACCTACCTGAGTGGCCTGCCTCACATCACGGGGGAGGTGGTCGACCAGCTCAACACTAGCCTTGTCCACATGCAAACTGGCATGCTACAGGACTGGATTGGTAAGGTTTTGCTTGTTTGTTGTTTAATGCCTCACTCAGCAATATTACAGCTGTACGACGACGGTCAATAATAAAATCTGGACCAGACAATCCAGTGATTGACATCATGAGCATCGATACACGCAATTGGAGTAGAATGACATGCTTCAACAAAGTCAGTGAGCCCGATCACCTGATCCCGTTAGTCGCCTCTTACGACAAGCATAGTCGCCTTTTATGGCAAGCATGGGTTACTGAAGACCTATTCTACCCTGGATCTTCACGAGTGGGATCGGTAAGGGAACAGGTTATACAGGGGTTAAAGGACAAACTTGTATCAAAGTTCTGGCAATACATGAAATAGTGGACAAACTTGTAACAAATGTGTAGATAGCATGTGCTTGTATGGTTGATGGTCCTGTTCATGATCCAGTGATACCGATAAAGTGATTATATGCAAAAAAAAGGAAATGTCAGTTTGAACCTTTCTCAACAAAAGTTACAGTAAATGTCGTTTGACACTTTCTCAACAAAGGTTACAGTAAATGTCAGTTTGACACTTTCTCGACAAAGGTTACAGTAAATGTCGTTTGACACTTTCTCAACAAAGGTTACAGTAAATGTCGTTTGACACTTTCTCAACAAAGGTTACAGTAAATGTCAGTTTGACACTTTCTCGACAAAGGTTACAGTAAATGTCAGTTTGACACTTTCTCAACAAAGGTTACAGTAAATGTCGTTTGACACTTTCTCAACAAAGGTTACAGTAAATGTCAGTTTGACACTTTCTCGACAAAGGTTACAGTAAATGTCAGTTTGACACTTTCTCAACAAAGGTTACAGTAAATGTCAGTTTGACACTTTCTTGACAAAGGTTACAGAAAATGTCGGTTTGACACTTTCTCGACAAAGGTTACAGTACATGTCAGTTTGACACTTTCTCAACCAAGGTTACAGTAAATGTCGTTTGACACTTTCTCGACAAAGGTTACAGTAAAGGTCAGTTTGACACTTTCTCGACAAAGGTTACAGTAAATGTCAGTTTGACACTTTCTCAACAAAGGTTACAGTAAATGTCAGTTTGACACTTCCATGACAACCACAGGGGTAGAAAATTACAAGTTTGTATGTAGCCAGCAGGGCTTGATCGTTTGCTCCCTGTCATTCTACCAAGATGATTGAATTAAAAAAAATAAACAGAGTTGAAATTTTGACTAGCCAGAAGGGTAATGTACTTTTCATTTCACCAAGCCCTTTGTAATTTTAACTGGCCCCAGGCCGACAGTCCAGCAGTTAAATTGACCCTGGCAACCATAATGACTTTTTCTATCAGCTGAACTTGAGCAGCATGGAGAGTCCACTGTGATGTCGGTGGAGATGCTGTACAAGTTCCTGGGGCAGATTCAGCAGAACTTCCTGGACCAGCTGTTCCAGGACGGAGTATTCCAGGCTGCGGCAAGCAGAGCTGAAGAGTCCAACACCATTCCTACTCTCGAACCAGGTCAGTGATTTGTAAAAAATCTTACATTAATTTGTCAACCATCCATCTTCCCAAGCAAGGGAGTTAAGACACGTTTGATTACAACATAGATCTTGAATAATGATCAGATTGTCTTAACTTTGCACCGTCATTTCGTTTGAGGCAAATGCATGTGTTACGAGAGTTACAAAATTCCAGCCTCATTCGGCAAAGATTGAAACTTCACCTTTATAGTCAGTTACCTCCCTTGCGTCGGGAAGATGTCAGCTATCATGACATTGTACATCCATGATGACATAATTATGTCCATCAGAACAACGTAGAATGCATACATTTCTTGAAAGTAGTGAGTGAGTGAGTGAGTTGGGTTTAACACCGCTTTTAACAGTATTCCAGTTATATCACGGTGTGTCAGCTTAATGTGGGAGGAAAGCTCGGGGTGATGCAGGTCTCAGACATTTAACAATCTGGTGAAACCCACGAGCACGGGTATGGTGCTGACAAACCTAGAAACATATCGGGGGAACCGGGATTTGAACCAAAAATCATAGGTATCTGGTGTTTCCAAGGGACGCATCTCAGCGAATCGTGCCGCCTTAGATGACTGGGCCACCTGTGTCCCCTCAATTATTGGACTTCCTTATTGGACTTGGAAGGTGGACTTACTGACCACCCAAGTATTGCTAAGGGTAACGCTATTTTTCAGGGCATTATCATTTGCAGAAGCCTGAGGTTTTCCATTAACTGCCCGACGAGGGAGGGCAGTTGAAAAGACCGAGGGCTTCTGCAGATGATAATGGCTTGAAAATGGCATGAAAATGGCATTACCGTTATTATAACTAAAATGAATGGAATTTGTTATCAAATAAAAAGAAACAACAATGTCGGTTTTGAAACATTCACTGCAATCAACACGATTGTCACTGACCCACCTTTACAAAGATGGAAACGTCATAGAACAAATCAGATCACTATGAACGTGACGTCACCTATCCCTATGAAGTCACCTAACAACGGGCGTGATAATGGCCCGTCGTCAAGCGATGTGAGGGCATTATCAAGTTACAGTGGCCCGCTCATTTCTGATAACATGCGGGCGGTTTAATGATAATTCTATCCATTTTAGCTATAATATGGAATAACACGTATGTCATCTCATGCAGATGTGGAGATGGACCCCCTGGACTGGCCAGAGAGGAAGGCTGTGCAACACCAGGACACACAGAAACGAGAGATGCGGCGCTACCAGTCTTCAGAAAGTGCTTGTCTCTCGTCCCCACCACACCCTGATGATGGTCAGTACTTGACAGATGCCGTGAGGATGCCAGTTAGAACTGGTTCCCAGTAACGTGTACTTGTCGGGTGGTCAGACTCGGTTGGTTGATTGGTTTGTTGTTTAACACCGCACTCAGCAATATTCCAGCTATATGGCGGCGGTCTGTAAATAATCGAGTCTGGACCAGACAATCCAGTGATTAATATCATGAGCATCGATCCACGCAACTGGGACTGATGACATGCATTAACCAAGTCATCGAGCCTGACCACCCGTTCCCGTTAGTCGCCTTTTACGACAAGCATAGTCGCCTTTTACGGCAAGCATAGTCGCCTTTTACGGCAAGGATGGGTTGCTGAAGACCTTGTCTGGTCCAGAGGTTGTTGTCATTTACCTTGAATAAAAACACACACAGCTCAAGACAGTTATGTATTAACTATCCCTCAATTCTCACAATTCTGTGATGACAGATCTCTCCTATCACTATCTTTGCACAGGCTTTGTCGCTCTTGCGTGTAATTTGGTTACAATTTGGCTAAATTTAGCATTGTGTCATTCAAACCAGGCTCAAAATGAATCTATGGTACTGATTGGTTGGAAGATTCAATACCATTACAATTCGAGGATGGCTTGTGGGGCTATTAAGAGTGCAGAAGACTTACCTCTTTTAACCTTGATCATGTAATCTAGGTCTTGTCGTCTTTGAAGAGAACTTGTCACAATCAAGAACAGAAAATGTTTTTTGATTAGTTCCCTTAATTATTGAAGAAGATAACATCATTTATCATATAATGGGTAGGTTTCTCGGCAGGATAAAGCCAACGGATAAAAACGATATCCGTTGGGGTCATATGCGGATAGAGATGCAAATATCAAAGGTCAAGTAGGGACTACTTTCACTGTTTATAAACAAACATGGCGTCGCCCTCATCATTCGGGGATCGAGTCAGAATTAACCATCGGGAATCTGGATAAACTACAGGGATAATTGCTATCATTATCAAAAGAACAGTCTAATATACTGAAAATCAGTCTCTAACTGTGACGTAGCTAAGGCATTTTATAAGTTTTGTCAACTTTAGAGATATAAATTTCAAAACAATTTTGCGAGGGCACGAGGCCTAGCCAAGCGGGATCAGTAGCCATATCTGTGCTTGTAGACCTCTGCGGCTTGAAACCTTCTCCACAAATTAAAATAGTTGGATTTGTCCGAAATATGTTTGAATTGTTACCTTGTTTTGTTTTGTCGCTGTGTGTACATCTGACTGCACTTCTTAACGTTATGACAGGACAGACCGACTGTCAACAACGACTGACCGTGGCCGTGACGTCTCATAGACTAGGGTTAGAGTAGCTTCCCTTTGACAAAGGGCAGTTACTCTAGCGGACAGACAGATGGATTGCCGTGAAAGGCAATTAAAAACAGTTGTTGTTTTGCGTATAGGTTGCTTCGCCACTGTATAAGAAACTGATTTCAGTTGGAACTATATTGGCTACTGTCACTGTCTGACTGACACATCTCTTACCCTGTGACGTAATAAATATTAATGCACGCATTCAAGAAAAACTCGCAATGTTTCGGTTATGTATATGAGAGAGGGAAAGCGATTTTGAAGCACAGAATTAAAGAATGACATTATATGATAAAGAGGTTATCACGCTTGTGTGTTTGGGGATGGTAAATATCCTGTATTAGGAATAAACACTATGTATTTAGCTCGTTTATTCCTAACGCAGGATATTTACCATCCCCAAACACACTCGCGTGATAACCTCTATGTTCCTGTTTCTAGCATCCAAGGCTAAGACATTTTGTAATGTTGATTTCCATCGCAGGAAGCAATTTTACAGTCTCATACTGAAGTATTGGAGTTTTGACAGTTGTAGAACCAGGAGTTGTCTGGACGTTATGGGGTAGCCTTGTGGTTGAAGCTTAACATAATATTGCCTGTGTTCTTTTTTCTGTAAAAAGACAGCCTCCGTGGTCTAGTGATAGCGCGACCGCCTGGAGAGCGAAATGTCCAGGGTTACCCTGCCTGGCGCTCGGCATTAAGGAGCTAAAACAAGGACTGGTGGTCTCGGAGTCAGTATACTGTGTCTGAGTGGAGTATTCATGTTAAACTGCGGCATGGGATCTCACCATGTTACCCTGCCTGGCGCTCGGCATTAAGGAGCTAAAACAAGGACTGGTGGTCTCGGAGTCAGTATACTGTGTCTGAGTGGGGTATTCATGTTAAACTGCGGCATGGTATCTCAGTGGGCTATAAAGTTAGAGAAGTTATTAAATCAAGGTTATCTTGTCTTTTCATCTATTGTGAAATAATGTGTGATTTAAGATTTTCTAGTGTTAGGCTAAATATAATAAAAGAATTGGTTATCAGGCATTGTTTTTTGAAAATATGGTGGGGGTGGTGTTTTGTTGGGGTTTTTGGGGGTTCTTTTTTGGGGGTGATGTGTGTTCGAACTCAGTATGTAACCAAATAAACAGTTGTGTAACCAAATAAAAAGTTGTGTACAATCAACCTGGGAAAGGGCCTCCATACAAAAATGTATTCCTTGATGAGTAAAATACTGGAATACAGTATTTGACATTTGACTACTGTTGGCCTTGGAATAATTAGGGATGTTTTTGGTTTTTATAAAAATGGAAGTAAAAACGAACCATGTGGCGGACTTTGTGATGATGCAGGCGGTGCCTGAGAACCAAGATTATTTTTTTATTTAGCCTTATTTAATATTTGATTCCGGACACTTTAACATTTGAACACAATGAAACATCATCACTACGTGGCATGTTTTCTGCTCATTGATGGTCAACTGAACAACGTATTTCAGGTGTGTCAACAATAGAAGTGAAGGACTTCATCAAGTTGTTCAACCCAGATGGAAGCGCATACATCGACAAGCTTTCACCGATCAGACAGGTACGATTCCTTCTGTATGGTGACCAACCATAAGATAAGGGACCTTATGGTTGAAAATCATATTTGACTTCTTATTATATTTTAAAACTAATGTATCTTAGGACCACTAAAATAGAGTTGATAAGCTTCAATTCATATTTATTACAGAGACACATGGCATCAAACATTTGGACTCATTTTCTGCAACGTCCCATTTTCAGGCTTTATGTAATAATTGCAGTTTTTAGATACATTTGTATAATGTCTGATTAATTGAAAGTAGACAGTAGAAAGTAAGCTGAAATGTTTCGAAATAATGTTTATTAACATTACGAACTTACGAGAGAAAATACGATATATTTTTAGTCCGCACACATGGTTGACGTTAAACGTCTTTCTTTTTTACGTCACAGCACAATTGTATCCTAGCATCCATAAGGTCCCTATTCTCCTGGCGTATCACATATTTACATGTTCTTAATGCTGCCCATAGATTTAACATCTTGGCTGTTACAAATAACAAGGATAGATACCAGAGTGCATGTTTCCACTATAAATCGGCATCAGTCCGGACTAGTACAAGCAGCCACTTTCACATACAGGTCGCTTTATAAATGCAATATTCTTGAATGTGACGGTAAACCCCACTTCACCTCATCTCATCTGGTGAAGATTCCGGGGTAGAATAGGTCTTCAGCAACCAGTGCTTGCCGTAAATGGCGACTACCGGGATCGGGTGGTAAGCCTTGCTGACTTGGTTGATACATGTCATCGATCCCAATTGCGTGGATTGATGCTCATGATATCAATCACTGGATTGTCTGGTCCAGACTCGATTATTTACAGACCGCCGTCATATAGCTGGAATATTGCTGAGTGCGGCGTTAAACAACAAACCAAACCAAACCAAAATCATCTCATCTCACCGCATGTTTCTAGTAGAGGTGTGACAGTTTCTGAGTGTAACTGGGTTTCTTTTATTGAAAGGAAGGATGCTTTCCTAACGCATTTCATTTTGTTACGATGAAGATCTTAATAAAAATTCTTAAACAACCGTTTTTCGGTGAGGTTAGATTGTCGAGACACGAAGCAGCTTTGGAGATAATTGTGAGGTGAGCATGTCATGAATGTTTCCGACTGATCTGTTTACAGCAGTCAAGACGCAAGCTGACCAAACTCAGTAGTCAGGGGGAGACAACTCTCTTGTGGCCCGACTGCATGGATACGCTATTTCACGGCATTGAGTAGGTAACTTCACACAGTCAGTTTCTTTGTTCCGTGAAATTGTCAAAACTTTTGCCATGCCATCTGATTGTTTATATTTGTGAGTAAAGCGACTGCATGGCGGGTCCTGAACTATAGGTGGAGACATCCAGGTGCATGGAACCAGGGGAATGCTGATCCCCAGCACCACGTTTGTCAAGAAAACGAAGAATGTCCCTGAAGTAAATGTCTTAAGTTGAAACCACATCACATGTCTAATTAACTCTAAAGTACAGACTTGAAATGTTTATACCATGTCCGTTCATTTTGGGGATATACCATTCTCGGTCTGAAGTTTCAAGTATTGGAACATGTAAATGTGAGGAGGTCGTGGCTCCAAAACATAAACATGCTTGTGTACAGTAAGCTCTGATCATTATTCGTAATTAGACCACCTCCATATTTAGACCGCCTCCATGGTTAGACCGCCTCCATGGTTAGACCGCCTCCATGGTTAGACCGACTCCATGATTAGACCGTCTTCATGATATTACTGCTTCCATCATGTCCATTATTAGACCGCATTTATGATTACACTCCCTTCATGATAAGCCCACCTCCATTCTTAGACCGTCTCCATGAGAGAACCATATCCATTATTAGACTGCATCCCTGGTTAGACCGCATCCATGATAAGACTGCCTCCATTATTAGACAGTCTCCATGACAACACCACCTTCATGATAAGACCATCGCCATGATTAGACCATCTTCATGATAAGACCGCCTCCATTCTTAGACAGTCCCCATGATAAGACCACCTCCATTATTAGACCGCCTTCATGGTTAGACCTTCTCCATTTTTAGACCGTCTCAATGATAAGACCGCCTCCCTTATTAGACCACAGTCATGATTAGACCATCTTCATAATAAGACCGCCTTCATTGTTAGACCTTTATGTTTCGACCGCCTCCATGATTAGAATACCTTCATGATTAGAATACCTTCATGATTAGACCATTATGGTTATACCGCCGTTATGGTTAGACCACCATGGTAAGACTGCCTCCATGGTTAGACCATCATGGTTAGACCGCCTACATGATTAGACAGCCTCCATTATTAGACTGCCTTCATGATTAGACCGCCTTCATGATTAGATCGCCTCCATGGGTAGATCATCATGGTCAGACCATGTCCCTTATTAGACATCCTTAATGGTTAGATCACGTTCATGATTACACCACCATGGCTAGACTGTCTTCATGATTAGACAGCCTTTATCATTAGAGTGCCTCTATTATTAGACTATCATGGTTAGACCGCCTCCATGACTACAGCTCCTACATGATTAGACCATCGTGGTTAGACCACCTCCATGGTTAGACTGCCTCCATTATTAGATCATAATGGTTATACTATCTCCATGACTGCCTCCATTGTTAGACAGCTTCCATTATCAGAATGTCTTCATGATTAGACTGTGTCTATGATTAGACCGCCTCCAGGATCAGTCCTCCATAATCAGACGGCCTCCATGATCACTGTCTCCATTGTTAGACCACCATGATTAGACCTCCTCCATAATAAGAAAACCTCCATGATTTGACTGCCACCATGATATGACCTCCTCCCTGATTAGACAGCCTTCATCATCAGATCGCCTCCATGATTAGACCGCCTTCATGATTAGATCGCCTCCATGATAAGATTTCCTACCTGGTTAGACCGCTCCATGGTTAGATTGCCTTCATCATCAGATCGCCTCCATGATTAGACCGCCTTCATGATTAGATCGCCTCCATGATAAGATTTCCTACCTGGTTAGACCGCTCCATGATTAGAGTGTCTCCATGATTCGATCAATCTATGATTAGACTGTCTCCATGATTAGACCACCTCCATAATTAGACTGTCTCGGTGATAAGACCACCATCATGATAAGACCACCATCATGATTAGACCACCTTAATGATTAGATCATCTCCATGATTAGACTGCCTCCATGATTAGACCGTCTCCGTGATAAGACCACCTTCATGATTAGACCACCTTAATGATTAGATCATCTCCATGATTAGACAGCCTCCATATTAGACCGTCTCCATGATTAGACTACCTTCATGATTAGATCATCTCCATGAATAGACCGCCTCCATGATTAGACAGTCTCCATGATTAGATTACCTCCATGATTAGACCACCTCTATAATTAGACCGCCTCTATTGATAATAAGATATCAATGATGAGACCACCTCCATGATTAGACTGCCCCCATGATTAGATCACCTCCATGATAAGATTTCCTACCTGGTTAGACCGCTCCATGGTTAGATTGCCACCATGATAAGACTGCCTTTATGGTTAGACCGCCTCCGTGATTAGACTGTCCCCATGATTAGACCGTCTCCATGATAAAACCGCCTCCATTTTTAGAACGTCTCTATCATTAGACCCTCTCCATGATAAAACCGCCTCCATTTTTAGACCGCCTTTATGATTAGACCGTCTCCATGATAAGACCATCACCTCCATCATCTATAGAATTGAGTGTCTGCTTGGAGACCAAACCACACGTTCATGCACAATGAGATATTGTTGCAACGTGCGATTAAACTCCCTTTTAGCTCCGCCCACCTTATTGATAATTGGTGCACATGGATTTGTTGCCTGTTTGTTCCCAGCTACTACAAGGACAAAATATCAGAGAAGAATGAAAAACACTACTCCAGTTTACGGGAGAAGTTCATCAAGAATGAGACCTGCAGCTCCTTCACGACCAAACGCATCCTCACCAAGAAGAAACCCCACAAGTCCGAGTCCGGAGACAGGAAGCGAAGGTCAGGGAGTCTCATGTCGCCGTCCAGGAAGTCGCCGCGAGGTCCACTGACAGCACTGCGGCCGATGAAGGAGGAGATCAGGTGAGGATGCTCTGTTTTATTGAGTAGTCTCCCTTAGTTCACGTCTGTAGGTTCAAACCCGGAATTGGGCCCGTGAAGAATAGGTCTTCAGCTACCCATGCTTGCCGTAAAAGGTGACTATGCTTGTCGTAAGAGGTGACTAATGGGATCGGGTGGTCAGGCTCGCTGACTTGGTTGATGCATGTCATCATATCCCAATTGCATGGATCGATGCTCATTATGTCAATCACTGGATTGTTGGCTCCAGACATGATTATTTACAGACCAATTCATATAGCTGAAATATTATTGAGTGTGGCAGTAAACAACAAACAAACAAAACAAACAAATCAAACAAACAAGCTTCATACAGGCTTGGAAAAGCCTTGAAATTTAAGGTCCCTCTTAACAAGCCTTGATT
Organism: Haliotis rufescens; assembly: GCF_023055435.1. NCBI lineage: Eukaryota > Metazoa > Mollusca > Gastropoda > Lepetellida > Haliotidae > Haliotis > Haliotis rufescens. The sequence continues at coordinate 2,935,766 of NW_025964002.1, read as the reverse complement.
TTTAGTGTCAACCTTGGAGAGCTTCGAAAATCACCAAAATAGCATGAAGGGCTTTGCATTTGTACAAAATGATATGTACCTGTTAAAAATAATAGTTATGAAGGTTTTATGTGAAACACAAATATATAGAATTAAGGGAGAAAAATATACACTGTGTCCCGAGGGTTACACAGTAATAGTCATTGTACCTACAGCACATCAAGAGCAGTTATGGGTGTCGGTCATTTCATCCATCAATCATGACCACTGTCCACATGGTCACTGATTCATTCCAGGCTCCAAGGTAATTATCAAAACGTACAGTGCACTACACCATTTTATTACTTTACAGGACCTTCATATGGGCTGCAAGGACCCTTAAACTTCATTATTAGGGGTCTCCTGGACCCCCTCTTATGTAAGCCAAGGTGAAACCCTGGTGGTGTGTGTACCAAAGATGTTTGAGTATGATTTATCACGGTGATAGATTTATGTGCCAAAGAATTTGTTAATTGCATACTGCTTTTTATACCCCCGACTTTTAGGATTCATCTCAAACTTAGTACATATCATCTGCGTCATATTGAGGGGTGCAGTCAAACGAAAAAAATTGTTTTTATTGATTTTCCATTTTTTTATGAATTTTTCAAACCCTAACCCAATCCTAGCTATTTAATTTGAAACTACTGACACACTAGGCGGGTCGGGGGTATTAGTGAGCCACGCTCACATTTTTTTCTTGTTAGGTCTTGCAACTAACACATACTGAGCATATTGTATTTAAAAAAAATATTGAGAGTCTATAAATAATAACCTTGCTAAAAAGCCTTGAAAATGACAGTTGAAAGCCTTGAAAAACCTTGAATTTTAGTGCTCTATATCTGTATGAACCTTAAAACTATCTTACCACGTAGTGCAGAGTATGAACAGTATTACTGACAAATAGTCCATCCGTTACATAAATGCTGCTATGGGATTGTTGTGATTCAGTACATATTTCCGTACAGGATTGACAAAGTGATTACCAACATGGAATTAAATAATAGAAAGATGTTGCCGTCTAGGGCTGGGACGGGTGACTCGGGTACTCGGGTCAGGTGGGTACTGAGTAGGACCCGGGTACCCATACGACTACACGGACCCGTGGTTAGTCACGTGATATGTTGTTTAATGACAAATATTATCTAGAACTCTATGGTTACACTACAAGTCACTCATGGTCATATTTCTCTCTCGTGGTCTTGTGGTAGAGCGTCCGCCCGGAGAGCGGAAGGTCCAGGGTTCGATCCCGGGCCGCGTCATACAAAAAGACGTTAAAAGATTGTACTTGTTGTTACCCTGTCTGGCGCTCGGCATTAAGGGGCTAAAACAAGGACTGGTCGGCTCGGAGTCAGTATACTGTGTCTGAGTGGGGTATTCATGTTAAACTGCGGCATGGTATCTCAGTGAGCTAGCACTATAAATCGGCATCAGTCCGGACTAGTACAAGCAGCCACACACACACATACACGTGCATGCACGTCGCTATATAAGTGCAATAATCTTGGACGCGACGTTAAACCCAATTTCACCTCACCTCATATTTCTCTCTGACTATGCACCCATTCCTTCTGACTTTTAAACAGAATAAAGGTAAATCTTCAGTGTATGCAAGATGAGATCATTTTATATGTGTATCTAAATACATTTTACTAGGGCTACAGTCAAACTCTTCCCAATTGGACATTTTGTACAATCTCTTGAGACCTACAGTGGGTACCCGGGTAGGGTCGGGTAATAGTGGTTTAGGAACCCGGGTAGTAAATATGGAGTCGTCCCCCTATTGACTTCCCTTCCTCCTGCAGACCCTTGTCCCAGCCCTATTGACTTCCCTTCCTCCTGCAGACCCTTGTCCCAGCCCTATTGACTTCCCTTCCTCCTGCAGACCCTTGTCCCAGCCCTATTGACTTCCCTTCCTCCTGCAGACCCTTGTCCCAGCCCTATTGACTTCCCTTCCTCCTGCAGACCCATGTCCCAGCCCTATTGACTTCCCTTCCTCCTGCAGACCCTTGTCCCAGCCCTATTGACTTCCCTTCCTCCTGCAGACCCTTGTCCCAGCCCTATTGACTTCCCTTCCTCCTGCAGACCCTTGTCCCAGCCCTATTGACTTCCCTTCCTCCTGCAGACCCATGTCCCAGCCCTATTGACTTCCCTTCCTCCTGCAGACCCTTGTCCCAGCCCTATTGACTTCCCTTCCTCCTGCAGACCCATGTCCCAGCCCTATTGACTTCCCTTCCTCCTGCAGACCCTTGTCCCAGCCCTATTGACTTCCCTTCCTCCTGCAGACCCTTGTCCCAGCCCTATTGACTTCCCTTCCTCCTGCAGACCCATGTCCCAGCCCTATTGACTTCCCTTCCTCCTGCAGACCCTTGTCCCGGCCCTATTGACTTCCCTTCCTCCTGCAGACCCTTGTCCCAGCCCTATTGACTTCCCTTCCTCCTGCAGACCCATGTCCCAGCCCTATTGACTTCCCTTCCTCCTGCAGACCCTTGTCCCAGCCCTATTGACGTCCCTTCCTCCTGCAGACCCATGTCCCGGCCCTATTGACTTCCCTTCCTCCTGCAGACCCTTGTCCCAGCCCTATTGACTTCCCTTCCTCCTGCAGACCCTTGCCCCAGCCCTATTGACTTCCCTTCTTCCTGCAGACCCTTGTCCCAGCCCTATTGACTTCCCTTCTTCCTGCAGACCCTTGTCCCAGCCCTATTGACTTCCCTTCCTCCTGCAGACCCATGTCCCAGCCCTATTGACTTCCCTTCCTCCTGCAGACCCTTGTCCCAGCCCTATTGACTTCCCTTCCTCCTGCAGACCCTTGTCCCAGCCCTATTGACTTCCCTTCCTCCTGCAGACCCTTGTCCCAGCCCTATTGACTTCCCTTCCTCCTGCAGACCCATGTCCCAGCCCTATTGACTTCCCTTCCTCCTGCAGACCCTTGTCCCAGCCCTATTGACTTCCCTTCCTCCTGCAGACCCTTGTCCCAGCCCTATTGACTTCCCTTCTTCCTGCAGACCCTTGTCCCAGCCCTATTGACTTCCCTTCCTCCTGCAGACCCATGTCCCAGCCCTATTGACTTCCCTTCCTCCTGCAGACCCTTGTCCCAGCCCTATTGACTTCCCTTCCTCCTGCAGACCCTTGTCCCAGCCCTATTGACTTCCCTTCTTCCTGCAGACCCTTGTCCCAGCCCTATTGACTTCCCTTCCTCCTGCAGACCCATGTCCCAGCCCTATTGACTTCCCTTCCTCCTGCAGACCCTTGTCCCAGCCCTATTGACTTCCCTTCCTCCTGCAGACCCTTGTCCCAGCCCTATTGACTTCCCTTCCTCCTGCAGACCCTTGTCCCAGCCCTATTGACTTCCCTTCCTCCTGCAGACCCATGTCCCAGCCCTATTGACTTCCCTTCCTCCTGCAGACCCTTGTCCCAGCCCTATTGACTTCCCTTCCTCCTGCAGACCCTTGTCCCAGCCCTATTGACTTCCCTTCCTCCTGCAGACCCTTGTCCCAGCCCTATTGACTTCCCTTCCTCCTGCAGACCCATGTCCCAGCCCTATTGACTTCCCTTCCTCCTGCAGACCCTTGTCCCAGCCCTATTGACTTCCCTTCCTCCTGCAGACCCATGTCCCAGCCCTATTGACTTCCCTTCCTCCTGCAGACCCTTGTCCCAGCCCTATTGACTTCCCTTCCTCCTGCAGACCCTTGTCCCAGCCCTATTGACTTCCCTTCCTCCTGCAGACCCTTGTCCCAGCCCTATTGACTTCCCTTCCTCCTGCAGACCCTTGTCCCAGCCCTATTGACTTCCCTTCTTCCTGCAGACCCTTGTCCCAGCCCTATTGACTTCCCTTCCTCCTGCAGACCCATGTCCCAGCCCTATTGACTTCCCTTCCTCCTGCAGACCCTTGTCCCAGCCCTATTGACTTCCCTTCCTCCTGCAGACCCATGTCCCAGCCCTATTTACTTCCCTTCCTCCTGCAGACCCATGTCCCAGCCCTATTGACTTCCCTTCCTCCTGCAGACCCTTGTCCCAGCCCTATTGACTTCCCTTCCTCCTGCAGACCCTTGTCCCAGCCCTATTGACTTCCCTTCCTCCTGCAGACCCTTGTCCCAGCCCTATTGACTTCCCTTCCTCCTGCAGACCCTTGTCCCAGCCCTATTGACTTCCCTTTTTCCTGCAGACCCTTGTCCCAGCCCTATTGACTTCCCTTCCTCCTGCAGACCCTTGTCCCAGCCCTATTGACTTCCCTTCCTCCTGCAGACCCTTGTCCCAGCCCTATTGACTTCCCTTCCTCCTGCAGACCCTTGTCCCAGCCCTATTGACTTCCCTTCCTCCTGCAGACCCTTGTCCCAGCCCTATTGACTTCCCTTCCTCCTGCAGACCCTTGTCCCAGCCCTATTGACTTCCCTTCCTCCTGCAGACCCTTGTCCCAGCCCTATTGACTTCCCTTCCTCCTGCAGACCCTTGTCCCAGCCCTATTGACTTCCCTTTTTCCTGCAGACCCTTGTCCCAGCCCTATTGACTTCCCTTCCTCCTGCAGACCCTTGTCCCAGCCCTATTGACTTCCCTTCCTCCTGCAGACCCATGTCCCAGCCCTATTGACTTCCCTTCCTCCTGCAGACCCTTGTCCCAGCCCTATTGACTTCCCTTCCTCCTGCAGACCCTTGTCCCAGCCCTATTGACTTCCCTTCCTCCTGCAGACCCATGTCCCAGCCGTCCCGACAGAAGATGGTGCTGCAACATCCAGGGCTGAAGAGTCCACGGAAGCGCATGACCTTGACCTCCGAGAGGCTGAGGCGATCGCCACGGAAACAACCCAGTGCTTCCTTCCAGCGCCTCAAGTCAGACAGCCACGTGCTGCCCCTACCACCGAAGAGGAAACGACGATCAGATCCAGATTTGCTCAACCAATCAGACGACGGAGATGATGTATTCTCATCACAGAGACTCGATAAACCGTTACGATCGAGACCTGTGTCTTCTGCAAGTGTGTCGGATGAGGAGATGGCGAGGAAGCAGTCCCGCTCTGAGAGGCACAAAAAGGTAGCTCTTCTTGACAGTTCAGTTGGATGAGTTGTCGTTGTTTTTCATTTCAGTTTCCTTGTAAGGGGAGACTAATCTTTGTTGTATGGGTGTTGTCTACCAAGGCAAACTTGTTGTTCTGTCTGACCACAATGCTGATGTTGTGGGTGAATGAGACGGCTAACACGGCTGACAGTCATATACCCTACTGTGTGATGTGTTAACCTTGGAATGACAGGCAAACGCCCAAACCACAAGCCCCTGCTCAAGGATCTGTTGAGCTGTATCCTGAAGTATTTAATGAAGTAAAAATATATTTATAATATTTTTATTGTTTCAAAACTATCCCAAAAGAGTTTAAGATACTGTTTCTGAAATCAAGTTTAAGACTTTGATTTACACCTATAAGTTCCTGTACTTGTATAAAAATATGACGCATTTAACGGATTTGTTAGAAATTGTCACTATTGTGATCTACAGCACCAAATTAGTTCAGTCAGCAACCATATCAAGCACTTCTAACTTCATGCCAACAGGGGGCACAGGTGGCCCAGTTGTCGAAGGCGCCGCGATTCGCTGTGCAGAGTTGCATCCCTTGGGACGCCAGAAACCTATGATTGGGGGTTCGATTCCCGGTTCGCCCCGATCATGTTTCTAGGTTTGTCAGCACCATAACCGCGCTCATGGGTTTCACTAATGTGATGAATGTCTGAGACCTGCATCACTTCGGGCTTTCTTCCCACATTAAGTTGACACACTGCGATATAACTGGAATACTGTAAAAAGCGGTGTTAAACCCAACTCACTCACTCACTCATGCCAACAGCAAAAGTAAATTCTCCATGTCGGTACTCAATGTAAGCTGGAGCATTACGTTACAGAAACTGGAGCAGATCGTCAAGTCTGTCCTGGTGCATCATGGGGTTGATGAAGACAGCGCCATATTCAAGTCGTGTGCAGACAAACTCTTCCAGGTCACCAAGTTCTTTGTTAAGGTAAGAGACGTTAAACGTAGGAGACGTTGAGGTAGTGTGTTTTCAAAAGAAGTTTAAAAAAAACACCCAATTCTTTCAGATGACTATCGTTAATCTGTCATGGCTGGTGGGTATTGCAACACACGGACTTCCAAGTGTGGTTGTCCTCTGACTTGTTTTCAGTGGTATACATCCCCATGAGACGTCCAGGTTATAAGCAGTCTCCAGCAACCTATGCTAGTCAGTCGTAGTGGTCAGGAGACGTTACAGGATTAGCACGATCACATCTTCCCAAGGCATACCGCCTCCGTGGTCTAGTGGTAGAGCCTGCCCAGGGTTCGATCCCCGACCGCGTCATACCAAAAGACGTTAAAAGATGGTACTTGTTGTTACCCTGTCTGGCGCTCGGCATTAAGGGGCTAAAACAAGGACTTGTCGGCATGGAGTCAGTATACTGTGTCTGAGTGGGGTATTCATGTTAAACTGCGGCATGGTATCTCAGTGAGCTAGCACTATAAATTGGCATCAGTCCGGACTAGTACAAGCAGCCACACAAACACACACGTACATGCACGTCGCTATATAAGTGCAATAATCTTGGACGAGACGTTAAGCCCCATTTCACCTCACCTCTTCCCAAGGCAAGGGCGTCGACCGACTATAAAAGTCCAGTTTCCACCCTTGCTACACGAGCTTGGAAATCCGGAGTTACATTTTAGCTGGACTAACAAGTCTTACATAGCCCCAATCAAAATCTTGTAACCTGGTAGTATCTGGTTCGTAAACAACATGGATTCCAATGTGCAGATTTCGGTTGACTGCAGAAGATGAAAACCATGTGTACCACCAACTGAGCGTCGACAGATATTTTGCACATCAATAATCTTTATCAAGGCGCTTAAGTGCTTTGATTCACTTCGCTGGGTAAGATCCATTTGATTACAATTTAGATCTTCATTATCGATCATGTCCTCTTGACTGTGCCCCACCATTTTATTTGAAGCAAATGCAAGATCAAGCATGGAAATTCCAGCCTAGTTCTGCTAGGCTGGAAACTGGACTTTTATAGTCAGGTAACGCCCTTGCCTCAGGAAGATGCGTGATCTCGAAAAATGTAGTTTTGTTGTATTCTACTCAACTTTGCATAGGGGCACTTAAATAGGGACTCTATCCATATATTGTGTTGTGTAGGATGAATGTGTCAGATGTATGAGGGGCAGTCGGGTAGCCATTTCTGGTGCTGGAATATTGCTTAAAGCGGCATAAAACTCACTCACTCACTCACTCACTCACTCACTCACTCACTCACTGATGATGATGATGATGATGATGATGATGATGATGATGATGATGAAAATTGAAAGTGTTTAGTCATGTTAGTTAACATGTCATATCCATAACCTTTGACCCCGCCAGGTGATGTGTGTGGTTGTGTTCTTGCAGACTCTCCCCAACTCCAGGAATCTCAGTCAGGAAATGAAGAATATCGCAGAGGGGCAAGTCACACAGGTAGCTGTCACTATGTACAGAGTAACTGTGTACTACTGATTAGTGTTTAGTGGAACAGTTATGAATCAATCATTTAAGATCGATATTTTTACTTAGTGGGTGTGACTGTGATCGATACTTGTATCGAGAAGTAAATAATTGTGATCCACTGATGCATCGGTGTAAAGTCCCACCACTAGTACAGAGTACATTGGCATTCAAAATCGGCCTTCTGGTCGTATCACACAAAACAGCTTCACTTCTGTTTGTTTGTTTGTTTGTTTGTTTGTTGTTGAACGCAGCACTCAGCAATATTCCAGTTATATGACGGCGGTCTGTAAATAATCGAATCTGGACTAGACAATCCAATGATCATGAACATCGATTCACGCAATTGGGATCGATGACTTGCATCAACCAAGTCAGCCGGCCTGAGCACCCGATCCCCTTAGTCGCCTCTTACGACAAGACATAGTCGCCTTTTACAGCATCTTCCCGTATCTTCTCGTATGACTTCACAAAGATGGCGACTACGAACAGCTAAGACCTAGTCGATCAGATAACGAAACCGTTCGCAATTTCATCCCTGATAGAAGGCACAGGCAATCGTTGAGGGTTTAAAAGATGAAAAAAAACAAAGACAGGCAGTGGTGAATCACTTTCATACAAAGGTGTACCAGTCATGGATGTTGATTTTGTGAAACGTTCCCTGATTGGACTATTGATATATGCGATAGTCCAATCATATTTAGCACAGGAAAGTGAGCTTGATGTGGCAAGGGTGGAGACAAGACTTTGATAAAAAGGCTAGTGGATGCTCGTGCCTCTGTGAGATGAATTAACGGGTGATAAGACAAAACATTAGAATCTGTGAATAGAGAAACTGATGTTTCCACCTGTTTCACCTCTACCAATGCTTGCCATAGAAGACGACTCTGCTTGTCCTAAGAGGAGACTAACGGGATCAGGTGGTCAGACTTTCTGACTTGGTTGATGCATGTCATTAATCCCAATTGCATGGATCGATACTCATGTTCACAGTTGTCAATCACTGGATTTTCTGGTTCACTGTCATATAGCTGGAATATTGCTGAGTGCAGCATTAAACAACAAACAAACAATCTTTTGTCTGCTTGTACTTAACATTCCCACACAGATTATTTTTTGTCTGAATACCTGAAAAATGTTTTTGAACTAGATTTCTTTGGGGTGTTACTTATGTTTATCAAATATTTGGAGTATTATCGTCCCCCTTCAGGGGTTCAGTTACCAAGACATTGTTAATTCTGTTGTGTAATTTCAGGTGGTGGACCTGGAGAAGAGGCGGCAAGAGATGAAGAGACCGTCCAGAAAGTAGATCTGTTCAGTAATCTCTTCATCCCTACGTCAAGGAGGCATCAGTGGCCTGGGGGCATGGGTGGCCCAGGTGGCCCAGTGGTCTGAGGCGCTGCGATTTGCTGTGCAGAGTTGCATCCCTTTGGCACGCCAGATACCTATGATTGTGGTTCAAATCCCGGTTCGCCCTGATAATGTTTCTAGGTTTGTCGGCACCATACCCGTGCTTGTGGGTTTCACTAAGTGGTAAACGTCTAACACCTGCATCACTTCGGGCTTTCCTCCCAGATTAAACTGACAAGCTGTGATAATACTGTAATACTGTTGAAAAGCATTGTTAAACCCCATTCACTCTCACTCATAAGTGGCCTAGTGGCTCCAGCGGTAGAAACTAACAGTTTTCGTCCACTTGTCCTTATAATGATAACACATAGCAAAACACTTAAAAGGGGCAAATTTCTACTCATCCTTATGGTTCCTTAACTACTGGGCAGTTTGGCAAGGACTATACGACTAGTGCCAATTTCTTTCGCTGGGTCCCAGGTGCTGCTTTTTGCTGTGCAGAGTTGCGTCCCTTAGGCGTGTCAGAAACCTATAATTTTGGTTCACACCAATCTCACTCACCCATCCACATCAATCTCTGTACAGACATCATAATCATTTTGTAATAAATCATATTGAACAGCTCGGTTAGTGTTCTCATGTCTCAAGTGTATGTGTGTCAAAGTGTGAGAAAGAATAGCTCATTTGTCAACACAAGGGCTGGTGTCTGTCTGCCATTTACATAAGTCAAACATTGGTGTTTACCCACTTTGTTCACATCTACTGAGTGAGTGAGTGAGTGAGTGAGTATGGTTTTGCGCCGCTTTCAGCAATATTCCAGCAATATCACGGCAGTGGACACCAGAAATGGGCTTCACACATTTGACCCTTGTCGGGAATCGAGCTGGGTCTTCGGCGTGAAAATGGAATGCTTTAACAACTAGGCTACCAGACCGCCCCTCACATCTACTGAACTAGAAAAATAGTTGCTGACTTGCAAATTTGTTTGTTGGTTAACGCCATACTCAGCAATATTCTTGCTATATGACGGCTGTCTGTAGATAATCAAGTCTCGGCCAGACAATCCAGTGATTAAGATCATGAGCATCGGTCTTTGATGACATGCATCAACCAAGTCAGCAAGCCTGACCATCCGATTCCATGTCGCCTCTTATGACAAGCATAGTCGCCTTAATGGCAAGACTTGCAAATATGGCATTCAGAACATATGTGCTGGGATGTATGATGGCACTGTTGATGCGAGGAGCTCATTCAGGAACTATAGATGACTGTGGGTTCAAATACCAGATTTGTCCTGATAAGGGTTAAAATGTGTCCACACCAAAGTGGTCAGCATCCACAACCTGGATGAGGCAGGCGTTTGCAGTGTGTCTGTTTATGTATACACAGATAAATATACTGTTTCCCAAGAGGTCCCAAATATGGAGAAAATTCATCAAAACAGAATCACATTGCTGTTTATTGATTGAAACATGTGAGATGACGGATGCATGGGATCATGTACAGAGTGGATGATGAAGAAAACAGCACAGTTCAACAGCATGTACAACAATCACTATTTTCTCTCTCAATCTCATATAGTTACATAAGGCTTAAAAAAAAGGAATTGGTTCTCAGGCAATGACTTTTGAAAATATAGTGCGAGCGGGCGGTGCTTTTTTTCCTCCATACATTAACAAGCATACAAACACCTATTGCCGCCATGACCATAACATGTTATGCACAGTAAACAGTGCGCATGTAAAGGGAAGTAACTGCATGATACATTGGATCACATTTTTCATGAGTATAAGGATTTTTTAAATGTTTTTTTGAGAATGGAAATAAAAATGAAAGGTGCAGCAGACTTTATCATGATGCGGGCGGTGCCTGAGAACAAGACTATTATTTTTTTTTTAGCCTAAAGTATTATTTGCTGCATCAGGTAAAGTAGACAAAGAAACAAGATCTATATGATGACAGCTCAACACAGAAGCATCAGTAGCAATAACACGCTGATCATTGTGAATAGCTGAAAAACTGCTGATGCCGTGTTAAAGCGACATTCACATTTACACATGATACATTAAGGGTCAATGAAACAATCCCAGCTGATTCTTCAAGTCTTCAGCCGAACACTATTCCACAATGTTTAGCTATTTCAGCACATGTACCACACTGATTCCTCCAGTTGAGGAAGTAAACGCCCTGCCACGGACAGGTATGTGCCTGGAGAGTTGTGTCCTCCAATAAAACCAAGTGTAGGTTTTGGTCACAAAACTGATGATCAGATGCCCTGGTTTTGACTGCAGTTCTTCACAACATTCCACGTAATGTCAAGTGTTGTCGTCATGTTGGTCGTTCATCCCCTTTGAGGGATGTCAAGTGTTGTTGTCATGTTGGTCGTTCATCTCCTTTGAGGGCTCGGTACATGCTCATCTCGTTTGGGAAGACTTTTGTAAGTTCAACCATCAGCATTGCCTTAAACCTCTGAAACATGGAAATGAAGACACCATGGGAGGCATTTCTCATACATTTGTAACAAATTCTTCAAGTCTTCTACATAATCTAACTATTAATGATGGGATTATTATTCAGCATGAGTGGTAGGTTGGACCATGTATGTATGGTGTATTCCATCATGCAAAGAAAGAAGGGAACAGAGATTTTCTTTGTCTGAATTTGTGGACAAAACGATATTAGGCAGGGTGCTTGGTGCTAAATAGACAAGACATTACGAAAAATAGAACCTGCAACTTTGTTGTAGTAGGAAGTGAAAAGACCTGTTTTCAGTTTTTATCAAAATGTGACAAAGCAGCTAGCTTATTTAATGTCAAGGGGCAGTTGACCTTTCCACAAGACAGGCACACACAAGGAGAAAGATCTGTTTGAACAAGACATGAGCTTGTAACGAAGGACTGACGAGATTTTGGTTTGGACCCAAGTTCACATACAGAAACATAAGGCGTGAGATCGGAGATAGGCAGGACTGGTACATCTGGAGGTGAGACAAAGAAGCTTAAAGTCTTGCCTTCCAAACACATTTAGATTGTGAGTGGAGATAAACAATGCAAACCGAATCTGTGGACGCAGAATAGTTCGGCTGTTTAATAAATAATAACAAACTTGTATATTGCATGTTACATGTAACTAATATTTCTATTCTGCAAGTTACACGTCACTAATATTTCTATTCTGGTATAAAAAAAAAACAAGGTTCATCAGCCTAACATCTGTAACCATGGTAACAGGCTTCTGAGCATAAAGTTCTTGAAATCCTGTGAAGTGTCACAAGTCGCCAGCCAGGGACCCCCCACCATATTTGTTACTGTCCCTGGCCCCATGTAAGTCCCTGGCCCCATGTAAGTCCCTGTTTCAGCATGCCTGTATGCATTCAGCAACTCAGACTCACAAATACCTTTTCTATATCACAATGTAGCTGGTATTACATACTTGTCATCTATATTCCAAAAACTTTTCTGAAATTTACAATCAATATCATGATCTTGCATAATTAGTAAAACCCCTTCTCATTTGCCCGACGTGTCAGTGACTGCTAACTGTATTTTAAATACATCCTTGCAACTTCTATCATAAACTGTTATTGCAAGAGTTCTAAATGAGATACCAGGTACTGAGACTCATCAGATAATTACTTTTTATTGCACAGTCCTAATAAGAATGATTAGTGTTGCTGTAATTTAAAACAAAATGTAAAAAGCAGCAGTTAGTATCAAAATAATTTGTATATTGATATTTTTTCAAAATGGAGGAAAACCATGAAACCTTTGGTTTGGCCTTGTTATGTATTAGTTCACTCATTTCAAACTCACCTTCAGATTATCCATCTTTCCCTTTATCAGTTCATTTTTAGCCAAGGCTTTTTCCAAACAGTCTTTAGTATACAGGTTTGGGTTTTTACCTTGATCAATGTAGCTGGAAGGCAACGAAAGACAGGCCAAATGTCAATGACTGTGTAGGTGAACATAAGCAGGAAAAAGTCTACCTAAAAACAACTTTTCTATTTGAGCTGAAAAACATTTCTCTGAATGACATTTTAGAAGAAGTCATGGTTGTTCGTTTGTTGTCAGCAATATTGTTGTCAGCCATATGGTGGCGGTCTGTAAATAATCGAGTCTGGACCAGACAACCCAATGATTGATATCATATCAGTCTACACAATTGGTATATGATGACATGCATCAACCAAGTCAGTGAGTCTGACCACTCAATACTACTACTACTACTACTACTACTCAATACCGCTCACGACAAGCATGGGTTGCTGAAGACCTATTCTAACCCAGATCTTCATGGGTAGATGTAGTATGAATAAGGACATATAACATGTACACAGTGAAACTATTTTAGTCTGAACCCTGTTAAGAAGAACTGAGAACAGTGCTATTTGAAAGAAATTACAAAATGTCTATTACCCAGTACCATGATTATTCTGAACATGTTACTGATGCTGTTATGTGCTTAATTTAGAATTGACGTTTTGAGGAAATCTGTGTGGCAGAAGTGAAATCACCATCTGCATCTTGCTCGTTTGGGAATATAACCCGCGCACAATTTCTCTTGCACCTGGGTCAGTGTCATTAGATTTGAACTCAAAACAAAGCTATGACATCAGATTGAACCATGGTATAGTACACTGGATAATTGAGCAGACGATTATTCAGAATTGTCACTTGACAACATACTTGAAACCAGTAAATCACTACTTAAGCATTTTTATCCATGTTACCGTGTTCAACTTACTCAAAAACTTCCAAGGGGACATGGACATCTTGCATCTGCGGACGGAATTTGTCAATTTCCTGCATCTCTAAAACCATGGTCTGTCTGAAATGAAAAAATACAGTCCTTCCATTTTATGATTTGCTACATGTACAATAAAAATTAAACCAGAAACAGAGTAGATATGAAAAACAGGAACCATTCACATATTTTACTTCGGCTCGCGGTGTCAAACGTACCCAAACACAAACGTGAAAGACAATCAGCCTGACAGACCGCTGCAGCTGAAGTGAATAAGCGAACTGGCAGGCGGACATGGCCTTCGCCCGGTAAACTGCACTCTTGCACAGTATCTCATCTCAACTTGGAAATGAACATGAAATTAGAGATTAACAGATTCACAATGTGACGAAAGAATATTTGATCAGAGTGTTTATTTGAGCAGCTTCATCGACTCCTTCCTCTGAGCATATTTGAGTTTCTATTACGAGTTTTGCATTACATATGTATACTTACAACTTTTGATTCAGAACATTCTGTCCCTGTGGCTGAAAATCACTGACAATGATACCCATTTGACGAGTATTTTCAATAAACAGTTCTAACTGTTGTTCCAAAGCCTCGAATTTGTCCGCCATCTTTGGCACTTACAAAGGGGGGTAACCTCAGAAATTGTATCGTTATTGTATTGTTAATATTTAATCTTCAACCATATATCTAAATGGCGACTAATGAAATTCAACATGATTGACTTTCGAAGTATACCTAGTCATATCCATGTACAATATTCAATACTTGTTTTAAATCAATCGAAATATGCCTTCACTGACGATTTGAACAATATGGCTTCATAGAAATCCTTTCGCTGCACACAGCAGTCAAGACATTCCCATAGAGGCAAGCGTGTCCACCAGCCTATATCATAGACCATATGCTTATATCAAAGCCTAGTTTTTTTACCCGAGGCATGCGTGTCCACTAGCCTATATCAAAGCCTAGGTTCTACAAGACTTTGATCACAAGGCTAGTGGACGCCCTTGCCTCGGGAGGTTGAGACATGCAAGGCTGGGTTGATCCCACTGTTTAAATGCGTATTGGGCATAGTCTTTGTTTGGAGATTTTAATTTCTCTCTTATTAGTCTCTCACTTTTGGATAAATAATTAAGCAATGTTTTGTCAGCGAATTTATAAATTCACGATGATGTTTTTGTTGGTGTTCAGATACTATTAGAAGCGCCGTAAAATACCAAATTTGCCCCTCAGGATGGAAGCTGACAACGGACAGGACTAATATAAGAACATGTAATTAATCAAATGAAGTTGCGGGTCTTAAGCTATTTCTGTAGCTGATTAGATATTAGAATTACTGAACACTTCTGTCATTTTACAAACTGACTTAAAATTTCATTGACTTATTTGACTGTGATTGAATGAATTCAGCCCTTATCTCCTTCATTAAACTTACTGACCAAACAACGAGCAAATCAGCCACGTGAGAACAAGCATATGTCAACTAAATATCTAGTTAACATTGTGTTACATTGGACCTTCTCATGTACAGTAATGGGTGGTTTCTAGAGAATAAAATAATTGATTGGTTTTCGAGACACCTAGAACTGCATTTACATAGATGCATAATCAGAATACAGGGCGTGTCTCATAATCCTAAAGCTTGCACCTTAAAGCAGGTCTCATGATCAGGGAAACAGGCGAGTGTCTGAATCCTAGCACCTTAAAGCAGGTCTCATGATCAGGGAAACAGGCGAGTGTCTGAATCCTAGCACCTTAAAGCAGGTTTCACGATCAGGCAAACAGGGCGACTCTTAATCCTAGCACCGTTAAGCAGGCTTCATGATCTGGGAAACAAGTGAGTCTCTTAGTCCCAGCACCTTAAAGCACGTCTCATTGTTAGGGAAATAGGCGAGTCTCTTAATGCTAGCACCATAAACAGGTCTCATTGTCAGGGATACAGGCGAGTCTCTTAATGCTAGCACCTTACAGCACGTGTATTTGTCAGGGAAATAGGCCAGTCTCTTAATGCTAGCACATTAAACAGGTCTTATTGTCAGGGATATAGGCCAGTCTCTTAATCCTACCACCTTTAAGCACGCCACATTGCCAGGAAAATAGGCGAGTCTCATAATCCTGGCACCTTTAAGCACACCACATTGCCAGGGAAACAGGCGAGTCTCTTTATGCTAGCACCTTACAGCACGTGTCATTGTCAGGGAAATAGGCCAGTCTCTTAATCTTACCACCTTTAAGCACGCCACATTGCCAGGGAAATAGGCGAGTCTCTTATTCCCAGCACCTTTAAGCAGGTCTCATCATCAGGCATACAGTGCGAATCTCCTAATGCTAGCACCTTGAAGTACGTGTCATTGCCAGAGAAACAGGCGAGTCTCTTAATCCTAGAACTTTAAAGCAGGTCTTCTGACCAGGGAAATTATTGAGTCTCTTAATCCTAGCCCCTTAAAGCAGGTCTCATCATCAGGGAAACAGACGAGTCTCTTAATCCTGGCACATCAAAGCAGGTCTCATGATCAATGAAAAGATTGAGTCTCTTAATCCTAGCACCTTAAAGCAGGTCTCATCGATATGATCAGGGAAACAGGTGAGTCTCTTAATCCTGGCACCTTAAAGCAGGTCTTATGATCAGGCATACAGTGATTGATTCCAATGATAACTGCGTTTTGGACATAGTCTTTGTTTGGAGATTATAATTTGAAGCGCACACTTAACCTTCGTTTTGCAAGGCAAGATCACTTGGCGATATGGTTCGCCCATAAGTGAGCTGAACAAAGAGGCGATCCCCTTCCGGATGTACGATTGTTGTTTGGAGATGCTGCTCGCATGTACTTTATTTATTTACAGATGCGGGTACACTTACCATGAAACGCTCCCCGTGACAAGAAAATAATTTCTGTATTGAAAACCAGAGAATAAATGATTTCTCGAAATTATTACTAGAATAGTATTACTCTCGGCTTCGTCTCTGCATTATGGGGGCGGTCGGGTAGCCCAGTGGTTAAAGAGTTCGCCGAAGTCCCGGGTTCGATTCCCGACACGGGTACAATGTGTGAAGCCCATTCCTGGTGTTCCCCACCGTGATATTGCTGGTAAACTGCTAAAAGCGGCGTAAAACTATACTCACTTAGTCACTCACTCTGCATTCTGCCATACCCCTAGAATCCGTTATATGTCCCCCCCCCCATCACAGCTCTCCGCTACATTGACCAAGTCCTCAGACCCCATATCGTGCCTTTTTTTGCCCGTCATCAAAACCACACCTTTCAGCAAGACAACGCCCGTCCCGGCACTGCCAGAGTCACCAGGGACTTCCTCCAGCAGCACAATATCCAATTCATGCCTTGGCCTGCCCTCAGTCCGGATTTGAATCCCATTGAACACTTGTGGGATGAGATCCAACGCCGACTCAACGACGTACGCCCAAGGCCGACAACTGCAGCAGAACTGCGTGTAGCGTTCCTGAAGATATGGGCCCATATCCCAATGGCCTTCATCAACAGGCTAGTCCACTCCATGTACAGTTGGATGGCTGTAGTCAACGCCCGTGGTGGCCACACCAGGTACTGATTTTGACCCCCCCCCCCCCCCCCCCCCCCCCAGATTTGATGTCTTCTGGTGCCTTCCCAAATTCACAATTCGCAAAAACATTCCCCAGACTGTTAATTTCAAGTGGGTCAAACACTGACTTTCTCCGATGTCTTTACTTATATACATAAGCTTTTGAAAATAAAGATATTTATATGATACATCCACATGACGTTTCTTTTGCCTTTCAGTGTAGTTCTCTGGTGGTTTCTCCGTTTGGCGTATCAAATATCGCTGGGTCAGTTTAGATATACTTGTTATGGGTATAAGAAATGAAAACACAACATCTCTCTCATTTCAAAGTCCATTTAGCAACGTTTTGTCAACGAATTTAGTAAATTTGCGAGATGTTTTAGTCGTCGAGATACTTTAAGAAGCGCCGTAAAATAGCATGGAAGCTGACATGGACAGGACTAATATAAATACATGTAATGAATCAAATGATTTTGCTGGTCTTAAGCTATTATAGCTGATTAGGTAAATATTTTGCAAAGGTGTACGAATTACCAATAAAATTATGCTAAATTTTGTTTGAAACATGTACATTTGTAGAAGCGAGCTTTTGTGGTGGATCTCAAACCATAAGATTCCAGACGTCGGTCTCACACTGCGCTGAAATATTTCTCTCCTGATTGATCAGATTTACTGTTTGTTTAACCTGCCTTCATCCGTCTAGCAGCATCTTTGTATATTGCACTCAAGCAGCAGGTCCGGTTGTTGAGCTCCCTGTAGACACGACCAATCACTGGCACTAATCGGCGGGCATCTTCCATGCTTATCAGACTCGACACTTAAATACGCGACTCCATGGTGGAGATGTGTTATTTCTCAGTGCACTTATACAGTAAACAGGAATAATGTCTCGACATGAAACTGTACGTGTTTAAATTGCCCGCAATTAAAGATACACTTATGCTTGGAGATCTGCCATTAACGGATGTACGGGCGCTGCGGATGCCAACGGGGACTGTGGTGTGTAGTCTGCAGACTGCCTTCCTGTGACGCTCCGACCATAGCTGTAGCATGTCGTAACTCAGACCCAGTGTAATGACCCCGACCCGAACTGTCCTTGTTTTACCCCTTAACGACCGCCAGACAGGTTAAAACAGGTACTATTTTTTAACTTACTATTTTCTTTATGACGCGGTCATGTCTTGCTTTTTCTTCAGGAAGATCATAGGCCCAGCCATGATTTTGCTAAATGTGTATTATAAAAATAGCCACAAAATCTCATTTCAACCATTTCTTGAGAAAACAGTATGCCCAATCGATACCTAGTGTTTTAAAGTATGTCTATTAGTTGAGTTCGTCTGTATGCAAAGATGGTTATTGATTCTGGTTTTATTAAATTTGACAAAAAGTTTAATCGTTTTCTTATGCTTCGTTATTTTAAACCACAGCATCTCGATCACTATAACTACGCTACACACTTTGGCTTGTTGAAACACCTGCTTGCACGTGACACACCTTTAGGCTACTGAAGACTATAAGCGAGGCGCGTGATTTAGTCCCAATAATTAGAACCGGCCGTCGTTGTCACAGCACCAGATGGCCAACATCGTGAACTGAAAGAATTCAAACGGAAGTTAGAGCGCCACAAGACACTTATGATGAACATTGAAGAGTTTGAAGTCAATCTTTTGATGAGCATTGAAGGATATCCTCCTTGTTCGAATTCAAACACATGTTTCTGATCCCGACAGTTAGCATATTAACGTGCGTGTCAATGGCACGACACTACACCTGAAGACATTGAAGTAACCCAATTCTGCGTCTATTTCACGACAGTACAGCTGTAGACATTGATGTAACACCATACCGCGTCTATTTGACGACAGTACACCTGTAGATATTGATGTAACACCATACCGCGTCTATTTGACGACAGTACACCTGTAGACATTGATGTAACACCATACCGCGTCTATTTGACGACAGTACACCTGTAGACATTGCTGTAACACCATACCGCGTCTATTTCACGACAGTACAGCTGTAGTTTGATGTAACACCAAACCGCGTCTATTTCACGACAGTACAGCTGTAGACATTGATGTAACACCACACCGCGTCTATTTGACGACTGTACAGCTCTAGACATTGCTGTAACACCATACCGCGTCTATTTCACGACTGTACAGCTGTAGACATTGATGTAACACCACACCGCGTCTATTTCACGACTGTACAGCTGTAGACATTGATGTAACACCATACCGCGTCTATTTGACGACTGTACAGCTGTAGACATTGATGTAACGCCATACCGCGTCTATTTCACGATAGTACACCTGTAGACATTGATGTAACACCATACCGCGTCTATTTGACGACAGTACACCTGTAGACATTGATGTAACACCATACCGCGTCTATTTCACGACAGTACACCTGTAGTTTTATGTAACACCACACCGCGTCTATTTCACGACAGTACAGCTGAACACATTGCTGTAACACCATACCGCGTCTATTTCACGACTGTACAGCTGTAGACTTTCATGTAACACCATACCGCTTCTATTTGATGACAGTACAGCTGTAGACATTGATGTAACACCATACCGCGTCTATTTGACGACAGTACACCTGTAGACATTGATGTAATACCATACCGCGTCTATTTCACGACAGTACACCTGTAGTTTTATGTAACACCACACCGCGTCTATTTCACGACAGTACACCTGTAGACATTGCTGTAACACCATACCGCGTCTATTTGACGACTGTACAGCTGTAGACATTGATGTAACACCATACCGCTTCTATTTGATGACAGTACACCCGTAGACATTGATGTAACATCATACCGCGTCTATTTCACGACAGTACACCTGTAGACATTGATGTAACACCATACCGCGTCTATTTGACGACATTACACCTGTAGTTTGATGTAACACCACACCGCGTCTATTTCACGACAGTACAGCTGTAGACATTGATGTAACACCATACCGCGTCTATTTGACGACTGTACAGCTGTAGACATTGATGTAACACCATACCGCGTCTATTTCACGATAGTACACCTGTAGACATTGATGTAACACCATACCTCATCTATTTCACGACATTACACCTGTAGTTTGATGTAACACCACACCGCGTCTATTTGACGACTGTACAGCTGTAGACATTGATGTAACGCCATACCGCGTCTATTTCACGACAGTACAGCTCTAGACATTGATGTAACACCATACCGCGTCTATTTCACGACTGTACAGCTGTAGACTTTCATGTAACACCATACCGCTTCTATTTGATGACAGTACAGCTGTAGACATTGATGTAACACCATACCGCGTCTATTTGACGACAGTACACCTGTAGACATTGCTGTAATACCATACCGCGTCTATTTCACGACAGTACACCTGTAGTTTTATGTAACACCACACCGCGTCTATTTCACGACAGTACAGCTGTAGACATTGCTGTAACACCATACCGCGTCTATTTCACGACTGTACAGCTGTAGACATTGATGTAACACCATACCGCTTCTATTTGATGACAGTACACCCGTAGACATTGATGTAACACCATACCGCCTCTATTTCACGACAGTACACCTGTAGACATTGATGTAACACCATACCGCGTCTATTTCACGACATTACACCTGTAGTTTGATGTAACACCACACCGCGTCTATTTCACGACAGTACAGCTGTAGACATTGATGTAACACCATACCGCGTCTATTTGACGACTGTACAGCTGTAGACATTGATGTAACACCATACCGCGTCTATTTCACGATAGTACACCTGTAGACATTGATGTAACACCATACCGCGTCTATTTCACGACATTACACCTGTAGTTTGATGTAACACCACACCGCGTCTATTTGACGACTGTACAGCTGTAGACATTGATGTAACACCATACCTCATCTATTTGATGACAGTACACCTGTAGACATTGATGTAACACCATACCGCGTCTATTTGACGACTGTACAGCTGTAGATATTGATGTAACACCACACCGCGTCTATTTGATGACAGTACACCTGTAGACATTGATGTAACACCACACCGCGTCTATTTCACGACAGTACAGCTGTAGACATTGATGTAACACCATACCGCGTCTATTTGACGACTGTACAGCTGTAGACATTGATGTAACACCATACCGCGTCTATTTCACGATAGTACACCTGTAGACATTGATGTAACACCATACCGCGTCTATTTCACGACTGTACACCTGTAGTTTTATGTAACACCACACCGCGTCTATTTCACGACAGTACAGCTCTAGACATTGATGTAACACCATACCGCGTCTATTTCACGACTGTACAGCTGTAGACTTTCATGTAACACCATACCGCGTCTATTTCACGACTGTACAGCTGTAGACATTGATGTAACACCATACCGCTTCTATTTGATGACAGTACACCCGTAGACATTGCTGTAACACCATACCGCGTCTATTTCACGACAGTACACCTGTAGACATTGATGTAACACCATACCGCGTCTATTTCACGACATTACACCTGTAGTTTGATGTAACACCACACCGCGTCTATTTCACGACAGTACAGCTCTAGACATTGATGTAACACCATACCGCGTCTATTTGACGACTGTACAGCTCTAGACATTGATGTAACACCATACCGCGTCTATTTGACGACAGTACAGCTGTAGACATTGATGTAACACCATACCTCATCTATTTGATGACAGTACACCTGTAGACATTGATGTAACACAATACCGCGTCTATTTCACGACAGTACACCCGTAGACATTGATGTAACACCATACCGTGTCTATTTGATGACAGTACACCTGTAGACATTAATGTAACACCATATCGCGTCTATTTCACGACAGTACACCTGTAGACATTGATGTCACACCACACCGCGTCTATTTCACGACAGTACAGCTGTAGACATTGATGTAACACCATACCGCGTCTATTTCACGATAGTACACCTGTAGACATTGATGTAACACCATACCGCGTCTATTTCACGACAGTACACCTGTAGACATTGATGTAACACCATACCGCGTCTATTTCACGACAGTACACCTGTAGATATTGCTGTAACACCATACCGCGTCTATTTCACGACAGTACAGCTGTAGTTTGATGTAACACCACACCGCGTCTATTTGACGACTGTACAGCTGTAGACATTGATGTAACGCCATACCGCGTCTATTTCACGATAGTACACCTGTAGACATTGATGTAACACCATACCGCGTCTATTTGACGACTGTACAGCTGTAGACATTGATGTAACACCATACCGCGTCTATTTCACGACAGTACACCTGTAGTTTTATGTAACACCACACCGCGTCTATTTCACGACAGTACAGCTCTAGACATTGATGTAACACCATACCGCGTCTATTTCACGACTGTACAGCTGTAGACTTTCATGTAACACCATACCGCTTCTATTTGATGACAGTACAGCTGTAGACATTGATGTAACACCATACCGCGTCTATTTGACGACATTACACCTGTAGACATTGATGTAACACCATACCGCGTCTATTTCACGACAGTACACCTGTAGACATTGCTGTAACACCATACCGCGTCTATTTCACGACAGTACAGCTGTAGTTTGATGTAACACCACACCGCGTCTATTTCACGACAGTACAGCTGTAGACATTGATGTAATACCACACCGCGTCTATTTCACGACTGTACAGCTGTAGACATTGATGTAACACCACACCGCGTCTATTTCACGACTGTACAGCTGTAGACATTGATGTAACACCATACCGCGTCTATTTGACGACTGTACAGCTGTAGACATTGATGTAACGCCATACCGCGTCTATTTCACGATAGTACACCTGTAGACATTGATGTAACACCATACCGCGTCTATTTGACGACAGTACACCTGTAGACATTGATGTAACACCATACCGCGTCTATTTCACGACAGTACACCTGTAGTTTTATGTAACACCACACCGCGTCTATTTCACGACAGTACAGCTCTAGACATTGATGTAACACCATACCGCGTCTATTTGACGACTGTACAGCTGTAGACTTTCATGTAACACCATACCGCTTCTATTTGATGACAGTACAGCTGTAGACATTGATGTAACACCATACCGCGTCTATTTGACGACAGTACACCTGTAGACATTGATGTAATACCATACCGCGTCTATTTCACGACAGTACACCTGTAGACATTGATGTAACACCACACCGCGTCTATTTCACGACAGTACAGCTGTAGACATTGATGTAACACCATACCGCGTCTATTTCACGACATTACACCTGTAGTTTGATGTAACACCATACCGCTTCTATTTGATGACAGTACACCCGTAGACATTGATGTAACACCATACCGCGTCTATTTGACGACTGTACACCTGTAGACATTGATGTAACACCATACCGCGTCTATTTCACGACATTACACCTGTAGTTTGATGTAACACCACACCGCGTCTATTTCACGACAGTACAGCTCTAGACATTGATGTAACACCATACCGCGTCTATTTGACGACTGTACAGCTCGAGACATTGATGTAACACCATATCGCGTCTATTTGACGACTGTACAGCTGTAGACATTGATGTAACACCATACCTCATCTATTTGATGACAGTACACCTGTAGACATTGATGTAACACCATACCGCGTCTATTTGACGACTGTACAGCTGTAGATATTGATGTAACACCATACCGCGTCTATTTGATGACAGTACACCTGTAGACATTGATGTAACACCATACCGCGTCTATTTCACGACAGTACACCCGTAGACATTGATGTAACACCATACCGTGTCTATTTGATGACAGTACACCTGTAGACATTGATGTAACACCATATCGCGTCTATTTGACGACAGTACACCTGTAGACATTGATGTAACACCACACCGCGTCTATTTCACGACAGTACAGCTGTAGACATTGATGTAACACCATACCGCGTCTATTTGACGACTGTACAGCTGTAGACATTGATGTAACACCATACCGCGTCTATTTCACGACTGTACAGCTGTAGACATTGATGTAACACCATACCGCTTCTATTTGATGACAGTACACCCGTAGACATTGCTGTAACACCATACCGCGTCTATTTGACGACAGTACACCTGTAGACATTGATGTAACACCATACCGCGTCTATTTCACGACATTACACCTGTAGTTTGATGTAACACCACACCGCGTCTATTTCACGACAGTACAGCTCTAGACATTGATGTAACACCATACCGCGTCTATTTGACGACTGTACAGCTCTAGACATTGATGTAACACCATACCGCGTCTATTTGACGACTGTACAGCTGTAGACATTGCAGTAACACCATACCGCGTCTATTTGATGACAGTACACCTGTAGACACTGATGTAACACCATACCGCGTCTATTTCACGACTGTACAGCCGTAGACATTGATGTAACACCATACCGCGTCTATTTCACGACAGTACACCTGTAGACATTGATGTAACACCATATCGCGTCTATTTCACGACTGTACACCTGTAGACATTGATGTAACACCATACCGCGTCTATTTGACGACTGTACAGCTGTAGATATTGATGTAACACCATACCGCGTCTATTTCACGACAGTACATCTGTAGACAATGATGTAACACCATACCGCGTCTATTTGACGACAGTACACCTGTAGACATTGATGTAACACCATACCTCATCTATTTGACGACAGTACACCTGTAGACATTGATGTAACACCATACCTCATATATTTGACGACTGTACAGCTGTAGATATTGATGTAACACCATACTGCGTCTATTTCACAACTTTACAGCTGTATACATTGATGTAACAACTTATCTCGTCTATTTGATGACAGTACACCTGAAAGCATTGATTAACACCATACCGCGTCTATTTCACAACTTTACAGCTGTAGACATTGATGTAACACCATACCGCGTCTATTTGACGACTGTACAGCTGTAGATATTGATGTAACACCATACCGCGTCTATTTCACGACTGTACAGCTGTAGACATTGATGTAACCCCATACCGCGTCTATTTCACGACAGTACACGCGCTGGTCTGGCGGAATCTCACAGGTTCTCTATCACGTGGGGTTGACGTATCGCATGTCGATGTATGGGGATACAGTAGACCACATACCAACCCTCCAGATGAAGCCAAAGTATGGGCGTTTTATTGGTTTTTGTAATGAAAATTATCGCCGTTTTACAGAATTCCAGCAAATGTACCCCAATGGCTGTCTTTTTGCTATAAGTTTTTGTTGTTTGTGATTTAAAGATAGATATTGTGTGGCGGCCTCATGGTTTATTACTGAGCGACGTGTTTATGTGCGTATTTGTTTCAGTTTCATCGCGCCAACGTGAAATAATATACAGCGCCTCCCTGCTCCGTAAACACAAAACAACGCTGCTCTGCAATAAACCACGGATTAAAATCCATATCTCAGTCTTTATTTATGCTCTGCAATAAAACCTCTTCAGATAACGAGTTGTTGCATGTTGTTTGACGCCGCATCATACAGCATTATTGCAATATGACTGCGACCCGCTGGTAAAGGTGTCTGCACCGAGCAAAGCAGTGACTGAACTGCGCGCCTTGTTGTCTATTTCAAAGGTATTTAAAGATCCCATGTTAGTTTAATCGCTTTTAACTCGTTGATGTGGTGCTTACACGGCAAACATAGACTTGTATGGGCCATCAGCTGGAAACTTCAACATTGATTTTCTCTCTCCCTTCCCTAACGTCAATAAACTCCAATAATGCTGGATTAAGTGCCATTTGAAGCAGTGACAGCCGTGTTCTATCGCTATACATGCTGTATATAGGACGTTAAACAACATTCGAGATTCGGTGATTATCCGTAACATGAGGTTACGATGGCCATAATGGTTGTTTAGGATGTACAGATATAGGCTGTATAGTAATGCATTAACATCGTCCAATCTTTGTCACATATACTGCTGTCACGTGATCCTGTGTTCAGCGCTCAGGTGACAAAGTTAGGCAACGTCTGTCACAGAGCTTCGTTTGTTTGTTCGTTGTTTAACGCCACACTCAGCAATATTCCAGCTATATGGGGGATGTCTGTAAATAATCGAGTCTGGACCAGACAATCCAGTGATTGATATCATGAGCATTTATCTACGCAATTGGGATACGGTGACTTGCATCAACCAAGTCAGCGAGCATGACCACCCGATCCCGCGAGTCGCCTGTTGCGGCAAGCATGGGTTGCTGAAGACCTATTCTGACGCGGACAATGTTTGTATGGTTGTCGTGTTCGGCAGCTTCGTGACTCCTGGTAGTTTCTAGGACTTCGGCCCTGCCCCACATATAATACACGCAGTGTCTCTTATCACCCAGCAGTGAATGGGTACCCGGTAGGATGAGATCGTAACGTCAGTATTAACCTTCAGCAAGTGGTATTGTCCCCATGGAGCTGAGAATGAAATCAACTACACAATGATCCATTGACCAGTGTAATAATATTGCAGAGGGCATGTGAACTAGGGGGATATAAGTAGATGATGACGTCATGTTTAACGACGATGTACCAGGCGATATATCTATGTGATGATTTAACATTGAGCAGAATATTCCTCACACGTAGTTATATGATTGTGATGAAGCAAATGCGATCTCGTACAAATTGACAAAAAAACACATTGTAGAATTTCACCATCAAAGTAAATTAGTTATCAGAAATTCATTTTCTACCGCCGTTCGCATCTTCTTAATGACACAGCTTAAAAAGAGAGCAACTCTGCCTTAAGGGTGCTTTTATAAGTCTGCACAGGGCATGGATGAAGTCACAATGTGATTCGTTTGTGGACCGAGGCCTTGGTGGATTGATCTTTGAGAGACACCTCATACATGTACAAATAAAGCTCGGCATTTCTTACAACCACCTGAGATCTCCAGGAGCACTGAAGTAATCAAACCCCCTCCGTGGACTCGCAACCTCTTTGCTAATGCATCCGGTCCTGGCAATACCAATTATTCTATCAACCCGAATTTGCTCCCAGGTCTTATTTTGTCTCCCAAAATATCCACGTATTTCAAAATGTTAAACAACCTTTGAAATCTGGACACAACGCTGGAGGCCTGGAGACATCTCTTCAATCAAAAGAAATGACGTTAGATATTGTAACGAAATTTGCCATACTTAAGTATAGGGGGAATGACTGCACTGTCATCAGAGTTTCTGAAGGTCAAATTATGATGGCCGTTTAAAGGCAGAACTCAAATGTGACAAAAAGGTTAACATACTTGATTGTCCATTTGATCACAAGCTGGTAAAGAAAAATAGCGTTCAGAAGAGTGCATGGAGTTGTTTTAAGCTATAACGGCTAAATGGCTTTGCGTGCCGACTGCAAGGTCTATAGAACTACGGAAAACATTGGGACATGGCCGATATGGCTATCTTCAAGTGGATGTGTATTACTGGACATCCTGGGTATGCTAGCGGTGGAGCAGGACACGCTTAAACAGTCCATCATACGACGCCGACCATATCCTAGGCACGTGTTTATGAATATCGATGACACCTGGTGTTCCTGTATATAGAACAAGTTCAAAGTGTTTCCCTCTTTTACTGCATATGTTGAACGTTAACCCCACCGAGTCATCAGTCTCGATTATCTGTTGTATCAGATTCCATTGAGGGGGGTGAAAGGCAATTTTATTTTGAAAATGATATGAATGGGTCTCTGAAAATCATTGATGACACCGGGTGTTCGCGACAAGTTGCATGATAGGAGCTATGTGTTCGTTGTCTAACGCCATTAAACGGCGTTCTGTAAACAAAGAGTCTGGACCAGAATATCGAGTGATCAGCATCATGAGCAATGCTTTGCGTACGACGCCACGCCCTCCAGCTCGTCACCAAGGCTGACCACCCGATCTATTAACGGAAGTGCCAGTGAGAGACATTTAGACCATCAGGAGCAGTGTACCACATTGCGAGCAGTTGTGGACAGGCTTACATTGGCCAAACATCAAGGCCCCTCCAAACCTGAATTAAAGAACATCAGACCTGTCTCAGTCTCCTCCTCAGACAGCTCTACCAGATCGTATCAGTGACAACGCAAGCAACAACATCCACTGGGACAACGTCAAAGCCTTTTCAACCAACCTCAAAGACTTCAAAATCAGAAAACAAGAGGCCATCGACATAAATGACCCCAAACATCAATCAACCGTGATCAAGGTTATTACATACCCCCTGCGTACCATCAGCTCATGAAAGACCCCAATCAGTCCTAATCCTTTTGTTTATACATCTGCCTTCATTGGTTTAGATGTTTACCCTTTAATGTACACGGGAGGCCTCTCCACTCTAGTGTAACGACATCCCAATCTACTCTACTGTATAAACGCTGCCTCCTACCTGTATATATGCTTGTCAACCATACTCTGCACACCAATTGCTTGATAACGGTGTTCGATAACCGCTTCTAATTTGAAGATGTTGTTCATCCATATCTCTTGTCCTTACTGAGTGAGGAGGTGTGAAACCTTCTCATGTGCAATTCTTTATTGTATGAGAGTGAGTGAGTGAATTGGGTTTAATGCCGCTTTTAACATTATTCCAGTTATATCACGGCGTGTCAACTTAATGTGGGAGGAAAGCCCGAAGTGATGCAGGTCTCAGACGTTTACCACTTCGGTGAAACCCACGAGCACGGGTATGGTGCTGACAAACCTAGAAACATAATCGGGGCGAACCGGGATTCGAACCCACAATCCTAGGCTTCTGGCGTGCCCAAGGGACGCAACTCTGCACAGCGAATCATCGCGGCGCCTTAGACGACTGGGCCACCCGTGCCCCCCATTGTAGGAGAGTCTAGAATGAAAATATCGTGGCCATGGCCTGAAGGTGTGTTAACGCCTGAATGTATTTCCGGTAAATAGAATACTTTAAAATGTGAAACATCAAAATATATATTTTAACCTTAATTTACAAATACAGTTTCGTTTCGTCAGATATGCTAGGCTAATCACTTGGATTCTATTAAGGGAGTCATCATCAATAAAATTTTGGTAAATATTTTTAAAGCTTGTATATTATTTTCATCAACATCCTTAAAGAGGTTGAACATAATGTTGATGTATCACATAAGACATTAACGACTCGTGGTCGTTGTTTATCGTACACTAAAACACTGCAGGGAGAATAAACCACTCGGGGCTGCGCCAATCATGGTTTATTCTCCCTGCAGTGTTATAAAATGAACTTCTTGATTATATTTTTTTATAATGTGAAACACTATGAACACTCATTTCCTCCAAATCGGTTATCACGAAACATCTGACCAACTGTCCAGGTTGAAAGTCCAGGTCGTATCACGAAGGCTCCCTTCTGTTGACTAACTGCGCTTGTCACGCCCAACACAAGTTGAGTGATGCGTATTTAAGGGCACGTCAACTGATATAGATGGCGATGTCATGATGGAGAAACTGCAGGCAACCCAGTAGATGTCAGATAAATAGGCGCAGATTACAAGGGGAACCTGTCGGGTCTAATATTATGACTGTATCCTATGTCCCTGAGATTTATATTCACACATACTTCACACAGCATTGGCACTTTTATCTAAGAAAAGTTCAAATTATTTTAAGGAATTATTTCATTTTTTAAAATGTATTTCTGAATAACTAAGGGGCACGGGTGGCCCAGTCGTCTAAGGCGCCGCGATTCGCTGTGCACAGTTGCGTCCCTTGGGCACGCCAAAAACCTATGATTGTGGGTTCGAATCCCGGTTCGCCCCGATTATGTTTCTAGGTTTGTCAGCACCATACCCGTGCTCGTGGGTTTCATCGAAGTGGTAAACGTCTGAGACCTGCATCACTTGGGGCTTTCCTTCCACATTAAGTTGACACGCCGTGATATAACTGGAATAATGTTAAAAGCGGCGTTAAACCCAACTCACTATCAACTAATGATGACCTCAGGCTTCAATGAGGCCTTGAGTGTCTTCATCCTGATCAAACAACATTTGAGCAAGAGTCGTATGTCTTTCTTTGAAAACTGCTCAGGAAGAACATGGCCGATTGTACCTCAAAAGTTGTAAAATGTGGACACCCAAAGCTTGACCTGCTGGAAAACTGCGTCACAAAAAGGGAAAATGAACTTTGGAAAACTGAAGCGATGCCTCTTGTCATACAGTGTCGTGGAGAGTTTGTTGTCACTCTGTATCTTTATGCACAGATCTAAATATGAAACACATAAGGAGGCTGTGATATATATGCTGAAGAGTGGCTTGAGCGCTGTTTTAACACGTTTTTGTAAGATAGTATTGAGTTTACATTACACCCAAAACACATTGAAGCTTTTCCTTAAAATCAATATTATTATTATGTCAATATACATGATAGTCTTTGGTTACCAATTTAGCCCCAGACTCTCTGTGATCCTACAGAAACCTATGATTGTGGGTTCGAATCCCGGTCCGCCCCGATTATGTTTCTAGGTTTGTCAGCACCATACCCGTGCTCGTGGGTTTCACTGACGTGGTTAACGTCTGAGACCTGCATCACTTCGGGCTTTCCTCCCACATTAAGCTGACACGCCGCAATATAACTGGAATACTGTTAAAAGCGGCGTTAAACCCAACTCACTCACTCACTCACTCACTCACTGTAAGCGGGTTCTCAATCCCCGACGGCGTGGATCGTTTCCACAACATCACTGGATTGTCTGGTTCAAACTCTATTATATACAGGTCGCCGTCATATACCTTGAATATTGCAGAGTGAGACGCTAAGCAACAAACAAAGAAAAACATCAACATTATAATTGGAGACATTGACATTTAGATTGGAAGAGACAAGAATAATTATTCCTTTGGGAAAGGTCTAATTCATTTTTGAGACAATCATTTAGAGTACCTCTGGTGAAAGAACTCCCGTGGACGTCACGCTGGTCCCATGACGCCATCGAGCTTTTAGATCTTTGATAAATGGTCATTTGATCTTACTGATGAATTTTATCTTGTGATAGATAGCGGACAAAAAGTAAAGACGGTTAATTCGTGATGGAAAAGGAATTGCTTTCTCGTCCTATGATCAGCGATTATTTGCTTCCCAAGACTAGGGAAGTACCTTAGGTACCACAGTTCTTTTCTTCAGATGTTTAAAAAGACATCTTAGATGTGAGATAATCTTATAAGATGGTACTTTCGACCACGTCTGCATGTAAAGAAATACGAAATACATACAAAATCACAATATATACTTTTTAAAAACGTTACAGCTGAGTTCTTCTTCTTTAGGTCGACAAGACCCAAGGACAAATAAAGGTCAGAACGTCCTCACCCCACTGAACATTGCATGACCCAAATACAATAGTGGACGTATTTCATAAGTACTCTCATTTGTTAAATAATAGGTAGGTACGGATAATGGTAGTGTTAAATGATTTTATTAATAGAATATCAACATGAATGCACATTCGAATATATGTTTACGTAATCAAATAAATATTATGATAATATAAGTATGGCGAGTTCTAATGACATTTCAATTAAGACATTGAGTCATTTCAATCTAAACAATAATTGCCTGAATTAAATCTAATCACAAGTAAATCTATTCCATGCTTGGAGGGTAGCGTTGTGGTGAAAGCGTTTACTCGTCACGCCGCCCTGGGTCCGATTCCCGAATGGGTACAATGTGTGAAACCAATTTCTGTTGTCCCCCGTCATGATATCCCTGGAATATTGTTAAAAGCGGCGTAAAACCATAATCACTCATGAGGATGACTACGGGTGCGACGCAGGTGAGATTGCCTGCCTTACCGGTGACAGTTGAAGTTTCAGTCAATCGCCAGTTGGTCCTGAATAAATGCTACTGCCATTAACTCCAGCACACCTTTCTTTCTCATGTATTCAGTCGTCCATGATCATTGTTGATTCACAACACCACCTGCAAGGTCCATGTAATGTTCCGTGTAGAGATATTAACCAACACTGAAGCGTGATTTGTGTGGCCATGGGAACCTTTTACTATTGACAATTGAGTGTTGCAACTGGTCGATACGAGTATTATCGGTTTCAATAGTGCATGGGTCCTTGCTCAAATCTTGAATAGTTGTGTATGAATATATACTTCAATAATACTTTCTTGGCTATAAAATAATATTAACACCAAACTGAAATGTATGTTTTGTTCATTTGCACTTTCATTACATGTGTGTGGAGGTTCCCCGACCTAGTTAAATGTCTGTATGTTCCAGCGGCATACAACCCAACGGACTTGTATCTAAATGCGGTGACATATTTGTCAAATTCAATCATGTCCTTGACATGGCATTCCCTTGTAAATCAAACCCCAATCGGTCAGACGAATGTGCGGTTATATGAGACGTCTCGTCTATCGTCCCCCTATCTGCAGATGGCGAGCGTACATCCTCGCGGACATAATGAATTAGTCTAGCTTGGAGCTGATGCCCCGGAAGAGCCCTGCTTGGAAACCGCATTTGGTTTTCTATTGCTGTTATGGTGCGTCTGGTGTGATAGCCCTCCAGTGGTCTTCTCTTGCTGTGATGGCTGCGTCTGGTGTGATAGCCCTCTAGTGGTCTTCTCTTGCTGTGATGGCTGCGTCTGGTGTGACAGCCCTCTAGTGGTTTTCTCTTGCTGTGATGGTTGAGTCTGGTGTGATAGCCCTCTAGTGGTCTTCTCTTGCTGTGATGGCTGCGTCTGGTGTGACAGCCCTCTAGTGGTTTTCTCTTGCTGTGATGGTTGAGTCTGGTGTGACAGCCCTCTAGTGGTTTTCTCTTGCTGTGATGGTTGAGTCTGGTGTGATAGCCCTCTAGTGGTCTTCTCTTGCTGTGATGGCTGCGTCTGGTGTGACAGCCCTCTAGTGGTCTTCTCTTGCTGTGATGGTTGAGTCTGGTGTGACAGCCCTCTAGTGGTCTTCTCTTGCCGTGATGGTTGAGTCTGGTGTGACAGCCCTCTAGTGGTCTTCTCTTGCTGTGATGGTTGAGTCTGGTGTGACAGCCCCCTAGTGGTCTTCTCTTGCTGTGATAGTTGCGTCTGGTGTGATAGCACTCTAGTGGTCTTCTCTTGCTGTGATGGTTGAGTCTGGTGTGACAGCACTCTAGTGGTCTTCTCTTGCTGTGATGGTGCGTCTGGTGTGATAGCCCTCTAGTGGTCTTCTCTTGCTGTGATGGTGCGTCTGGTGTGATAGCCCTCTAGTGGTCTTCTCTTGCTGTGATGGGGCGTCTGGTGTGACAACCCTCTAGTGGTCTTCTCTTGCTGTGATGGTTGAGTCTGGTGTGACAGCCCTCTAGTGGTCTTCTCTTGCCGTGATGGTTGAGTCTGGTGTGACAGCCCTCTAGTGGTCTTCTCTTGCTGTGATGGTTGAGTCTGGTGTGACAACCCTCTAGTGGTCTTCTCTTGCTGTGATGGTTGAGTCTAGTGTGATAGCCCTCTGGTGGTCTTCTCTTGCTGTGATGGTGCGTCTGGTGTGACAGCCCTCTAGTGGTCTTCTCTTGCTGTGATGGGGCGTCTGGTGTGACAGCCCTCTAGTGGTCTTCTCTTGCTGTGATGGTTGAGTCTGGTGTGATAGCCCTCTAGTGGTCTTCTCTTGCTGTGATGGCTGCGTCTGATGTGACACCCCTCTAGTGGTCTTCTCTTGCTGTGATGGGGCGTCTGGTGTGACAGCCCTCTAGTGGTCTTCTCTTGCTGTGATGGTTGAGTCTGGTGTGATAGCCCTCTAGTGGTCTTCTCTTGCTGTGATGGCTGCGTCTGGTGTGACAGCCCTCTAGTGGTCTTCTCTTGCTGTGATGGTTGAGTCTGGTGTGACAGCCCTCTAGTGGTCTTCTCTTGCTGTGATGGCTGCGTCTGGTGTGATAGCCCTCTAGTGGTCTTCTCTTGCCGTGATGGTGCGTCTGGTGTGACAACCCTCTGGTGGTCTTCTCTTGCCGTGATGGTGCGTCTGGTGTGACAGCCGCCTATAGGTCTTCTCTTGCTGTGATGGTTGAGTCTGGTGTGACAACCCTCTAGTGGTCTTCTCTTGCTGTGATGGTTGAGTCTAGTGTGATAGCCCTCTGGTGGTCTTCTCTTGCTGTGATGGTGCGTCTGGTGTGACAGCCCTCTAGTGGTCTTCTCTTGCTGTGATGGGGCGTCTGGTGTGACAGCCCTCTAGTGGTCTTCTCTTGCTGTGATGGTTGAGTCTGGTGTGATAGCCCTCTAGTGGTCTTCTCTTGCTGTGATGGCTGCGTCTGATGTGACAACCCTCTAGTGGTCTTCTCTTGCTGTGATGGTTGAGTCTGGTGTGATAGCCCTCTAGTGGTCTTCTCTTGCTGTGATAGTTGCGTCTGGTGTGATAGCCCTCTAGTGGTCTTCTCTTGCTGTGATGGTTGAGTCTGGTGTGATAGCCCTCTAGTGGTCTTCTCTTGCTGTGATGGTTGAGTCTGGTGTGATAGCCCTCTAGTGGTCTTCTCTTGCTGTGATGGTTGAGTCTGGTGTGATAGCCCTCTAGTGGTCTTCTCTTGCTGTGATAGTTGCGTCTGGTGTGATAGCCCTCTAGTGGTCTTCTCTTGCTGTGATGGTTGAGTCTGGTGTGATAGCCCTCTAGTGGTCTTCTCTTGCTTTGATGGTTGAGTCTGGTGTGATAGCCCTCTAGTGGTCTTCTCTTGCTGTGATGGCTGCGTCTGATATGACAGCCCTCTAGTGGTCTTCTCTTGCTGTGATAGTTGCGTCTGGTGTGACAGCCCTCTAGTGGTCTTCTCTTGCTGTTATGGTGCGTCTGGTGTGATAGCCCTCTAGTGGTCTTCTCTTGCTGTTATGGTTGAGTCTGGTGTGACAGCCCTCTAGTGGTCTTCTCTTGCTGTGATGGTTGAGTCTGGTGTGACAGCCCCCTAGTGGTCTTCTCTTGCTGTGATGGTTGAGTCTGGTGTGACAGCCCCCTAGTGGTCTTCTCTTGCTGTGATGGTTGAGTCTGGTGTGACAGCCCTCTAGTGTTTACTCTTGCTGTGATGGTTGAGTCTGGTGTGACAGCCCCCTAGTGGTCTTCTCTTGCTGTGATGGTGCGTCTGGTGTGACAGCCCTCTAGTGGTCTTCTCTTGCTGTGATGGTTGAGTCTGGTGTCACAGCCCTCTAGTGGTCTTCTATTGCCGTGATGGTGCGTCTTGTGTGACAGCCCTCTAGTGGTCTTCTCTTGCTGTGATGGCTGCGTCTGATGTGACAGCCCTCTAGTGGTCTTCTCTTGCCGTGATGGTGCGTCTGGTGTGACAGCCCTCTAGTGGTCTTCTATTGATGTGATGGCTGCGTCTGGTGTGATAGCCCTCTTATGGTCTTCTATTGCTGTGATGGTGCGTCTGGCGTGATAGCCCTCTAGTGGTCTTCTCTTGCTGTGATGGTTCAGTCTGGTGTGATAGCCCTCTAGTGGTCTTCTCTTGCTGTGATAGTTGAGTCTGGTGTGACAGCCCTCTAGTGGTTTTCTCTTGCTGTGATGGTTGAGTCTGGTGTGATAGCCCTCTCGTGGTCTTCTCTTGCTGTTATGGTGCGTCTGGTGTGATAACCCTCTGGTGGTCTTCTCTTGCTGTGATAGTTGCGTCTGGTGTGATAGCCCTCTAGTGTTTTTCTCTTGCTGTGATAGTTGCGTCTGGTGTGATAGCCCTCTAGTGGTCTTCTCTTGCTGTTATGGTGCGTCTGGTGTGACAGCCCCCTAGTGGTCTTCTCTTGCTGTGATGGTTGAGTCTGGTGTGACAGCCCTCTAGTGGTCTTCTCTTGCTGTGATAGTTGCGTCTGGTGTGACAGCCCTCTAGTGTTTTCTCTTGCTGTGATGGTTGAGTCTGGTGTGATAGCCCTCTAGTGGTCTTCTCTTGCTGTTATGGTGCGTCTGGTGTGATAACCCTCTAGTGGTCTTCTCTTGCTGTGATAGTTGCGTCTGGTGTGATAGCCCTGTAGTGTTTTTCTCTTGCTGTGATAGTTGCGTCTGGTGTGATAGCCCTCTAGTGTTTTCTCTTGCTGTGATGGTTGAGTCTGGTGTGATAGCCCTCTAGTGGTCTTCTCTTGCTGTGATGGTTGAGTCTGGTGTGATAGCCCTCTAGTGGTCTTCTCTTGCTGTGATGGTTGAGTCTGGTGTGATAACCCTCTAGTGGTCTTCTCTTGCTGTGATGGTTGAGTCTGGTGTGACAACCCTCTAGTGGTCTTCTCTTGCTGTGATGGTGTGTCTGGTGTGACAGCCCTCTGGTGGTCTTCTCTTGCTGTGATGGTTGAGTCTGGTGTGATAACCCTCTGGTGGTCTTCTCTTGCTGTGATACTTGCGTCTGGTGTGACAGCCCTCTAGTGTTTTTCTCTTGCTGTGATAGTTGCGTCTGGTGTGATAGCCCTCTAGTGGTCTTCTCTTGCTGTTATGGTGCGTCTGGTGTGACAGCCCCCTAGTGGTCTTCTCTTGCTGTGATGGTTGAGTCTGGTGTGACAGCCCTCTAGTGGTCTTCTCTTGCTGTGATAGTTGCGTCTGGTGTGACAGCCCTCTAGTGTTTTCTCTTGCTGTGATGGTTGAGTCTGGTGTGATAGCCCTCTAGTGGTCTTCTCTTGCTGTGATGGTTGAGTCTGGTGTGATAGCCCTCTAGTGGTCTTCTCTTGCTGTGATGGTTGAGTCTGGTGTGATAACCCTCTAGTGGTCTTCTCTTGCTGTGATGGTTGAGTCTGGTGTGACAACCCTCTAGTGGTCTTCTCTTGCTGTGATGGTGTGTCTGGTGTGACAGCCCTCTGGTGGTCTTCTCTTGCTGTGATGGTTGAGTCTGGTGTGATAACCCTCTGGTGGTCTTCTCTTGCTGTGATAGTTGCGTCTGGTGTGACAGCCCTCTAGTGGTCTTCTCTTGCTGTGATGGTTGCGTCTGGTGTGACATGCTAATACATGGTAATACAGTCCAGATTTACAGATAAGAAAATAGACTGATATGGATTAACATGTATATGACAGGACCTAGTGATCAAATCATCTTATATTTCACTCCATCTCTACAACTGTATATATTTGTCATCTACATCGTACAGGTCTGAACATCTATAATAAAGAGGGCCGATAAACCTCCGGGTATTCTTGTTTTGACACACTGCATCCGTGGTGTAGCAGACAGAGCGTCTGCCCGGAGACCAGTAGGTCAGTGGTTCGATCCCCTGGTCGCGTCATACCCAAAGAAGACACAATATGGTCCATGTTGTTACCCCGCCTTGAGCTCGGCTAAAACAAGGACTTGTCGGCTCGGAGTCAGTGTACTGTGTCTGAGTGGGCTATTCTTGTTAAAACTGCGGCAAGGTGTCTCAGTGGGACGTATCAAGTCAGATAACGATGAGACTCGGGGATTACATGGACACTCGGAAACACATATATCTTCAGTCTTCACCGCAGAGCGAAGTGTGGGTCTGGAGGTTTTGGGTTTTTAGTTAGAAATAGTAATTTAAAGGAATATGATGTATCTGTGTTAGATTGAGTATGTGGTTGAAATTGATGCATAAGCAGAATTACACTTGTTTCTGTGCATGAGTGCGTCATTTACCACCAGAATATTCCTCTGGAGACATTGACTGCTGTTGATTTTTACACCACTCTTTTATCACAGGTAGCAAAATATTATTTATGATATTAGGTATATATGTGGTGATTTTAACAGCAGAATGGGTGATCTATAACTTGTTACCTGAACGACACATTGTTGATGAGTCAAGAAATAATTATGGACATCTTCTATCAGATTTTCTGATAAACACGAACTTTGTGTTGTTAATGGTCGTGCATGTAGGAAGAATGATTATACCTGTTTATCCGGAAAGGTTGTCTCTGTGGTCGATTATTGCCTTTGTTCTTACGAACAATTAGATCAATATATGATTTTAATGTGACACGTGCATCTCATCGTCTACAGAGTTCGGGCTGTGTTGCAAGTGTGGACCCAAAGGCCCTATCAGCGGTGGATCATTCCTTCCTGTCATGTTCCCCATGAGTTCCCTAAGGATGAAGCCGAGGAGGAAAAGTTCATGATGACGCTATTTGTGAAGTATGACATCACATTAGTACCAGAAACTTGCTTGACCTCAAGTGATTGTAAACAGGCTCCTTTAACGACACCTGAAAAACGTGAATCATCCAAAAGCCGTCAAACAGACATAGAAGGTGCATATAATACATTTGTGTCAACGGTGATAAAGGAAATAGACATTTCTTTACCTACGAGAACTGTACATATATCATCTGGGAGGGGAAAGAGGAAGACTAGACGAAAACCATGGTGGACTGATGTTCTAACTGATATGTGGAATGAAGTGTGTGCGTCAGAACGTGAGTGGTCATGGAGTTATGAAACGTAGGTTAAGAGAGCTATACAAGCTAAAGAGAAAGAGATTCGATTCGGAACTGAAACGAGCTAAAAGTCGACACAACAATGACAGGATATCAGAATTAGAGAACTTGTGTGACGGAAATAAGAACGAATTCCGGAAGCAGATCGGGAAAGTTGGCCTGGGACGGAAGAGACTACAGAATATCCCTAAAGAGGTGAGGTTACCTGACGGGACACTGACTACAAATCAAGACTTGCTAAACTGTAACCACGCTGAAGATACTGTCGTAGAGTGTAACAACGACAACGAACATATTTCGAACTCTGTAAATCTTAACCAACTTATTTCTTTGGAAGAAATGAATCACTTAGATGTGCCAGTAGGGGAAAGTCGACCGGATATGATTGCATACCCAGTGATGTCCTGAAAAACTAAACTTGTTTCTATGTAGACTTTTCAACATGGGTTTCATGTATGGACATATACTATAGCATGGAAGACAGAGTATCATCAATCCTTTTCCAAAATCATCGTCAGCAGACAGATATGATCTCCTATCAAATAGAGGTTTTTCCCTTACCAACACATCTTACAAGTGTATTGCAATGTTCTGAATTCAAGACTGTACAAACAGGCTGAGAGTTAAAACCTATTGTGTGATGAACAGAACGGTTTCAGGAAAGGAAGATCCACCGTAGAACATGTATCAGAGCGCTCATCGAAACCAGGAAGTCACTGAAGAAGTCAACTGTGCTGGCCTTCATAGATTTCAAAAAGGCGTACGATTGTATAGACATGTCTGTGTTATAGAAGAGACTATCTGATCTGGGTATAACAGGAAAGACGTATAACGCTATTGTCTCATTATACGAGAGTGTTAAATGCAGAGTAAGATTAAATGGACATTTCACCGAGTGGGTTACGGTACATGTGGATTAAAACAGGGGTGCCTTCTTTCCCCACTCCTATTTATTACCCACTGCTGGACTTTACCCACAACTGGTGAAGTGAACATGATGGCAGTGAACAAGGATAAATCAAAGGTGATGCATTGTAGAAACATGTCAACTGCTAAAACGGACTGTGTTTTCAGATGTGGGGAAACGACTTTAGATGTAGTGGATAGTTATTGGTATCTAGGACTTCGAATAACAGAACATCTAGATTATACCAGGATGGCGAAGGCAGCGACAAACTCGGCCAGCAGGGCACTGGCGGCATGAGGTATTACACCTACACCAAGCTGTATGACTCTCGTGTGTACAACTATCGAATATGGATTAGCGATACGGGGGAGCAGCAACGTAGCACTGGTAAGCACAGTATAAAATTGAGCCATGAAGTTTTTTTAAGAGTGTGAAGAAACACGCTCCAAATGCATCTGTACAATGGGATTAGGAGTGGACACCACCGGAAGTGAGATTGTGGGGAAGCGTGATGCGTGTCTGTACAAGATGTAACAGTCTGAACAGACAGAGGCTGGCATATAAACTGTTCCAGTGGTCCTGACGAAAGGCTCTGAATAAAAGAAAAACTGGATCAAACGAGTTGAAATTGAAATTACTAAACTTGTTAGAACTGTTTGATATAAATAATGGATTCAAAGCCAAGAATGTGGTTGCGACTGTTAAAAACCTTATAATCAGCACTTTCATTGGTGATTAGAAGCAGAAGCTTGGATGTTCAGACGAGGCAAGGGAGGTAATAAACTTCGACAGTATCGAACCTTCAAGTCTGACTTCGGAGCTGAATCATACTTGAGATATTACATACCAAGGAGCCAAAGCGAGCTCTCTCCTTGTTCAGATGTGGAGCAGCACGGTACTGCAACAAACCGGTTGAAGACATGTGACACACCAAGGAGCCAAAGCGAGCTCTCTCCTTGTTCAGATGTGGAGCAGCACGGTACTGCAACAAACCGGTTGAAGACATGTGACACACCAAGGAGCCAAAGCGAGCTCTCTCCTTGTTCAGATGTGGAGCAGCACGGTACTGCAACAAACCGGTTGAAGACATGTGACACACCAAGGAGCCAAGGCGAGCTCTCTCCCTGTTCAGATGTGGAGCAGCATGGTACTGTAACAAACCGGTTGAAGACATGTGACACACAAAGGAGCCAAGGCGAGCTCTCTCCTTGTTCAGATGTGGAGCAGCATGGTACTGCAACAAACCGGTTGAAGACATGTGACACACCAAGGAGCCAAAGCGAGCTCTCTCCTTGTTCAGATGTGGAGCAGCACGGTACTGCAACAAACCGGTTGAAGACATGTGACACACCAAGGAGCCAAGGCGAGCTCTCTCCCTGTTCAGATGTGGAGCAGCATGGTACTGTAACAAACCGGTTGAAGACATGTGACACACAAAGGAGCCAAGGCGAGCTCTCTCCTTGTTCAGATGTGGAGCAGCATGGTACTGCAACAAACCGGTTGAAGACATGTGACACACCAAGGAGCCAAAGCGAGCTCTCTCCTTGTTCAGATGTGGAGCAGCACGGTACTGCAACAAACCGGTTGAAGACATGTGACACACCAAGGAGCCAAGGCGAGCTCTCTCCCTGTTCAGATGTGGAGCAGCATGGTACTGCAACAAACCGGATGAAGACATGTGACACACCAAGGAGCCAAGGCGAGCTCTCTCCTTGTTCAGATGTGGAGCACCACGATACTGCAACAAACCGGTTGAAGACATGTGACACACCAAGGAGCCAAGGCGAGCTCTCTCCCTGTTCAGATGTGGAGCAGCATGGTACTGCAACAAACCGGTTGAAGACATGTGACACACCAAGGAGCCAAGGCGAGCTCTCTCCTTGTTCAGATGTGGAGCAGCATGGTACTGTAACAAACCGGTTGAAGACATGTGACACACCAAGGAGCCAAGGCGAGCTCTCTCCTTGTTCAGATGTGGAGCAGCATGGTACTGCAACAAACCGGTTGAAGACATGTGACACACCAAGGAGCCAAGGCGAGCTCTCTCCTTGTTCAGATGTGGAGCAGCATGGTACTGCAACAAACCGGTTGAAGACATGTGACATACCAAGGAGCCAAGGCGAGCTCTCTCCTTGTTCAGATGTGGAGCACCACGATACTGCAACAAACCGGTTGAAGACATGTGACACACCAAGGAGCCAAAGCGAGCTCTCTCCTTGTTCAGATGTGGAGCACCACGATACTGCAACAAACCGGTTGAAGACATGTGACACACCAAGGAGCCAAGGCGAGCTCTCTCCTTGTTCAGATGTGGAGCAGCATGGTACTGCAACAAACCGGTTGAAGACATGTGACACACCAAGGAGCCAAGGCGAGCTCTCTCCTTGTTCAGATGTGGAGCAGCACGGTACTGCAACAAACCGGTTGAAGACATGTGACACACCCAGGAGCCAAGGCGAGCTCTCTCCCTGTTCAGATGTGGAGCAGCATGGTACTGCAACAAACCGATTGAAGACATGTGATATACCAAGGAGCCAAGACGAACTCTCTCCCTGTTCAGATGTGGAGCAGCACGGTACTGCAACAAACCGGTTGAAGACATGCGACATACCAAGGTGCCAAGGCGAGCTCTCTCCCTGTTCAGATGTGGAACAGCACGGTACTGCAACAAACCGGTTGAAGACATGTGACACACCAAGGAGCCAAGGCGAGCTCTCTCCCTGTTCAGATGTGGAGCAGCATGGTACTGTAACAAACCGGTTGAAGACATGTGACACACCCAGGAGCCAAGGCGAGCTCTCTCCCTGTTCAGATGTGGAGCAGCATGGTACTGCAACAAACCGGTTGAAGACATGTGACACACCAAGGAGCCAAGGCGAGCTCTCTCCCTGTTCAGATGTGGAGCAGCATGGTATTGCAACAAACCGGTTGAAGACATGTGACACACCAAGGAGCCAAGGCGAGCTCTCTCCTTGTTCAGATGTGGAGCAGCATGGTACTGTAACAAACCGGTTGAAGACATGTGACACACCCAGGAGCCAAGGCGAGCTCTCTCCCTGTTCAGATGTGGAGCAGCATGGTACTGTAACAAACCGGTTGAAGACATGTGACACACCAAGGAGCCAAGGCGAGCTCTCTCCCTGTTCAGATGTGGAGCAGCATGGTATTGTAACAAACCGGTTGAAGACATGTGACACACCAAGGAGCCAAGGCGAGCTCTCTCCCTGTTCAGATGTGGAGCAGCATGGTACTGTAACAAACCGGTTGAAGACATGTGACACACCAAGGAGCCAAGGCGAGCTCTCTCCCTGTTCAGATGTGGAGCAGCATGGTACTGCAACAAACCGGTTGAAGACATGTGACACACCAAGGAGCCAAGGCGAGCTCTCTCCCTGTTCAGATGTGGAGCAGCATGGTACTGTAACAAACCGGTTGAAGACATGTGACACACCCAGGAGCCAAGGCGAGCTCTCTCCTTGTTCAGATGTGGAGCACCACGATACTGCAACAAACCGGTTGAAGAAATGTGACACACCAAGGAGCCAAGGCGAGCTCTCTCCTTGTTCAGATGTGGAGCAGCATGGTACTGCAACAAACCGGTTGAAGACATGTGACACACCAAGGAGCCAAGGCGAGCTCTCTCCTTGTTCAGATGTGGAGCAGCACGGTACTGCAACAAACCGGTTGAAGACATGTGACACACCCAGGAGCCAAGGCGAGCTCTCTCCCTGTTCAGATGTGGAGCAGCATGGTACTGCAACAAACCGATTGAAGACATGTGATATACCAAGGAGCCAAGACGAACTCTCTCCCTGTTCAGATGTGGAGCAGCACGGTACTGCAACAAACCGGTTGAAGACATGCGACATACCAAGGTGCCAAGGCGAGCTCTCTCCCTGTTCAGATGTGGAACAGCACGGTACTGCAACAAACCGGTTGAAGAACGAACTGTTTCGACTGTCCGGGTCCTGTGGAGGATGAGATGCATGTGTTACTCTAGCGTCCACTCTACAAGCAGTTAACAATAGCTGTGTTTGCACTATGTTGTCAGTTTAATCTTGAATTTATTACAGCCCCTGACGAATCTTTTTCCAAATATTCATGTCTTGCCCAAATACTATGAAAGTTTGTGCCAAGACCTGTAAGTATGTAATAGATTATAGGAGTACGCGTGTGCTCAGACAGTATGGATGATTACATTGTGCATTATATTTTATACTAAATATTATATGTTTATAATTACGTCTCTCATAATCCCGTAAGGGATGGCTGAGTTATATATTGTTAGTAAATGTTGTTTTTTATCTGTACCTGGGGTAAGACGAAAATAGAATAATCTGTCTGTCTGTCTGTTTGTCTGTTTGTCTGTTTGTCTGTCTGACTGTCTGTCTACATAATGACGCAGTAGTTTGATGTCTTGTGTTCAAACGGTGCTAAAGAATGACATTATCTACTTGGATTTTTCCGTTGTCGCTTTAAGTGTCTGGAAGTGTATTTGTGATGATAATGGTGGACAATTGCGACTGTTTTTCAATATGGATATGGATATAGTCTGCCGAGAAGGAATTAATTACTGACAGATTACCCCTCGGACGTTTATGGCCCCGTAAGTGGATTAAGCATTCTAATTGATAAAGTACGATTATTCATTGACTGCAAAATATGAATTACACATCTAATAAATTGTCTCCAATACGTAGTTTCTATATTCGATGGCGTTTCTATGTCGCGTCCGTTCATATCATATTTGGGCGGTCAGGTAGCCTTGTGGTTAAAGCGTGCGCTCGTCACGCCGAAGACCCGGGTTCGATTCCCATCATCAGTACAATGTGTGAATCCAATTTCTGGTTTCACCCCCCGCCATCCTGCTGAAATAGTGCTAAAAGCGGCGTAATCCGCACTCACTCACTCACTCACTCAATGAAAAATGATGGACGAAAACATCTAATTTTCATGTCGGTTTTTATACTGTGTGTGCATTCAAATAGTGGACCATGGATCACACCAGCCTATAATGTAACACCATTATACAAAGATACCATGTTGCTGGGAATGTGTATCTAAACCACTGTGCTTGTTACTACCCGACATCCACTGATGGCCAACACGCTGAGAGTCACGCCTACACATATACAGTAACATTCTTACATAATCCGATCATGATTTTGCACTGGCCATCACAACATACAACATCGCCGTCAGATTACAGATTAAAGAAAATCATTGGCATTTATATACGCCCGTTTCCCAAACCTTTAAACTGTTATCGATTAAAAGTGTATAGTGTATACAAGTAGAATTTCTCTATTTCAGGCCATTGCTATTTCAGTTATGTCACAGCGTGACAGCTTGATGTGGA
The DNA here is from genome assembly GCF_023055435.1 of Haliotis rufescens. Taxonomy (NCBI): domain Eukaryota; kingdom Metazoa; phylum Mollusca; class Gastropoda; order Lepetellida; family Haliotidae; genus Haliotis; species Haliotis rufescens. Next base: position 2,890,908 of record NW_025964002.1, on the reverse strand, counting down.
GGAAAAACATGATTCTGAGATCCTGGCACGTCTAAGGGACGCAATTGTGAACAGCGAACTGGGGCACCTCAGACGACTGGCTCTCTCACTCTTCCACTCTTTCACTCTCTCTCACCTAGCTTCGTAGGTTTGATGAAATTGGAACAAGAAGGTATTCCTTCCTGAAGATAATTCATTATAGCGCCTGAGTTAACTCCTGTCTACGTTTTCAATCTGCCAATTTTCCACTCTTGACCCTATGTGTGAGCATTTAACCATATGCTGACAGTCTTCAGCTCCATGGCTTCCTGTCTTCAGTTTTTTCAAGGTCCTGACTCAACAAAAATAACCGCGTTTGGAACTGTCCCATTCTGACAGAAGGAACTGCGAATATTTACACATTTCCATTTAAATTGTATTTGTCGTTTTAGATGCTTTAAAGTTTAGTTTCGAATTAAATTCAGTGGATTGTAAATTAACGACACACCCCTTTAAATGACAAAAATGTATCATCAGTGAATTAATGTTGATTGAACTATGGGGAGACTGACATCTCAACAAGAAAGAGTCACATCTAATAAAACATTCTTGAGGATAGCCACTATTACTTTTCCTTTAAGTATACTTGTCCTTCCATCAATAAGTATGGTATTTCTGTAACCATACACAACGTGTTCTTAACGTCAGTCCTGCATACAAGTCCAACCATCTCTCACGCTTGTCAAGTGTAACTTTGTTGGACAGAAAGAACATTGATCGATACGTATCTTTTTTGTATAGGTTTGAAAACATCTATTGCTTTTCTTATACGATACTATACGAACGATAGCACTCACTTCTGAAGAGAATTCAAAAGAGTATTTGTACTCTGCCGCGGGATTCCTACGCGAGTTTCATTATTTCATTTTCCAAAAACGTTTTTAATATGCCGCATGATGAAAAGTAATAATATGTGTTCAAATATTTAAAGAATATGCTTGCCTTGGAGAATTAACTGTTTGACCAACGACAACGCGGAGCGTGACTAAATTCATTTTTCGCAAATACGAAAACAACGGAGACGGTTCCAGATTGTAATAAGGATGATCCCCTTTCCCAAAATAACTTATTAATAATGCGGTCTAGACGTCTATATTATCAAAGAAAAAAGAACAAAACTCGATCGTATCGTGCGGGGACTGAGGGAATCGTTCACAACATCCAAGTTAATAATATAATGCCTTGGCAGTAATTACCAGCGTGATGACGGATGTTCTAGACATGGAGTTGGAGCATTACCACAGGTGATGTTTTACAAGCCAGGCTTTCATCCTACAGTTAGCCGACACGCATGGGAATATCATCGTCCACGAACAAACTGGACAAACTACACCGTGATACAACGTTTAGTGATGAACTGATCTACTACCCGGCTATGAACAGTATTATATCTCGGTGAGCCACCTTAATATGCGAGGAAAAAAGCCCACCATTATGCAAGTATTCGACGTGTGTCACTCTGGGAAACAGAAAGCATGGATATGATGCTGACAAAGTAGGAACCACGATCAGGTCGACTCTGGGATTCGAACACACGATCAAAGTATTCTGTAACGCCTCTGAAATTGACTAAGATGTTTATCAATGAAGGGTTACACCCGCATTTATCTCCTATAAAAAAACCAAAGGTAGTTCATCAAATAAAGAAGAGAAAGGGAAGGTTCGATGAATAACTTACTGCTATTCCTTATGGCAGAAATAAGAATCATTCTTGAAGTGATGTCTTTTGTTTCTTGGGTCTGATACTTGTTTAATAGAGACTTGGGTCTGATACTTGTTTAATAGAGACTTGGATCTGATACTTGTTTAATAGAGACTTGGGCCTGATACTTGTTTAATAGAGACTTGGGCCTGATACTTGTGTAATAGAGACTTGGGCCTGATACTTGTTTAATAGAGACTTGGGCCTGATACTTGTTTAATAGAGACTTGGGCCTGATACTTGTTTAATAGAGACTTGGGTCTGATACTTGTTTAATAGAGACTTGGATCTGATACTTGTTTAATAGAGACTAAGGCCTGATACTTGTTTAATAGAGACTTGGGTCTGATACTTGTTTAATAGAGACTTGGGTCTGATACTTGTTTAATAGAGACTTGGATCTGATACTTGTTTAATAGAGACTTGGGCCTGATACTTGTTTAATAGAGACTTGGGTCTGATACTTGTTTAATAGAGACTTGGGTCTGATACTTGTTTAATAGAGAAATTCGGATCTGATACTTGTTTAATAGAGACTTGGATCTGATACTTGTTTCATAGAGACTTGGATCGGATACTTGTTTAATAGAGACTTGGGTCTGATGCTTGTTTAATAGAGACTTGGGTCTGATACTTGTTTAATAGAGACTTGGGCCTGATACTTGTATAATAGAGACTTGGGTCTGATATTTGTTTAATAGAGACTTGGGTCTGATATTTGTTTGATAGAGACTTGGGTCTGATACTTCTTTAATAGGTCTGATACTTGTTTCATAGAGACATGGGTCTGATATTTGTTTAATAGAGACATGGGTCTGATACATGTTTAATAGAGACTTGGATCTGGCACTTGTTTAATAGAGACTTGGTCCTGATACTTGTTTAATAGAGACTTGGGTCTAATACTTGTTTCATAGAGACTTGGGTCTGATACTTGTTTCATAGAGACTTGGGTCTGATACTTGTTTAATAGAGACTTGGGTCTGATACTTGTTTTATAGAGACTTGGGTCTGATACTTGTTTTATAGAGACTTTGGTCTGACACTTGTTTAATAGAGACTTGGGTCTGATACTTGTTTAATAGAGACTTGGATCTGATACTTTTTAATAGAGACTTGGGTCTGATACTTTTTTTATAGAGACTTGGGTCTGATACTTGTTTAATAGAGACTTGGGTCTGATACTTGTTTTATAGACTTGGATCTGATACTTGTTTAAAAGAGACTTGGGTCTGATACTTGTTGAATAGAGACTTGGGTCTGATACTTGTTTTTGTAATAGAGACTTGGGTCTGATATTTGTTTAATAGAGACTTGGGTCTGATACTTGTTTAATAGACTTGGGCCTGATACTTTTTTAATAGAGACTTGGGCCTGATACTTGTTTAATAGAGACATGGGCCTGATACTTGTTTAATAGAGACTTGGGTCTGATACTTGTTTAATAGAGACTTTGATCGGATACTTGTTTAATAGAGACTTGGTTCTGATACTTGTTTAATAGAGACTTCGGCCTGATACTTGTTTAATTGAGACTTGGGTCTGATATTTGTTTAATAGAGACTTGGGTCTGATATTTGTTTAATAGAGACTTGGGTCTGATACTCTTTAAATAGAGACTTGGGTCTGATACTTGTTTCATAGAGACTTGGGTCTGATACTTGTTTAATAGAGACTTGGGTCTGATACTTGTTTAATAGAGACTTGGATCTGATACTTGTTTAATAGAGACTTGGGCCTGATACTTGTTTAATAGAGACTTGGATCTAATACTTGTTTCATAGAGACTTGGGTCTGATAATTGTTTAATAGAGACTTGGGCCTGATACTTGTTTAATAGAGACTTGGGTCTAATACTAGTTTAATAGAGACTTGGGTCTAATACTTGTTTAATAGAGACTTGGGTCTGATACTTGTTTAATAGAGACTTGGGCCTGATACTTGTTTAATAGAGACTTTAGTCTGATACTCGTTTAATAGAGACTTGGGTCTGATCTTGTTTAGCAGGGGCATGGATGGGTCTAATAATTGTTTTTGAAGTCTCAGAAAAGAACCAAGTTCGGTTATACGAACATATGAACTTTCAGCCTTGTACTCCACCATCTCACACGACAAACTTTAAATAGGAAAGCTTCATTCCTTGATCCATGGAACAAATGTCATTGATCGTCTACAACCCGGAAGTGGAGACTTCTTAGAACAAATGACGTCACACTGCCTCCGATTTCCAACCGATTTCCACCAGAAAGCGACAGCAGAAATATCTGTTAAACTTCACTGACAAAAAAGTAGGCTAATATGCTGTCGTCTTACAGAATATTAGTTGAGGTTGACATAATTAACTTCTGTTCCAAATTTAGATATCAATGTTCAAACTCAGGGTCTTCGTATTTGCCAAGTATGTTTTTCCAAAGTGTGACAAGGTGTTCTACAAGATTGGCAGATTAAATTCCCACTCTAATTTCGGACTCCAACTACTAAACACGTAACGTCGGAACGCAGCTGTGTTCACAAGTATGATTAGAAAATATCACCACACGATTGCATTGCTTTACCTGTCGGTAATATGTTATTCTCATTCACAGCACAATTTATTTTTTACTGTAAAGTTTGGAAATAAAGGCGACAAAACCATGTCCATCGCAACAAGAAATCAGGGTCGACTGTGCGATTACGACTGTGTCATGAGCTTGTGTTTTTTAATCAAATAGTGTTGATACCAGGTGTTCGCGAAAAGGTGACCGTCACAAACACATGCAAAGGCAAGCCAATTGTTCAGTTGAAAAAAGAACACGGGAGTGTATGGTAGAAATCAAAACGGGGAGGGGGTTTAAATAAACTACAGTGGGGACAAAAATTTGCACAGCGAAAATTACGAATTCGACGAATGTCCACACACTCATGAATGAATTTCAAAACAAGGGTTTTCACTTTCAGCTCATCCTGGAAATCAACTGACCTAGACAATTGTAAACACAGTATGTCAGTGGGGGGAAAAGGAGGTTATTATATGATTTTCGGATATCGTACGTGTAATTCTCTAGACAGTGGAAGAACTATCTCTGTTTCATGGAGAATGGCAGTAGCATTAGATCAGTATTCAGTTGATGAATGCCTATATCTGTTCCAGTCAAATTTAAAAATGTGACATTCCCAAGAAAACAATTAAGATATCTCAACAAAACGTGAAATGTAAAAATGCAATAACGTCGATCATACAGATATCTACTTCAAAACATACTTTTGATGTTGCAAAAGCCATATGCAAAGATTGAAATGGCATATACTGAACAACAAAAGTTCATGTGACATTGAATAAGATTTAATTCAAAGTTATGTTTTTTACCAAATCTGAAACATTTTCGGTTTGCAACAGATAAAAGACTCCTGTAAGTGTTAAAATGGTTTAATGTGCCATACTGACTTCAGAAAATGCGTGATTTCATAAAATAAAACATGAACATGCCAAAATGTCAATTTACAAATCATTAGCGTGTGTGTCCACCTCTGATTGCAATGCAAGCAACACATCTTCGTCTCATGGAATGGACCAGGCGTCGCCTAAAGTCCTGTGGGATATCTGTCCATATCTGCTGGAGCACGTTTCGAAGTTCCTGGAGTGCATGGAGTCCAGCGTAGACGCTGTCTGCACCACTGTAGACGTGCTGTACGGTGGTTTCCTGTCAAAATGGGAGGTCTGGCGGGTCTTCTGGCGACAATCCCTGCACATCTGAGGCGACGACGTACGGTTTGTGAAGATATTCGTCGAAGGCCAGGGATGCTTCTTGCAGTCACTGTTGCTGGCTAGAATCGATTTCGTAGGTGTGTTGTTCGAATCCAGTTGTCTTGTCGATTATTGGTTACGCGTGGCCTGCCACACTAAATTGTGTTTCTGTGGACGTTAAATTGTCTTGCAACATTACGTTGACTCGATCCTGCTTCAAGCAGACCAATGGCTCTCAGACGCTCATTTTCGGACAGGCGTGGCATTTCGTTATGTTGAATAATTGCGTAATTTTATTGTTTTTCTGAGTGGTTGTTGTCAGCACGATGCTAAACAATGCATGTGGAATCTCGTTAACGCACATGCTTTTTACCCATTCTTGGGTAGTGAAATGCATGGGGCTTGATTAAAAAAAACATTTGCATGGAATGCATGCTTTTCTGTAGCAGTTGCGTTTTTGTGACTTGATTCCATACATGTACTACAATATTGAAAACAAAACTTTACAAGTTTGAAATATACACTAAAATATTGGTGTCACGGGAACTTTTGTTGTTGAGTATATTTGAAGGAGGCATGTGGCCCTAAACGTTGGCAAGGAACAATTGTTGAAACAGGTTGGATTATACCTCTCCATTTCATTTTCAGCCAAGTGACATTGGCGCCAGTTTTTAAAAAAAAACAACTTAGTTTTGACACAGGGTGGAATACGAATGCATGTCACTACATGTTGCGATAACCCTTATTAGATCATAGGATAACTATTATCACATGTTCTGTTCTGCGAGAGAGTTTTGATTCCAAGTTCAATAAAAGGCAGTAAAATGTTGCAGTACATTGATACTTTACTAAATAAACAGATATCATTTCGTCGCCTGAAAAACAGAGTGTAATCATTTTATAATGAAAGAATGAAGGAATCTGTAATTTGTAGTGTACTTTAGTATGGATATCAGAAGATTATGTTTTTATATAGTTTCATTCTTAAGTGTTTAGTATTATCAAAATAAGCATTTGATGACATGACATAGAACAATTAAAAAAAGAATCATCTTAAACTTAGTTCCAGAATTTCCATATATGGGTTTCAGTATCGCAATGAAACTTTTGATGTAGACTGGAGTAAATCTTAAGTCCATTTCTGGTGTCCCCCGCCGTAATGTTGCTGGAATATTGCTAAAAGCGGCGTAAAACCTTACTCACTCACTCACGGGCACATTAGTCGCATTCTCACTCCTTTTGACATTCACATAATGTAAAATGAACCAGTAGCCAAATATCTTTAATTTGGCCAAAATTGGACTTTGGTTTTCAGGCGAGATTTCTGCAAATTTGCCTCATTCTATCATCTAATTATTATCATTCATGATATTTATCACCTTTGCTTTAATATTCCCATTTTGTGTGTCATCTTGGTGAGTCATTGTACTAAAGTACATATAGTAACACTCAACGGGCGCTTCTCGCGGATATATATATAGGTTATTACACGCGATTCCATTTAATATCAACTTTATGTCCCGAGTGAAATTTTGCATGAGATTTACGATATCTTTCACGAGAGAAATAAACTTGATATTAAATTGAAGCGAGTGTTATATTAGATTAACTACCACAGATGCAACTTGTGGAGGAATCAGGAAAACAGACTCAGTACCGTTTGTGAAGCAGCTGAAAGTACAGTCAAAGCTACAACGTGTGTTGGACAAACCGCAGCGGAAGTCAGCGATGTCATGGTGCTGTATAAAAGCAGTGTGTCGTTCATTATTTCTACGGAAAACGTAAACGACAAAATGATAGGTTGTTGTTAAATTGAAACGATGTATTAGTGTTTTAACAATGCAGTAACGCCTGAATATATCTGACAAAATTAACAGATTAAATCGATCGTACTCTGTCTTACCTTATATAAAAATAGCGTTCCAAGTGTAAATTGTGGCAGTACACATATATACATAGTCGGTACTGTTTCGTGGAAGTTTATGGGATGCTCTGATGGACGACTACGGATCGTCTTATGTCCAGTGGACATCACGGACATCTGACGCTTCCGTTCCGTGGCCGGAGCTAAAAAGAACCTTGTATCTTGACTATTCGATATAGTCTATCGTAAAGGTAACATGCAACCTTACGTTCTGGATTTTTTGGTCATTATCGATCATGCACATGGCAGCGAAACGTTTAGTGAACTTAGAGCTCGGCGCTAGCGAGCATTGGCGAGAGTATCAAAAACGATAATGTCAAACAGCACGTCATGCTATTCGGTGATAATGAGAAAAGTTTAGGAAAGGTTTAGATTTCGAATTTCGGAGTTTGTGATTTGTATTATTTCAGATGAGGCGAAACAGTCCAAATGTGAAGCCTCATCTCACAGTCTTCGGTCACACAAGTGACTGGCACACGTTGCTTCAGCGAGAGAGATAATCAAATGCATATACATATTTAAAACAAGATAGTGTTTTCCTGCTAAAGTGCTTCATCATAATTACACATTAAAATAACTTGTTTTTTTATTGCATTGCCAGCGGAAGCCTAAACGGTGTATTTGTGATCGAAATGTAAACGAATGAATGTAGAGAAAGTAGTGCTGTTAATGTCAGGGTTCACAATCAGCCAATCAAATGCTGAAAAGCGTCATGTGCACACTGTGCATATTTGTAATTATATGAGCTACGTGTAACGATTATACATATATACTGAACCGCAAAAGAAACGTCACGCCAAGTAATATTACATGAAAAGCTGTCATTTAAATATCTGGGTAATTTTGTCAAAGTTTCTCAAATTTAACATTACCTTGTCCGGAAAAATGAAATTTGATGATAAAAAACCCAAAGCAGATGACAATAAAACCGATCGCCGAAACGCATCACGGCAACGGCCATGGTAACCCGATGCACGTGAATTCCGTGCAAATTGAAATGCACATGCGTTCCCCAATTTCTTGCCCTATAAAAATCCAAACTGATCGGATTACATCCATTCGTTATTGAATTGCTACCACATGCCAAGATTGACAAGAAATCAGCGACACCAAGCCCTTGGACGATTGCAAGCTGGACAAACCGCCCGGCAGGTAGCCAATGCATTTCAAGTCCACGTAAGGAGCATATACAGGCTCCAGCAACGGTACCAGACCACCAACACTACAGATGACCGACCACGTATTGGAAGACCAAGGGTCACCACCCGACGTCAGGATCGTCATATTGTGCGACAGCATCTTCAACATCGCTTTGTCACTGCTGCGGAAACTGCTCGACAGAACATTGGAATACACCAGCGACACATTAGTGCGGACACGGTGCGTCGACGATTGACGAGCAGCCACCTCCACTGTCACAGGCCACACCGAGGACCAATTCTAATACCACGTCATCGCCGGGACCGTCTTCAGTGGGCAACACAGCACCAGCATTGGCGTCATCAGCAGTGGAGAAGAGTCCTCTTCTCAGACGAGAGCCGTTACTGTATCTCAACAGCTGATGCCAGAGAGTCTGGCGACGACGTGGGTAACGTTATTCGAATGCTTGTGTTGTTGAGAGAGACTCGGGGGATGGTCCGAGCACCATGGTGTGGGGTGGTATTGGTCTTGTACAGAGGGTCGGCCCTTTGGTCTTCCAGAACATCGGTCCAGGGAGAGGCAATTGTGTCACAGCAGCTCGGTACATTGATCAAGTTTTCAGACCACACGCCATACCTCATTTGGCACGTCGCCGCAACCACAAGTTTCAGCATGATAACGCCAGTGCCGACACTGCGAGAGCAGCAAAAGACTACCTCCAGCAGAATGGCATCACAAACATGCAGTGGCCTGCCCTCAGTCCCAATATAAATCCCATTGAGCACCTGTGGGACGAGATTCAAAGACGGCTGAATGACGTCCGACCAAAGCCGACAACTGCAGCTGAACTGCGCCAGGCGCCCCTTCATCAACCGCCTCATCCATTCCATGTATCGACGTTGCACGGCAGGCATCAATGCACATGGCGGACACACGATATACTGACTTGTGTTGCCATTTTCTCAGAGACTTGTGTTGTGTTTCACTTTAAGAACATCTGCCACTTTAATTTCAACCTTCATGATCACTTTTGCCAAGTTTCATCTTTTTAATATGTCTTAAAGTATGTTTACAGTGTTTGGACAAATAAGGTTTCTCATATATCTATCCATGGTGACGTTTCTATTGCGTGTCAGTATATATATATATAAAAGAAAAAAACACATCCAACAAACAACCCCCACGTATGTAAAGTATTGTCATGTACCTGACAGTTGTTCAAAATGGTCTTTTTCTGAATCTTGTACGACTAGAGAAGCTGTTCTTGTGTATATTTTGAGATCCTAGCGAAGGAAGATGAACGGACATATAGCATGCAGCTATCGAAAACATGAAGGCAATGGAAAGTAATTTGACATACCAGTTAGATATTGTGTAGGTGTAGAAAAAATACGCGAACCCTACAGGCGACAAAATACATCCTCTCAACAGCCAACCGTGCAAGTGAGAAATCTGTATTCACCAATCTGTAATTGAGTCGGGAAAAACATGACTCAGAGACGTTTTGTTTGAAGCGGGTTACAAGGGATATAATTTCCCGCTCAGTAATCCACGTTCAGCCTATCTTCTTACTGGCGGGGTATAAGAGATAAATTTTCCCGCTCAGTATTTTTTAATATATTTGAAGTTTATATTAATCAATGAATTTACTTTATTGAAAAACTGACAGTTTTTGATATAACGTTTTGAATAGAATCTAATATTTGGATTTGATCCTCCCTACTAAAATACGAATTTCCGTATAGCACTGTTTGTAAAGAGTAACCATGCATGTTAGGAAAAATACATTTTAATTTGAAGAATATATATCCAATAATGATACTAAAATCCAATCCAATATCCAATGAATAATCTGACATAACCTTTTTGCATAATTACATCCCAGTGTATATCATTATCTCCCCTTACATGTAGCAAGTTCTTAAATTGTGTAACGGTCTCTGCTCCCGTTAAGTTTTCCGGTAACATATTCCAAAGTTGTGTTGTAGCCATTATAAATGAATCTGTATAAGCTTCTGTTTTACACTTCACTGTTTGAAGATTAGATTTATCGCTTAACCTGTGCTTTCCGAAAATGTATTAGGAAAAAGCTTACAAATATATTTGGCTGAGAGATGATTATTCATTTTGTAAAACATTACGAATTTTGAATCGTATCTTCTGTCTCTTAATGACTTACAATTTGGGGGATTCTAAGAGCATCTAAGTTATTTTTTACCATTAAATTAGATTGTTCATTAGTACAGTGATCCTAAATAATAACTACCTTTTGATATCGATTTTCTATGTAACTATCACACCATCTCATTAACCTTACTCATGTCGCAAAATACACCTCTAGTTTCCTCATCTCCATCTTAAGCCTTTGCAATAAAGTCATAGAAAAATGTCAGCTGATTTGAGGTGGAGTCACCCTGCGTGAATCCAAATTGTAGTTTAGAAAGCTCATTTTTATTCTTTAAATGGTTATACACATGTTCAAATATGCATTTTTCAAATATCTTTGCTAAACAGCTTGTGAGCGCGACAGGTCTGTAAATTGTACATTCATTCACGCTAGTTTTGTTATGAAGAGGACCGCCTCCGAGGTATAGTGTTATAGCGTCACATTTACTAATAGATTATCAACTTTATCTAATTCTAAGGGTGGACGTGCATTTCAGGATTATATGCGCGCGATTGGTCTTCAGATAAGTTAATGAGAATACCAGCAATATTCATTGAATTATCATGCAACCTATCCCCAAACACAACTGGAAGAAAATTGTGTCTAGCAGTTTTAAATTTCTGAAATTCTTTTACTAAAGTCCCCTTTACACAGGGCTGCCACCTTTGAGGATGTTCGCCTAAACCCATTCATTCTGCAACAACGGCAATGCTTGTGCCTCTCTTCTGCCTCCTTTGAGCCACCTTTGAGCAACCTTTGTGCTACTGTTTTGAATATGTTAAAAAAATCACTGCGACCATGGCGTTCATGGCGATGTCTGAATCTCCTGTGTACCACCTTGAAACGACCTAGGCAGCCATTCTGCCTCCTTTAAACCTTCGATCTGGCAAATTTTATGGTCGCATACGGGAGGCACAAAGGTCGTCATTCTATGTAAAGGCCCTATAAACGCCGCCAAGACTTTGTACCTTGAGAACTATTAATTACAGTATCAACTGTAGGTGCGCATGTTTTCTTTGCCTTACGGACTTAGAAGATTACTTTATTTCTTAACAACCTAACACTTGCCCAATCAGCTGGAGTATTACGTCTTTTAGCTTTCTTATGTTGGAGATTTCGTTTTCGTATTAAGCAGCGTAGTAATTGTGATCACATCTCCCGATGGAAATAATAAATCGCTATCAATATACAACAAGTAAGTGTTTAAACATCCAGGTTTGCAAAGGGATAATAATACACTTTAAAGGAATGAGATTTAGGATTATTTCTTTTATGGTACAAAAAAATGGACATACAAACTGGATCAAGTACTCCCGAGCCCCGTACACTATCAACGTCTGTCACAAAAAGTAAATCTATCAACGTACTGGAATGTTGGGTGATTCTCGTGCGTTCTCAAATAATTTGTGAAAGTCCATGCACCATTTGCATATATACAATCTTTGGATTATTATCTCGAAGTATATCTATTTTAAAATCTCAGCATTTACCGTGCACATATTTATATTAACTGCGTTTCCAATTGATTGATCAACCAGTTCCCAATACGCTTCACTCTTGTCTGCACAATTAACAGTATCAATTAAATAATCACGAGTTTTGCATTTAAGATGTACCCTTATTGCCTCTAGGCCAACTATAAGAAGCTGATCCATATATTTGACATACATATTATCTCTAATGTAAATGATAACGTCACCCCCGCGAATTGACCTGTCTTTTCTAAATGGAACCTGGAAACCAGGAAGTATTATCTCGCCGTCATGTATACCTGTGTGTAGCCATATTTCAGATATGCAAATTACATCAAAATGTCTAAGTTCAACTTCAAGGATGTCTAGTTTGCCTTTCATATTCCGAACGTTTAGATGCATAATCTTTTAATCTGTTACCCGTGAAGATAACACTAACTGTGACACTACCAGTTGTACGACCCGTAAAGATCCATGGTAAAATAGGTCTTCAGCAACCCATGTTTGCCTTAAAAGGCAACTATGCTTGTCTTAAAAGGCGACTAACGGGATCGGAAGGTCAGGCTCGCTTACTTGGTTGATGCATGTCATCGATCCCAATTGCGCGTCAGGTCCAGACTCGATTATTTACAGACCGCCGTCATATAGCTGGAATATTGTTGAGTGCGGCGTAAAGCAACAAACAGACAGAAAAATAACAGGTAATATCAAATATATTGGATAAAACTATAGTTGGAAGTCAATTCACATATACCAGTAAAACATGGCTGATCTTACCCTCGATCAGGTTGGATCACAATCCAAACGTTAAGTCACTTAAAACGTGACATCCATCGCTTTTCCCTCCAAAACTTGCATAGTGAATATTTACATGTCACATTTGATTGATATTTCCCTTCCCTGTTCCTGATTTAGAAAGATTTTACATCATCTTGTTATTTCTTCAGGAGCTCAGGCGTACACCATGCTGTCCCAACGACCTCTTAACATATATAATAACATATTCTTCATTACCCGAAACAAGCAATTCTTTGTACATTGTTAAAGGGATAACAGATTAAACACACCACAATCGACATACAAGCATAATAGGCTTTAGCAATCATTTAAAAGACGAATGCTGGTTGGAATAAAAGATCTAAGAGTGGGTTTTCAAACGTGGCAAAAGAAGGATTGGCGTGTATACTCATTACGTAATACGTGGTCTAGGTCAGGTTAAATATTTACGAGAAATATCACGATGTGTTTTAAAAAATGGTAATTACATTGTATATATGATAAACTAAAGATGCACAAAAACAATTCTGACAAGACGTGATTGATTGTGAAATGACAGAGCTCCATACCAACACGAAAGGGAAAAAGTTGAAACACTTTTAACAAAACAATGATCAATAAGAAACATTTTCGTTGACATAAACAGATCGTAATTTGTGGACAAAATGAAATCTTTGCTTACATTGTTTTTATACAGCGTACACGATTGCAGACTTTCAGGACAACACTGTGCATGAACACCCAGAACTAAAGCATTTCAAAAAGGCTGTAAATTGAAGCCATTCAAATCTTTTCGAAATTAACATGTTCATGTGTGCCTGGAGAGGGAGAACAATATCTAATGGCCGGGCCCTAAGGTCACGTGTGTTTTGCTGTTTTCCTTGCTCTGGTGCTTCCATACATATTTGCTAGAACTCCCAACAGCGCATAATGACCGTACAATTGCAGCTGCAAGAAAGTGTTGTGAGAGAATGAAATATTTTCATCTGCCACGTTTTGTAATTGAACGCCTTGCACACGTGCTTGAATCTCATTTGTTGCTGATAGTTGAGCTGACGCACATCAGGGACAAGTAAAAAGAATATAATCAACTTTGTCCAAGTTAATCGTCTTCTGAAGATATTTGTTATCTTTACAAAAAATGCATTTACATCTGTAAGGGGCGTATGACCCTCTTTGAAATCTTCGCGGAAAGAGCATGCTCGATTGTACTTCAAGAGTTGTTAATTGAAGACACCAAAGGCTGGAACTGCTGGAATATTGCTCGACGTAATAAGGGATCCAAACTTTGGAAAGTTGGAGTCATCCCTCTTGTCTTACAGTCGTGGGGATATTTTTTGTCACTCTGAATCTTTATGCATAGATTTAAATATGAAACAGATTAGTTAAGCTGGGTAAATGAGTGGATGGGACTTGGCTATTTGACCATTATAGAATAATATCAGATCATCGATATACTTGAAGCTTACTTTCAACATCTTATGACCAAATGTCACATTGATGTTATCAATAAGGAAGGCCAACATTTCACATATTGTTCCTCAGTAAACTCCAGATGGCATTTGCCTTACATTTTTTGACAAATGGTCCTAAACCTCTTAAGATATTTATGTATCCATGGTCACCAGGTTTAGTAAGAAATGCCCCATGGATCAAGGGATAAAGTATTTTCTTAAGTTTGTCGTGTGGCATAGTTGTGTACAGAGTTTAATATAAATGTCTTGACAGAGTTCTACTATTCGGAGATTGCAAAAAATCAAGCAAATCGTTTTAGTCTTGATAATACACATGGTATTAATTTAAGTTTACTGTGCAGATTTACTTCCCTGATTGTAATAAGGATTATGTTTAACCTTTGAGACAGGGATTTGGTGTGCATTTGCTGGGTCCAGCAACATATCTCTCTGTGTACTGATTCTATGGAGCTTTGGAATCTAGTCCTAAAGAGGAATGGACATGTCTTCAGGTCTGGGAGTCGACTCAAAAGTTGACAGTAATGATGCATGGTTGGGGCAGATTTCCTCCTCAGATAACATACAGACATTACACGTGGATCTTTGATGAAACAATTAATGTAGTGATGTTTACAATATAATGGTATATTATTTTAGGATTTAACGCTGGGAAGAATGGTTTTATTCCAGTTTTGTTTCTGAACCATGTCTAAATAAATATGTTCATCTACATCGAAGGCCTATCTGTAGTGGATTCTCGGAAAGTATTCTTATGAAAGGCCTGAAAGATTTAGTTCTAAACTGCGCGTTACTATTATGACGTCATAGGGAAAGAATGCGACGTACAAGAAATAAAGCGACGAACCCCTTTAAACAAATCCCGTGCCAAAACCAGATTCGATTGTACAATTCCGACTATACCATGAGCATGTATTTATATAGCACATCAACTAGTGATGATACCAGGTGTTCGCGATAAGGTGAGCGTATCTCCAACGTTGATACTCGTCACAAAAAAACCCCGACAAATTGCATATTTCATCCTTGGCCCTAAAGCTAGCAATTCACTCTCGTGGCCGAGTTTTCCTTGTCCCAAATGTTTCGTGACAAATACTTTGAATATTGTAGTTATAGCAACTCTTGTCATGTTTATTTTGTAACCTACAGTTGTACATGTAATGTTTTTG
Organism: Haliotis rufescens; assembly: GCF_023055435.1. Taxonomy (NCBI): domain Eukaryota; kingdom Metazoa; phylum Mollusca; class Gastropoda; order Lepetellida; family Haliotidae; genus Haliotis; species Haliotis rufescens. The sequence continues at coordinate 2,875,343 of NW_025964002.1, read as the reverse complement.
CCTGACATGTCAGCAATGACTGAGAAAGAACATCTTCTCTATAAATATTCGCTTCGGCTATGCTGCTTTCAAGAGATGGTTATTATGGGTTGACAAATTCTGTCAAAATATCACCCTTATCTACACAGCGCAGTATTTTGAGCGACATGGTGGCGTGACTCGATCCTATTCTGGTGGTTTTAAGGTCCAACCATGGTATGTTAGTCATTGAAAGTTATAAATACAAATTCTGTGGAATAGGCCCGTATACAGCCTCAGACGTATCCAGGTTAACAAACCTGATCTTCTCCTTTTTGATAAATCCAATGCTATCATTTATATTATTGTACCTTCTGTCCCTTTTGACATTAATGTGACTGACAAGATTCAGGAAAAACATGGCAAATATGCGGACTTCGCATTGTCCGATTCCTCATAGTTCTCGGTGCCTTAGATTTGGTACCTCCCAATCTGACATTGGGACAGTAACCGGGTTTGCTGCCAGGAATACAGCCCTTCCGACAATCTGGGTATTGCAAAAGGCTGCAATGTTGGGGAGCCTTCATATTCTCAGAAACGTTCTGGGTGGGTTTGACTGGGCAGCGCTTCCTGGGATAAGTCCCATTCGCTGCCTGGGCTGCGTGTAGAGGGGGCAAGGGCCCTGAGCTAATGAGCCTAACCAACATTACTGTGCCAGGATCCCCAAACCCTCTTTGCTGCATGTTTTCTTTTAATCTGTAAATGATAATTATAAATCAACAAAACTCTTTCCATAGCCATACATAATGAAACATAACCGTACTTATGAATATAAAACGTCATCAACAGAGAAAATCTGAAATCTTGGCCGAAAATCAGTGACGACACCAGGTATTGACTTGTAACACCCGCCACTCTGATGAGAGATGTCCATTTGCGATAGGGATAAACCTGTATACGTCTGACTTCTGATTTATTTTTGGGGGTGAAAAAGAGTTATTCTCAAATCATTTCGCGACCGTTCATGTCATAAACAATTAACATTTGTGACAGCGAGCGACCGCTGCAGTCAGCAATATTCCAGGTGGCATGTAAAGAACGGGTTCAGCGTCAAACAAAGTAGATCCTGAAAGTCGGAACAACAATCTCTGCTATCGGGTCACGGAGGTGATTGGCGGGCCATGTCAACGATCACACGATACTCGGCTGGAAGGACAAGCAGGTTTACGCTAGGACCAAAACTAACACCTCCCACGGGGCCATGTGTTCCAGGTTACAGTCTTAGTAACGATTCATTATGATATATGTCCTCACCGTTTCAGTAACACTTTTAGTGATTGCAGATTCAGTGTATGAATGCTTTTGATGAGAACTAGAAGACTTTCTGAAAGATATATTCTTTCGCAAGAAAAAACTTCGAGATTATTGCTATATTGTCAACTGATGTTGTTTTTTATACAATAAGCCGAACTGAATTTCTTCGTCTGTAAAATTGCAAATGTCGTTAAAATGGCGAAGACCGTACATATCTCTCCCGACAACCCATTTTTCCTACATTTTCCCAAAGGCACTAGTGAATCAATCTGCAAAGCTTCATTGTAAGCACGTCTTACTTTTTTGTCTCTTTTTATTATGCAGTCTGATGTAATTATTCTGTAATTTCGAAACTTGACCAGAAGGCATGCTGCACGTGTGGGTGGCGCCGTCGCCTACCTTTATTTCATTAACGTGGAAAATGGAAGAATTACAACGTCATGTGACAGTGGTAATGGCACTGCTGTCGTGTGAGGGTAAGGATATACATGAAGTTGAAACTAATTCTGAAGTCTCACATTCACAGGTTCAGTATTATCATTATCTTTTTTATTTATTTCCGAATACACCAAAAATATTATTTGAAGGTCACATGAAGGTGATATTTCTCAATCCCGCCCGAGACGTCTATCAAGTAAAATCTACCCCCCCCCCCCCCCCCCCCCCCCTAAAAAACAAACAAACCCCAACAAAACAACAACAACAACAACAAAAAACAACAAAAAACCAAAACAAATTTGTTTTGTTTTGCTGGATTTTCAACGGTTAGTTAGTTAAGAATAAGCGCAGATATTCTCTCAGGAGACATGTTCAAATATAAGCGACAATAAACATTTCCATAACCATAAGAAACATCTACCAAGCGCATAGTCCTCTGTACGATTCTGATATTATCCTAAACGTGTCTTTACGAATCATTATCAAATAGTGATGATACCAGGAGTTCACGAAATGGCAGAATATCAGTAAAGTGACAGTCACTGATACTTTTCATCCATTATTCATATGCAACCACAAGTATACCTCTGAAAGCTATAACTGTATAATTTCTATAAAGCACATGTTTTCAATAGACCAAACGTTACTTAAAAATGTTCTTATCACATTTCAAAAACATGAAAACATTTTCTCATAAGATAGATGTTAAAGTGCCTCTGTTTTTGTGTTTCCTATTAACCTGATCGTGGGTGTTTTTTATCGATGAGAAGAACGACAAGACAGCCCCATGTGTGGTTAACCTTTAAAGGCTTCAGTCTGTGACTTTGACATTTTATCTGCCAGGACACGAGGGTTTAATCTCTATATAAAACATATAATCGACGTTAATTTAGTCACTGAAATTTTTAACATTAGAAACTTTGTATTACTACCTGTTGGTCTTAATCATGCTGTGCTAAATAATTTGAAGCGTTGTTTGTGTAAGGAAACAAACACATCGAGACACACATTCCATCACACTAATCGGATTACGATACTGCATCGATGACAGATTGGTTTACTGCATCGATTACACTGTCCATAATGTACTCCATAAAAGTTGGGAATACTCGGAAAAATTGTTTTCCCAAAATTGTAAGATAGTGTCTGGTAACAGTTGTATGAAAATCATGTACGAATTGGGAATACATTACCACCAGTGGTGAAGTAGATGTTCTGAGGTGAGGTGAAATGGGGTTTAACGTCGCGTCCAAGATGATTGCACTCATATAGCGACGTGCATGCACATGTGTGGCTGCTTGTACTAGTCCGGACTAATGCCGATTTATAGTGCTAGCCCACTGAGATATCATGCCGCAGTTTAACATGAATACCCTACTCAGACACAGTATACTGACTCCGAGCCGACCAGTCCTTGTTTTAGCCCCTAAATGCCGAGCGCCAGACAGGGTAACAACAAGTACCATCTTTTAACGTCATTTGGTATGACGCGGCCGGGGATCGAACCCCGGACCTTCCGCTCTCCGGGCGGACGCTCTACCACTAGACCACGGAGGCGGTCCGTAGATGTCAAGAAGGACCATAGGGGTTAGATTGGAAATTTCAAAGTTGACGTTTTTGGTCAGTTAGCGCGTAATACCGCTACAATTTGTCAAACACTCATTCACTCGACGAGGCATTATGTGTATGAGTTTCTCAATGGCGATTTGAGGGAGTCTGTCCCACTCATCTTGCAGCACCTAGCGAAATTCAGCCAACTTCGGCGTCCTATGACGTTGACACACACGTCTTCCCAGACGTTTTCAATGGGGGAAAGGTCTGCGGTCATTGCTGGCATTCTATGGATGTTGTTCTGCTGATCATTGACGATTCGTGGTCGGTAAATACGATCGACGTCTCACATACTGGACAACAAAAGGGTGTCTGAATGTTGTGCCGATAGTAGCGTCCAGTGACTATATGGAGTGGGGTTTGGTCAGTGAAAGTGATGCCAACCTACACCATTACCAATCAACCACCAAATCTGCCGTGAAATCTCAGGTTGACATAGGATCGACACGACCACGCCCATCAAGGAAGTGCAAAATGAATTCTATCTCACCTGAAAGCATGACACGTGACCAGAAACGATTACCACACTTTCGACGTTGTGTACACCATTGAAGTTTGTTGGCAATTTGACGATGTGTAAGGTGCAGCACAACAAGCGGCCGTCGAGCATGGAGACTATTCGTTATCATCTGTCCCGTTACTCGTACTCCAGTAGCCTGATGAAAGTATTCAGCAAGTTCATTCGCTGTTTGAGCTCGATTTCGTAGAGCCTGGTTTCTGGTCAAATGATCCTGTACTTTTGTCGTTGACGTGAGACGTCCTGAACATTTTGGGTTCGTTAGTACCTGTTCCATTGTCTGCTTATCACAGACTGAAACTTTGAACATACTGACCACTGACCAGTGTCCAGTATGCCAGTAGCCCATAGACGCTCCGCGCGTTGCAGACGCCGCGTGGCTGATTCACAATGAATTGAATCAAGTAAATAACAACTCTATAATCAGAGGAATCAATAAGATAGACAGAAATGGCGGTCAACAGAGATTGATAGACCTTCCTTGAAAGTGTAAAAAAAAGGAATGACACCCTACGCACGCGTGTGGCTCAACTGCGTGAGGCACGTGCAAACTACTGGATGTGTTTTGGTGTTACGTTTAACAGACATCGGCAGCTTGTTGTCAGCACTTATCTCTGTTCTAATACACGGTGTTCACATATATGTTTAATGATCCCCTACTGAAGAGTATATATTGTTTCCAATTGTGTTTCCTTAATGACTTTAAATAATATTTGAGTTGTAAAATGTGTCCTTGAGATAATTTGTCTGTACTTTATAAATGTTTAACACTTTTCGAAACTTCACCAGAATCTGTGTGTCCTCGTGCATGCCATTCTGTGTTGGATTTGCCCATGGTCGCTGTCGACATGAAAGATAATCTAACACCTACCACAGAGTGTTGCACCTGATCGAATAAAGCTAGCTCTTGATGAGATAACAATCTTTACTTTGATGTATGCAACTATTGTGAAATCTGTGATCTCTTATTAAGGAACGTTGAGATAACAAAACTATCTTTTTCCACACAAAATGGGCTTCTTTCTTTGATGCCGTTGTAATTGAACAGAATGCCAAATGTAGAAGTATAGACCGATAGTGGCACATCTTGGCATTGTGATATATGTGTAACTGTGGTAGGGTTCAATACATGAATATCTCATCGGTTTGAACAAATTATATAACTGAAGATATAACCTAATTGTGTGGGTATCGATTGAAGATTTTGTGTGTGATTTATTTAGAAATTGATCATCCTATCCTTTCCTCCACTAAGAAACTGACATGAATGTGTGTAATGTACACACTGAACATCGTGACCGTTCTAATTACATGTACGTTTTGTGAAACTCTTGCCACACCTTGCCGAGCTAACCACGCTACCATCAACCTGATAACACTCAAATATGGGAAACATACACATATCAATACGATGCTGATTCAATGTAAGCATTAAAGTAAGGATTAATTACATGCTGGTTGCCAGTGTTATAACTGTATGTAGACGTGACTGATATGTAGACGGTATAATGGCAGATGTCATAACCAAAAATGCCCTCGGGAACGGATTTTGTTCTGGTAATTGTTTCAGTCATTGCTCATTCACATTTCGGAAATGTTCTTCATGAGATAAACATGATGAGTAAACACACGTCTGATAATCAGGAGGGCACGGGTGGCCAAGACGTCTAAGGCGCCGCAATTCGCTGTGCAGAGTCGCGTCCCTTGGGCACGCCAGAAACTTATGATTTTGGGTTCGAATCCCGGTTCGCCCCGATTATGGTTTATGTCTGAGACCTGCATCACCTCTGGCCTTCCTCCCACATTAAGCTGACACGCTGCGATATAACTGTAATACTGTTAAAAGCGGCGTTAAACCCAACTCACTCACTCACTCATCACATCAGGCTTCCACACCAGGCTGACACGGAGTGACGTCACTGAAATACTGTTCAATGAGTGCGTTAAACAAAACCTCACTCAATCAGCGTCAACTAGTTATGTTTTGTTTGTAAGATTCTGATGGGAATGTCAGTGATAGTGTTGAAAGCGGCGTTAAAGCCAACTCACTCACTCACTCTTATCTTCAGTATACTGTTGCCTATAAAGGGGGTCACCTGCACAACAGAACAAGCCCCGACTGCTGGTCAAGCGTGAGGATTTCCCTGCTACATGAAGCCTAACAAGAGAGAACTGTTGTCTGAATTAGATCATTAGCATTGTTAACATATGCCGTGGGGGTTATACATCAAGGTAAAGTGCTGCGGTGTTTACAGTGCCTGACTAAGTATTCTTTCTTGTACCCTAGAGGAAGGCTTGAAAAGGGTCGATAAAGTAGCTGGTGTTACGATTGGGCGAGTTTGTGAAACGAAGCTTTGATAATTGATAACTTTCGAGGTAATATTAAGTTTGATACTTTGGTAATCTATCACGCATTTAGAAGCCCCATGCTATACTTTCATCAAGGACTCACAGAAATATCCCCTCTTCATCACTGATAATTTTTAACATGATGCACTTCCAACTGGACCAATTGCAATTGTTACTTCTCATGCAAACTAAAACATGATCATACAGTGTGTGTTCATGTCACGCTAATGGTATCTTCTTGACAGGTGTCCTGTGTATGACAACTCTTGTCACAGTTAAGTAAACGATAGGTCAGTAATGTTCAAATGTCGCTCGTTCAAGGCTGCGATACAAATGAAACAAAAGGAACCGCCAGTTCTCATGCAGCACAACGTGGGGATTGAGTGAAGCCTGTACGCCTGACGTGCGGTTTACGACTGTGCAATAGTCTCAAGTTTGTTTAGGGGTTGAAGCAGACACAGAATAAGTAACATTTGAATGTGAGACGCAACAACTACTTGCTTTATTCAAGATAAAGGGTGAATGTGGAACTTTGATTGTTTTATGATAAACTGTGGTTTTCATGACATATTTGATACATATTCTGCTGAATCACGTTATTCTAGTCTTTAAAAGGCATTTAGAAGTGATACATATACTGAACCGCAAACGAAACGTCACCATGGATAGATATATGAGAAACCTTACTTGTCCAAACACTCTAAATATACTTTGAGACATATTAAAAAGATGAAACTTGGCAAAACTGATCATCAAGGTTGAAATTAAAGTGTCAAATGTTCTTAAAGGGACACTAGTCTTTGAGAAAATGTCATCACAAGTCAGTATATCGTGTGTCCGCCATGTGAATTGATGACTGCCGTGCAACGTCGATACATAGAATGGATGAGGCGGTTGATGAAGGCCATAGGCACCTGAGCCCACACTCTGAGGAACGCCTGACGCAGTTCAGCTGCAGTTGTCGGTCTTGGTTGGACGTCATTCAGCCGTCTTTGAATCTCGTCCCACAGGTGCTCAATGGGATTTAAATTGGGACTGAGGGCAGGCCACTGCATGGTCCTGGTGCAATTCTGCTGGAGGAAGTCTCATGTTGCTCTCGCAGTGTCGGCACGGGCGTTATCATGCTGAAACTCGTGGTTGCGGCGACGTGCCAAATGAGGTATGGCGTGTGGTCTCAAGACTTGATCAATGTACCGAGCTGCTGTGACACCATTGCCTCTCCCTGGACCGATGTTCTGGAAGACTACAGGGCCGACCCTCTGTACCAGACCAATTCCACCCCACACCATGATGCTCGGACCACCCCACGAGTCTCTCTCAACAACACAAGCATCCGTATAACGTTTCCCACGGCGTCGCCAGACTCTCTCTTTGCCATCTGCTGTTGAGATACAGTAACGGCTCTCGTCTGAGAAGAGGACTCTTCTGGCGCCAATGCTGGTGCTGAAGACGGTCCCGGCGATGACGTTGTGTCAGAATGGGTCCTCGGTGTGGCCTGTGACAGTGGAGGTGTCTGCTCGCCAATCGTCGACGCACGGTGTCCGCACTAATGTGTCGCGGGTGTGTCGCCATGGTCTGTAGAGCAGTTTCCGCAGCAGTAACAAAGCGATGTTGAAGATGCTGTCGCACAATCTGAGGATCCTGACGTCGGGTGGTGACCCTTGGTCTTCTACTACGTGGTCGGTCATCTGTAGTGTTGGTGGTGTTGTACCGTTGCTGGAGCCTGTATATGCTCCTTACGTGGACTTGAAATGCATTGGCTGGTTGATGGGCGGATTGTCCAGCTTGCAATCGTCCAAGGGCTTGGTGTCTCTGATCTCTTGTCAATCTTGGCATGAGGTAGCAATTGAATAACGAATGAATGTTATCCGATCTGGGTTGATTTTTATAGAGCAAGAAATGGGGGAACGCATGTGCGTTTCAATTTGCACGGAATTCACGTGCTTCGGGTAACCATGGCCGTTGCGGTGATGCGTTTCGGCGATCGGTTTTATTGTCTGCTTTGTGTTTTTATCATCAAATTTCATTTTTCCGGACAAGGTAATGTTAAATTTTAGAAACTTTGACAAAACTTACCCAGATATTTAAATGACAACTTTTCATGCAATGTTACTTAGGGTGACGTTTCTTTTGCGGTTCAGTATATAAGGAAGAGAATTTATGGCTGTCAACTTCTGTAATTATGAAGAACACAACGTTTCGAAGAATATGCTTACTCCTTCATCAGGTGAATTCGGAGTATATGCTTAATCCTTCATCAGGTGAATTCGGAGTATATGCTTACGCCTTCATCAGGTGAATTCACCTTGAAAAAATCTTGAACTCGGTGTCAAACCCCATTTCACCTCACCTCACCTATCATATTCAAGCACTCAAAGCTGATTGGTCAGTTGTAGCAATAAAATGCAACACCACGTAATCATTATACTACGCGTCATCGGGTGCCGCGGACATTACACTGTCTTAACGTCAAGTCATCAGAACAATAATATGACTTTCAGTGATGCTTGTTTTACGGTTCATCTCATTTATATTTTATCTGTTCTTAACAATGTAATTCCCGAATAAATGGTCGGAAATAAGAAATATCTGTCTGTCATAAATACACAAAAGTGCTTCGCTTTCGGAAACTTATACATACAGAACGGGTTGAGTATTGTATATAGAAATCCTTGAGAGAAAGCATGTCCAAAACTAGCACTGCTAATGACAATCGTTACGTCATCACATAACACGGAACCGAAGACCACTGTGGCTGCTCTTTGTTTTCAAATGAAAGGCAGCCGAGTTGTCTGTAGTCAAACCGGAGCAAAATGTAAGGAGCGGCAGCAATGTAAAACCCGAATTAAAAGTCGGAAATACAGCATCTCAATCAGGCACGAATACACGAAGTGCCTCGCTCACGGGAGCTTCCAGCCACATGCAGATGGTGGTGAACAGATTGAGTATCATATTTCGAGATCGTTGAGAGACTGGACGGACAAAAATAGCGTTGATAACAATCATCACGTCACATCATTGCATGGAACCGAAGGCCACGAGTCTGATTTTTGTTTTCAAAGGTCGTGTAAGACAACTCTGAGGATGTCTTCATTGAAACTGGGGAATATCAAAGGAGGGTATGCATGCAAATGAATAAGCAATACCGGGATAATAGAAAGCTACTTGACGTTGCAGTTTCAGAAGGTGTAGGCGTATTGGGCACAAAGGTGTCCACGAAAGGCGACACACGTTTGCACTCTGTCATTCTAACTGTCTTCCGTACACACCAGCATCTAATCACACATTCGGAGAGAATTAATGTTACAGTGACGACTATTGAACACTGTCGGCACCGTAATCCCCAACAAGACGCAATGGGCGTTAGATGTAATGGGTTTACTCAATCCAGTGTTAGGCGGGTTGATATTCATTTGTACGAGATTATGATGGAAGGTGGACTTATTTGTTTCATCACCTTGTTTGAGCTCTCACTGAACAACCTTTTGAGACTACCATTACGTAATACTGATGACATCCTACTTGGCTATATTCCACTGTCACATTGTCGTTTGACCACATGTCTTAATGCCTTATATGAAGACTTTATGTGGAGACGTACTTAATTATATCACATGAAGTAGATATTATTTCAGGCAGATAGTTAGGCGTTGTTGTTGGAGTAATTGGAACTGTATGTAGTTTTTCAAACTCATGGATCATGTTCGCGGCTTTGTGAGTCAATATTAGGTTTTCCGATTTAATTCAGCGTGGCGCGACACCATGATCAGAGATAAAGTTCTCTGCGTATTTGAAAGTGTTGGCGAGCAACATACCACCTGCTCCAGCTTATGGCGCCAACACAGGTACTTTATTAGATGTACATTTTATTCAAACTTCACGGAAAGACAAATTTTGTTTGCAACTAATTTTTTATCAAGGTATCGCCATGAAAGGCCTCGATGCGTCAGTCCAGAAATATATATTATTGTAGACATTCGGATGAATTTACTAATACGTCACGTCACTTGTAACATGAATACTCCACTCAGACACAGTATACTGACTCCGAGCCGACCAGTCCTTGTTTTAGCCCCTTAATGCCGAGCGCCAGACAGGGTAACAACAAGTACCATCTTTTAACGTCTTTTGGTATGACGCGGCCAGGGATCGAAGCCCGGACCTTCCGCTCTCCTGGCAGACGCTCTACCACTAGACCACGAAGGCGGTCTACAATTATGTTAGTGGCGGGTGCTACCGAGAGAGCAGGATTTACCAAAGTATATGCTTATACTTGTCCAGAACACCTGGTGTCATCATTCATTTTCAGCGATTCAAGGTTTTGTTGTTCGTTTTTTATAAAATCCTTAAAGAAAACAATGTGCAGACATGACGTGTGGAATCTTGCAGAGTTATTTTGTATTTCAATTTTATGAGTGAGCTCACATTCTACGAAGTGTAAGATTGTTCGCTTTGTCGTGATTTGCATGTAGTATAACGCTTTCAGAGCAATGTAGAACTTTGCTTTCATTTCATTTCTTCTTTGAATAAAACATAAAGCAAAACAACAAAGTAACATTTTCAATTTCAATAAAACATGTTTAAAATGTAACGTGGCACAATGGACCTTTAACAGCGTACAGGAACATTTTTCAACAAATGTCTAATTTACTCTCGTCCTTGTATCGTTCACACACAGGACAAGAGTATGCACTGATATTTAAATGATATCACATATATTATGAGGGGGGTTGTTCTGAAACTCACTTAAAAGACTTGACCTGAAGGCATTAAAATGATTTAGTCTTCAACATAATCCCCTTCCACATTGATACAATACTTTTGACAACGATGTTGGAGGGATCCTTCTCTTGGCTGTCTAAGTATCTCTCCACGGCTGCAATGACGTCATCGTTCGAGTCGAAATGGGTTCACGATTGAGCTTTCTTCATGTGTTGGAACAGATGGAAATTGGAAGGAGCCAAATCAGGAGAATGAGGTGGGTACTGAGGGAGTTTAAAGCCAGAGTGTTGTACTCCTTTTTTTCTGAAACTACCTGATCTCGGTCTTTTTTCCAAAGTTCACAGACCCCTGCTTATGGTCCACTGACTTGTCACAGCGAAATAATTTTCGCTCAATTGTCTGCCTGTTTTTTTTGTAGATATATCATATAACATCTTGTAATGTCCCAAACAAAAAGAATTCACTATTATGCAATTCCTTCTACGAGAGGCTCAGAGTGTTTTTATAGCCAAGAAAGTATTAATGAAGTATATATTCATACACAGCTATTCAAGATTTGAGCCAGGACCCATGCACTATAGAAGCTGATAATACTCGTATCGACCAGTTGCAACACTCAATTGTCAATAGTAAAAGGTTCCCATGGCCACAAAAATTATGCTTCAGTGTTGGATAATATCTCCACAAGGCCCTTGCAGATGGTGTTGTGAATCAACAATGATCATGGACGACTGAATACATGAGAAAGAAAGATGTGCTGGAGTTAACGGCAAGAGCATTTATTCAGGACCAACTGGCGATTAACTGAAACGTCAACTGTCACCGGTAAGGCAGGCAATCTCACCTGCGTCGCACCCGTAGTCATCCTCATGAGTGATTATGGTTTTACGCCGCTTTTAACAATATTCCAGGGATATCACGACGGGGGACAACAGAAATGGGTTTCACACATTGTACCCATTCGGGAATCGGACCCAGGGCGGCGTGACGAGTAAACGCTTTCACCACAACGCTACCCTCCAAGCATGGAACAGATTTACTTGTGATTAGATTTATTTCAGGCAATTATTGTTTAGATTGAAATGACTTAATGTCTTAATTGAAATGTCATTAAAACTCGTCATACTTATATTATCATAATATGTATTTAATTACGTAAACATATATTCGAATGTGCATTCATGTTGATATTCTATTAATAAAATCATTTAACACTACCATTATTCGTACCTACCTATTATTTTACAAATGAGAGTACTTATGAAATACGTCCACTATTGTATTTGGGTCATGCAATGTTCAGTGGGGTGAGGACGTTCTGACCTTTATTTGTCCTTGGGTCTTGTCGACCTAAAGAAGAAGAACTCAGCTGTAACGTTTTTAAAAAGTATATATTTTGATTTTGTATGTATTTCGTATTTCTTTACATGCAGACGTGGTCGAAAGTACCACCTTATAAGATTATCTCACATCTAAGATGTCTTTTTAAACATCTGAAGAAAAGAACTGTGGTACCTAAGGTTCTTCCCTAGTCTGAGGAAGCAAATAATCGTTGATCATAGGACGAGAAAGCAATTCCTTTTCCATCACGAATTAACCGTCTTTACTTTTTGTCCGCTATCTATCACAAGATAAAATTCATCAGTAAGATCAAATGACCATTTATCAAAGATCTAAAAGCTCGATGGCGTCATGGGACCAGCCTGACGTCCACGGGAGTTCTTTCACCAGAGGTACTCTAAATGATTGTCTCAAAAATGAATTAGACCTTTCCTAAAGGAATAATTATTTTTGTCTCTTCCAATCTAAATGTCAATGTCTCCAATTATAATGTTGATGTTTTTATTTGTTTGTTGCTTAGCGTCTCACTCTGCAATATTCAAGGTATATGACGGCGACCTGTATATAATACAGTTTGAACCAGACAATCCAGTGATGTTGTGGAAACGATCCACACCGTCGGGGATTGAGGACCCGCTTACAATGAGTGAGTGAGTGAGTGAGTGAGTTGGGTTTAACGCCGCTTTTAACAGTATCCCAGTTATATCGCGGCGTGTCAGCTTAATGTGGGAGGATAGCCCGAAGTGATGCAGGTCTCAGACGTTTACCACTTCGGTGAAACCCAAGGGCACGGGTATGGTGCTGACAAACCTAGAAACATATGGGGGCGAACCGGGGTTCGAACCCTCAATCATAGGTTTCTGGCGTGCCCAAGGGACGCAACTCTGCACAACGAATCGCGGCGCCTTAGACGACTGGGCCACCCGTGCCCCACGTGAGGCTCAGAATGTATCGTATGGTATGTCGACACGTACGTGTATTCTTTTACAATTAAATCCTCATATTCCGGACATATACAGAGATACATGCCTTTGATCAGGTGAACACCTGTATTGCCTTTGCATGTGTTGTGATGGGTGACGTCGGAATGGCAGGATACGCTTACATGTTCACGATCATCTGGTATCATCAATATGTGATATTTGTTCATCAACAAATGCTGCATATATACTCGGAATCATACATAAACTCTGCTCTCACGACAAATGTCTTACCACTTGGGAGATAATTTAGTCGCTTCTATTTAAAGTGTAAAAATGGCACGGATCCCATGACCGAAAGCTATGAATACACAATACTTTCCGGAAAATGGTCAAATCTAATAAATGTTATATTTTGGATATCACTTTGGGATAACCCACTTATCCACCGAGGTATTGTGTATTCACAGCTTTCTGCCATGCGAGCAGTGCCAATCGTACACTTATCAGAAGGGGACACAAAGAACGTAGTCTACACTACCAGTTGTCGAACTTTAATGTTTTTGTGAAAGCCCCAGTGGCTGAGTGGAATAGATCTTTGTGTGCTGGCGATAAGGTGCCTCACTCTGAGAGTGTGGGTTCGAATCCCGGATGAGATGCGTTTGTGATGGTGCCGCCGGTGGGGCAGGACACGCTGACCTTTTCACGATCACCTGGTATCATTCCTATTTGACAGTGAGTGATAAACACGTGCCTGTGATAAAGTAGGACGCATACAATGGTTGTGTGAACTTTCGTCGTACATTAAGCTGACCCGCCGTAAAACTATTTACAATGATGTAAAACCAATCTCACTCAAGCGACTGACATCAATGAATCCACCAAACGTGACAGTAATGTTCACGTCACAGGTAAGCGCGCATTGTCTTCCCTGCCTTTAGCCTGACCAATGATCATAATCGACCCGACTCCGGGATTTGAAACAACGACACCCCCCCCCCCCCCCCCCCCCTCAAACATTACGAATCTGAAGAGAAGTTAGATTTTGGCTTGGTTTGTTGTTTTACGCCGCACTCAGCAATATTCCAGCTATATGACGGCGGTCTGTAAATAATCGAGACCAGACAATCCAGTGATTTACATCATGGACATCGATCCACGCAATTAGGATCGATGACATGCATCAACCAAGTCAGCGAGCCTGACCACCCGATCCCGTTAGTCGCCTCTTACGACAAGCATGGTCACCTTTTACGGCATCCATGGGTTGCTGAAGAACTATTCTACCCCGGATCTTCATGGGTCTAGCATTTAGAGATAAAAGATCAATCATGTACATATGTCAAACTTTTTTTCACCAAAGTGGTAAACGCCTACGGTATTCATCACATCAGGGGGGCACAGGTGGTCTTGTCATCTGAGGCGCCGCGATTCGCTGTGCAGAGTTGCGTCCCTTGCGCACGCCAGAAACCTATGATTGTTGGTTCGACTCCCGGTTCTGCCCGATTATATTTCTAGTTTGCTAGCACCATACCCGTGCTCGTGGGTTTCACCGAAGTGGTAAACGTCTGAGACCTGCATCACTTCGGGTTTCCTCCCACTTTAAGGTGATATAACTGGAATACTGTTAAAAGCGGCGTTAAACCCAACTCACTCACTCACTCACTCATCGCATCAGACTTCCACACCAAGCTGACACGCAGTGACGTCACTGAAATACTGTTCAATGAGTGCGTTAAACAAAACTTACTCAATCAGCGTCAACTAGATCTGTTTTGTTTGTAAGATTCTGATGGGAATGGAATAATTATTTAGAACAACGCAGTTTGGCGAATATTGTTTTTTCCTCGTTGCTAGGCAACATGCCATTATCCGAAAGTAGAAGAAACCGAGATGAAGGGAGTTTGTGTAATTTGAACCTATATATCGATGGGTTTATCTGCGAAAACACATTATGATTGTGTATTGCTCGTACACTAAAAATGTGAGACGTCCAATGCGAGTCCAAATAGCACCAGTTTCTTCTCAGCTACGTCTGGGTCACATTGCGTCATAGGAATTACCCCTTTATGTGAAACCTAACGCGCCTGTACATTACCCGTGCATGTATTTGTATTCAAAATAATTCATTCGGGTCACGGTGAACCTGACCTAAATGAAAACGTCCAACTCTAACGATATATTTTGTGTTTGTTTTTAATGAGCCCTGAATACCTGGAATGAAGTGTGTCTGGGTACTGCCTCTGGTGTCTATATGTAGACCTATATGACGGACTAAAGAAAATATTTAACCCATCGTTGATGGTGGCTACAAATGAAACAAAGAAGAATTGATTATTCGATGGTGTTGTATTTGATGCGGGCATCAGGGTTCTGCTGTGGACCTTAAGTATGCAGTGTTTCGACGACTGTTTTGATAATGTTTGTACTTTTTTGGTCAGATTCCATTGTCCAGTTTATACTTTCTTTTTCATGGCAGTTTATGTTACAAGTTATACTTTCAAAGAAAATCCCATCTTTCGCTCCCAAAACTCATGTGTCTTAGCAAAGGGTAATATATCGCACTGAGTGCCGCATGGTATCAAGACGTGCCTAGTCAAGCCATCATCGCAGGGGAAAAATCAGTCCATAACTTATTCTGTATACTTAAAAAGGCAGAATAGTGATAAACGGATGACGGAAGATCGGGATAACACCAGATGTTCGTTCACCAAGTCCATGTCTAAGTCCATCGTGACAATGTTGGAAGATTTGAGTTCTTCTTTCTCACCAATAAAGGACATATAATTATGCCCACACGAACAAGATGATATTAAACACTGAGTTGCAGTGCGGCGCTGCATCTCACACTTACAGTATTTTATGTCCTGTCAGCTTAATGCGGAGAGTTGCATGTGCTGGCTCAGCGACCGTATTCATAAACATTCTCAGATTGCTAAAAACATCTAAAACCTGAGGAAATCTATAAAATATCTAAAGTTAATTTTCAATTTAAGAAATATCCTGTATAAGAGAATTCTTAAGAAAATCCTCATAATCTTTATGAAAAAAGCCCCATGTTACAAACGTTCATTTCAACCTCTCTGCTGCAGGAAGTTTCAACCTGATAAACAAGAAGTTTGATTCCTGCAAAAAAACACTTGAAGTAGCAGGTGTGTGATTTTCCTTTGAGCAGCCTTTTCAATTTAAGAAATATCCTGTATAAGAGAATTCTTAAGAAAATCCTCATAACCTTTATGAAAAAAGCCCCATGTTACAAACGTTCATTTCAACCTCTCTGCTGCAGGAAGTTTCAACCTGATAAACAAGAAGTTTGATTCCTGCAAAAAAACACTTGAAGTAGCAGGTGTGTGATTTTCCTTTGAGCAGCCTTGACGAAGACACACTTTGAAACATGTTGGTCTTTTACCTAACTGAGACAAGGTTGTTTTTGTCCAAACTCATCTGATTGTAATGGCAAGGAGTCATGGATCTTCTTTTGTGTGAGTCATGTGTGGGTTTGATATAGATTCAAACAGAACTTGATTTTAACTTTAAAATTTGTTTTATTTTGTTAGCGAGAAGATTTCTAACATTACGGTACAGGATGATGATGATGATGATGATGATGATGGTGATGATGATGATGGTATATTTGAATGACAATGTGTGTGTCTTTGTTTTTAAAAAGAGAAAACAAGGGATAAAGAAGAAGTATCCTTGTCAGATACCTCCCCACCTATCCTTTATCAGATGTGTATCCTTTAACATATACCCGTCCTTTATCATGGACCCACCCTTTAACAGAGACCCATCCTTTATCAGAAAGCTACACGTTATCAGGGGCTATACTTTATGAGATACATAACCTTTATTAGAGACCCACCTTTTACCAAGGATCTATTTTAATTTGACATCCATCTTTTATAAAATATCTATCCTTTGTCTGAGACATATACTTTATCAGAGGCCAAAACGTATCAGTAACCTATCCTTTATCAGAGACTCACTCTTTATCAGAGAGCTACCTTTAATAAGAGATCTATCTGTTATAAGAGACTATCCTTTGGCGGAAATCATACTCTATCAACTACCTATCCTTTATCAGAGAACAACCTTTATCATGATTAGAGATCATACTTTATCATATGTCAATCCTTTATCAGATACACTTTTTTGATAGCTTTATTAAAGCCTTGGATGTTGTTACCCTCGTCAAACAACTGTTGACGAAGACTCGTATGCAGCTCTTTGAAATCTTCGGTGAAAGAGTAGCTGGATTGTACCTCAAATGTTGAAATGTATACACCAAAGGCTGCAGCTGCTGGAATATTGCTTAACATGAAGGGAAAGGGCACTATTGAAAAGTTGAAGCCACCTTTCTTTTCTTGTTGATAACTTCATGTGCCACTGAATCTTTATGTTTAGGTACAGACTCTGGCACTATTGAAAAGTTGAAGCCACCTTTCTTGTCTTGTTGATAACTTCATGCCCCTCTGAATCTTTATGTTTAGGTACAGACTCTCACGGGACACTAAAGGTTACCTTAGGCGCCCAACGTGGGGCTGGTCATATATGATACAGATTGAATCTACCCATGCCCACATTGCTAGAACTTTGGGTTGCTCCCGTGTTGCAGTGACTAACCTGATGCAACGTTACAGAGAGACCGGCAGGCATCAGACAGGCCAAGAACAGACAGACCCACAATAACTATGCCCAATGAAGACCGGTACTTGTGTATAGTTGGACGACATACGGCGAGGCGAGGAATTAGGGCTTACATGCCATACGGAGGGAACTTATTGACGGCAGAGGGTCGTCGTCTAAGATTGAGATGGGCGCGGACTGTACGTGACTGGCAGAGGGTCGTCTTCACTGATGAAATCCGATACTGTCTGCTCAGAGCTGATGGTAGACAGCAGGTTTATCGCCGAAGGAAAGGACGAACAGCGGCATGATGCGTTCAGGAGGTGGTTCCGTATGGTTGCGGGGTGTAGTGGTATTGGTAGGAATTTGTGAGCAGGAGAGAACACCACAGGTCATCGTTAACGGATATTTTGATAGCTCAGTGTTCATTGGATGACAGTCTTCATACGATAGTCCATCAGCTGCCACGAGGTGTTCTTTTTCATCATGACAGCGCCAGAACCCGAACAGCCCGAATTGTACAGAACTTCCTTGCAGTCCACAACGTCGACGTGTTGTCGTGGACGGCACGCTTCCCTGACATGTCCAACTTTGAACACCTCTGGGGTGCAACGACAGCGATCACGTCCTCCAGCCAACCGACAAAATTGATCTAGACCTCCAAGAAGAATGGCGACGTATCCCACGTGAAGTCATCAGACGAGTGACTAGTTCCATGTGCCGCAGTTTTTACGTATCTTGAAGCAGGTTGTGGTCATACATACTATTGATGTGATGTGTCATTTAACTTGAGCGAATTTCGATGTGTGTACCCTTTGACCATTACCTTGAAAGTTTGTTCTTACTACCCTCACTCCTTGCAACTGTGATACCAATATCAGATGCTGTATGACTGCCATTTTAAATGTTGACGTTGCAATTTTGATCTATTCAATACATTTTGGTATATGCATCTCTCTTTTGTGGTTCTTAAAACTATTGCAGATTTTGTTTTCCCCATCAGTTTATACGATTGAACGCTGTCATATCTCAAGATGTTTTACATTTACAAGACCCATAATAAGCACTTCGATGAAGCCAGAATAGAATGCCCTAAGCTGTGGAAAGAGGAAAACTCTGTTGAGAAGTTCTGTATAAATGTTTCAGAATTAATGTAGGCGTACTGTTCTGTACAACACCTGATGCCATAGAGAAGAGGATACCTGTTTCACCTTCGGGCCAGTCAGGTTATTAACTATGACATGAAACACCCACCTCGATAGTGTAGATTTATTCGCGATTTTTCTTACAGATGAGAGTATCAGTGCCAACACTAACCTTATATTAGGGGAGGATATGAAACGTTGGTACACGGTGCATTCTGTTATCTACTCCTTGATTGTTCTGTGTAGGTAATCTTAATGTGTTAATTATGAATATGGGCACATGAAATTACAATTTTGAACGATTGTAAAATGTAGAGAACGAACACATACAATGCATATTCCTATGACAACCTGAATTCTGAGAAGACAGAATGTTTATTGACAGTGAAATACAGCTCTCTTTCTCAGTAGTAAACCGTTTTCATACATGACGTCACACCGTAAGGCAATCTTCCTCAGCCAATCGCATCGAGGCGCACGCACGCACGCACGCACGCACGCACGCACGCACACACACACACATACACACACACATACACACACACTTTACATGTGAATATTCTTATTAATATTCCCACTAGAGAAACAATCTTCTGAGACGTATTTGGAAAATGCAACTGTTCTCGAATTTACTCACTTGTGTGCATCATTCTGTTAGACATTTAAAACTATGACATTAACTCGAACCTGAAAGTACACGTTTTCCCGGAGCTTCCATTTTAAAAACACCATGATAGATAACATAATCATATGTCTTCAGACTTTTCGAAATGCACACGTACATGCTGTAAACACCACCCTTGACTATTCCCATTAGGCAGCAGTTCCCACACAGTGAGAAATAGGGACTGATGCATTATTTGTATGTCTTAATTACATTCACAGTGCCCAGTGTAGCTTCAGAATCTCATTCACTACACGTGGCCAGCATTTTATAAGAGTTGGAATGCGTTGTGTTTTTGGGTCTCACATTTCGTGGGTCTGTCAGCTGCAGGTTCATCTAAATGACCGGATATCGACAGGATGTGATTGAAACGAAGCTCTCAAGCATAGCAGTGGGGACATTTCAACTGTAACGTCTGTGTAGCAGGTCATATTCGCTTCCGGGTGACGTACGTAGGCTTTAAGAACACGATACATGTTACCAATCGCCCCTGATTGAAATGGAAGCAAGTTCCAAAAGCATCTGCCCTCGTATATGATTTATTAAGCTAAGACTGTCACACTTCCTCATCCTGAAGAAATTTATAGTAATTTATTATAATAAAAACGACAAAACCCTTTCCATATTCATAAGAAATCTCTGCAAAAAGCGGAGTCGATTGCCAGTATCAGAAAGTGATGATACCAGGCGTGAACCAAAAGGTGAGCGTATCTTACCCCATCCGTTGCACCCGCAACAAACACATGCAAATTCAACTGGTCACCTGAACAAATACGGGAACATAGGATACAAGGCCAAATAAGAAATTGCATCAGACATCGTTTTTGTCACTGATGCCTCAAACAGCACTCATAATAGTTTCTCCATTTCGAAATCCGTAAATTCAACCATGAGCAGATGACTGCCACCGACAATGAGAACATAAATCTTCCCTTTAATCATGTCTCGTTTTGACGTCGTGTACTTAGGTTAATGCATTCACTGACGGGGAAATTAGTGTGTAAAAGGGGAACAGGGGAGATTCATACAAAACAAAACATGCTGGGGGGATGGGAGCAAACATATATACACAAATAGAGGAGGCGGCATGACACAACCACAGTCACCATTCTGCTAGATTCGTGATACATGTTTTACACTGATGACGATGCTATTTTGGCAATGTTGCGTGATTTGGATGGCCATGACGAAATATAGGAGAACCACTTAGACATGTTTCTGGAAGGGTCAGAAACAGTTACAATTATCCTTACGCAAAGAATGGGTGTCACACCCAGCACTTCCTGTGTGAGAGTTACAGTATTAAGCAACAAAGTAATTACTTTGGCATTTCACACCAGCTTCGCATAGAGTAGACGCATTGCCTTCGTCTTCTGGGCTGTACTTACTCAAGAGGAAGTAGCATGCTTCGTATCCGCAATTGTGGGTCTTCAAGAAATATGGATGTCCAACAATTAGCTGTCGTGCGCCCAACAGTCTCTTGACCGATGATAATAGTCCTTAACGCAGACTTATGTCCAAGTGAGGTGGCATTCTTTTAACAGAGTCGAAGATACTCGTGGTTGCAACGCATACACTTAAGGTGAGGTGAGGTGAAATTGGGTTTAACTTCGCAGTCCAAGATGATTACTTATATAGCGTGTATATGTATGGCTGCTTGTACTAGCCCACTGAGATACCGCGCCACAGTTTAACATGAATACCCCACTGAGACATAGTATACTGACTCCGAGCCGACCAGTCCTTGTTTTTGCCCCTTAATGTTGGGCGCCAGACAGGGTGAGAACAAATACCATCTATAACGTCTTTTGGTATAACGCAGCTCTGAGCGGACGCTCTACCACTAGACCACGGAGGCGGTCCATCAGACAAGGGAGATGGATGTTGCATGTGCGAGGAATCAGACAGCAAGTTTATGTTTTTGTAGAAAAAGATATGCGTGATAAGGCCCACTAAAATTCCAAAACTTTCAAATTACCCAACAACAAAGTAAGTTCGTTTTTTAAAAGTTATGGTAGGGAACATGCCCCACACTCTACATGCCACAGGCCTGTCAGTGCTGCAATTCAGTTCCCGCGTCGTCTTATCCGTCAATGCACCACTGTCTAACAAACAGAATGCATGGTATGCTGAAAATCGAATAAAACGTGTGTTGTGCCTCAACAGTTGTTTTGCTGCTAAATGTTAAGCTGGTGAAGTAGTGTTGACACGAAGAGAGGGTTGGCTTCAGGAAAACATAATTGGTCCTTTTTGTCACATCTTTGTGTGCAGAGACATCCATTCCTCTGGGTGTTGGAGCTTGTTCTATGTCGCTGGGGACACGATTAACGTGCGAGATGAGGCCATTCACATTACATCCATAGAACTAGGGTATGCATATCGAAATCCACATCTGTGTTCATCAAATATTTTACGAAATATCCTACACAGAAATGAAATCATCTTCAAGCGGGAGTAGTTCTTTCAAGTCTTTTAACCCATCATGGTTATTTACCTGCATGATTACTCCCCATTGACAAACAACAGTGTAATTATACCCGTATGCAATTCAGGGGTCGTTAGTTTTCTTCAGAACTCCAGTACATACCACTACGTATAAAAAAATGCTATGAAGGGCCAATGTTACGCCCCTGGTATCACCCCGAGCCTTCAGGATGAGATGACGAGTATTGAGCCCTGACACATCTTCAGTCATCTACGACACAGGTGGCTGCTACTACTCGGAGAACATGAAAGGTCATCGAAAATATGTCCCGGGCACCTGTTCATGACAAGCCTAATACACGTCTCGTCTATGTTTCGATAGCCAACAGGTCATTGGAAGAAGATTTCAAATTATGACAGACCCTCACCCAGTGCAGAGGTGTTTGTTAAAGTCATCACTCAAATGATGGTTAACCTTGAATATTGAACAGAGAGGGGGCTGAGGACAGGGGGTGAGATGAGGACAGGGGATGGGTTGAGGATAGGGAGATGGGTTGAGGATAGGGGGTGAGATGAGGACAGGGGAGGGGTTGAGGATAGGGAGATGGGTTGAGGATAGGGGATGGGTTGAGGATAGGGGGTGAGATGAGGACAGGGGATGGGTTGAGGATAGGGAGATGGGTTGAGGAGAGAAGATGGGTTGAGGATAGGGAGATGGGTTGAGGATAGGGAGATGGGTTGAGGATAGGGAGATGGGTTGACGATAGGGGGTGAGATGAGGATAGGGAGATGGGTTGAGGATAGGGAGATGGGTTGACGATAGGGGGTGAGGTGAGGATAGGGGATGGGTTGAGGATAGGGAGATGGGTTGAGGATAGGGAGATGGGATGACGATAGGGAGATGGGTTGAGGATAGGGAGCTGGGTTGAGGATAGGGGGTGAGGTGAGGATAGGGGATAAGTTGAGGATAGGGAGATGGGTTGAGGATAGGGAGATGGGTTGAGGATAGGGAGATGGGTTGAGGATAGGGGGTGAGGTGAGGATAGGGAATGGGTTGAGGATAGGGAGATGGGTTGAGGATAGGGGGTGAGGTGAGGATAGGGAGATGGGTTGAGGATAGGGAGATGGATTGTGGATAGGGAGATGGGTTGAGGATAGGGAGATGGGTTGACGATAGGGGGTGAGGTGAGGATAGGGAGATGGGTTGAGGAGAGGAGATGGGTTGAGGATAGGGGGTGAGGTGAGTATAGTGGTTGGGTTGAGGATAGGGAAGGAGTTGAGGATAGGGAATGAGTTGAGGATAGGGAATGAGTTGAGGATAGGGAAGGAGTTGAGGATAGGGAATGAGTTGAGGACAGGGGATATGTTGAGGATAGGGAAGGAGTTGAGGATAGGGAAGGAGTTGAGGATAGGGAGATTGGTTGAGTATAGGCGATGGGTTGAGGATAGGGGGTGAGGTGAGGATAGGGAATGGGTTCAGGATAGGGAGATGGGTTGAGGATAGGGGGTGAGGTGAGGATAGGGAGATGGGTTGAGGAGAGGAGATGGGTTGAGGATAGGGAGATGGGTTGAGGATAGGGAGATGGATTGAGGATAGGGAGATGGGTTGAGGATAGGGAGATGGGTTGAGGATAGGGGGTGAGGTGAGGATAGGGGATGGGTTGAGGATAGGGAGATGGGTTGAGGATAGGGGATGGGTTGAGGATAGGGAGATGGGTTGAGGATAGGGGTTGAGGTGAGGATAGGGAGATGGGTTGAGGAGAGGGGTTGAGGTGAGGATAGGGAGATGGGTTGATGATAGGGAGATGGGTTGAGGATAGGGGGTGAGGTGATGATAGGGAGATGGGTTGAGGATAGGGGGTGAGGTGAGGATAGGGAGATGGGTTGAGGATAGGGGAAGGAGTTGAGGATAGGGAGATGGGTTGAGGATAGGGAGATGGGTTGACGATAGGGGGTGAGGTGAGGATAGGGAGATGGGTTGGGGATAGGGAGATGGGTTGACAATAGGGGGTGAGGTGAGGATAGGGAGATGGGTTGAGGAGAGGAGATGGGCTGAGGATAGGGAGATGGGTTGAGGATAGGGAGATGGGTTGAGGATAGGGGGTGAGGTGAGGATAGGGAGATTGGTTGAGGATAGGGAGATGGGTTGAGGATAGGAGATGGGTTGGGGATAGGGAGATGGGTTGAGGATAGGGAGATGGGTTGAGGATAGGGGATGGGTTGAGAATAGGGGGTGAGTTGAAGACAGGGGGTGAGGTGTGTATAGTGGTTGGGTTGAGGATAGGGAATGAGTTGAGGAAAGGGGATATGTTGAGGATAGGGAATGAGTTGAGGATAGGGAAGGAGTTGAGGATAGGGAATGGGTTGAGGATAGGGAGATGGGTTGAGGATAGGGAGATGGGTTGAGGAAAGGGAGATGGGTTGAGGATAGGGGGTGAGTTGAAGATAGGGGGTGAGGTGTGTATAGTGGTTGGGTTGAGGATAGGGAATGAGTTGAGGAAAGGGGATATGTTGAGGATAGGGAAGGAGTTGAGGATAGGGAAGGAGTTGAGGATAGGGAAGGAGTTGAGGATAGGGAAGGAGCTGATGATAGGGAATGAGTTGAGGACAGGGGATATGTTGAGGATAGGGAAGGAGTTGAGGATAGGGAAGGAGTTGAGGATAGGGAGATTGGTTGAGTATAGGCGATGGGTTGAGGATAGGGGGTGAGGTGAGTATAGTGGTTGGGTTGAGGATAGGGAATGGGTTGAGGATAGGGAATGAGTTGAGGATAGGGAAGGAGTTGAGGATAGGGAATGAGTTGAGGACAGGGGATATGTTGAGGATAGGGAAGGAGTTGAGGATAGGGAAGGAGTTGAGGATAGGGAGATTGGTTGAGTATAGGCGATGGGTTGAGGATAGGGGGTGAGGTGAGTATAGTGGTTGGGTTGAGGATAGGGAATGAGTTGAGGATAGGGAATGAGTTGAGGATAGGGAATGAGTTGAGGATAGGGAAGGAGTTGAGGATAGGGAATGAGTTGAGGACAGGGGATATGTTGAGGATAGGGAAGGAGTTGAGGATAGGGAAGGAGTTGAGGATAGGGAGATTGGTTGAGTATAGGCGATGGGTTGAGGATAGGGGGTGAGGTGAGTATAGTGGTTGGGTTGAGGAGAGGGAATGAGTTGAGGATAGGGAATGAGTTGAGGATAGGGAAGGAGTTGAGGATAGGGAAGGAGTTGAGGATAGGGAATGAGTTGAGGATAGGGAGATTGGTTGAGTATAGGCGATGGGTTGAGGATAGGGGGTGAGGTGAGTATAGTGGTTGGGTTGAGGATAGGGAATGAGTTGAGGATAGGGAATGAGTTGAGGATAGGGAAGGAGTTGAGGATAGGGAATGAGTTGAGGACAGGGGATATGTTGAGGATAGGGAAGGAGTTGAGGATAGGGAAGGAGTTGAGGATAGGGAGATTGGTTGAGTATAGGCGATGGGTTGAGGATAGGGGGTGAGGTGAGTATAGTGGTTGGGTTGAGGAGAGGGAATGAGTTGAGGATAGGGAATGAGTTGAGGATAGGGAAGGAGTTGAGGATAGGGAAGGAGTTGAGGATAGGGAATGAGTTGAGGACAGGGGATATGTTGAGGATAGGGAAGGAGTTGAGGATAGGGAGATTGGTTGAGTATAGGCGATGGGTTGAGGATAGGGGGTGAGGTGAGTATAGTGGTTGGGTTGAGGATAGGGAAGGAGTTGAGGATAGGGAATGAGTTGAGGATAGGGAAGGAGTTGAGGATAGGGAATGAGTTGAGGACAGGGGATATGTTGAGGATAGGGAAGGAGTTGAGGATAGGGAAGGAGTTGAGGATAGGGAGATTGGTTGAGTATAGGGTATGGGTTGGGGATAGGGGGTGAGATGAGTATAGTGGTTGGGTTGAGGATAGGGAATGAGTTGAGGATAGGGAATGAGTTGAGGATAGGGAAGGAGTTGAGGATAGGGAATGAGTTGAGGATAGGGAAGGAGTTGAGGATAGGGGATAGGTTGAGTATAGGGTATGGGTTGGGGATAGGGGGTGAGATGAGTATAGTGGTTGGGTTGAGGATAGGGAATGAGTTGAGGATAGGGAATGAGTTGAGGATAGGGAATGAGTTGAGGATAGGGAATGAGTTGAGGATAGGGAAGGAGTTGAGGATAGGGGATAGGTTGAGTATAGGGTATGGGTTGGGGATAGGGGGTGAGATGAGTATAGTGGTTGGGTTGAGGATAGGGAATGAGTTGAGGACAGGGGATATGTTGAGGATAGGGAAGGAGTTGAGGATAGGTTATATGTTGAGGATAGGGGATGGGTTGAGGATAGGGGGTGAGGTGAGTATAGTGGTTGGGTTCAAACCAGAAGTTGTTACCAACAGTACATTTTCTTACTGTGAAATCTTGGCACAAATACGTGTCGACTATACCTTAAGAGTTGTGAAATGTAGATACCGTTATAGGCTGTAAAGTATTTTAACAGCATGCTGTCACTCGAGTGACATCAACCAGACGAAACCATCACATAGCCACAAGACCAACTCGGAGAGTAAACATTCCCGACTGTCCCCCCTGGAGAACAACTAAACAAACAGGGCTGTCAGACATTGCTAAGGGTTGAGCAATCAAACGTGTCATCTTTGTCATGAAAGTCTTAATTATCATTTCAGATAAGAGGGGATTGGCCACGAATCCAAAATACGTCACCTATGAGAAGCAACAGCAGTTGAACTTCGACAGGAGTTCACAATTGAATATATATTCTCCATCTTTAAACAACCTCAAAAGACATCTTTGGTTTTGTTTAATTTATATTCAGGGAACCATGCCCTCGTATTTTCCAAATATGTTTCAAAGTGTTGTACAAGGTTGGCAAATTACCATCTTCCTCTGTTACTACTATTTCTAGAATTTCAACTTAACAATAAACATCACAACGCAGCTGTGTTCATAACGTCCAATGCTAAGCATAATGAGATAATGCCTCTACATAATTGCCATATTATACTCATGATCTATTGTGTTAAATGTTACAATCCAAGCTGGACCATCGAAGATCTTTGGCAATAGATATATATTTGACATTGTCTATATGACTAGGCGGACATTGCAACCATGTGAAGAATAAAAAAAACATCAGATCAGTTGAGTGCTCATAAATGTATAGGGGGCACGGTTGGTCCAGTCGTTTAAGGCGCCGTGATTCGCTGTGCAGAGGTGCGTCCCTTGGGAACGCCAGAAACCTATGATTGTGGGTTCGAATCCCGGTTTATCCCGATTATGTTTCTAGGTTTGTCAGCACTATACCCGTGCTCGTGGGTTTCACCGAAGTGGTAAACGCTTGATACCTGCATCAGTTCGGGCTTTCCTCCCACATTAAGCTGACACGCCGCGATATAACTGTAATACTGTAATACTGCAGAGAGTGTCGGCCCTGTGGTCTTCCAGAACATCGGTCAGGGAGAGGCAATGGTGTCACAGCAGCTCGGTACATTGATTAAGTCTTGGGACCACACGCCATACCTCATTTGGCACGTCGCCGCAACCACGAGTTTCAGCATGATAACGCACGTGCCCACACTGCGAGAGCAATAAGAGACTTCCTCCAGCAGAATGGCATCAGAAACATGCAGTGGCCTGCCCTAAGTCCTGATTTAAATCCCATTGAGCACCTGTGGGACGAGATTCAAAGACGGCTGAAGGACGTCCGACTAAGGCCGACATCTGCAGCTGAACTGCGTCAGGCGTTCCTCAGAGTGTGGGCTTAAGTGCCTATCGGCTTCATCAACCGTCTCATCCTTTCCATGTATCAATGCATATGGCAGACACACGAGATACTGACTTGTGATGCCAGGAAGAATAACATCTTACCAACACTGTGATTACCACCTTAACTATAATGAACAGTTAATGAACAGTTAATGAAATACTTGTAGTTCACACCTTGGATATACAGACTAACACTGTATGACCGCAAGACATCTAACATTGAACCTGGCATATGTATACAGATTACAAAAATAACAACGAGGAATACATATATTGTTAGTCACTATTTCTTTATCTAGCGTCTTAAATATCATAAATGATAAATTATTGTCCAACCTTTTAATCAAACAAGATGGCAAAGAAAACGTTGTAGTTGATAGTAAGCAGGAACAACGACACACATAATCGGACGTTTCTATGTCTGTGTCAACAGGCCACACAGTTCTGTCAGAACAACCTTGCCAGTCCTTACATCTGTTAATCAAAATACTTTTTTCCAGCTGGTCCTTTACTTGAATAATGACTGGTATCAGTTGACCTTTGATGTTGACCTTAAAATTTTGACATGAATCTCAGAGGGTCTTCGCTTTGCATCTGACAGACATCACGCGTTTCACAACTGACCCGAATGGAGGATGTCTCTATTTAGACGGTGTTCACTTTTTACATTCGACTCCTATCATGCAGTAGAATATAATGTGTTCAATTACCAATTGGGAAGCGTTTTTAGACATCTGTTGTTGCTGCCAGCTTCGTGATAGTGTTGCCGTTTGGCTCAGTGAGTGAGTATGGCTTTATGCCACTTTCAGCAATATTCCCGCAATATCAGGGCAGGGGACACCAGAAATGAGCTTCACGCCATTGTACCCACTTTGGGAATTGAAACCGGGTCTTCGGCATGACGAACGAACTCCACCAGGCTACCCCACCGCCCCCGTTTGGCTAAGAGTCAAGGGAAAAGGTTCAATGTTTAGCTCAAATGCTTCTGTCCTGCAAAAGCTGTTTAAGTAATGATGTTTATGGTTTAAACCATGGTAGGTATAAAAAATGCATACCCTTTTCGATATTCTTGTATACCGTAAATGACGATCAACCTGATCTAATGGTATACCAATATTTGATAAAACAGTGCCAAATCAAAACGTTTATCTCAAATCTGTACTGAAATGCGGGAATAGAATATAAACTCAGTTAAAATAAATGAGTCAATCCTGCCTTCGGTATCTCCATTAGACCTTCATAGATCCTCAGTATCAGGGCTATTAGATGTGCACTTCTCCATTATCTGCAGGAGTGAATGCAGTTTTCCAAATGAATCCTCTCTTTTTGCGTTAATGTACATGGAAATGACTGCCTCTGAGGCAAACGAACATCAGATTCCATGCCAGTAATTTGAGAAAGCTCTTTTACTTGATACTGCCCAACATAATAATCAGTTTTCCAGCCCTGTGGGGTTCCAATGACTTACTGAGGAGGATCATTAAGCAGAAACATTTTGAAATTAAAAACGTCTTTAGGGGCATTCGTATCTCGCTCACACTAAAAAGGATGGAGCCCAAACCGTTCAAAGCTCCAGTACTTTTTACAAATACGTTACAGTGAAGACACCAGGTGTTCACGAAATGAGTGAGCATATGACGCCATGAATGCTAACATACGAAATGGAGCTGGAGGACGACCACATGATGTGATGTCGGGTACAGTCATCTGGAGTTGGGACTTGGAGATGTAAGGGTGAACAATCGACCAATAACCGATCAGAAATGCAATGTAGAGACTCAAAGTAGATATAAATGCACGACTGGCATTCCTGCATTACCCGTATAAATCTGGCTAAACCCGTGCTGGACAGCAAACTCCTCCTTTGAAACATCCATCGTCCACATATGGCTTTTAGATGAACTTCCTGGACTAAAGATGTATCTGATCCCTACTCATGATGCCACAAAGAGTACAAGAGAAGTATGTCCTCAACATAGACACATAATTGTAATCCAGGGATGGCACTGAAACTTGTCAACCAAAAGCAGGTTAATCTATAGAGGAGACACAGGAAGAGATGTGTGAAGGAACAAGGAGACTCATGACATACATTGCAGAAATATCAATTAGGGGGATCAGAACTGCGTGTCGTCGTAGCTTGGAGGGACACAATTGAATAACATAGGATCAATAGTATTCGTGGAGATACGTCATCAAAGACGTGAAAAAACGTCAATCATCTGAGGTCTTTAATATCCGTGTTCCTGTCATTAAAAAGTTGGGCGCGCCATGAAGGTAAATTATCAGATCTTTGGATCTTGTGGTGTAGAAAGTAGTTCACATGTAACATTTTGAAAAAATGGACATGTCCTGCTCGACTTGTTAAGTAAAGGCTAAGGTCTTAAATACAACATTCTACAAGTCAAACAAATGTTAGGACGCTGACATCATGGACACATGTATCGTTTGGCTTTGGGTTTTAGAAAGAGTAGCTGCATAGACTGAAACGTGCCACTATCACAGCGCCGATTCAAAAAGCTAACAGAAGAGGAGAGGCACTCTCTGTCTGCACTCACGAAAGAACCTTGCAAAATGAGATGTGTTTCTATGGTGGTGTTTGTTCACACAAGCGGCCGGGGAAAGGTTGGGTCCAGTCCAAACGTTTTTCGAACACGTCGAATTAATCAGCTTGTCTCAGAGTGTTTACCTCAAAAGATCTTAAGTGAGTGAGTGAGTGAGTTAGGGATTAACGCCGCTTTTAACAGTATTCCAGTTATATCGCGGCGTGTCAGCTTAATGTGGGAGGAAAGCCCGAAGTGATGCAGGTCTCAGACGTTTACCACTTCGGTGAAACCCACGAGCACGGGCATGGTGCTGACAAACCTAGAAACATAATCGGGGCGAACCGGGATTCGAACCCACAATCATAGGTTTCTGGCGTGACCAAGGGATGCAACTCTGCACAGCGGATTGCGGCGCCTTAGACGACTGGGCCACCCGTGCACCCCAAAGATCTGAAGACCTATTCTTAAAATATATGTTCTTTAATACTGTCTTACCCTGTATTAGTGTGATTCTATGATCGATGTAAATCACGGGGAGTTCAAGATGCTTTGTAAAATACTAAAGTAGCGGAGTTAATATTGTCTCGAAAGTGTTCAATTATGAAGGCTTCGCTTCACAAACCTAACCTATCGTAACACTAGCTATTTTGTCGACCCTTTCCGAGCCTGCCTCTAGGGTACAGAAGATATACTCTTTACCTTTATGTTATAACCCAACGACGTATGTTAACGACATTAACGATCTAATTCAGACAACAGTTCTCTCTCAAGCCATGACGGTCGGAGGCGTCGTTTTGCGGGTTTATCCCTAACGCTCAAGACCAGTGGTTGGGGCTGCTTCTTGTGCACAGTTGGCACCCTTTTAGGCAACAATATATTGAAGATTCGACGTACGCTCATCATGTTCATCTCATGAATATGTTTCCGAAATGTCTCTTAAATGTGCAACGGCTGAAAGAATTACCAGATCAAATTCCGTTTTAGAGGGCGACATTATACGTATTTATTCATTGTTTCAGATACTTGTGATACTTGTCCCGAAAATATAACTTACCATTGCTTCAGTGCTTACATTTAATTATCATCCTAACGATATATTGTATGTTTCCCATGTTTGAATGTTGTCAGCGTCATGGCAGCTGCGTTACCTGGACAAGGTTTCACCAACTTAATATCGCGGGAAATCAGAAAGCTCATCATTTACAAAAAAAGCGTATTATATTTTCAGAAAAAAAAGGGTAGGCTGATCAATATCTAAAAACATGCAGGGAGCATGTCTTCAATCGATACAAACACAATTTAGTTCTATATTCAGTTACATAATTTGTTCAAGCTGATGAAATATGTATGCATTGAACTCTACCAACGGCACACATTTCTCCCCATGACACGACGTGCCAATATTAATTCATACTTCTACATTTGTCATTTAACTCAATTCAAACGGGATTTCACGTAAAAACAAAGAAGCCCGCTCTTTTTGAAAAAGAGAGTTTTGTTATCTCAACGTTCCTTAATAAGAGATCACAGATTTAATAATTGTTGAAAAGATTGTAATTTCATCAAGAGATATCTTTATTCAATAAGTTGCAGCACCCTGTTATTGGTTTTAGATTACCTTTGAGGTTGACCCCGACCATGGGCAAATCTGAAATAGAAGGGCATGCAAAATGACACGAATGTTCTTGTCAAGACTGAAATGTATAAACAAGTTGTGAAGTATAATGCAAGATTATTTCAAGGGCGCATTTTCAATTAAGAAATTCTAAAAACTCGTTCTTGAGGAAAAAAATATTGGTAATCCTACGTATTCTTATAACAAAATAGGGGAACGTGAAATATAAATGTTAATACCAAGTATTAGAAGAAAGATGAGTGCTGACGGCAAACATCCCATGTCTGTTAACATCAAACACATCCTGAAGTTTGCACACGCCTTACGCAGTAGAGCGTAGGGTGTAACTCGTGATGTTGACACTTTCAAGGATGCTTATTTCTGTCAATCTTATTGATTTCTTCATCATACAGTTGTGATTAACTTGATTCATGCTTATTCATTGTTTGTATATAAACTAGCGGCGGAGCGTCTATGGACTATTAGCATACAGGTAACTGGCAGTGGCCGCCGATATCTTCAGTGTTTCACAGTCTGTGATAAGCAGACTATTGGACAGGTACCTACACACCTAAAATGTTGACGATCGATCCCGTTCAGGTCGTTGCAGGTCAGCGACAAGAGTACAGGATCAGTTGACCTGAAACCAGGCTGTACGAAATCGAGTTCAAACTATGAATCAAATTGCTGCAAACTTTCACCAGGCTACTGGAGTTACGGGTCAGACTTCATGTTCGTCGGCCACGTGTTGTGCCGCGCCTTACAAATCGTCACATGGTGTACACAACGTCGAAACTTGGGTAATCGTCGCTGGTCACGTGTCATACTTTCAGATGAGTCCCGATTCACTGTGCACTTCCCAGCTAGGCGTGGTCGTTTTTGGCGACGTCAGAATGAACGTCAAACCAATGGGATACCTGAGATCTCATGACAGAATTGTTGGTAGATCAGTAATGGAGTGGTGCGACATCACTATGATTGACCGATCACCACTCCATAGTGTGCAAGGAAAGGTCACTGGACAGTACTATCGGGACATTCGTTGTCCTATTTGCATGGCGTGTGGGTCGACGTTTTGTCTTTCAGGACGACAGTACCTGTGCTCTCCGTGCACGAAGAGTCAATGGTAACCTCCAGCAGAACAACATCAACTGAATTCCATGGCCAGCAATGAGCTTAGCCCTTTCCTTCATTGAACACGTATGAGACATAATAGGGAGACGTGAGCGTCAACGGCACAGGCCGCCGACCACGTTGACTGAACTTGGTCAGGTGCTGCAAGAGGACTGGGGAGACTTCCACTTCATGCCTCGAGTGAATGACTATTTCACAAATCGTGGCGGTATTATGCACTACTGATCTAACAACGTCAACTTTGAAATGTCCAATTTTACTCCTATCGTTCTTCAAGGTTACTGGCGGTCATAACATCTACTGTCACACTTCCCTACCGGTTGTAATGTGCTCGTTCATAATTATCATATATATCCTTAACCAGAAACCAAGATATCTTTTACTTTTGGAATTTTAAGTTATTTCCGAGTCTACCCTTTGTTTTATGATAATATTATGGCTAGTGTAATCGATGCAGAGAGCCACTCTGATTAAATTGTCGTAATACGATACGTGTGCAGGAATGTGTGTGTGTTTCCTTACACAAACATGGCTTGAAATAATTTAGCACAACTTGATTTTGCGCACACGAGTTGGTTTCTAAAGTTTATTCAGTGACGACAATCATATCAGTGAAGGAGTGAGTGAGTATTGTTTTACGCCGCATTTAGCACTATTCCAGCAATATCACGGCAGGGAATGGGCTTTACATATTGTACCCACTTTGGGAAAATAACGCTGGCCGTCAGCTTGACCAGCGAACGCTTTAACCACTTGGCTACCACATCACCCCTCGATTATTTTAATAACGCAATTATATGAAAAAGGGATCAATACCCTCGTGT
This sequence comes from Haliotis rufescens, assembly GCF_023055435.1. NCBI lineage: Eukaryota > Metazoa > Mollusca > Gastropoda > Lepetellida > Haliotidae > Haliotis > Haliotis rufescens. The sequence goes on along the minus strand of NW_025964002.1, from coordinate 2,841,425 downwards.
TTTTTCTGCACCGTCTTCCACCATGCGGAAACACATTTGGCTGACACAGTAACTATCTCATTTGTGTCTACCAAAATTAAGAAGAAATCAGGATATTCGAAGACAAGTTGGGACATCTAAAAAATGTGACCAGGGTTACGGTTGTAAGTATTAGTTGAGATCACCACATCATAAATCTGAAAAAAATAAAGATAACCTCAAATCTTTTAGCGAAAAACTCTTGGCATAAACACAACATCCCTTTTTACATCATCGTACCAAATATTGTACAAATTCAAATCAGATTGATATTGAGTGAGTGAAAGATTTTGGGTTAACGCCGCTTTTAGCAATGTTCCAGCAATATCACTAGAAACCAGCTTTACACGTGGTATCGATGTGGGGGATAGATCCTGGGTCTTTGGCGTGACGAGCGAACGCTTTAACCACTAGGCTACCCCAACGCCCTTCAGATTAATATTGTAAAACATTTCTGGTTTGGAATTTAATAAGAAAAAGTTTCAATATGATAGAATGTTGCCTCGAGCATGAACAAGTTTGAGAGCACAACCAACAAGCTGAACATGTATGCACTGCTGTTTGCATGCCTTTAGGGAAATTGATATAAATGTCAAAGTCACCGTCTGAAGCCGTTAAAGGTTAACCCCACAGGGAGCTGTGTTGCCGTACTTCTGATCGAAGCACAAGTGGAATATTATGATTATAAACACGTATTTTTTTTCTCACAAAACCTGGTAAAAAAATCCACGATCAAGTTAAGAGGAAAGAGTATCTGTGATTGTCATGTTACTGATATTTTGCCTTTTCGCGAACTCCTGGTGTCTGATAGTGATTGAAAAAGACTCGTTTAAGATATAATCTTAATCGTAAAGTGGATTCTGCGTTTGGTAGATATTTATTATGATCATGGAAATGGTAATTGTCGCTTTTATTTAAACGCTACATATAAGCAGCAGAATATCTGCACTTGTCATTCAAAACCAACATACCGTTTGTAGCTTCAACAAAATGAGTGAATGCGCTATCGTGTCACAGGATTGTCTGGTCTATATGTTGATTCGATAGATACGCAAACGCGAACGCGCAACACCCCCCCCCCCCAACACACACTCCTACCCCCCACCCCACCCCCACCCCACCCCGACCACCACCCCCTCCAAAAAAACCCCCTAAAACAACAAAAAACACATCATTAAACACACACAAACAAGACAAAATAAAACATTTACTTGGGTTTTAATCAGTTCTCGGAATAGACGTCTCGGGCGGGATTGAGAAATATGATCTTCATGTGGCCTTCAAATAATATATTTGGTGCATTCGGGAATATAAAAAAAAAAAAATTAAAATTGAAACTTAGAATGTGAGGCTTTAGAATCAGTTTCATCAACTATTTACTTCTCCCCATGCGGCACAAGTACCATTACAACTATCACATGACGCTGTAGTTCTTTCATGTTGCCCATGTTTGAAATAAACGTAGGCGAGAGTGCCACCCAAAATAGCAGCATGCCTTCTGGCCAAGTATTGAAATGACAGAACAATTAAATCAGACTGCAAAATGAAACGAGACAAAGACGTAAGACGTACCCTGCATGTCGAGCAATATTCCAGCAGCTCCAGCCCGTGGTGTTAACATTTCACAAATTTTGAGATACAATCGAGCATGATCTTTCTTCCAGGATTTCAAAGAGCGTCATACGACTCTTGCTCAGAAGTTGTTTGATCAAGGTCACAACATTCCGGGTCTCATTAGACGCATCAGTGACATGTATGATGTCCGATGCAATGCCCTATTTTAACGTGTACCATGTGCTCCCGTGTTTTTTTTCAAGTGAACAATTGACTTGCCTGTGCATGTGTTTGTGACGGGTGCCACCTGTGGGGAAGGTTATGCTCACCTTTTCGCGAACACCTGGCATCATTACTATTAGAAAGTGATTCATAAACACATGCTCATGATATAGTCGGAAACGTAAAATCGACTCTGCTTTATGCAGAGATTTCTATTGCATATGATATTGGTTTAGTGGCTTTATTTACAATGAAGCTGTGCTGATTTATTCACCAGTGCATTCAGATAAATTAAGGAGAATATGGGTTGTTGGGAGAGATATGTTCGGTCTTTGCCAAAAACCAAAAACCAAAAACATTAGTTCACAATAAACCAATAATCTTTAACTTTTTTTCTTGAGAACGACTCTATCTTCCATAAAATCTTCTAGTTCTGATACAAAAACCTTCATCCACTGAATCTGCAATCACTGAAACTGTTACTGTAACACTGAGGGTTCTGGGTGTAATATACGAGTATGTCATAACGAATCGTCTAATCTTAACTCAGACTCTAACTTGTCATAAATGGCACCGAGGGAGGTGTTAGTTTAGGTTCCAGTATCCCCTGCATGTCCTTGCTGCCTCTGTAACAGTACCGTGTGGTCGTTACCATGACTAACTAATCATCTATGTGACCCGACAGCAGGGATTGTTGTTCCGACTTTCTGGATCTGCTTTGTTTGGCCGTTCTTTACTTGCCACCTGGAATATTGCTGACTGCAGCAGTCGCTCGCTGTCACAAATGTTACTTGAATGAATGGTCGCGAAATGTATTTAAGAATAAGCCTTTGTGACTCCATGATGAACTCAGGAGCCAGACATATACAGGTTTATCCTCACTGTAAAAATACATCTCTCGTCAGAGCGGCAGGTGTTACCGGCACGCCACGACACTCTTACCCTTTTCGCGAACGCCTGGGCCCGGTTGTTCAGAACCCGGTTAACTCTTAACCAGCCGTTAACTCTCCGTTAAATTTAACCAGATGGTTATGTTGTTTCCCAAAGCATGGTTATCTTTAACGACTGGTTAAACGCCCGTTAAAGTTAACACACTTCCCGACCTCCGTTAAATACTTAACACCTTGGTTATCTTTGAAACAAAATGGCGGTCATGGTTGGGCCTAACGCCGCTTTCATGGTTCCAGAGGTTAATGCGAGGCAACAGAAGTGATTCCGAGCTGTTAATTTTGCATTAATGAACTACACAGACAGTGAACTTCGTGATAGGTACAGATTTTGGCGGGAATCTATCAACTACATCGCCAATATACTGAGGGAAGATTTGGAGCGCCCTACACAACGTAGTCATGCTCTAAACGTCGATCAAGAACTGATGATAGCTTTCCGTTTTTTACGCAAGTGGTAGTTTCCTTCAAGTGATTGGTGATACGATGGTGGTGGACAAAAGTACAGTTTCACGTGTCATAGTAGATAGTACTGATGCCTTGGTTAAAAGGAAGAACGAATTCATAAAATGGCCAACACAAGAACGCTACATACGTCAGGTTCAAGATGGATTTTTCGCCCTTGGTGGTTTTCCGAGTGTCCTAGGTTGCATTGATGGTACGCACATACGTATTCAGGCACCGACCAGAGATGAACCAGCTTACCTTAATCGGAAAGGATACCACAGTATCAACGTACAGGCAGTGTGTGACCACGAAGGTTCGTCTTGTGAGATTAGAGTACCGTCCCTTTTTGCAATTAGAGTAGCTTCCCTTCCAAGGTCTATAAAATTCCGCATTAAAAAGATTCGGAATTAGATAAATAATGAAAGGTTTGCGTAAATGCTCTCAGTACTCTTAATAAATACAAATGGGATATTCTAGTCAGCTAACTGAGAAAAGCTTTAAGAAAATATAGCTGTAAGAAGTTTGTAATATATAGAAAATCCATTAATCCATGACGAACATTGCTTATTTTTTAAATTATTTGTCTAATTTGTATGTAAATTTACGAATGTGTGTGTTAAATGGCCGGGATCAACTCATGATAGCAACATATTTAGAACCTCCACTTTTTGTGAATACTTGGAGAGATCGCACACTTCAGTATCAGATGGCTTCCATTGGGAGACAGTGGATACCCTTGCAGGCCTTTTCTCCAAACCCCATTCATGACTCCACAAGGCAATGCTCAGCAGAGATACAATGACAGCTTGTGTGCTACAAGAGTTACAATAGAAAGAACATTTGGTCGATGGAAAAGACGGTTTCATGTACATCATTCTGAGGTTAATATGCATACTCAGCATTAGTACATTTGTGTACTTAATTTGACCAATGTTTTACTTTTCTACATCTAATCTTGATTTTTTTCATCACTTTAAGGTTTGGAGTCATGGTGTTGTGTGTTCGAATGCTTGACGTTTTACATCGATCACATAGCAGAAACAAATAATTTTCCAAGAATCCTAACTATCATATCCAATTACTAGTAATTATATTAAGACTTCAAAGAAGCAATCAAGTTGCTTTTAAAATGTAGATTTTAATGTGACATTCTGTATTTATGTATTTGACACGAACATTTCTTGTTTATTGAACAGATAAGGATGAGTCCACGCCGTGGGTGTCAGATTGTCCTTGCCTGTGCTGTCCTCCACAATGTATCCTTATTACTGAATGATCCATTACAAGATGACAACGACAACCCAGATGAACAGCCAACAGTGGACACATGGAGGAAGGCATGATGGACGAGGCATTAGAGATCATATTGCCAATACCTTCTTCTCCAGCTAAAAACCTACAAACAGAGGACACAAGAATTTAATATAGTGGTAATGAAACTGCAGGTTTATTGCATCATAGAAAGTAACAGTTGAGATGGACTGAAATTGCCAATATAATCACGTTGCAGTATTTGCTCAAGGAGTTGAATTTGTGGCTTAAGTTTCTTTTTTTCCATTTCCTGTTTTCTAGCTCTCCTGATAGAACTCTTTCCTGTTATTGATAGACTCTTTCTTAAGAACTGAGTTTTGTACTTTCTTTTCTGTGCTTGAGTTGTCTGGCTGGACGTCCGTCATCAAGTCTTGGTGCTGCTTCACTGTGCTCTGTATCTTGAGAGTCCCTGACTTCAGGACTTTGTGATGTTGGGGTTGAGGTAGTAGCTGCTGGAGTAGGATCTGTGGCACCAGTTGGCAACCCAGGATCAGCCACTGATGAACGTTCAGCATAACCTGGAGGCATAAACAATTATCAATATAAATATTTATGGTTTTGTCTGTGTTTCTATTAGGGATTACGGCTTAAGAATACTTATATACGGATCCACTCTTGTTTTAATCATTTATGATTCAGAGAAAGACAATATACTGTGAATATTATTGGCTATTAATGTGTTAACTATCATCAACATAATATTCACTTCATTGCAAATTCAGGAGACCGAAATTATCTTGACTGTGTCTTTATGGCTCTGACTATTCGTTTCGTCCTAATGTGTGTAACTGAATTATTCATTTTATTATATTTTTATTACAATCATGTTACTACCGCTTCACAATAATTTACCTTACTGACCTTGAACTCTACATATGGAGGAGCGGAAGCGTGCTCATAAATAATTTTGCTTACAGATGAATTTGTGAAATATAAACGTGGACAAGTCAGGTTTATCATAAGTTTTTGGAATAGCATTACTTTACATATCCACAGCAGATGTCGGCTCTTGCTAAATCAACAGGCTTTGGACTTGATGTTGACACTACAGAGGAGAAATTGCGTCAGATTCCGTCGCCCGATGGAGGTTCACGAAATTGCGTTCAAGAATCTTATATTCGTTTCTACGGTTTAATATGGCACTTTGCTTGGTTGACACTCGTTTCTGTACCGACCAGCAGTACTGAATCATTAACAAAATCAACACTGACATTGAGATTATGTCCCACATCCTTAGCTCGCTCTAGAAGACTGTGGAATGCCTTGTGTTCATCCTGAGTCTTGACAAGCCTCACAAACGGATCATCAGACAAATAAATGTGTGCAAAAAGTACATAATACAATTCTATCATGAAGAGCCGCCATGTTAATCAAAGCACGCCCTCCCATAATGACTGGTAAACATAGGCGATTGAGGGAAGAGCGAGGATGGTATTATCTAAGGATGGGTAGAGCATAAGCACTTGTGGCCAGGACTTTATTGCGAGTGTTCAACTCAGATTTTCTGTAGTCTGCATTTTTACTCTGCCCGAAGTTTGTCCTTGCCATGGGCATTCTGGAGTTTGTCCCGAATCTGTATTCCCAAGTACGTAAAGGCATGACCTTCGACGTGATGGTCAATAGCTCCCCCCCCCCCCCCCCCCCCCCCAACACACACACACAAATCTCTGCACAAAATAGAGTGGATAGAACGATTCCGACTATATCATGACAATGTGTTTATGAATCACTATCAAACAGTAGTGATACTAGGTGTTCGGATAAAGGTAAGTGTATCCTGCCTCACCGGTGGCACACGTAACAGTCACATGCAAAGGAAAGACAATTGTTCACCTGAAAACACTATAAATCAAACACGGGAACATGTGGTACACGTCAAAATAGGGAAATGCATCGGACATCATATTTGTCACTGATGCGTCAAATTTGGAAATGTTCACCACGTGTCTACCATAAATCATTTTGAAAGCTTTACTGATGCCTTGAATGTTGTAACCTTGATCAAACAACTTCTGAGGAAGAGTCGTATGGCGCCCCCATGAAATCTTGGTAGAAAGAGCATGCTCGATTGTATCTCAAAATTTGTGGAATGTAAACACCAACGTCTGTTGCTGCTGGAATATTGGTCGACATGACGGAGAAGCTGACGATTGGAGAGTTGAAGTCATCCCTCTTGTCATACAGTCGTGTGGAGAGTGTTTTGTCACTCTGAATCTTTATGCATAGATCTGAATATGAACCATACGAGGCGGTCTCACTGGTCTCCTCAATTTCAGGTGCGTAAATCAGTGGAAGTGAATTGGTTGTTTGATTGATATTGATCAGATCATCAATAAACCTGAACCTTAAGTTAAACTTCTTGGCTTAAGTACCATGTTTTGCCAATCCGAACAGAAATTCCGATTCATATGCATATGCAAACAGATCCGCAAGAAGGGGAGCACAATTTGAGCACGTCTGTCTCTAACCCGATCGTCCGTTTAAGTTTCCATACTTGTTTTGTCGTAATGAAGGTTGCTGAAAGCCTCATTGTGTTGTGTAGATACTTCAAAGATAGGGTGTCATACGGATGGTTTCAAACCATAACAAGCATGAAATACTCATATCCCCGCCAATATGACATGGCCGGTTGTGTGCAATGCATTAGCTCCGGTGAACTATGTTCACTCGGCCTTTTTGTAAATGGCCTAATTGCAGTACTAAAAGATGTTATTACTGGTGTTGTTTTGCCATCTGCAGTTTATGATAGAATATGTAACTGTATTTGTAATGAGTAAGGATGAAACATATGGACGAAAACTTCTTTATTACAATTAGGATCGATGGTTTCGCTGTAGGTTCTAACACCGTTATCAAGCAAGTGAAGCACAGAGTATGGTTGACAAGAATATATAGTGTTTATACAGTTGAGTAGGTTTAAGATCAGTTACACTGTTGTATTTGTTATGAGTTGTGTTTCTGCATGAGGTTAGTCAGTGAATGCAACAACCGTGTCCATGACACTTTTGGAGCAACACACACAAGCAATGCAGAACTTACCAACAAGAAAAGAAATGTATTCAATGCTGCGAGATGACATTATGTGCCACGTTTGGTGAAGAAATATGGTACGGTTTTCAAGATCTGCTCTGGAAACGAGGACTACCGCCATTTTCAGTCTAAGTCAAAATCGTTGCCATGGAAACTCGAAAAATATTTTTTTTAAAAATCCCAAACTATCAAAAGGCACCAGGTCACCACTAGACCTATCTATGTGCCAAGTTTGGTGACGAAATATGGTACGGTTTTCAAGATCTGCTTCGGAAACGAAATGTGACGGACGGATGGACGGAAGGCCGGCACCGATTCCTATATCCCCCTTCCACTTTGTGGCGGGGGATAATAACCACCTCATATTAGCCACCACAGCAGAAGCTCATATTTAGAGAACAGAAATTCTTTCTCAGTCATATGGGTTAGGAAATCGACCAGAAGAGTGAATTTCGAGCTTGAGGGACAACAGTGAATTTCGCCACTTTTCTTTTCCGTAACAACGAGAGATATGACGCCATAATAGTGACGCGCGTTTCAGAACTAAACCTTGCAGGGCTTGCATAATACTGCTTTCCGAGTGTTCACTACATATGAGCCTTCGATGTAGATGACCATGTGTGGTTTAGACATGGTTTAGAAACAGAACTGGAATAAAACCACTTTGTCCCAGCCACCTGTCTGGCTGCTCAACAGGAAATGTTTGTTGATGACTAATATAACCATATTATGTAACAACAATAATTGTTTCATTTGAGAACTCGGAACTCATGACATATCAAATAATGCCATATGCAGCAGAGGAGGACATGTGCCAAACCACGCATCAATACCATCCACTTTTCAGTTGACTCTTTAACATAAAGGCATGTCCATTCCTTTTTCGTACCAGATGTCTGAGCTCCATAGATTCCGTACAAAGACAGAACTATTCCTGGGCCCAGCAAATGTGCACCAACTCCCTGTCTAAAACCATAATCTTAATACAACCAAGAAAGAATTTTCTTTATCTGCACAAAATACATAAATATCATGTGTTTTACCTGAAAGCCAAAGGATTTGCTTGATTTTTGGGCAATCTCAGAAAACATTTATTTTTAAAACTTAAATTCCTTGATCCATGACAAATATCCTTAGAGGTTCAGGACAATTTATCAAAAATGAACGCAAATGATTTCTGAAATGTACTGAGAAAACATAATGTGTAATGCTGGACACCCTTCTTGATAACATCGGTATGAAATTTGGTTATAAGATGTTGTAATTAAGCTTCAAGTATATCGAAGATTTGATTCTGTTGATATGGTTCATTAATAGTCAAATAGACAAGTTCCATCCACAGATTTACCCACCTGAACTAGAAACAATAGAGATCAGTGAAGCCGCCTCGTCTGTTTCATATTTAGATATCTACAAGACTGTATGACAAATTGGATGAAACCGTGCTTACTTTTACTTTTGAAACCTCACGCTGCGCGTTCGGTTCCAAATTCAATTTAGCGGGGTTAAATCTACAGGTAACCTTGCTCTACATTGAAAACACAGTATGTTTATCTCCTCATTTCGAAAGGATTACAATGGCTTCAAGTTAGAGCCTGTTGGAAACGCTTTAGTTCTGAGGGAAAAAATGTTTAGAAAAAATGTCAGCACAGATTACAGTTTGTGCACAAGTCAAACAAAATATTTCATTTGTATCATTGTTTTGTTGAAAGTGTTTTAACTATTTCTCTTCCGTGTTGGCATGGGGCTCCGTTACGTCACAATCAATCACATCTTGTCAGAGTTGTTTTGTTGGCAGAGAAAGTACCTTTAGACAATCTTATATAATCAGCATTGTATATGAAAAACGTGTTCTAAACTTAGCTCGTAAAATGTACACTGACCCAGACCTTGTTGTACGTAAGGCGTAGACGCTCCAACCCTCTGGTCGACGATACCTATTGCCACGGTTTAAAACAAACAGTTCTTAGATCTTTTATCCCAATTAACATTTGTTTATTAAGTTATTGTTAAACCATTGTTAAGCTTGTATCCTTTACGTTATGCTGCCTGTGTCCAAAGCAGTGTGTTTAATCTGTTATCCTTTTACAATGTACAAGGAATTGCATGTTTCGGGTAACAAACAATTGTCATTGTCAATTTTGGACGACCCGAATATGCTATTTCTCTTTGACAAGAAAAATCTCTCATGAATTAATTTATTTATTACTCAGATTGCACATTATCGAAATCCAATGTTGAATTAAGATGTTATTGGGTTAAAAGGGTGGCGTATGAATAGAGCATTCGTAGCTGATGACTGAACCAGAGACTGTTCTCTCAAGGTGCAACCTGGCAATACAGTGTGCAGTTTTCTCCGAGATCGATTATTAGCTACGATAAGACCGCGATTCTAAAATCATGTCCATTGTAGAATTACATACACAAACACCCTCAAGTGAGAAACATCTGCATACAAATTCACAAAGGTGCATTGTTACTGAACAGGTGGTCTGTTCACACGTGAGCAATAATAAGGAAGATCGGCGTTCCTCTGATAAAGTAGTTCATGATACCAGTAATGGTAAAGAGTGAACTGATAAAGGCAATGTTTCTTGGAATAGGATGTGAGATGGATGTAATTAAACAAAGACAAATTCCATTTTTTGTATGGACAAACACTCAACATAGTGTTTCTGTAGTTATTTTGAACCATCGCTAATGTAAGTTCGATTATCTGCCAAAACAGATTCCATTAGACGTAAAAGATAGAATAGTGCTGAAAAGTATATGAATGGATCACTGAAAGCAAACTTAACATGCTGCCACATTACATGTCCTGTGACAATGAGTAAACATGAGTTTACAATGAGTAGATTAATTTCGTCTGTGTCAACACACTTGTGATCTCCGTCGCTTGAGATCTTACGTGTTGCTAGACAACAGATACAGAGCCTTTGAGCAGTGAATTGAAAATGGCATTCGCCACAATCCTGCACATTACAGTGTTTACGCCCACGGTGTTTTCCATTTCTTACAGATGTTGTGGCGTGTCAAATCTAATCGTGATCCATCACACCTTTAACATAATGAATCATGGGGTAACGGGGACGGAGCAACCTATAGCGTTAATCAAAGTGGTTTTTAGTTGATTTGAGGGTAATCTGGAGATATACCTAAAACACCACGAAAACATCACAGTGGGAAAGAATCATTTGATCTATATTTGATCGTATTGAAAGTTCCGATGCATCTATACATATAAAGACTCGTGTCTTATGGAATGGTTATCCACAAGCAAATAAATGCGAAAACTAATTTTACTAATCATAATTATATCCACAAAACCCTTTCCAAACACACATCGTCGGTTGTACGATTTCGGCTGTATCATGAACATGTGTTTATTAATTACCAGCCCGGTGAAAATCAGGGGTAAAATAGGTACTCAGCAACCCATAAATGGCGACTATGCTTGTCGTAGGTGACGACTAACGGTATCGGGTGGTCAGATTCGCCGACTTGGTTGATGCATGTCATCGTATCCCAATTGCGTGGATCGATGCTCATCATGTCAATCACTGGATTGTCTGGTCCAGACTCGATTATATACAGACCGCAGTCATAGTACTGGAAATTTGCTGAGGGTAGCGTTAAGCAATAAACAAACAGACAAAATTAATCACTATCAAATAGTGATGATGCGCAGGCGTTCAAGAAAAGACACTCCTGAAGAATCAGTAAACATGCCGGTTTTAATGTAACCTCAAGTCTTTCTTACGTCTTCTATTAGGCTTCGTTAATCAGCAGTTCTTACGCAGCTAATGACATTGTGCAGCCTCGTGTAATTACACTGTCTTCGTTTCAAATCTCAATTTTGTCAGTCCTGCCCCCAGGGTGTGTGACCACAACCACATGCTGAAAGACACCCTACCCCATGGCTTCCTCAGAAAGACCCCGATCCCATTACGCCCAGATCACTCAAACTGATGGACAACCAACACAACAACAGTGGGCCTGATTGGTAACATCAAATATCTGGATGGCGGGTTTAATCTTAATTATGACGTGTTGTAAAAGTTAAGCAAAATTATATACTTGGAGAAGATGCTACCCAATTTTGAGCTTAGACTTAGGATTTCATCATTTGTAATTAATAATATGTTGACATCATGATAGACACAGAAACGGCGTCATCTAAACAGAAAAGAAAGGCACCAGGGATGCTCTTTATGTACTCTGTATATACTTTACTACACTATAAGTACCGTAACGTGAGAGGTAACCATCAGATGGTCATTACAAGAGTGAGTGAGTTGGGTTTAACGCCGCTTTTAACAGTATTCCAGTTATATCACGGCGTGTCAGCTTAATGTGGGAGGAAAGCCCGAAGTGATGCAGGTTTACCACTTCGGTGAAACCCACGAGCATGGGTATGGTGCTGACAAACCTAGAAACATGATCAGGGCGAACCGGGATTCGAACCCACAATCGTCGGTGTCTGGCGTGCCCAAGGGACGCAACTCTGCACAGCGAATCGCGGCGCCTTAGACGACTGAGCTACCCGTGCCCCCCACATTACAAGAGCCGCTTTGTGCGACTAAATGAGACAAATACCATAGTATGATTCCGACTACATCATGAGCATGTGGTTATGAATCACTATCAAGTAGTGATATTCCAACATTTGAGTATTGCTCGATCGCGTCCTTTACCAAGTAGTCGATCCAGACATAACACACCGATTTATGGTTTTCATGACCTCTGTAGTTTAACTATAGTCAAATTAAAAACTTCACATTTTTTAAAAGCAATCCCATATATGATATACAACGGACAAATGTATCAGAGAAGGTAATTTTTAATCATTAATGTCCAAAGAAGGATTTTAATTAACGGTGGTAACCATAATTTGTTCCAAGCGCCTACGGTATTCGGTAATAACATCAACAGTTTAAATCATAAGTCCCAAGCACGAGAATCTGATGGCACACAAGTTCAGTAGCGTGTATGGCCACCATGTGCGTTGACAACTGCCACACAACGCCTCCGCATGGACCTTGTGATGCTTGTGAACACATGATTGGGAAGACGACGCCATTGTTGCGGCAAAATGGTGCCAAGATCTTGCAAATTCTGTGGTTGGTTCTGGAGAGTGCGCAGACTTCTGCCAAGAGCATCCCAGACATGTTCAATGGGATTGAGGTCGGGAGACCTTGACGGCCAGTCCATGACGTTGACTCCCGCATTCTGAAGGAAATTCCGTGTCAAAATTGCTGTGTGGGGTCAAACATTGTCGTGTTGGAAGATCAAACCGGGTCCATGTGCTGCCATAAAAGGAAGAAGTTCTGGTGCCAGTACCTGGTCGCTGTAAACAGCAGCGTTGAGGTTGCCACGGATGACAAGAAGCCTGGAACGTTCATTGCCACAGAAAGCACCCCACACCATGGCACTTCCGCCTCGAAATCTGTCAACTTCCTGTACACAACACTGGGCGTAACGTTCATAACGGCGCCTCCACACCCTCGCCTACCATCAGCAAATCGAAGATTAAATCGGGATTCATCACTGAAGACGACTTGATTCCAATTCCTCTCAGTCCATCGTAAGTGTCGCTGTGCCCACAATTGACGTTGACCTCTGTGTAATTGAGTCAGAATCGGCCCGCAGTATGGCCGTCGTGCTTGAAGGTGAGCAGTTCTCAGACGGTTTCGAACAGTTTGCGCACTCAGTCTACCCCTAAACAGTTCATTTCTGGTTGATGTAGCCGTCAAAAATCGGTTTCGGAGGGCGATCAGCGGTGGTGCCCGTTTGCTGTAGACGCGGCTGTAAATCATAAACAGTCCGTCGACTACAACCCATCGTCCTTGCGACATGAGCTATAGAATTCCTAAAACACAACAAACAGAAATTGTACTGTGCATTCATTGACTTTTCCAAAGCTTTTGACAACGTTTGGAGAGTTGGTCTTTGGTAAAAAATGTTAACTTATGGTATCCAAGGGAAATTCTTTACATTAGTACAAAATATGTATTCCAATATTAAATCCTGTATCGAGTTTAATCATGAAAAATCTGCGTTTTTCCCAAGTTTTTCGGGGGTCCGACAGGGAGAAAACCTTTCTCCGTTATGGTTTTCTATCTTTATAAATGATTTAGAATCCTGGCTAAAAACATTTGATTGTAATGGTGTTGATATATCCAGCAAACATGATTTGAATTTAGTTTGTCTACAACTACTAGTTCTGTTATATGCAGACGATACAGTGCTATTTGCTACTCCAGCGTCAGCGCTGCAGAGGTCCCTGGATTATTTTCATGTATATTGTCAGAAATGGAAACTAACTGTAAATAGTGATAAAACTAAAATTGTTATTTTTTGAAGTGGTAAGTGTAGAGTAAACAAGCTGTCATTTTACTTTGGCAAAGAAGAAATTGAAATAGTTGATAATTATAAATATCTAGGTTTTAACTTTCACAAAAATAGAAAATTGACATTTGGTATAAGTGTTCTAGACACACAAGCTAAGAAATGTACGTTTTTGTTACTGAAAATGGCATGAAACAATGATTTACCACTTGACTGCGTATTTAAAGCATTCGATTTAATGATTTTACCCATTATGTTATATGGCTCTGAATTTTTGGGACATGTTTAAATAGATATACTTGAAAATATACATACCAAGTTTTTAAAATTAGCCTCTGGTCTCAGAATGTCCACATCGAATTATTTCTTATATGGTGAATTTGGAAGATTTCCTATTAGCATCCATGTTTCTAAGAAAATTATTAGTTATTTGTATAAATTCAACACGCCCCTGTCTCACTTCAAGTTATCCTCGGTACTGTACAATTTCATGTCTTTAGACAGTGTGTTAAATAATCATTCTTATTCTTGGCTTAAGTTTGTTGAAAATACCCTTAACTCATGTGGGCTAAGTAATGTTTATATGTTCCCAGGTAATTTTAACAGAACATGGCTGCTTAATAAAGTAGAAACTACACTAAAAGATCACTTTTACCAAGTGTGGAGGAATGCAATAGAAGTAAGTCCCAAGGGACAATATTATAAACACTTTAAGACCCTACCATCACTTGATTCCTTTATCTTATTGCCCAAACATATTTACTACACAATATTAAAATTTAGAACATCCAATCATTGTTTACCTATTGAGACAGGGCGTTGGTATAATACTCCAAGGGAATTTAGAACTTGTAAATTGTGTGACTCTCCGACAATTGCAGACGAGTTTCATTATATATTTCGTTGTCCTGCTTTTGATGAAAATAGAAAAAGATTTATTTCAACAAAACTTACCAAATTTTCAAATATGGCATCTTATAGACGGTTGTTTACATCATCAGATTTCACTGTTTTAAGAAACCTAGCAAAGTTTATAAATGTTATCTTCTCTGTTATATCAAAACTTAGATAATAGACATGCTTATTATATCTACCACTGTTCTCAATATATTGTTTTATTCCGCCGCCATTTTGACTGCTTGTATATAATGATTGACATGCAAAATGTACTCTAATACCACCACGCGTGGTTCTCTAGAGAATAAAGTGAAGTTGAAGTTGAAGACTGCAACATGCCGATGACACGTTCACGTTGCACATTTGAAAGGCGTGGCATGACAAATGGCCGTAAAAACTTTTGTTTCTTGTGTTTTTCTTATTTTTTAATGACTGCTAACAAGTATGGCTGAAAACACGTGCGGTATTATGGCCACGCGACCAGTTGCACGTGAAAAACCACTTTTGCCTTTATAGTGCTGTGCACATGATTTTGATCGATTCACCTGAACAAAAACGGGTGTTATCTGAAGACAATACGTGGCCATAACTGTTTAAATACACAATAAGGGCCCACAATGATAACTGGTCAAAATGTTAAAATTTTAGGATTTTTAGGATGAAGTTTTTAATTTGGTTCAGTATAGTACCAAGTACTCACGTTTGCCGTATATGTAATTTTATGGACAGCATTCATAATTGTTCCATTAAACATGCATGTATTCCAGTGTTATGTGTCCCTGGTTTAGCGAATGATAAATTGCTTCGAATAATGCAAATTAGTATGCTGTCACAGAATCATTTTTTCACACGTTGAATCTTCTTATCATTGCGTTAATAAAATACATTTGGAAACTGAATGATTTTTAGAAAACAAATATTGTTGACATCTGTTGCTGCAAACGATTCATACAATTCTTCTAGCAGAGATTCGTCATAAGCTCTGTAGCTCATCGTAAAACCATGAATCAACTACATAAGAAAGTTTGGGGCGAGACATACAAACTGCCCGGATATGTAAACGAATATATTTCTTAAACGTTTCTCTTTACCCAAAAGTAGCAAAGTGTCTGCTCTTGAACACAACAGACATAATTCAAACATAACATTTTATTTATTTTCAACACAATTTGTGAATGCGCTATCGTGTCACTGGATTGCCTGGTTCATCATATGATTGTCTTGTCAAGACTCCGTTGTTTCCAGGTCGCCGTTGTCTGGCAGTATGGTGGCGTGACGTCATCAAAGAAACACTTACTTTATTATGCATATTGTATAAGGTGTGGGTGCTACATGTCGGGCGGGATGCTTTCCCTTTTCGTGAACACCTAGTGGTATCACCGACTTCAAGTGAACAATTCATATAATTTTCACCGCTATTTTACCCTTACGGCCAATGTAATCTCTTTCTGCATATTATCAAGACTGATATTATATAATGATAATTGAAAAGTGTCTTGTGGTCCATATTTAATCAATTATACAACTCTTTCTTCGTCGATTTTCTAGTGTGAAGTGGTAAACGTTTCAGACCTGCATTACTTCAGTGTTTCCTTCCACGTCAATCTGACAGGCATAGAACCAGATATACTGATCAAAGCAGCGTTACATCTTACGCTTGCACTCATTCATACAACCTGACCCGTGAAGATCCGGGCTAGAATAGGTCTTCAGCAACCCATCCTTGCCGTAAAAGGCGACTATGCTTGTCGTAAGAGGCGACTAACGGGATCGGGTGGTCAGGCTCGCTGACGTGGTTGATGCATGTTATTGTATACCAACTACGTAGATCGATGGTCATGACGTCGTCATATAGCTGAAATATTGCTGAGTGTGCCATTAAACAACAAACAAACACTCATACAATCTTTCAATGCATACATAGCTTCAAAGCACATTCCTATGTGATTGCCTGCATTCTACGTGTATCCAACACATCATTGTCAAGCTAAACAGTTCATAGGCATTCAGTGGATAACAATCAGACTCAGCTGTACCCCCCATGATCCATCAGTTTGAACAAGGCTATACAGTTTCAATTACTCCAACGCCTAACCATGTAGTATTGACAGTATGTGATAGCCAAGTGGGATGTCATCAGTATTACTGTCAGTCTCACAAGGCTGCTCAGTGAGAGGTGTTGAAACAAATGTCATAACCTTGAACATTCTGCCGAACACTGGGTTAAGTAAAGCCATTACATCTAAACCTCCATTACCTTTTCTGGGGGATTACGGTAAGTTCTATAGACATCACAGCATTAAATATCTCGGAATGTGTGATTAGATTGCTGGTTTGCACGGAAAATCAATTTGATAGTTGAGAGAAGTGCATACGTGTGTCGCCTTTCGTGGACACCTTTGTGCCCAATACGCCTACACGTTCTGAAACTGCAACGTCAAGTAGCTTTCTATTATCCCGGTATTGCTTATTCATTTGCATGCATACCCTCCTTTGATATTCCCCAGTTTCAATGAAGACATCCTCAGAGTTGTCTTACACGACCTTTGAAAACAAAGATCAGACTCGTGGCCTTCGGTTCCATGCAATGATGTGACGTGATGATTGTTATCAACGCTATTTTTGTCCGTCCTGTCTCTCAACGATCTCCACATATGATACTCAATCTGTTCACCACCATCTGCAGGTATCTGTAAGCTTCAGTAAGCGAAACAGTTCGTGTATTCGTGCCTGAATGATATTTCTTATTTTCGGCTTTTTATTCAGGTATTACATTGTCATTTTAAATAAATAATCGTAAATGAATAAGATATAATTTAAAGTCATCATTTTCTTCTGATGACTCACCGTTATCACTGTGTAATGTCGACGACGGCGAGTCGAATGGTGTTAAAGTAGTGTGACGTCATATTGTTAAAACTGACCAATCAACTTATATTCGAGTATTTTCGAAAACTCACATATGGATGGTGGCCGAGAAGGGACATCGATTTCTGGCCTTCACTTTCGGCCGTGAGAAAACGATAACACGAGTCGAGTAAGCGCTAAGGCGAGGCGAGAGAGCGATATATATTTTATGTTACTGTATAATGAGGGTTTTTAGGATTTAGATAAAGTACAATTCCAATTCTGTATATTATTGTGCCCGAGAGGGGACATCGCTTTCTCGCCTTCAATTACACACATGTGAACTGAGGCTAGAGCCATGTAGTATAACCCTTTGTTTCATTTGTTTTATAGACTGGAAAGAGTGACATTAGAACATTGAATTACTGACCCACCCTTTACTTAACTGTGATAAGCGTCGTTGTCATAATTTCGACACCAATGCATGATATTTCCGTTGTTTCTTCATGAGAAATCGTGATGTTACAATTGATCCGATTGGAAATGCATCGTATATAAATACCAGTAGAGTAGATGGGATGCTTCTGTGATTCCTTGATGAAGGCAATGTACGGCAAGTAGATACTTGGTAAACTACCAAAGTACCAGATTTAATGTTGCTCAATTATCAAAGCTTCGTTTCACAAACCTGTCTCATCATAACGTCTTTGCTTGTCGTAAGAGGCGACTAACGGGATCGGGTGTCAAGCTCACTGACCTGGTTGATGCATGTCATCGTATCCCAATTGCGTGGATCGATGCTCATGATGTCAATCATCGGATTGTCTGGTCCAGACTGGATTATTTACAGACCGCCGTTATATAACTGGAATATTGCTGAGTGCGGCGTTAAACAACAAACAAACACACACACATCACAACATCAGCTATTCATCGACCCTTTTCAAGCCTTCCTCTTGGAACAAGAAGAATGCTCCTTTAATCACTGTAATTACGGTAATATATTTACCTTGATGCTTAAACCCGTCGACATAATTATGTTGACAATTCTCTCTCAAGACATGACCGTGCTAAGCTTATTTGACAGGTATATCCCTGAGACTAGGAGTCGGTTTGTTCTGTGTGTAGTGTAGCCTATGATTGTGGGTTTGAATCCCGGTTCGCCCCGATTATGTTTCTAGGTTTGTCAGCCCCATACCCGTGCTCGTGGGTTTCACCGAAGTGGTAAACGTCTGAGATCTGCATCACTTCGGGCTTTCCTCCCACATTAAGCTGACACGCCGCGATATAACTGTAATACTGTTAGAAGCGGCGTTAAACCTAACTCACTCACTCACTAGATATGGCAAAGGTTTCACCAACTTAAATCACGAAAAATAAGAAAGATCATGTGTATAAAAAACTTTGTTTCCTTAGAGAAAAGGGTAGGGAGATAAAAAATATCTGAATAAATGCATGGATTATGGATTATGCAGGTATCATATCGACACCTACACAATTTAGTTCTACATTCAGTTACATAATCTGTTTAAGCTGATGAAATATTTATGTTTTGAACACAGTTACACATTACTCCCCATGCACGATGTGCCAATATTATTTCATTCTTCTCCATTCACATGCAGCTCAACTCAAATTGGATTTCACGTCAAAGAAAGAGGCTCGATCGCTTTGAGTGGAAAAAAATAGTTATTTCAATGTTCCATGATAAGAGATAACAGATTTCACAATAGTTGCATTCATCATGGTAAAGATTGTAATCCTATCAAGAGCTAGCTTTATTCAATAAGGTGCATCACCCTGTGATGGGCATTAGATTACCTTTGATGTTGACTCCGACCATGGGCAAATCTAAAATAGAAGGGCATGCAAAATGACACGAATGTTCTTGTCAAGACTGAAATGTGTTAAACATTTATGAAGTACAAAGCAAGATAATGTCCAGGGAGCATTTGCAATTCAGAAATTCTAAAAACTCGTTCTTGAGGAAAAACTATTGCGGACATTGTCAATAGATGCAATATGATCTTACTGATGCGCAAGAATTATTCATGTCCATCTTCTATTGAGAGACGCAGACAAGTATAGCATACCATGGATTGTGAAGACATTATTAACCTCGTGCGATTCAGCATCGTGGACATTGTATCATATCACGATGCGGAAACACATTTGGCTAACGATCGTGATATATTCTAGTAACTGTTGTCCACATTTGTATCTATAGTCCGGCAGAATGTTGACATGACCTGGCAATTTAGGTCCCACAGTTGTTTTTGCATGATTTCATTTGTTCTGACACTCCATATGAATAAACAAATGGATGCCACTTTGGCACCCTTGAGGGTTTTGAAAATTTATTTTTTTTAAAAATTGGCCCAATTTTCATATTCGGCTTCATTTTTGTAGTCAGAAAAAAACACATAATGAACTTTTCAGAGTATAAATATGTTAAATACACGTGATATACAACATATATGTTTAAAACTTTTGGTCAGACATGTGGTAGAAGTTCTGTTAAGTATTCAAACAGGGAATTATGACTTTCTAAACCTCTTTTATCCAGACGAAATGTAATCCTTACCATGTTCCTGTTGAATTGTCCATTATCAATGTATTACAGTAGATAAAAAAACAGTTATTTGATTTTGAAATTTCTAATATGAATTAAGTAATAATTACTTTGATTTATATCTTGAAAATAGGATAAGTAAACCTTTTTTAGAGAACCTCAGATGTTTAGTAATAAATTGTATGGATAAAAGAGTGCTTTGACAATATCCATAAAAGTATTTTAACTTATTGCTTCAATGATTATATAAATATAATGCACGAGTTGGAAATAACATAACACATGACTGAATTGTTTGATTTATGGATTGTATGTTACTAACAATACTACAAGATGAAGAACACGCATCATTCAAATCCTTCTCCAGGATAATCAGTCAGGTCCCATTCTTGAATCAATTTGAGTCACAATATTTATGAGTGAGAGTCCTAGGCAAAGTCTGTTTGAGTCTATTGACACATCAGATCAGTCACATCAGTCACTTTCATCTAATACTATCTGTGCAGTTCTGGTGTGCTGGTTATAACAATCATCACATCCTTCACATTCACAGAACATTGTACATGGAAGTCGAGCAACAGCACATCCACACTTCGCTGAGGCGCAGTTTTCACAGCTACATTTAAACAGTTTGAAAATGTAGTCAGGAGCTGATGGCGTTCCTGGTGGCAGCAGCACTGGAAGCAAAGTCTGGATGAGGGTGTCTTTCATCCAGCCATGCTTGAGAGGATCTAGAGTCGGAGGGACTTCATCTAAAGCATGTTTCCAGATGCGGGTTTGCAGATGAGCCCTCAATGCATTCTGTTCAAATACATCCTGAGTAGGTGGCAATGACATGATCTTCATAGATGAGAGAGCATTTCTTCTTCCAACTTTTGATTTCCATACTTTGAAACGTAGCTCATGCATTGTAGATGCAGTGTGACCATAGCATGATGACAGAAATAACATGGATTCTTCTGTTATTTCTTTAGAGGAAGCAGACAAGTCCCCAACATGATGAAGATTACAGTCACCTTTCAACAATTTGACAGCAGTAGAATTTCCAACACCCCAGCAATGAGCCACTGTGTCACAGCCTGTGAGAGCATGAGCTGCAATAATTTTGGGAACAATAGCAGAGTGTTTCTCAACTGTGGCTTTGATGTCAATGCACTTCTTGTTGACAGATGATGTTGACTCCATGCATAGCTGTCACATTAATTGTTGGTATAGGTAGAAATGCAGTAGCAGCACAAACACATCAGCGTCGTCACACACCACTGTGATAGATGCATTGGACACTGACCCTGCAACAGATACCATTCTGCTGAATGATAATAACATCAGCCTCTTCATGGGTTGTCTTAAGATCTTGTCGATGAATCAGTAAACCATTGTTGACCTCCACAGGTACCGAGGAACTTCCAGTTAATACTAGCTTGTGTGAGCAGACTTTCAACGATTCTCTAGATCTATCAGTTGAACTTTGTTTGAAGTAACTGTGAGTAGAATCTTCTGTGGTGGGAGGGGCATGGACAGATAAATCGTGTGTTGTCGGTTGGCTTCTTTGTCCCATGATGATCTAGTGACACCTTTGATGCTGTATTCAAAGTACCTGTCTAATACAAGGTACACATCAGCGTCTTTCAGTTTTCTCATTACATATGAAGCAACATTGTCAATGAAATCTTTTACTTTTCCATCTTTCGGCCAGTGAACCACCCATAGCATTGCAGAACCATCAATGATAATGCTTTTTTTGGTCCGAGGGGAGGCTTTCTGACAATTCAACCTGCAATTGATTCCTCAAAGTAGCTTTGTTTGTGGCTGTTCTCATGACACCTGCATCTGTAAACATAGAAGTAGGCACTGGTGCCAACTTAAACTTTAAGACCTCCGCAATGTTGATGTCTCTTCCTGAGGCCTGAAGTCCAATGATTCTGGAGTAGATAAGATTTGTGTCATATAACGTGGCAGATCCAATCTGAACATGATTCTTCAAGACAGCCATAGTCTTTATCTTCTTTGACAAGGGCCTATGAAATCCATCTGGCCATGACCTTTCAAATTTCTCCATTTCTTTCTGACCCACTGCCAATGCCTTATCAACATTCACAGTACTGTCTGCAAATCTGCCACTCACAACCTGCAGAAGTTTATCAGTAGGGAGTTGCGATGCGTCTAGTGGATCACTTGACTCTTGCAGCTTCTATCGAATGTTTTCCCGATCTTTTGCATCTGCTGCAATTCGGCCTTTCATTTCTTCTTGATGAACTTGATTTGTTGATTTGTCCTGGTTTGTCATGTCAAAGATATCATTTGACGAAACACTGCAAATATGAAGACTCAAGGCCCATGTCTTCAGAGTGTTTGGCTTTAAGGTGATGCAAATGATACCACCTGGACCCTTTCCATATTTCATGAAAGTAGTTTCAATCATCATGTCTGTCCATATTCCATTCCAAGTACCAGGTGTATGACGTGTGACGTGTTCCCCTTTGAGAAACTTCTCAAGTAGTTCTGGATTTAGATCTTCTTCTGTTCTAAGATAATAGAGGTCATAACGAGCATAGTTCTGATGTCCAGCAGCAAAGAAATATGGCATCATCAGTTTCACTGCAAGCAAATGGAGTGGCCAATCAGCCTCTTTTTCAGCTCGGACAAACTGTAGCATCAGCAAAACTGGTTTGATTAGCATATTTAACCACAGTCGCGTTGTTCTGGCATGTCTAGCTCTGGCTTCCAAGATTTTCAATAAGTCTTCTGGCTTGGATACTTATGTTATCACATTCCTTAATAGCTCTTCAACAAGAATTCTTAACGCTCGTAAGTTTTGAGGGTATCTTTTTCCTGACATCATGTTTGCTACACTTCCGAAAGAGCTCTCAAGAATGTCTGACAATCCACTTCCAGCCATCAGTGTGCCAACACATCCAATAAACTTCATAAGGAAATGCATTCCTCCAAGACGCAGAAAGAAATTATGAAATCTTTCTGGGTATGCCCATGAAATGTGAACTGCCACCCTTGTACAGTTGTTGGTCATATGTGAAATCAACAATATCTTGTCCAACTTGTTAATCTGTCAGCTTCCTTCATAGCAGTTAAAATGGTGTCAGGATCAGCCGGTTTCATGTCTATCAAAGGCGTGTAAAGTGATGTTGTTTTTGATCCCACTGTCTGACCTTCTTTTCTGTTTAGGGCACTATTGTATCCATTCCATTCTGGACAGGATGTGTCTTGAAGTGAACATCCCTAACAGTTGCACGTGATGCTGAGACTACCTGCATGGCTAAAATTTTCAGTGGTAACACTGTCTTCATGGTGGAGTCCTTGGGCATGTGTGGCTTTTTTGGACCTGTGTGCCGTTCTTGTGTGATGTCATCTTCTTCTTTCTGTGTCATTTCCTCTTTCTTTATGCGAAGAAATGTACCTTTGTCATCAGTGTTTTTGCCATCAAGTGTCTGAGTAAGAAGCATAGAAAGAGCATGTGTCTATTGGAGTCCATTTTGACTGGAAATATTGGCATCAAAGTTGTCAACTATGACTTGAACAAGGGGAGTTTCTGTTTGTGATGAAGAGCTCAGGCCTCTAGATGTAACATCTGTGCTGCTGACTTCTTAAGTCGAAGAACTTCATCGTAAGTACGCACAATGCCAAACTTGTTCAGTTCTTGAATGAAATCTTTTGCTTTGATGAAAACTCCAAGAGTTGTCTGTAGTGGTGTTGGTTGCTTTGTTAGTAGTCCAGTGATCATGTCACAAATCATCAGGACTGGTAGTGCATGATCTTCACCTTGAAGAATTTTACTCAAGAGTTCCTGAAGTGTTGGGTTACAACTCTCCCCAGCAACTTGGCAGTCTATTCTTGTCTGGTATTCTTCTTTGGAAAGTGGTATTTCTTCAGTTTCCTTTCTTACTTGTTTTGAAAGTTTCTTTATTGAAGAAGTCAAATCATCATCTTTAGTTTCACCATAACCAACTTAAGGGTGTCTGTGGCAGTTTCACAGAAAACAAGAATACTGGCTATTCCATTTCCTCTTAGAATAATCAGTTCATCAGCAAAGCACCTTGATATTTCTTCAATAAACTCTCTTTTTGAAAGCATGACCCCTCCACTCTCTAGGTACTGATTGTATACTTCTGTGGCATTTCTAATTTGTTTCCGATCAGCATTCATTGATCTGATCACATAATTGAGTGATTCATCTTCAATTGATTCGGTTCCTTTCAGTTTTGAAGTAGCTAATTGTACAGATTTAGGGGCCATAAAATTTGTTCTACATTTGTCATGATATCTTGCATCTGCAGCATGAAGATCACTTATGGCTCCATCTACTCTAAGTCGAACTTCATCTCCCCACTTATCCTGGCGTATATGGCATGTCTCAAGAATTATATTCTTGAATGATCTTTGGCCATCATCTGCAGTTCTGCAAAGAAGAGATCTCTTCCATCGTCCAGGATTTCTAGAGTCTTTTTCAATTTCACATGGGTTCCCACAGAATAAGCAATGTTTTAGAAAGTTAAAGTCAGTGCTTGAAACTGAACGATGCCTTCTCTTTTTGGATGGTTCTGGCAGGCTTTTGGTTGGTTGGTTTGTTGTTTAACGCCGCACTCAGCAATATTCCAGCTATATGACGGTCGTCTGTAAATAATCGAGTATGGACCAGACAATCCAGTGATTAATATCATGAGCATCGATCCACGCAATTGGGATCGATGACATGATTCAACCAAGTCAGCGAGCCTGACCACCCGATGCATTTATCTGGACAAGTCTTTTAAGGTGGGTCTTTGATGTGTAAGTAGAAACACAGTTTTTGTGATAAAATAATTCATTAACATCAAAAGAAGATTTATTTTTTTCAATTAGTAAATGTAGGCCATCCTGTCTGGTCTTGCTAGCATCAATAATAGATTTGATACGTTGACTAGTTGAATAAGCTGACAGCTTCTGATTTGGGTTATTACAACAGCCAACCAGCTTGAATAAACATTCAACCCCGACTGAAATTGAAGAAAGGAAGGATTCATTATTTTTCTTAAAATATGCAAAAATATTAATGATATATTGAAAGGTAGTTGAATAGCACAATATTAACTATAATGTTTCAAAAAGTTTAAAATTCAAATAAATATGCAATTGAGTTATAAAATCGTAGCCACTGACAGACAAACATCAATTATTTAATATATTTACAGTGCAGACTGTACCAATAATCAACATTGCGTTTGATGAAAATTATGTAACATTTCATTTGAATCATTTTAGGGCTCATATTGCCAAATAATTCCTGTCCTTTGAGGATTAATATCACACATAATAGTTCACAGGAAAATAGTATCTACAAATCAAATCCGTTCAATTTATTTTAGTAATCAATTTAGAGACAAATATAAAATAAAATCTCTTCCTTACTTGCATAGTCAATAGAGACCCTATGGCAGAATGATAAGTGGTTTGGAAAGTGGTACATCCAGTTTTTATCAAACTATCAATTCAAGTGAATGGAGACATTATTTCCATGAGATATTTTGCATATTGTTTGCAAACATGAATATATTGATGTATATATAGATGGTTGTTATAAATTCCAACATCAAATGAAGTTTAATGCAGCTTTTGATAGCATTGGTATGCTTAGCCTAGCAGACGACACTTCACGAGTTTGCATTTTGATCTGAATTATTTTTCCCACTTATGTCTCATTCAATTACTCTGCATAACTGCAATGTCTATGTCATAAATCAGTTGGACAACAAAAATAACTTACCATTGTGCCATATTATTTGTGGAAATGAGGTAGAAAATGAGTAACTAATGTAAACAGTCCGTAGAGGAAGTACTCCATTTTGTGCTACTTACCGAACAACTTATTTTGCCTCCATACGGTCCTTTGCTGGCGCTTGAGATTCCAAGGGTATATGTTAAAACACATTTTAATTAAAATCTTCAAGGGTGCCAAGTTGGCATCCAGTTGTTTCTTGATCTACATATCTTAAACTTATAAAATCAGCAATACAATACTGTGGGACCTTAAATGCAAGGTTAGCATTGAAAATTGCTTTTAGCTACTGGACTACTACCAAGAGTGAGAACAAGTGTGAATATTCGAGGTCAAGTGAGGATATCTCAACAGTGTGTGTAAATATTAGTTGACATTAACAATAAAATAAATCTGAAAAATATATAAAAACTAATAATTTGAACAAAAAAGACATCCACGTTTTTCTTGCCAAAGTAAAAAATAAGAAACTATTTTGATAAAATAATATGTATCAGTGTATGGCACAAGATGTCATCGCTGTTTCTAGTAGATATAGAGTTGTCAGCAGTCAATCACAGGCACTTTCGGTATTCGTTTTGATGCAGAGCCTGTTCTGTGGCTGTTGTTGTTGACGTATTATGAAGAGCCTGATCAAGTTGTACGTTCTGTGGCTGTTGTGGGTGGCGTCTGTCAAGATGATCGCATAGGTGTTCCATAGGAGACGTGTCACGGGAACGGACCGGCCATGTTTAATTTCTTTGAATGGTGACTGAGGGAGCCTTTGGGTGCCCTCAGATGCCTCCCCCAAACATTATTCCACCACCTCCTAACGGATGAACTTCTGGACACATGCGTGGGCTTGCCGTTTTACCTCTCCGCCGATATAGCCTTACTCTTCCGTCGGCAGGAAACAGATGGAAGCGACCCTCATCGCTAAACATTACTGGAGCCTAGTCACGGTGCCAATGCCATCCCGCGGAACGTTCTGTAGGCCCTGATTCCTGTAGCACGTAAATGTCTCATCAAGGTGATGCTGCTAATGCGATGACCTAACGCTGTCGCTGCTGATGTCGTCACCGCGAAGAACCTATTACGAAGGTGAAGTGTCCGGATTTACTGGTCTCCCTGAGGGCTTGTGACCTTCGGGAACGGTCAGATGTCTTACCAGTTTGTTGGAATAAACTAAAAGCACTGAACGATATGACGGTTGGTTGCCCCGAACAGGGACATACCAATGGCTTTCTCTGGTTAATTTTCGGCATTATTTTGGTGTATTATTTCCCTACAATAAGGCTATTCAAATCGATCGATTGGCTTTTTTTCATGATCATGCAAATGGCGAAACACGCTTTTTCAGGATTTTCACCTGATCGAAGTAGTCCGAGTTTAGGTGCATTTTAGCCATACGTTCATGTTATGTTTGCTCAAACTCAGCATGCTTTTGATTTGTGATGTGAAATATTACCATGTTTACAATTTCTTTTGAACTTTAGTTTGGACATCTGCTTTTTTAAGCATTGTTCACAATTTTGTACAGATTCAAATCAGATTGTTATTGTAAAACATATCTTGTTTGTAAACCTAATAAAAATAAGAAAAAGTTTTGATACGCAGCAAGGTTTCCCAGAGCATGAATATGTTAGAGAGTACAACCAACGAACCGCATATGTAGTCTCTCCTGTTTGCATGTCTGTAGGGAAATTGATATAAATGTCAAAGTCACAGACTCGAGCCTTGAAAGGTTAGCCACCCAGGGGGGATGTCTAGTTTCGTCTCAAGTGGAATAGTTTTTAGTTACAAAATCATGGTTAAAAAGTTCCATGATCGGGTTAATAGGAAACACAATAACAGACTTAACATCTATTAACTGTGTTTTCATGTGTTTTATAGAAACGTTTGGTCTTTGAAAGTATGTCCTTTATGGACATTACGCAATTATAATTATCAGAGGAAAACTTTGGTTAGCATATTAATAATACATAGAGTATCTGTCATTGCCATTTTACTGAGAAAGATATTGTGAAGGTATTTATCTTCACCTTACGTTTTCAAATTAAAACTTAAAACATCTCGCAAGGCCGAAGAAACATTCAACATCCAAGATTGTTTATTCCACCGTTCAAATATAGTGCATGCGCGAGTTGTTACAATTAGACCCAAAATCTCTGCTTGCTAAAACCATTGTACGATTGCGTCCATAGAGTAAGCATGTGTTTCTGAATCACTATCACAAAGTGATGATACAGGTTTTTCGAATAGGTGACCGAAACTGTGAGCGTGTACTGCTCCACTTGGACACTGGACGACCAAGGAGAGGAACCCTGTCTCAGACCATATGGTCTCCCCTGCCCCTTCTTCCGTTAGCTCTCAAGCTAAGTTCTGAGATGGCGACCACTTTAAATGATATCAAGGTGACCAGATCAGAAAACTGCGTGAAAACCTCTAATATATTTTATATGTAACAGAAAATATGTATTGTGGATATATGGTGTTGACATGATACATATACAGAACTCGAAGCATGGGGCTGGATGATTGAGGAACATTAACTTCACGTGGCCTTAAAATAATACATTATTTATTTATATTCGGAAATAAATGAAAATAATATTGAAACGAAGAATGTGAGACTTCAGACTTAGTTTCATCTACTTCCTTCTCCCAATACGGCACTGTAGTTCTTCCATTTTGCTCTTTAATGAAATAAACGTAGGCAAGTGCAGCATGCCTTCCAGGCAAGTTTGAAACTGACAGCAGTGACAGAAGAAATAAATCAGACTGCAAAATGAAAAGCGACAAAAAGGCGAGACGTGCTTACAATGAAGGTGTGCTGATTGATACATCAGTGCTTTAAGGAGCATTTTACAGACGAGGAAATTGCATCCGTCCTATTGCATAAAAAGTTCAGCTGACGATATAACAATAATCTGCTCCTAATGCCTCCGAAAGGGGACATCTTTCAGAAAATCTTCTAGTTCTCAGCAGAAGCATTCATCCACTGAATCTGCAATCATTAAAACTGTTACTGTATCAGTGAGGATTCAGGGTTTAATATAAATCATAGCGAAAAATTAATCTTAGCTAAGACTGTGATGTGTTTCCAAATGGCCTAGAGGGAAGTGTTCGGTTATAGAAGAGATTACAACACGAGTGTCTGTCAGATACCATTTATCTCACAATGAGTTGTTTCAAAACGTATCTAACGAGCGAGTTGTAAGATAAATGGTATTTGACATTCATATGGTCAGTAATCTGTTTCTTACACACTCTAACATCGCACCTTTTTACAATCGAATCGATGCATTTTGTCTATTCTTATCATCGCAGTGGCGCATTAATACATAACACAACGGTATGAGTGACGTCATCCGACGTACTGCTTACTACTTATAAATAATTTGAACCTACACAAAAACGTTTCCGCCATATCTGGGATTACCAAGGCAATGATGATAATGTAAACTAGATAAAATAAACACTCAAACACATGCAAAGTCAAGTCAAATTTGGAAATGTGCTCCATATGTCCACCACAACACTTTTTAAAACCTTTACTGAGACATTGAATGTTGTAACCTTGGTAAAATATCTTTTGTGCAAGACAATGACGCTCATTGAAATCTTCGTAAAATGAGCATGCTCGATTATACCTCAAGGGTAGTGAAATGCTGGAATACTGCCCAACAGTATTTTTTATTTCTTCATAAAAAGGATGTGTTAATGTAAAATATATACGATATAGGCTCCTCACTAAAAAGGCTAGAGGTTCCTTGAAGTCATCACTGTGACATCATCACAGTGATAGTGATTCATAAACATACACAGAGGATATAGCCCGAATCATACAACGAATGCTTCTAGCAAATCTAGAAATGTATTATGGTCATGGAAAGTTTTATTGCTTCTATTTATAGAAAATTTAAAGATAATGAAACGTCATTGCTATTTCCTGATATCACTCTTTTCAACTTTTAAGATTAAACTCTAGATACTAATAACCATGATCAAACTGTTTCCATATTCATAAGACATATCTGACAAAGGCAGAATCGATTGTACAATTCCGACCATATCATGATGATCATCAATTAGTGATGATAAAGCTGTATTAAATGTCTCTACTCTTGATCAGTGTTTGGTATAAAAATAATACATGCAGCATAACACAAGACCAGGTTTAGCTCCTTTGCATGTCCACGGTCCTCATAGCAGAGCTGTGGTAGTTACTGCAACACTATAGGTGAATTAAGATTCCCATTTGCACGGAGGGCAGTTGTTGTGGGGGCGTATTATGCAGCATGAAGGGTGTCACGCTTTCCTTCTAAGCCTACACAATGTCAAACTGCAATGTCATATTACTTTCCATTTCCATTTCCTGAAATTGCTTAGTTAGCTGCATGCCAGATATTCGATCATCTTCCTTTGCCAGGGGTTCAAAATCTATACAAGAACAGCTGATGTCGTCGTACGCGATTCAGAAGAAAGACCATTTTGAATAACTGTCAGGTACATGATAATACTTTGCATATGTGGTGGTTGTTTGTTGATTTGTTTAACAATCGTCACACGTCGCTCATATATTTACCAATGCATTCCAATATTTTTAAATATTACACTTAACTGATGATGTTGTATTAAGCATAGGTTGACCAAAATGCTGCCAAATCAAAAGTACATACAAATATTACAATGCAAAGAGTAACATATTTTATACAAAGTGCATAAACGCATACTTCGCTGTTCATGAACAGTAATGTGTACATTAACTTTTTAGTTGTTCATACATTTTCCCCCCTATTGCCGTGGCAGAAGACGACACTGGCAAGCCTTAGGTGTGTGGACTTCACGGGTGCGAGTCCCTGGCGACACCACGTTTTGCATGAAATTGTTCTATCATTAAGGTAAATTATTGGGAGAGAACGAAGTTCCGTCGTTGTCAAGTTCTACAAGATGAGTGGCCATATTTCGCATTATTAACCCAATATATAGGTTCACATATTTCTGATATTGCATCTGATTGGCTTACTTAAACCCTGACCTTTACGGGACTACTTTCTTCACACTTATTCGTTAATACTTCTTTTACAGTTTTCTGTTTGGCTGGAAATGCAACTAAAGAGAAAAAAGGAAGTAATTTTAATTGGTAATGTTGATGAAGCACTTGAGGAGAAAAACACTATCTTGTTTTAAATATGCATATGCAGCTGATCATGTATTTCGCTGAACGAACGTGTGCCAGACTACAGCCAGTACCCATGGAAGAATCATGGCTGAGGCTTCCCATTAGGAATGTTTCCCAGCAACTAAATTAATACAAACTCCAACTCACAAAACTGCGAAGTTAGAAACCATTTCATCCCTAAACCGGAATAGCATGACCGAATAGCATAATGTGTTGTTTGACATTATTGTTTCTTAGACTATGGTAATGGCGTTCGCCGCTAATGCTCGCTTGTGCCGAGGTCCAAGTTTACACTTTCCGCCAAATATTTCCGACTATGTATATATGTGTACTGGCACATTTTGCGCTTGAAACAGAGTTGTCGTTTTCAGCAGATGCACATATTGATCTCAAAGTGGAATGTTGGAAGTCAAACTTGAACTTGGTGTCAGCTGCACGTGCACCGTTGTCGGGTCTGCTACAGCAGTTGTATGTACACACGGGTAATCGTTTACAAGGCAGAATTAACGAGATATTACAATCAATTTTGTTTTTTATTTCATGAGCTTGTTCTCAGTTATGACAATATGTCACTGCATTGTTAAAATGCTAATACGGGCTTTCAATTTGACAGTGTTTGTTTTTCCTGGTTCTTCTTCACATTACGTCCGTGGTAATACATGTAGTATTACACCCGGTGTAATATATTATCAAGATATCGTAAACCTCGGGCGAAATTTCTCTTGGGACAAAAAGTTGATATTAAATGAAATCTCGTGTAACATCCTCGCATTATCAACGAGACGCCCGTTAACGTTGTGCCTTGCTGCATGTACTACAAGCAAACATGGGAACATTAAAGGAAGGGTAATCACTATTTGAAGCCGACTCTGTAACCACTAATGATTATAATTAGTTGAAAAAGAGGGAAATGATATCTGCATATTTAGTAAAGTATCAATATGCTGTTATATTTTACTGCCGTATATTGAACTTGGAATCAAAACTCCTTCGCAGTGATTCTAAACAGAACGTGTGATAAAAGTAATCCTCTAATAAGGGTTGTCTCAACATGCAGTGACATGCATTTTAAATTTATTCTGTGTCAAATCTAAGTATTTTTACTCCCTTCAACTTCATCACAAAACGAGCGCCAATGTCACTTGGTTGAAAATGAAATCGGGCAGTATTATCCAACCTCTTACAATAATTGCTGCTTGAAGACGATTAGGGCCATATGCCTCCTTGAAATAAATCATTTCAATCTTCGCAAATGTTTTTTTGCAACATCAAAAGAATGTTTTGAAGCAGATGTCTGTTTAATAGACGTTATTGTCATATCTAAATTGTTTTCTTGGGAATTTCATACATTTAAATGTGCCTGAAACAGATATGGACATTCATCAACTGATCTAATGCTACTGCCATTCTCCATGAAGTAGAGATAGCTCTCCCGATGTCCAGAGAATTACACATACGATATCAGAAAAAGCATCTAATTACCTTCTTTTCTGTCCACTCGTCTGATATAATTTCTTTACATTTGTCTAGGTCATTCAATTTCCAGGATTAGCTGAAAGTGAAAATCCGCATTTGAAAAAACTTGTTTTGATATTCATTCCCGAGAGTGTGGCTATTCGTGGCTATTCGTCGAATTGGCAATTCGCTGTTCAATATTTTATTCCATTGGCGTGCCAGAATCTATAAATGCTGGTTCGAATCCCAGGTTCGCCCTGGGTATGATTCTAGCTCTTTTAGCACCATACTGTAGTCGAGGTTCCACCAAATGACCAAGTTGTACCGGTTCCGGCTTTACTTAATCCTCCCTCCCCACTGTGACTGACATTACTATCTGATAGTGACCGATATACACATGCTCATGATACAGTCGTAAACGTACAATGGGCCCTGCTTTCAGCAAATATTTGTTTTAGCTACTGACGGGTTTTGTCGTCTTTATTTTCACAATTTACAGTACATTGTGCTGTGAATGAGAATAAGATATTATCGACAGGTAAAGCAATGCAATCTTGTGGTGACATTTTCCAATTATGTTTGTGAACACAGCTGCGTTCTGACGTTTCGTGTTTAGTAGTTGGAGTCCTAAATTAGAGTGGCAATGTAAACTGCCAATCTTGTACAACACCATGTCACACTGTTGGTATAACATACTTGGCAAATACGAAGACACTGAGTTTAAACATTGATATCTAAATTTGGAACAGAAGTTAATTATGACAACCTCATCTAATATTCAGTAAGGTTACGTTTTCTCAGCGAAGTTTAACAGATGTTTCTACTGTCCTTTTCTGATTCAATGTAAAAAATAAATTAGATAATTTGTTATCATCTTGATTTCTTAACATGATCGATTGTTCAAACAGTTTTTTGTACACATATATATATTTAATGACTCATGTATATATGCTGTGTTATCACTATTTCATAGCGCCCAATGTGGAAAAGGTGTTTTTGACTTTTTGACTGAAATACCTGTGAGTGAGTTATTGAGCGAGTGAGCTGGGTTTAACGCCGATTTTAACAGTATTCAAGTTATATCACGGCGTGTCAGCTTAATGTTGGAGGAAAGCCCGAAGTGATGCAGGTCTCAGACGTTTACCACTTCGGTGAAACCCACGAGCACGGGTTTGGTGCTGACAAACCTACAAACATAATCGGGCCGAAACGGGATTCGAACCCCAAATCATCGGTTTCTGGCGTGACCAAGGGGCGCAACTCTTCACAGCGAATCGCGGCGCCCTAGACGACTTGGCCACCCGTTAAAAGCGGCGTTAAACCAAACTCACTCACTCATTCACTAACTCACTAAAGTGAGTGTTGTTACCTTAATCTGGTACAATGGAATCAACAGGCATATTTGGTGTCAGATCATGTTCGCATTCTGCTGCGGTGTTATGGAACGCTTTCCCCGATATCTTAGGATCCACCCTTCATTCATTTACATCTTGACTAAAGATCCATTTATTTCAGCAAAGTTGACGTTTATTGACTGTGTGTTTGAGTGACAAAACACTCTCCACAAGACTGTATGACAAGAGGGATGACTTCAACTTTCCAATAGTCTACTTTCCCTTCATGTCGAGCAATATTTCAGCAGCTTCAGCCAGTGGTGTTTACATTTCACAACTTTTGAGATACTCTTTTCATCAAGATTTCAAAGCGCGTCATACGACTCTTGCACAGAAGTTGTTTGATCAAGGTTACAACATGCAAGGCATCAGTAAAGCTGTCAAAAAGTTTTATGATGGTAGACATGTGAAGAACATTTTCAAATTTGACGCATCAGTGACAAAAATCAAATCCGATCAATTCCCTATTTTAACTTGTGCCACTTGTTCCAATTTGTTTTAGGTGAACACTTGACTTGCCTTTGCATGTGTTTGTTACGGGTGCCACTGGTGGGGCAGGATACGAACACCTTTTAGCGAACACCTGGTATCATAACTATTCGATAGTGTTTCATAAACACATGTTCATGATATAGTCGGAATTGTACAATCGACTCTGCTTTATGCAGAGATTTCTATTGGATGTGGAAATGGTTTTGTCGCTTTATTTAGAGCATGCCCACGAGACTTGGAGTCACAAGGTTTTGCAAGCTGCTTCTGTATTATTCTTGGAGCGTCCATCACTGGTTGACCATATCCATTTTTGTCACAAACCTCATTTATTTCAATGCTCCAGTGTCTGCACACATGGTTATGACAAGGGCATTGCAAGTTGGACAAACTTCGCCAAATCTATTTGGTCTTGTAACGAACGTCAATTAAATATGTTTGAAAGAAACATTACACATATATCATATCAAGGATGACTCTTTTAATGTGTCATCAGCGCGATTTAGGAACATCTGCGGATCCAAATTTCAAAACACTCATTTTACTCGTGCAATATAGTACGCCTTTTAGCGAAGCAACAGTTTTAGTCAGATATCTAACGTGTGGTGTTTGTGTTAATTATTAGAAAAGTATTCTAAAATGCGTTCGACAAAACTCTTTCTATATTCCTAAGAAATAACGGCTAAAAGCGGAGTTTCAATGTTTTACCTTTATAATGAAAATAAAATTCCGGAAGAAAACTAAACAAAAAGTATATAATATATGGGATATTCCATGTGTTTCGTGAAATATCATGTTTCTCTCATCACGTGACGGGGGAAATGAGATATTTCACTCTGCACATGAAATATCCTCTATATCTGCACATCTAAAGTAAGGGATATTATACTTCAAAACGCCGTTTGTTGTGAGGGGACTGAATTGTCGAGATCACAGGTCTGACACAGGCCCGCAAATATCTCTGCCATGATGTCTGGGAATATTTGATTCCAGTTGTACGCTACTGTAGCAGGTTTCATGTCATGTCAACGAATTGGTATTCATCAAAGGATTCCTTTGTGTGATATTTTATTCTTTGACCTTAATGGTCACTGTCACAGCAGCAGTTTGTTTCATACAGAAGTTTCAGTATGAACTACGATGTATCCAAAGATGATGGAGAGTTGCAAAGATTCTGAGTTGTGAGGATATCAAACAAGTCTTCATCAAAGGAATTGTGTGTTATATTATACTCATTGTCTGACATAGTCTTTCAGTCTATCCGACACTGACAGAGTTCATTAAGCCTCAAAGAAGTGTCATCTCAGTTGTGTATTGTATTAACATGGCTGTACAGGAAATGATAAATGGGAGCTGTGCTGCTACCACAGACGTTTAGGTCATGTTCTGCCAGTCACTATAAGGTCATGTATTACACTTGATTTAATGTGATTTGTCAGCAGCAAACCATGATCAACGCTGGGCCGAAGTACGTGTCGAGGTAGGTGAACGCAAATACATATAGCGACAAAACCCTTTCCGTGTCCAGTAGAAATCTCTGCATAAAGCAGATTTGCTCCTACAATTCCTACTATATCATGAGCATGTTTCATGGGAATGTTTCCCCGAGGTTTAATTGGAAGAAATGTGCCAGGCTCTTTCCAGCTTTTTTCCTAGCATCATACTGAGAAATCTAACAATTCTGTCTGACAGATTTACAGTAATAGAATCACGCTGACAATGGATATCTGCAATCGCACCGCCCAACCTTCATTACTTAAATCGATGCGTAAGAGGTGACATTGCCGTTTTGGAGTATATACTTACTCCTTCATTGAATATCTCCTTCATCTGATGAAGGAGTAAGCATATACTCCAAAACGTTGTGTTCCTCATAAGGAGTAAGCATATACTCCAAAACGTTGTGTTCCTCATAAGGAGTAAGCATATACTCCAAAACAGTGTGTTCCTCATAAGGAGTAAGCATATACTCCAAAACAGTGTGTTCCTCATAATAAATAAGTTGACATCCATAAACTCTCTTCCTTATATGTGTCACTTCTAAATACCATTCACAGACTTAACTCCCAACTGATTGATTATTTGTGTAGCTGTTTTACCCTAACCCTAACTTCATTTTTCAGCCTGATCAAATCAGTCGGCCTCTGATGGGACCAAAGGTTTCCGAATCCGCTCATGTGCTGACAGTCAATGATGACGAGGTCATTAAAGGGTTTATAACCCAATCTGTTCAATCCATCCAAATGCCCTACTCAGTAGACTGTCAAATAGTTTTTCTTCAAATGACATTACCCGACTAAGATAACTAAAGTCGCATTGGAATTGGGTGAGTGAGTGAGTTAGTTTTAACGTTACATCAGTAATATTTCAGCCATATTGTGACGAGAAGTTATTCATTAATAATACATATATTTAGACTTTATAAAAACCTAACATCGAAGGACAGTACAATAACTAGAATATCACAGATTTGATTTAAAACTAGTTGGGGAACTTTAAAAAGCAGGAAGAATGAGTTAACAACACATTATGAAAATGGGCCAGAGATCGTCTTGGACCCTACTAGGGACCATGGGGACTTGAACTGAGATGCTTCTATGTTTGTTCGTCGTATTAATATACGAAGATTTCAGCATCTGTGTGTTACTCATTAAAGCAGGATGCGTTATGAACGTAGGGTTTCGGGAATATTACTGCTACAAAAGATTACCTTATTTGATTCTTAGAATAGAAACAAAGAGCAAAATCATTAATTTTGTCACTGATCTTTGGATACAATGTACAACCATTACTGTGTTGGACGAGGGTGCAGTTAGACGTAAATGACACAAAGTGAGTGAGTCCACATGTGGGGAAACGATCTCGAGCCTTCAGCGTATAGGTTTCCCATCAACAATAACAACATGGAAAAAAAGTTCCGAAACATCAACTCAGGTCTATGACTTACTCTGTGTTGACTATCACATGACCTCACCCTAAAGTAATACAGTAAATACGTTTGTAACGAACACGCTTATAACGAACTGACGGATATATCGAACTCGCGGCCGTTTGTTGTATATGCTGTATATATGCTGTATATATGCTTATAACGAGCTACGGTTGTAACAAACTAAAATAAGTGGCCCATTTGAGTTCGTTATAACCGTAGTTTACTGTATAGACACATTTGTAAAAATAAGATAATCATTATAAGCAGGAGGACAAACCGAATATTGTTCTGGTCATCCATTCCTTGAATAGATAGCCAGAACGGAACAGTTTTTAAGTGTCAAACATGCGTCAATGTAAGTCTCTTAGCGATAAACATCACCACTGAGTTTTCATCACGTGGCTACAATCCGACTGAGGATGGACAGTCAGGCGACCAAGAGCGACTTTATGTGCGGCGTGTGCAGAGTACGTCTATTACTAGCACGAACTGAAAGAAAAACACGTGCAGATGTAGTATTTAAAGCACTATCGCCAAAGGTCACTGCCAAATATAACAACTCGACTGTCGTTTCTTATCCGGATTGTAACCAAATGATCAAAACTCAATCATGGTGTTTATCGCTGAGAAAAATGGACATATCTTGAAAATCACACTTTGCAATTTTTTGTCATTACAGAACGAAGATCCGGGGTAGAAGAGGTCTTCAGCAACCCCTGCTTGCCGTGACAGGCGACTGTGCTTGTCGTAAGAGGCGACTAACGGGATCGGGTGGTCAGGCTCGCTGACTTAGTTGAAGCATGTCATCGATCCCAATTGCCTAGATCGATAATCATGATATCCATCACTGGATTGTCCTGTCTAGACTCGATTATTTACAGACTGCCGTCACATAGCTGGAATATTGCTGAGTGCGGCGTAAAACCAAAAAACCCAACCATTACAGAAAGTAATAATCCTTATCGGTGGAATGCCTTGTTTTCATTTTATAAGTACTAGCAAACATGTTTCTTAATCAATCCCGAGGAGAGGACAAAACCAACAACCGGTGGCACCCGTCACAAACACATGCAAAGGCACATCAATTGTTCCCCTGACAAAACAGGGGAAAATGACAATTATAGTACAAGTCTAAATAAGAATTTGCATCGGATATCATTTTTGTCACAGAT
Organism: Haliotis rufescens; assembly: GCF_023055435.1. Lineage (NCBI taxonomy): Eukaryota > Metazoa > Mollusca > Gastropoda > Lepetellida > Haliotidae > Haliotis > Haliotis rufescens. The sequence goes on along the minus strand of NW_025964002.1, from coordinate 2,802,856 downwards.
GCACCACTCCTTATGGTTTCTCCGGAAAACCAACCATGAGCAGATGTTTGCAACCGGCTTTGAGAACATAAATCTTCCTTTTGGATCCTGTCATACATATTCTTACGTAAAAAATGGATGTCACACCCAGCACTTACATGTACTCTAGGCTAGTTTAGTTGCAGTTTTTCGTTCGCATTTGAAACTGTCTACGCATATTAATGAGTAGACACCAAGCCTTCGTCATCTAACATGTACTTACAGAATGATAAGTATTATGCTCTGTGGCGGACATGGCACGCCATTGTCTGTCTGAAAGAAATAAGGATCCAGTTTAACAATTGGTTGCACTGCGTCTGACAGTCTCTTTGTCCATGCACTGTGGGCGTCTGGACTGATGAGAATAGTCCTTAACGCAGGATTATGTCAAAGTGAGGTGGCATTTTGTCACATTGTAATCGAAGACACTCGTGGTTCCAACGCAAACACCTTAAGTGTTGGTTAACACACTTCTCATGACATAAATACGGCAGTCTGGAATACTGCTAAACACGGCATAAAGCCACGCTCACTAACAAACTTGCCTTGAGTCTGTCTGAAGTCCAAACCTAATTAAAGCTAGAGATTAACGTGGTTTAAGTCCGACTGTCTTAGACAATTCTTCACATCGTGTCATTTTATTGGATATGCACTGTATTAAGTGCAATATATTTAGGAAAATATATGAAGTGTGTAGCGGTTCATATATCTCAGTGTACCGCAATGGCGCAAACGCTGTACATGGGATCAAACTCTGGTTTGTCTGGTCCAGATACTTATGTTTACGTGTCGCCGTTACATGACATGATATTGCTGACTATTGCGGAACACAACATTCACACACTGAAGAAGAAAACTGAAAACAAGCGAAAAACTGGATCGGGTTGTCAGGCTCGCTGATTTGGTTGATGCATGTCATGGTGGTGCCAATCAGTTGATTGTCTGATCCAGACTATTATTTACAGACCGCTGTCATAAAGCTGGACCATTGCTGACTGCGACGTTAAACAACAAACAAACAAACAAAAGATAAGAAATCGATTCTCTGACCATGATACTTTTTGCTCTGACCTAGAATCCTATGGTCGTACGTTTGACTGGCATTAAGGTTCAGTATCTCCAACTGTTCTTGACCCGTGAAGATTCCGGGGTAGAATATGTCTTCAGCAACCCATGCTTGCCGTAAAAGGTGACTATGCTTGTCGTAAAAGGCGACTAACGGGATCGGGTGGTCAGGCTCGCTGACTTGGTTGATACATGTCATCGATCCCAATTGCGTGGATTGATGCTCATGATATTAATCACTGGATTGTCTGGTCCAGACTCGATTATTTACAGACCGCCGTCATATAGCTGGAATATTGCTGAGTGCGGCGTAAAACAACAAACCAACCAACCAAATCCAATTGTTCTTGTATGTCCCATAGTGGATCCCATACGCAAGCCGTGTAATTTCAAACGTAACATACACACCGCTGGTGCTTAAGCACGTCAGTATCATGTGTCTATGTTTGAGGTAAGTCATGAAAGAGGTAGGAAAATAAATGATTTTTATATCCGAGCTCATTTGTGTATATATGGTTACAAAATAATCAATAACAACGTATTTTAAGCACATTTATTGTTTTTATGATATCATATGTATTGAAAAATGAAAAGTTGGAGTGACAGTAACCATGTTACGTTGCTCAGAAACAGGATAGAGTAACCTGTCAAGATTGGTTTTTACTTTGGACTTGACAGTAATTACAAACGGCGAACATTCAACATAGGGTATACTACAAACATGCATATTTGGAAGTCACAGTCTACAATAATGTTGTAACTGCAGAACAGCTGAATATTGTAGTCAATTTACAATTTGCCTTTCTCGCTCAGTCGTCTCCAATTGGTTGACATTTTTTGTGATATAAATAGAAAGTGTATTTTCAACTAATTCGAACGTCGTTCTCAAACGCGTGTGGCTCCTTTTAACTCATCGAAAGCTATATTCATTTGCTCTTTAGGTTAAAGGAAGATCGTCAATCCACGTATGCCCACACAAAATATGGCAAAAACGTATCCCCATACATATTTGACAAGGGAGACGCATGTTGCATGTGCGAGGAAACAGGAAACAAATTTTAGGTTTTTCGGAAACAATGTGCTTGATATGGCCCACTAAAATTCCAAAACGCTCAAATGATGCAACAGCAAGGTAAATGCGAGTTTAAGGTTAAAGTATGGTGAATTCCTCTTGTCACAGGCCTGTCAGAGCAGCAGGTTATGCCCGCGTTGTCTTTTCCCTCCATGCACCAATGTCTAATGAGGAGAATGCATGGTATGTTTAAAAGCAGACTAAAACGTGTGTGGTACCTCCACCGTTGTTAAATGTTAAGCTTGTGGCGTAGTGTTGACATGAAAACTTAACTGGTCCTTTTTGTCAAATCTTTGTGCGCAGAAATATCAATTCTTCTTGGTCTTGGAGGGGCGGTCGGGTAGCCTGGTGGTTAAAGCGTTCGCTCGTCACGCTGAAAACCCGGGTTCGATTCCCGACATGGGTACAATGTGTGAAGCCCATTTCTGGTGTCCCCCGCCGTGATATTGCTGGAATATTGCTAAAAGTGGCGTAAAATCAAACTCACTCACTCACTCACTTAGTCTTGGAGCTTGTTTCAAGGCGGGTCGAGAAGCTTCAGGTGCGAACATAGCCATAAGATGGGGACATGTTCCTCAATGGAATTAAAGTATGCATATCAAAATCCACATTTATGCTGATCATATAATTTACGAAATATCCTGCATAGAAATAAAATCATCTTCTCGCGGTGATAGTTCTTACAATTCGTTTTATCAAATACCCTGTAATGATTATAAAGTGGCAGGACTACTCCCCATTGACCATTACTACAGTGTAATTATACCCGTATGCAATTCAATGTTCGTTTGTATTCTTCAGAGCTCCATTATATGCCACTAAGTGATATAAATCTGCTGTAAAAGGTCAGTGTTACGCTCCTGATATCACCCCGATCCTTCAAAGGGAGATAATTATTTCAATCCCCCTCCGAACACTAATTCCTGATTCATCTTATGTAATCTATGACACAGGTTGCGGGTACTACTCGGTGAAACATAGAAATAATCGAAAATGCGTCTCTCGGGCTTCTGGGTTCATCACAAGCCAAATAGACGTCTCGTCTGTGTTCCAGTAGCCAACAGGTAATTGGAAAGAGATTTAAGATTGTGACACATCCTCATCTATCAATGTGGAGGTTAATGTTAAAGGCATCATTCAAATGCTGGATAGTTTAATGTGGAACAAAGAGATGAAGTTGAGGAAAGTGGACGGGGTTGAGGATAGGGGACGGGGAGGGGGTGGGGACAGGGTGAGGACAGGGGACAGAATGAGGATAGGGGACGGGATGAGGATAGGGGACGGGGAGGGGGTGGGGACAGGGTGAGGACAGGGGACAGGATGAGGATAGGGGACGGGATGAGGATAGGGGATGGGGTGAGGATAGGGGATGAGGTAGGGGATGGGGTGAGGTAGGGGATGGGGTGAGGCTAGGGGACTGAATGAGGATAGGGGATGGGGAGAGGAGAGGGGATGGGGTGAGGATAGGGGATGGGGTGAGGATAGGGGATGGGGAGAGGATAGGGGATAGGCTGAGGATAGGGTGAGGATAGGGGACGGGGTGAGGATAGGGGACGGGGTGAGGATAGGGGACGGAATGAGGATAGGGGATGGGGTGAGGATAGAGGACGGGATGAGGATAGGGGATGGGGAGAGGGTAAGGGACGGGATCAGGATAGGGGATGGGGTGAGGATAGGGGATGGGGTGAAACACGTTTTGCAACAAATTAGTATAGTCAACAACAAAAGTTCCTGTGACACCAATATTTTAGTGTATTTTTCAAACAAGTAAAGTTTGGTTTTCAATATTCTAGTACATGTATGGAATCAAGTCACAAAAACGCAACTGCTACAGAAAAGCATGCATTTCATGGAAAAGTTGACTTTTATGCAAGCCCCATGCATTTCACTACCCAAAAATGGGTATAAAATCATGAGCGTTAATGGGATTCCATATGCATTGTTTAGCATCGTGCTGACAACAACCACTCAGAAAAACAACACAATTACGCAATTATTTAACATTACGAAATGCCACGCCTGTCCGAAAATGAGCGTCTGCGAGCCATTGGTATGCTTGAAGCAGGATCGAATCAACGTGATGTTGCAAGACAATTTAACATCCACAGAAACACCATTTGGTGTTTATGGCAACGTTGGCAACAGACGAATGCAGTCAGAGGCCATCCTCGGAGTGGCAGGCCACGCATAACCAATAATCGACAAGGCAACTGGATTCGAACAACACACCTACGAAATCGATTCCAGCCAGCAACTGACTGCAAGAAGCATCCCTGGCCTTCGACGAATATCTTCACAAACCGTACGTCGCCGCCTCAGAAGTGCAGGGAATGTTGCCAGAAGACCCACTAGACGTCCCATTTTGACAGGAAACCACCGTCAAGCACGTCTACAGTGGTGTAGACATTGTTTCAGATTTGGTAAAAAACATAACTTTGTATTAAATCTTATTCAATGTCACAGAAACGTTTGTTGTTCAGTATATATTAATATCATTTTGCTATTTCCTATTTTATATTTCTATTACCCCTTTGATGTTGAAATAATATAACATGAACCAAACAAAACATCTTTGACTGATCCATGTTATTCATATGATGCTTTGAGGCATTTCTTACAGACACCTAATATCATCAGTACTTTATAGTGATTCACATGCATACTATAGCAGGAATCGTACAACGGACTCTGCTTGCATTAGATGTTGCTTATGATTATGGAAAGGAGTTTTTATTGTTGCTTTTATCTATGGACCCTTCAGATGAAGTAATGCAATTATTCCTCACGACATCATGCGGTGGTGATAATGGAATCATTCATACACTGACTCTCCGAAGGTTGTCAGAATGATAACCCTTTGCATGTAACGTACTGAAACTGATTTAAAAAGAACAAGACGAAATCATTGCCGCGGATTCTTCTCTTGAGAAAGGTTGATTAATAGATAGCAACTGTCCATTAGGCAATACGCATTCATCCTGCTTCAGTCAGTGATAAGTTGCAACAATGCCGTTTACCAGGCGCAGCTAAAGTTGAATTGACTTCACAGATCTCGCATGCCTCTTCGATTCCTAGGGTTAGTTGTGTTCTATTTCTCCTTAGCCCTTGGATACCCTTTCCGTCACGAACAGTCTACCAACATTTGGATCGTTAGGGTGCTTAGTCTGATAATGAATTGATCCGGTAATACTCAACTATAAATATTTCATGTAAGACCCTTAGTATTCAAACAAACTATAATACTTTTAGAATAGAGATAAAGTACTTTGAAAAATAAATAAATTGTTGTCTTGTGGATTTAGCATATGTTATATGTTTGACTTTGTTGTCAAATTTCCAAATTCTGCGTCCAAACAAAGTGGACAATTGAAATTTTACATATTTTCGGAGGTGCCCGTCAAGCTGTTGTAACGCCGTAGAACAATCAGACAAATATGGAATTTGATACTTCTATAAGAAGAACGACGTGAATGCGAAGAGTGCCACGCGGGTCTTAGAGTAGGCTATGCAAATATTTACATTTCTTACATTAAACAAACACACAGTTCGCGCTGCATTAACACGCGAATGTCCAGATACGATCGTCCTGCCTTGCATCATATGAAACGCCATTAATCATACGAATTGCATTCTTTGTGTAACCAGAGGAAATGAAACAAAACAATATTATCACACAGTGTAAATAAGACATGAGAAAGAAACCAAATACCTGCACGCTAATACTGTTTCAATCAATGTACCTGAAAAACACATCGGGTGCAGTTTTCCAGAAAGTATAGTGAATGTGATTCTCATTGCAAATGTAAAGTAAAATATTCTCATTTGAATAGATGACATGTAAAATATGAAGGGTCGTCCCCAACATGTATAATTGTAAAGAAAAGCGATAAAAACCTTTCCATATTTCTAAGAATTCTCTGCAAAAAGCAGCGTCGATGGTACGAGTGGCCATGGGGTTTAACGCCGCTTTTAACAGTATTCCAGTTATATCACGGCGTGTCAGCTTAATGTGGGAGGAAAGCCCGAAGTGATGCAGGTCTCAGACGTTTACCACTTCGGTGAAACCCACGAGCACGGGTATGGTGCTGACAAACCTAGAAACATAATCGGGGCGAACCGGGTTTCGAACCCAAAATCTTAGGTTTCTGGCGTGCCCAAGGGATGCAACTCTTCACAGCGAATCGCGGGTCCTTAGACGACTGGGCCACCCGTGCCTCGACGTTTGAGAAAGAGTCGTTTGACGCTCTCTGTACAAAGAGCATGTCGACGGAACCTCAACAGTTATAATGAGTGAGTGAGTGAGTGAGTATGGTTTTACGCCGCTTTTAACAATATTTCAGCAATATCACGGCGGGGGACACCAGAAATGGGCTTCACACATTGTACCCATGTCGGGAATCGAATCCGGGTCTTCGGCGTGACGAGCGAACGCTTTTACCACTAGGCTACCCGACCGCCCCTGACACCATTATAGGCATCCAAAGTATTTTAACAGAATGCAGTGACTGGAATGACATCAACCAGACTAAACCATCACATTTCCGACTGTGCCCCCTGGAGAACAACTAAACAAACAGGGCTGTCAGACATTGCTAAGCAATGAAACTTGCCACCATTGTCGACAAAATGTAAATGTAGATAACTATCATTTCAAATTAGAGATTGACCTAGAATCGATACATTGAGGAAGACAGGCAACAGCTGTTGAACTCCGAAAAGAACTTAAAAGCTCAACAGAAATCTTTGGTTTTGTTCTAAATCTTATTTCAGGGAACAATGGCCTCGAATTTCCAAATATGTTTCACTCAGTGCGACAGAGTGTTGGACAAGGTTGGTAAACTGCAATCTTCCCCTGTTACTGTTATTTCTAGAATTTCAACTACTCAACAATTAACATCACAACGCAGCTGTATTCGCAACATCGTATGCTTAGAATAGTGAGAAGATGTCTTCATATCAATGCGGTGTTGTACTTATGTGTTTGTCGGTAATATCTGATTAACATTTATATCACAATATTACAATCAGAACTGGACAATTGACCATATATCATTGACCATAGGATATATCTGACCTCGTCTACATGACATGGCGGGCAACAAAGTGAAGAATAAAAGCATCGCTTTGATCAGTTTAGCGTTCATTAATGTATACCTGTCAATAAGTTACAAAAAGATATTTAACGACTAAATAACGATAATTCCATAAAGCGTGCGCTTGACTTTGGTTGACATGAACCAGCTAGACAGACACTTAACTCACAATGATGTTGCCAAGAAAGCACTTGCAAAGCTTGAAATAATATATTTTATGAAGGCATGTGTCCCTTATCGTCTACATCCAAGTTTCTGTAGTCAATATATACCACCAAATCTAACAAATAACTAACCAAAGACGATCGTATTTCGAAGTTGAAGGAAGTATAAAAACAAGTTTTTCTTCAAGAGAGTGGAAAGTGGAGTTTCGCAGTTGCTGTAATCATGGTACACTTGTTTGAAACATCAGACCAAACGTCATTGAGTGTTTCTACAACAAAGGTATCATGGCCCGGAATTACCTTTATCACTACTGTCCTTTTATTGGACTGAATGATCATTAATGATGCTGTAAAAATAGTTAAAATATAAGTTGACTTTGGAACCTCTGCTTGACCAGGGGACACGGGTGGCCCAGTCGTCTAAAGCGCAGCGATTCGCTGTGCAGAGTTGCGTCCCTTGGACACTCCAGAAACCTATGATTGTTGGTTCGAATCCCGGTTCGCCCTGATGATGTTTCTAGGTTTGTCAGCACCATACCCGTGCTCGTGGGTTTCACCGAAGTGGTAAACGTCTGAGACCTGCATCACTTCGGGCTTTCCTCCCACATTAAGCTGACACGCCGCGATATAACTGGAATACTGTTTAAAGCGGTGTTAAACACAACTCACTCACTCTCTGCTTGACCAATTAGAATCGACCTGTTCTAAGATAAATGTAGGAATGGCATAGTCACATATTTCTTGATGTCTTTAGGTTCATTTTCACAAGCGTTGCGTGGATCGACGCTCATGATGTCCATCACTGGATTGTCTGGTCCTGACTCGATTATTTACAGACCGCCGTCATATAGCTGGAATATTGCTGAGTGCGGCGTTAAACAACAAACAAACAAACAAACATTCCCAAATACATGTATATGTGCGACTAAATGAATTCCGAGGCATCCAAACCTATGAACATATAACAAAGACAACTCTATTATCATGTAACTCGTCTGTCCTGTGCAGGGTTGTGTCAAAAAGCGCCAGCTGCTGTCTGAAGTGAAAATGAACCCCCGGACGAAGACATGGCATGCACAAACAAAGACATGTTGAAATAACAGAAAGTAATTGACGTTAGTTCTTTTGTACTGGGCATGGAAAGGATATATGACACCCACACAGGCGACGCAATAAGCCCTCCATACACTACATACTCTCCTCAACACCTGCAGTTCCGATGATGTGGACAATCTACATCCATGTGTAATTACATGTGCAGCGACTGCCATTGTTGTGGTAGCACGACCGTGGACATGCAAAGGTCAGTTTAAGAGCGCTGTTTCACACTGTTTATTTATACGAAGGTATTTATGAGGGAAGATGCATTTACGAAATTTCAAACCTATTTGTGGTATACGCATCATGCCTGATCATACATTTCATTTGACCTAAGATAAGGTTGCTGTTATAGTTGGGTCATTGGAGTAACTGTATCAACATCATGGATCGTGGGTGATGGATTAAGTGTTGACTGTTGCCTGGATGCGCTGGTCAATGTTCAGCACGGTGTACTGATATATCGAAACTTTCAAAGAGATCAGCATATCTATACTTTGTTTTTAAAACTCGATATTATATATTGTTACGTGTCGATTCCCAAACTGAAACAATATGTTAACCCAGAAATTTGTACGTAAAAGAATTTGATGTAAAACCAAAAAAACAACCAAGTGGTATACAATCAACAAATGTATTACAAAACGCACTTTCCCGTGAAGATTCCGGGGTAGAATAGGTCTTCAGCAACCCATGCTTGCCTTAAAAGGTGACGTTGCTTGGCGTAAAAGGCGACTAAGGGGATCGGGAGGTCAGGCTCGCTGACTTGGTTGATGCATGTCATCGATCCCAATTGCGTGGATCGATGCTCATGATATTAATCACTGGATTGTCTGGTCCAGACTCGATTATTTACAGACCGCCGTCATATAGCTGTAATATTGCTGAGTGCGGCGTTAAACAACCAACCAACAAAACGCACTAGGTTTTTAAAATCAACACAAATTACTGCACATAAATTACAATGGCAGTAAACAATAGAGCGGAAGTACAATATTCACTGGCAATACAATAAACTGCAGCTGCTGTGGTCAGTATAAAATATATAAACAGTGGTGATAGCATAAATCAGTGATGATAATATATTCACACAGCGGCGACGGTGGTCAAGTTTCCGAGATATAAGGGGCACGCCCTTGTCTCCTTATTTCCAGTCTATTTAGCTGCTGGAAATTTCCACACAGTCACCTCACAGCATAGACCATTCTACATGTCTATATCTCTATTACAGTTCATGTTATTCCCAAAGTTTACACATCACACTAGCACATACATATAGTAACTTCCTCAAAACTGCTTACATTAAACAGTACTACATTCCTCACAACTAATCACTGTCTAAATACAATGCAATGAGCTTCCACCGAATCACAAACAGAAACAATGTAGTACAGTTACAATCATTGTGTAACAATAAAATACACTACCATATAAAAATGTGCCAAAATAACATGTTTTCATGGATCTTTTGTTGGATATCTCCCTTTTGCCTCGCGAAAAAACAAGGAAACATCGTGCCAACAATGTGATTACAATCTTTGCTTTAATGAATTCACAGTTAATGAACTATTTCACATACACTCCTTGGAGAAAAAATTAAACTGAATGAAAGCCAGGTGTCTTTATTCTACCTGTCTTGAACTATATGTGCATGAAATAAAACAATAATACGATATACACATTAGACACTCTTACTTTATGTAGTGTATCAGACTTGTACAAGAGAAATGGCAAACTATTGTATTACTTGCCGTTTCTGTCCTCATGCCAAACATAACGTATGATATTTAGAAAAACCTCGCAACATTCCATTTGACGCCTGTAATAAAGCATGTACGTGTGTTCCATTCCAAAATGATTTGTCAAGTGTGAAACTGTCGTTTCGCTTTTACCGATCCAACTTTTTGGTCCAACAAGATGGCAGAGAAGCTGTAGTTCATAGCTGCCAGAGCCACGACACACATGATCCTACGTTTTTCATTTTTATTTCAACAGGCAACACTAATGTTCATTTCAATGAAATATATCACTCCTTTCTGTCACAACTACCATGTCACACCTCACATCCGTTAATCAAGAATACATATTTTTCTGCCTTGTCCTTTATTTGTATAACGACTGGCATCAGTTAACCTTTGTCCAGCTTGATGTTGACCTTGAAGTTTTGACCTTGTTTTGCATCTAAATAACTTCAGGTGAATTACTACTGTTCCGCATGGTGGATGTCCCCACTTAAACGGTGACACTTTGTACATTTGCCAAAATTGCATTGGTAGCTTTCACATGCACCTGTCCCTCGAAAGCAGTTTAAGCATAATATTCATAGTTTAAACTATAGCAGATATAAGAAATTATGCAAACCTTTTTCGACTTCTCCTCACGTGTTTTATTATAAAGAGGATCTACCTTATCTAAAAGAATATCATTATTTGATAAGACAGTGTCATTGCAAAATGTTTTGTTTCATTTTTGTGCCGACATGTTGGAAAAGAATATGAACTAGGTTGAAATCTGAGAGTCAATCCTGTCTTTATTATCTCTATTAGCGTTTCATAGCTCAGGGGTATTAGGGCGCTTTCCTTTTTGTCGGTAGAGAAGAATGAAATTCGAAAAAATGAATCCTCGTGGAAATGAATGTCCGAGGAAATATCTTCCTCTGAGGCAGACGGACATCTGATTCCATGCCAGTAATTTGACAATGCTACTTTACTTCAAACAAGCCAACATTTTAATAAGGTTTTCAGCCCTGTGGGGTTCCATGACTTACGGAGTAGGAACATTAAGCAGAAACGTACTGAAATTAAAATCGTAAAGTCTTTAGGGGCATTCGTATCTCGCTCACAATAAAAAAGACGAAGCCCAAACAATATTAAACACCAATTACTTATACCTAATGTTACAATTAAGTTGCAGTGAAGACTCCGGATGTGAGCACCCGTTGCGAGGGAATACTAAAATGTCAATTGTAGACCACTCAACGACTGCCGGCGTGCAGGCAATGGAGCTGTCGTATGACCACGTGATGGTCTAAGACAGACAACTAGAATGGGGACTTGGTCATGAACGATCGACCATGAAGTGGTCAGAAATGCAATGTAGATACTCATTTTTTATTTTTTATTTTTTATTTCAATATTTAATATATATTAAACTAAATATTATAACTATATACATGCAGAGACTGATACATTGTTATACGAAATGCGGCTTAGTTCGTGCTATGTATCAACCTTCATCTTTCAAACATCCATGGTTCAAATAAGAAATATTGCATTTAGAGGAACGTCTTTGGTTGAAGGTTTAACTCATCGCTACTCATGACGCTAAAAAAGGAGAAACACACTTATGGAACGCACGGATCCCACTAGACTTGTCGAACAAAAATAGGCTAATCTATAGATGAAACACAGGGGGCAGTGTGTGTGAAGGAACAAGGGAGATCATGCAATATCAGCTTAGGGTATCAGAACTGTGTGACGTCATTGCTTGTAAGGACACAACTGAGAGAGGTGATAAGACTACATAGGGTCAACAGTATCAGTGCCAGTGCGTCACGATAGAAGTAGAAACGTTCATCATTTAAGGGGGTTAATATCCGTGTTCCTGTCATTAAAAATTGGGGCGAACCATGAAGTTCAGTTATCAGATCTTTGGATCTTGTGGTATAGAATGTAGGTCGCAGTGTCAGCACGTTGAAACAGTGAACCTGCCCTACCGAACGGTTGAAGGCCAATGTCTTCAAGGAGGGACATCATCTGAGCACATTTAACAACCTAGTAGGTTGTAGGAATCAGTTACATCCTGGACGCGCGTATCGTTTGGCTTTGCGTTTTAATAAGAGTAAAATAGACCAACACATGTCACCAGAACAGCGTAAATTCCAATGCAAGCTAACAGAAGGGTAGAGGGATGCTGCTCTGGCTACACTCACGAAGGAACCTTTCAAAATGAAATTTGTTTAAAAGGTGGTGTTTGACCACAGAAGTGATCGGTGTAGGGTTCGCTCCACCCCAAATGTTTCACCAATACGTCAATTTATCACCTTATCTCAAAGTGTTCAACTCTTAGATCTAAACTATATGTTCTTTAATATTGTTGTACCAATGAGCAAAATGTTCGAACCAGCACGTATTTATGTTTCGTGTCTGCATGTCACAGCTTTTGAGGTAGGATCGAGCATACTCTCTCTACAAGGATTTCAAGGAACGGCATACGACTCTTGCAAAGACGTTGTTTGATAAAGCTTTCTATAATAAAGGCATTAGTAAAGCTTTCAAAACGTAGTAGGCACGCGAAGGACATGTCAAAATTTGAGTCCGCTTAAGTATCCCACCGACACACAAATCTCTTTCTGACTTTCGCAGTCTTCCGGTTTTGCATTATTCGCAAATGATGCGACGTGGATGTGTAGTCTCCAACCATATAGTCATCCATAGACTTTTACAACAGTTAATGGAAAGATAAGGTAGTTAAGTTGTCAATCGTCTTCGGGGATAAAGTTATCTATACCCTCTAGTTTACTCGAAAAATGTTACCCTAATAGTGCACATATAAAAGTTTTCAACAGAGGAAACTTTGACATTTGTTTGATGCGGCTCATCACAGTAAGACGAAGGTATGATAAAATCCTAACGTTCAACGTTTTGTGAAGTATAGGATTTTCAATGACAAATTAAACTGACTAGATCATATATACATACGAGATAGCTATCATTTTACATAAGGGCGGTGTGGCAATTGCTTGTTAAATTAAATTTCGTGTACAGGTAGAAGTGATTGATGACGGTGGTGGTGCTGAATTTCAAAGGGACATCGAGTATATCTTCCATCCCGAAATACTTCTTCATCATATGTATATTCCCAAATCCGAAACTATATTAAACTAGATTACACGTATATCTGGTTTTTAGTACATCTAAACATTTTAATCTACCTTTATACGAATCACTATTCTCGCTGCCATGCCAGTGACATTCCTGTCTTCGACGGCTGCGTGAGCGAGCTGGTCAACGTCAACTATATTGCAGTTAGGTTGCTACTTGGCGTGGGAGGAAACGTGACACGTGATAAGAGGTTCATATGTACCGCCTACTGGATGTACCAACGTCAAAGAATATCAGTCTCGATTCCTATGGGCGTGAAAGGGAGTGGTGAAAATTGTATAAATGGATCACTGAAAATCAGTGATGACATCAGGTTTCGCGAAAAGGGTAAGCATGTCCTGTCACATCCAGCACACATACATTTTGTTTAAAAACTGTCTTGATTGTTGCTCTATGGTGCACCCAGTAATACCCCTTTCATACGACCGCGGCTTGCAAACAACAGAGTCACGACCAGACAACGATATGCTTGTCGTAAGAGGCGACTATCGGGTGGTCAGGCTCGCTGACTTGGTTGATGCAGGCCATCAATCCCAATTGCGTGGATCGATGCTCATGATATCAATCGCTGGATTGTCTGGTCCAAACTCGGTTATTTACAGACCGCCGTAAAAAAAAAGCTAGAATATTGCTGAGTGTGGCGTAAAACAACAAACCAACCAACCAACCAGACAAGGCAGCGATAGCCGATATGAAAATCAATAACTATGGTGCTTTAGAATCCATTGGTAACAAACATTTCGTTGGAATGTCATTGTTAATGTGTTGACGCAATATGCACTGTGAATACAATATAAAAATAACCCCCATTTTTGAAAAGGAAATCACTTTAACTATGGTGATAAGGATGAGAAATAAACTGAGAAATCTTTTCAGATGGTAGGTAGCTCAACAATGAATATTGAAGCGAATGGGCACTTCATGTCAGCATCTGACAAATCCGGGGATTACAATGAAGGAACAAATGTACATGCTGCTGCTGCCCGAGGGAGCTTATTGTCTTCATACCGATATATCCGTGCATCACAGCCATAGAGCGACAAGGAGAAAATATTAATAAATATAAAACTGTGTACACTATGTACAGCATTTTGAGGGTAGATGGTTTATATTTAGGAAAATATTATGAATATTCAGTCATAAGGCGTCTCTCATGCGTGCCCGAATCACATGGCAGTGAGTTCGAATCCAAGATTTGCCCTGATAGAGATCCCGGGTTTGTTAGCACCATACCCCTGCCCCTAAATGTCTTCGAGGGAGTGAATGAGTGAGTTGGGTTTAACGCCGCTTTTAACAGTATTCCAGTTATATCACAGAGTGTCAGCTTAATGTGGAAGGAAAGCCCGAAGTGTTGCAGGTCTCAGACGTTTACCACTTCGGTGAAACCCACGAGCACGGGTATGGTGCTTACAAACCTAGAAACATAATTGGGGCGAACCGGGATTCGAACCCACAATCATCGGTTTCTGGCGTGTCCAAGGGACGCAACTCTGCACAGCGAATCGCGGCGTCTTAGACGACTGGGCCACCCGTGCCCCCGAGTGTCTTCGAAGTAGTTAACGTCGCCTGACCCACATAACATCGCGCCTTCCTCCAACAATATGCTGACTGAAATAATGTTCAAAGCGGCGTTGGACCCAACTGACTCACTCACCCACTCTCTCTAACATGTCCTATATGCGTACCTATATGATCATGTCAATCATTTGCAACCTGCATAACCTTTTCGGCTAACTCTCACGCTAACAAGAGATATATGTACATCTATATTCCTAAGATCCGGATTACACACATTTGTCAGGATAGTGGTTTGTGTCCTTGCTCTAACAGTCAGTTGAGTCAGGAGCTGGAAGGTTCCGCGTACTCATCTCATCCTGCCGGGTACCCATTCTCTGTTGGGTGAACGAAAGCGCGAACTAATTCACTTGCCCACGTCATGCTGAATCTTTATACCGAGATCTAAATGTGAAACAGATGATCAAGAGTTTCACTGGTCTCTATAATCTTGGCGACGTTCATCCTCTCCTCACCTCACCTCACCTCACCTCACCTCACCTCACCTCACCTCACTGGTCTCTTTTATTTCCAGCCCAGGTGGGCAAGTCAGTGGAAAGGAATTTGGATATTTGATCATAACTGAGCGATATTAGCGATATTAGAATAAATATATAATTATATATATCAAGTTAAACTTCTTGGCTAAATTCCCGTATTTTGATTTTTCGTATTATCAGAGTAGAATTCCCGATCAGACAATAGAGACTCCCACGCGTGAGCCCTCTACCCTCACCCCCACCCACACACCTCCTCCTCAAGCCATCACCGGCGCTGCTTGAGTTACACTGATTTCAGACTTCGAGGACCACGAATCTCCATTATTAGAAACTTATAAGTCCCGTTCATCATCTCAACCTTTTATATTGGATGTGCAAACATTGTGACATTACGACATTTACTAATTACACCTTCTGGCACGTGCTTCTAAAATATGGACACGAATTATTTACAATTGAATGGTTTCTTTCCCCAAATTGACGGGATGGGTTTGAATGCACGTACAGTAGTTTCTTATAACTTCAGGGTAAAGGTTTGGTCGTTTATTATTATTGTTATTATTTACAGATTAAAATTTAAAAATTGCAGTTAAGAGGGTTTGGGTGATCCTGGCACAGTCAGGCTGATAAGGCTCATCATCAGCTAAGGGCCCTTCTCCCCTCTACACGCAGCCCAGACAGCGAATGGGACTTCTAAAACAACACAAGCATGGTGAAGACGGTAATAAAATGATCGAGCCACATCATCATGTCGCTTAAGATACTGTGTTTGTGCCAAAGGTGGGCATCCACTGACAATGTGTTGGACAGTCTCATTGTATTCATTACATAATCTACATTTCATATTTACATTTTGATGCAAATTCACACATTGACGGTTTCGAGTGGGAAGTGACTGGTCCTGAGCAGCAAACAAAGAGCCTTCTGTTTCACTTTTCAGGACAGACGATTTCATCCAAGCGAAGGACTCTGCAGGATTGCTGATCTTCTCAACACGCTCAACAAGTCTGAGCCGACTTGATATGGCACTTCGCTTGGTTGACACCCATTTCTGTACCGTCCAGCAGTACAGAACCGTTTTAGAAAACTGTGGAAACACACATAAATCGAACAATAACAAGGAATTCATACAAACCTTTACTGAGCTCGGCAGTCGCGGGGCAACCTAACAGGACGGGATGGTGCACATGATATGCATTAACGTTAAATACAAATAGCCAGGAGCAATAGAAAGAATTCATCTGGAACTAAAGGAGGTATCAACTAATTATATATAGATGCCTACAGGAAGAAACTCAAAATGACTGGAATAACGAACTATCCGCGCATTTCTTCATAAAGAACTTTTTTCTTTCTTGGCATTTCACAGTCCTGAGGAGGACGTTTTCTTCGAAGTATGAAAAATAGCGACACAAGACGAATGCGTGACATTTCTGTATAGGTTCGCGACCTAGACTGAAACTTTAAAGTCGAGTATTTTCATCATATAACCTTGAGGCATAACGACAAGGGTAACTGCTGTATACCAACTGAAAACCGTAAAAAAACAATATTACGTTGTGAAGGAGTTGCGACGCAAACAACTTGCGAGAATACAAAAAAGTAATGGCTGATATTATAAACGACATTGTCATTAACAGGTCGTTGGCTGAAGTCGGTAGCCACGTCTATACCTGTGGCCTTAAGTAGAGGTAGTAAAGATGTTGTTATATAGTAATAAGTGTTTGTGTTTCTTTCATCAGTGTTGCTTTGACCTTCCAACGCATCTGCTATACGAGGTTCAATCCAGAAACAATATGTCCTGTGTGAAGGTCATTGTCATAACTGTTTGCAGGCAAAACATGTACAACGGCTGATGTTAAGGAAATAACTCATTACCAACTGTATCATTCTCGTTGCAGGCATCTCTCTCAGATAATAGTAATTTTGTTCAGGGCCGTTCTGGATACAAAACAATTAGTCATTAACTCTTGAGAAGTTTGGGATGGCTGCACCTTCAATGGGATTTCTACACTCATAAGATATCTACTTTGATACATTCCGTCTCTGAAGGAATTAACAGGGCTCCTGTTCTTCTGACATGCACAGTATCGTGATATGTATAGGTAGATTACACTGTCAGTGTCAATAATTATTGTATTGATCACAACAGCTTCATACCAAGCAGTTGTTTAATTACATCACGGCGTGTCAGCTTTTTGTTAGAGTATTTCAGTTATATCACAGCGTGTCAGCTAGATGTGGGAATACTTTAGTTATTTCACGCGTAGGGCGTGTGAGCTTTTTTCGGAGTATTTCATTTATATCACGACGTATGAGCTTAATGTGGAAATAGTTCCATTATATCACCGCGTAAAAGCTTGATGTACGACTTTGTCACTTATATCACGTCGTGTAAGCTTGACATGGGAGTATTTTAGTTATATCACAGAGTGTCAGTTTCGTGAACACCTGGGTTCATGAACAGATGTTTTTGATACAGTGAAGTGTGGAAATCATACAATGGACTCCGCTCTTACCATGGATTTCTCATGATAATGAAAAGAGTTTAGTCGCTCTTATTTACGTTTATATTGGCCGATGACCGTATTACAAATTAATATTTTCACTGAAATATAACTTTGAATGTTTTGTAATTCCGGTCCATAACTTGTTCTAGTTGCGATGTGGCAGAGATGACAAGGCGACGTTTGATATGGTTGTGTCGTCTACAAGAAACATCACTTTACCCTTCCTCTAATGGGACGCTTGCATTGGAACTTGACTTTGCTCCAGTAAACAAGAAGATTGGCGACCACTGCCGCAGGTGAGTAAGGAAATGTCGCTGTGTGGGAGTGTACATGAAGAAGTAAACATTTTGGTTTTACCACTATACAAGACGCTTTGACCACAGTCATGATCATGACTTTGTTCAAATCATCGATTATACAACCTCGTACACATTTCTGGTGCATTCATAAAAAAAAACATTTCTGGGGGCACCAATTGACAATTAACAATTAACAATTTGTTTGACAACCTTGACAATCGGACATCTTCTCAAATTTAATTAACAAAACATAATTGAGATTAACTTGGTCATTTTATAGAACTTATTTAGTGTTGCATATTTCAAACTACGTAAGGTTTCATCAATGATGCTATATATGTCACTGTATAAACACTGAAACGTAAAGCCTATGCGCACACATATGCTTTTATTTGTAACAAATATATAACATTTAAATCGCACACACACACACACACACACACACACACACACACACACACACACACACACACACACACACACACACACACACACACACGTGTGTGGGTACTCTCAGTCATCGTAATTATAACTTCTTATCTACCACACGATTTCGTAAATATGAAACTAAATAATTCTTCAAACGATCCCGGCCTAAAATCAGATATATGCAGCTACTCGTGAGGTTTTGTGCTTCTTTTCTTCGGTAACAAACCTGAAATACGAGATCCAAACTCAAATTACCAGCTTTCGCAGTTTGAAAAAAAACAATGATTAAGTTGGAATACGAGAGCGAGAAAAACGACGAAAAGTATATATTACATTTTCGTCATCAAATTGTCAGAGTTATGGGCTAGAAATAGATTTTGTGTTGTGAACCATTCAAAAAACGTAAAAAGAATGTTTTATTAAATCTCTATAAGCCACGATAAAATTCTCGGCTTCCTGCACTGACGCTTACATTTGTATATTTTTTCCGAACACCTGATAGCACATTTTCAGAGTACATCAATATAATGCCAATTTGTTATGTGTAGGAAAGATTAACTTTAAAATAAACAGCACATTGTTAAATATTGATTGGAATTTGTTCAAACGTGAATGTGATAATGGCATCTGCACCACCGATATACGCTGTTCTCACATGTGGCAAGATAAAAACCGATTGTTATTCCCACGGGGAACAGCCAGTTATTACGACATCAATTATCTCTAACAAACGGCTTCATATCTAAAGTGTATAGTTTTCATATTGTAATTGAAACTATTGAATAAATGTGGCCGAAGTTCAGGTGTGATATTGTGTGCATACCCGTGCGTCCCAGAGGTGCAATGGTTATCATTAGCAAACATAAAACAGTTCGCAAAGTGCAGGTTTCTGAGCGTCTGAACAATGAGTAACTGTTCGGACATATCCACATTGAATATCATATATCAGACTATGTGATGAAACCGGGGACAGAAATGTCTCCTAAAATCCGAGTCCGATGTGCGATTCCAATCATATCATAAGAATGTGTTTATGTTTCATTATCTGGATTCCGGTTTCTGTTTATTCTCAGTAACATCCACCGTCGGTGGTACATGAGCATAAATTACAAGACGGCTCATACGTGAACTATATTATATAAAATATATTTGTCATATAATATATATTCATCATATAATACATGTCTGTTTACAGAGGTGATACGAGGGCTGGTCAAAAGTTCAAAAAGGTCAAAATTTGGTATTAGTGCCTTCGCTATTCCACTGATGGGCAGCTATGTTTAAGGCCGGGAGAACAAGTCTTGATGATGACCCAAGATATCGACGATCCTCAGCTTCCATCAAAGAAGATTCAATCAAGGAGATAGAAAAACTTATACTGTCAGATAGACGCATTACCGTTGCTGAACTTGAGAAAGACACAGGCCTAAGCCATGGATCCATTAAAACAATTATTTATGAACATTTACAGACGAATAAGATATCTGCTCGTTGGAAGCCAAAGTTTCTTAATTCTGATCTAAAGGAAAAGGAACTGACACTGACGGAGAAAGTAAAGAGCTAATTGAGGAGGATTTCGCCAAATTCAAAATGGCATTTGTCATTGGTGATAAAACCTGAGTGTAACACTATGATCCCGAGTCCAATGGAATGGTACAATTCCGCTTCGCCGGCACTATAAAAATTTAATTCTTCAAGATCAGTGAAGAAAGATATGGTAATTGTATTATGGGATGTAAAGGGTGTGGTCCTTGTTGAATACTTAGAAAGTCAAAAGACGATTACCGGTGCGTACTATTTGGATTTGCTTCATTCCCTGAGAAATTCTATCAAAGTAAAGGAATGCTGACTGCTGGAGTTCTGCTACTTCATGACAATGCCTCTTCTCACACCTCCCGACTTGCAAAGGCTACTGTGCAACAAAGTGGATTCGAAGAGCTTCCTCACCCTCCGTACTCGCCAGACCTGGCATCAAGTGATTTCCACCATTTTCCATAACTGAAAGAACACATTCGTGGAAAGCGCCATGACAACAACAATAACCTTGAAGCTGCCGTGAATGGATTTTTCAGGGTGGCTTCAGAAAACTTCGTCCTGACTGGAAATAAAAAGGTTCACTAACGATATGAAAAGTGTATTGAAGAGTTGAAAGATATTGAAAAATAAAATGAAAAACTCTTTCACAATTGTTGGTTTTGTTTGTAAGGCTTTTAAACCAGCCCTCGTACTTGTATCATGACTATGAAATACATTTTGAAAGTCAGTAAAATATCTTGACAGATGTTGTATTGCAGATTCATTTGACGGAGTCATTGTTCTGCAGAAAGTTGAAATATTTGGCCATTCGTGATATTGACTTATAATATAGAGAAGTCGTTGTGGCTTCGGGGCTTCGCACCTGAACAGATGATCAAATTCGTCTCCAATAGTTGTAGAATTGCATCGTTAACCATTTCCTAATTTTCTCTATTATCAATAAGTGATGATCTAAGGTGTTCGCGAAACGGTGAACTTATCATGCAACATCGGTGGGTTCCATCACAAACACATGCAAAGGCAAGTTAACAAGTGTTCTGCATAACTATTTTTTAAAGCTAAATAAAACCTTGAAGGTTGTATATCCCTGATCAAACTACTAATGCACAATAGTCGTATGCCACTCTTGGAAGTCTTCGTCGAAATAGCATGTTCGATTGTGACTCAAAAGTTGTGAAATGTGGAACATAGACACCAAAGGTTGAACATGAGCATGCGTTCCCTAAATATATTGCCACACCCTCTGCAAAACCACGACACGCTATTTAGCAACGTTAATGAAGTTAGACAAGTAGTGCCAAACGGGCGGGTTTGCGAAAGAAGGGCTTCAGAATAGACATAAATCAGCAAAATCGTATGTTACATACCTCTGGTGGATGAATGAGAATGCAGGATTCTGAAATGTCAGGGTAGATACTTATAATCCACGGAATTCAAACCTCGAGTTAGTGATCATGAGTAAACAGACTCATATTAACCTCCCCAAGAGGCGATGCAAAATTTATATGTTTAGTAATTTGGTGTTTTCATTTTAGCCTTGGTATAAGTTCATGATCCATCTAACTGCCCCGAGGCAGACTTTATTATACCGAAGACTCGACAGGCTGTCATAGTTCTCGAAGAATACGTCCTAAGCAGATAATGTGTCATTACGTATTAGGCAATAAAAGTAACACAACTTCATGACGACTCAACACAGTGAATTGATAAACAAAAAACTCAAATCGTTAGGACACGAAATATATCGTGCATAAGGAACATCTGTATAATGGACGGGTACCTACTTAGTGTCTGATAAAGAATTTTACCAGGCGATCAACACTTAACCAGGTCGCCTATACGACAAACCTCTACTCTATTAATTGAAAATAACGTGAACTTTTCCATATCGGTTTCGGAAACAACGGTAATCGAAGACTCGTGATTACGGGTACTAACAATCAGCTGTATAATAAACTACTGCTGAATGTAAATCTGAATTGACTGAAGTCAGGAGTGTGGGTAATGGTGTATGCTGAGTGATACCAGTGTATACCGTGTGACATTGTAGATATTTCAGGTACATACATGCCGTGTGTATATGTGTAATTGTGTTATCGAATCTATAACATGTATATCCACCACAGTGGCAGCTACATAACAGACACCCTCCTATCAGCTGCTGTAAGAATCTAACATGCGTATTGAAATGTGTTTTTGATCTAATCTGTACATCCCAAGAAATGTTTTTACAAACAGTGGACCTCTGGTAAGCCTGTCAAATTCTGTGAAACCTGAGTTAAAAACCGATAACCGTGTAACACTTCGTCATGAATTCGAGGTCGCTACAAATTTTGTACACTTTGACCACAAAAGGAAAGGTGCTTGTTAATATTTATCATTTGGAATATGTGATACAAGATTATTTTTTTTTATTCCTGTAATTTGATAAAGAAATGAAATTTGCCATCTTATTGATTTCATAAGTACTACAACTGCTTTTTGAGAATTAAACTATGCGCCGGATCAGGCCACTTCTTCACAGTAAATGGGGGGCAAAACCAGCCAACATTTGCATTTCCTCGATATTTGATATATTGTCTGAAATTATTTTGACATATATGTCCGTTATTTGTAGAAAGTCCTCTTCATTTCTTCTGACCTCGTCCTTCCTTTCCCTCAGCGTTCCGCCCTTGGGTTTGACAATGTCAAATATGACCTTGGAGCTGTCTTTAATCCTTTGCCAAAGTATGTGACGCCAGTTATACGTGGCTTAACAAACATCAATGGTAATTGAATGTGTGCTGACTACATATGTGAACCTTCATCTTGTGACGTTTAGTAGACTTTATGGAATTAGCGAAATACAGGGAAAGAGGGCAATGAAGGAGAGGACAGACAATTGTCGTTCTTTTGACATGACCGGATACAGCTTGCATAGGACGTGGACTCAATCACTGATTAATAGATCAAGAACACACACATCATAAAATCCAATTCGTGTTTGGAAATTTATATTTCTTGGAAAACAATATTCATCTGTTCACTTTAACATTAAGGACTGCAATACATCCAAGACAAGGATTCCTAAATAACGACTTAAGCTTTCATATCAACTTAAGGGTGAAAGGATTTCATCACTTGTTTGATAAATCCTGGAGACATACTTGTCACCGATTGGCAGCATGTGGTGTTTGCTCACCAGTAATACCCTCTTGTGCAGTTTGCCTCTTCCGATCTCAGTGAACAGTAATACCCATTAAGAAACATCGCTAGGACAAGGACGACCTCAACAGTACCCAATACCACTTGCATTTTTTGAGCGAAAAGATCTCAATCGAACGAGAGCAGCAGCGTTGCTTCCAATCATATCCACAATGTTGCTGTACAACAACAATGCCAGAACTTCTTGAGATCACATATGTGCATATGTGTCTAGTTTAAGCATATGTGATCTTGATGGTAATATCATTGTGAGGTGCATGTAAATACTGATGTTCAGAAGTATCCATCTTAACAATCATTACTCATTTCACAAATATGTTAATCATAACGACTAAGAATAATCCGCAAGATTAGTATATAAAAATGTCAATATAGTATGTTCTACGTTGAAGACGGTACGAATATTGGGTTAAAATGGAATGTTTATTTCGTTTCCTTCATATCCCAGCCGTGCATCGCCTATGGGAATTCAAATGAACCATACATAAATATATTGTGTGTATTGTGTGTAACATCAAAGTTTGGTAATTTGCATGAACATTTGAAATTCCAAAAAAGAAGTTAATCATTCAAATTCGAAGGTTCATTGTCAACACAATCGTCAGCGTAATGAAACAAGTGCAATCGTATCGTCCTTTGGCACGAGATCGAGGTATTATGGATATTAAGGAACCGGAAATGGCCGAGTGGATAGTTTTAGTGACTTTGTATCTGAATGCATAGATCTGAATATGAAACAGACAAGGTGCTTTCACTGGTCTTTTTATTTCTAGTCAAGGTGGGTAAATCAGTGGAAGAGAAATGGGTGTTCGACTTTTATTGAGCGATATCAGGTCATTGATATACCTGAAGCTTAAGTTAAACCGCTTGTTCTAAATCCCTTGAATTGGTTTGGTGTTGCCAATTTGTGAACCGATCAACAAGGAGGGGAACATAATAGGTGCCCATAGGGTTGCCTACTTCTTGCCTAAATGTCCTATTCTCAAATTGCGGATTGATGTTAACCGTGATGACGTCCAGCATTTCCCACTGTTTTCTCAATAGACTTCAGATGACATTTCCCTTCACTTTTGACAAAGTGTCCCGAACCTTTGAACGTAGACATGTATCTGTGGTCACCACGATTAGTTACATTTGCCCCATAAATCAAAGAATAAAGTTTTCTCTTAAGTTTGTTGTGATACTGTACGTAGTTGTGTTCAAAGTTAAAAACTCAAATGTTTTGAAATGATTGAACATGGTTCTTTTCTGAGATTGCATGGTGATAGTGATGATGCGAGGTTTGGTACTTTTCCTCTTCGGTTAGCATACTGACCTCATTATTTGATATGCCACGTTTACCATATGCTTTGGGTTGGACAGAATGTTTTTTTCCATTTCTGTTTCCTCTTTTTAGTTCATGCATTCTGCCAACAAACAACGCTCAGCATTCATTAGATACATAGAACATTAAATGAAGAGATGTCTAGACACTGAAGTATTTCCCGACGTAACTTTCTGTAATGGTACGAACAGTGAGACATTTACAACGCCAAATGTAGTGAAACTGATTTATCAATATTCTAAATATTTCCTAATTGTTTCTTTGCAGAAATCTTTATATTTTCCTGCATGTAAGTCGGCATGGTCAGTTTTTATATCCCTTACCGCCAAACTCTGGATTTAACTCTTATCGCTTTATCAATCCTTTCAGACATGAAGCAAGTATATTTATCGCAGGTTTTGCAAAAATCGATAAAGCACTTCTAACATGTAACAACTACATTTTAAAGAAAATTCCACACGCCTAGATAGACTATGATGTAAGATATGCGATTATGTATGGAGCTCACTTGGAAAAGAAGCGTCTACCCGTAGAGCGGAAGGTCGGAGGTTCGATGCCCGACCGCTTTGTACCAAAGGGCGTTAAAATAGCGTACTTGTTGTTCCTCGACCGGCGCCCAGAATTAACGGCATAAATCAAGGATCGATCGGCTGTGTGAGAGGGGTATCCATGTTAAGCTGCGGCAAGATACCTCAGTGGGCTATCACTATAAAACCATCACCACACACACACACACACACACACACACACACACACACACACACACACACACACACACACACACACACAAGGTTCAATCATATGAAAGAGGCTCCACATATCCATGTTGATAGGGCAATTTGTAGTCATGCCTCTCTGCATAATGACCCACATTTAATTCAAGTGCCATTTACAATCAGAATTGAACCAGTTCATCACTGGGATGATATTGTGTTATGTTCCCGTTTATCAAGCCTAATGTGTCATCACGATTTACACAGCCTCAATGCAATTGTTTTAACAAGTGAACGCCTTTTGCCATTTACGATATATCCTACAATTAAGATACCAGAACATTGTTGTATCACCATTAAATGAAATTCACCATCTGATTCTCTTCCGGGTTGTCTGACAATAGAATGTGGATGTCATTGTATTACATGCACATTGTCATTGGACGTCAGAACTGTAAATGCAGTGAGGTCCGTATTTGACACACAGGATACGATTTAAAAGTTTGTTTATCGGATAAAGTGGGCAACACATTCTCTCTACTCGACCAGCTTATGGGAAAAAATCTGCATGGAACAAAACAACAATCAAAGCTCGTTTTCGTTTCCAGATGGTGAATGTGTCTCCAGGAAAACAACTTGTGAACTACACCGTCACATGAACCATAATGGGAGGACAGACATACAGGAAAGATATACGATAGTGCAAACAGATCTACCCAGCATGTTGTATTAGAGCTATCATGGGCGCATCCTATACTAATCAATCGCTTCATGGTAGAAAACACTGTAGGTGACAGGAAATACGTTTCCGCTATGCATGTATTTTACATCCCATTATTAGGTATATTCGATGCTAGTTTCCTGTCATAATGACACCAGAGTATGTTTCTGTGCTTAGGTTTCATCTATATAAGTTGGCAGTGATTGTTGTTGGTTTGTTGTTTTACGATGCACAGAGCAATATTCCAGCTATATGACAGCGGTCTGTAAATAATCGAGTCTGGACCAGACAATCCAGTGATTAATATCATGAGCATCGATCCACGCAATTGGGATCGATGGCATGCATCAACCAAGTCAGCGAGCCCGACCACCCGATCCCGTTAGTCGCCTTTTTGGACAAGCATAGTCGCATTTTACGGCAAGCATGGGTTGCTAAAGACCTATTCTACTCAGGATCTTCACGGGTCAGTTGGCAGTGAAATACAAGCATACATATATGGATCCGTCAATCCCTATCACTTGAATACATGAAAGTTTTGTACCACGAGGTGCGCCATTGCGGACATATAACAGAAATCATACAAAAGCATGTAATGTTGTTAAAGCCGCTTGTGTCACCTTTATAAGCAGTTGATGTCAACATGTTTGCAGGCCTATTGATTATTAACACATCCCTTGACATACGATGTAACATTAAATGAACATGACCTTAAAAGTAACAAACATGACGAATACAGCGACGAGATGTAAAATAAACCAATCTTGTCAGATTACGATGAACAACTCTAACGTATCAGCCATGATTGAAACAAGGCCTCCAGGCATACACTGCATAACCAATAGGCGCACAAACACTCACTGATCATTACAGTTGAAATGGTGCCACATGACAGACGTCGACACAACACGATGTGGAGTCAACTATCCGCCATGAAAATGATGATACTATCATGTTAAAGATAAAGTATTGATGTAACATTTATCGAAGGAAAATAGTCTTGGTATTTGCTATTTCACAATGCATTGCCAATCCCTGTCCGTATTCACTCAAAGTATGAATAACGACAATAGACAAGAAAAGACTTTACTGATACTATTAGAATTTTCCAAGACGTTATCACAAAGCTAAAATCAAACAAGTCTTCATTCAAAGGACTAAACCCAGTCAGTTATGAGTTACTGATGCACTCATCGGACTCCAGATATGTTAGATATGTTCCACGTAATCATGTTTCTTATCCTGCACGTCGTCTTCAATTGACTGTGCACATATTCATAGTTGAAAGTATTCAATACAAGTTGCCGAAGTACATATTATTAAATTACCAGTGCGTCCCTAAGGTTCAATACATTATCATTAGCAAACATGAAACAGTTCCCCCAGTGCACATTTCTGACAAACTGAAACGACAGAATGTGTTAACAACGAGTAACTGTTGGGATTCAGCAGCAGCCTCGACTGAATATCAGGTTATCCGAGTACTCCAATAGTGATGAGTCAGGGTTTTGCCTCACATTCAAGGCTTTGGTAAGGCTTGTAAAAGTTTCATTGTAGACACTGACAGAACAGTGACAAATATTATGTCTTATGCTATACCCTGTTTTGACTTGCACTGTAAGTTTTCGTTTTTTATGTGAATATTTGACTTGCCTCTGCATGTATTTATAACGCGTGCCACCAGGGGAAGGAAGGATACGTTCACCTATCTTTTCAGGATAGTCAGACGAAATCCATTAGCGACTTCAACAGATTTAAGACTGCAGTGGATTACCCATCAGAGACTCTCGACGATAACCGTAAGGCGTCGCCTCAGAGCGGCTGGTTATAACGCCAGAAGACCAGTAAAACGTCCTCAACTGACTGAGAGGCACATGCGGAATCGTCTGATTTTGTGTCGTGCCCGTAGTCGATGGAACTTGGCCAACTGGAGAAGGATCCATTGGTCTGACGAGTGTCGAATGCTGCTACGAACTGTTGATGGTCGAATATGTGTTTGGAGGCAAGGTAACACTCGTTTTGCACCAAGGAACATCCAGAAGACCTAAGCATGTGGCGGGGGGTCTGTCATGATATGGGGTTGTGTTTCCTTCGGCTGCAAACTTCCGCTGGTGACAATTCGTGGAAACCTGAATACCAAGATGCCGTTTTTCGTCTAGTGGTAGTCTCACATATCTCGGGCAGTTTTGGCTTATTTGCGTCAAGAAGCTATTGCCACTCTTCCTTGGGCTGCCTGTAGTCCGGATCTTAATCCGATTGAGCATCTCTAGGACATTCTTGGCCGGAAAATCAGACATCGTGATCCTCCAGTTCAAAATCTCTCTGGACTTGAAGCCGCACTTCATGAAGAATGGATCCGTTTGCCTCAGAGAAGCATTCAACGACTTGTAATGAGTATGAGGCGTAGGGTTGAAGCTGTGGTCAATATCCGTGGATCATACACACGTTACTGACGTTTCTGTCTCGCAATAGACTCTGCACTCCCTAGGGTGTCTATGTGACACCTGATATGGTCTGCTGATATCATGACAGTTACATGACAAAAAAATGTTTTTCAATGTTTTCTAATCCTTCAAGTTCTGGTCTTCGGTAAAATTCCATTCTCCTCATATTCTATTGGAACACAAGATAAACTTGCTTTGGGACAACTTTTGCATCACATGAGGTTTACATATACGGCCTATAACAATCGTACATCTCGTTATAATAGTCATCATTAAGTGCCAAAAGTAACAGCTCACAAATATGGTGGGTGGCGCTTAACCTTTGTGCATGTGTATACATTTATTTGCACTTTAAACACTACAGGTACTCAATTTGAAACAATGATTGTATTTACAAATACCGAGTTGTGGCTGCAAGAATACAATAAACACGTGTGGTTACATATCTGGAACACAACAAAAAACAAAAACACAGAAATTCAGTGAAATCTACTCAGCTCTACACGCGTACTGAGAAGTCAGGTGTACCGCATAGGCACCGTTGAATGAAGAACATCATGAAGTTAAAATAGAGGTGCGCATCAGAATTTAACGTTGCAAAGGACCCTTATTACTTCTTGAAAAAGAATTATAATGATGTTTTACCGGGAATATGCACTAGATGATTTTATTGTTTCATATTTCCGAAAGTTGTGGTGAGGTGACGTGAAGTGGGGTTTTGCGTCGCGTTCAAGACTATTTCACTGATGTAGCGATGTGGATGCACGTGTGTGTGTGTGTGTGTGATTGTGTGCTTGCGTGCTTGCGCACGTGCGTGCGTGCGTGCGTGCATGCGTGCGTGTGGCTGCTCGTACTAGTCCCGACCGATGTCGCATTTATAGTGCTAGCCCACTGAGATACCATGCAACTGTCTTCAGCATGATTCGCCAACTCAGACAGTATAATTAGAGGCGACTAGTCCTTGATTTACCCCGTTAATGCCAGGCGCCAGACATGTCAACAACAAGTACCATAACGTCTTTTGGTATGTCGCGACGGGGAATCGATCCCCGAACTTTAGTTCTCCGGACAGGCATTTTTGCTACTAGATCACGGAGACGCTCAGTTAAGAGGAAAAGTATGGTTTGAGTATGTGAAAAAAACATTGGGGACCCAAAGTCCATCATGCAGCATATTACCATACGAGACGCAACTGATGCCACATGAATCATCTTCAAGTTCGCATCCATATTCAAACGTTGCCATGACAGAATGCAGATAACGGAGTGCGACTTCACAGCTACATCTATCGGGAACAACTTACTAGGCACTTCCCTTTCAAACATAATTGTAAGCGAGCACATATTTGTCCACAATCCCAAATGAAAGTATCAGTGAATGCACGTGTCTGAAAACCTATTTCTTTCGGTGCACATATTCTATTTTGATATCTGTTTGTGTCAACGTGGGCAGATCCCTACTTCACACACTTACGGTATGCATTGTTTGCAGCCCACTGACACCTAATGCCCACTATGAAACATTTCAGAATGGTGACATGATAGGTTTGATATGACGGACTTCATGGCCAAATGTCCTGGGGGATCACTTTTATTCCGGTCACGTCCTTGCCAGTGACCAGTACAAGTTCTGAAGAGGGGCCAGAACAAATGACTATTTATCCCCTGAAGCAAAATCTCAGGTCTGCGTTGGTTGGTCAGCGTATTAGAGCACAGCCCTTTGCTCCATTTTATTATATACAGTTCTACACTTCCACTTGACATCTCCAGATCGTGATTATTCCTACCTGGCACGTACACAAGATAGGACTCTTAGTCATGTCCATTGGCAATATGCCTCTTCGTCAAATTATTCGTACCCTTGCAGTTTAATATGGCACTTCCATTAAAGTAGAATAAGCAAGACATCATGAGTAATATAGTTCAAGATTGACTGATTTTCATATATATTTATATTATTTTTCATACAAATCTCGGTGTGCATTTCCTCCCCTGTGACGATGTCTGTTGTCGTGAGCCGGAAGAAATAGATACCTACGTATGACGTAAACAAGCGAACAGATACATGATATAACACATGTCAAAATATAGGAAGATTTCATGAGGTGGTTATGGGTTATTATGAGAATGTTTAAGGTAAATCTATAATTTGGAAGTTAATACTAACAACGTCTCTTTGCTTAGATACGTTAGCTTGCTGTCAGAATACCGGAGAAGTTTTCATCCTTGTTTAGGTCAAACGTATATTTTCTTCTTGCTGTATTCTTTGATCAGTAATAACATTTATTTGCATGTTCGTCAACTTATTGGCATGGCAGAATTGTAAAGTGAGCACACGAAACCATATATTGGTACAAAGGTACAGAGACAATGAGTGCTCCATCAGCGGATTTCCTTGTCCAGAGTACCGGTAGACGGTGTCCTCATAATGATCCCAGGCCTCTGAAAATACAACTATTTAGATGAAAGCTTGCAGATTATTGTTGAGAGTAGTGACATTGACAGATGACCATATGTGCATGTGAGTTGTATCTCTGTTTCCTGCACATTTACGTTCTCCTTACTTATAGTATCACCATCAGCTATTGTCCTGTGGGTGAAATCTCTTGGAAATTTTTGTAGCATATTATGTCTGTCTACACTGCTTTAGTAAATTTATAGCATATCAAATGTTGTTCTGCTCTTCAGATAACTCATTTGTTGAGGCTTTTCGGTAGATATAGGAAAACCAACCAAACATCATGATAAGAATTATAATAAGTTAACCCAGAAACCTCTTCTAAAATCCGAGCATGCGTCACGAATCACCAGCAAACAGTGATGATACCAGGTGCTCGCGTAAATGTGAGCGGATCCTGCACCATTCTCATTCAGTATCACCGACAGCCCTTGTTGTCTCAAAGATGAAAACTCTAAAAAGAAATTGTAGCATATTAATGTTTGGCTACACTAGGTACACTAAATATATATCATATCAAATGATGTTCTGCTTTTCAGATAACTCATTTTTACACCCGTTTTCTTATTTTGGAAAACCAAAACAAATCAGGGCAATTCTTTTCTGATTGCCACTAAATACTTGTATCTTTTTGCTCAGCAAAGAGGCAGGTTATCACCCTGGACCTCCTCACAATAGATCCCCAGCACCCCGTACTCGCCTCCTTTACATGGATGACCTTGAACTTATTGCCAATGGAGGATCCACACTAAAAAAACAGATTCTCCTTGTCGAGTCCTTTTCTAATGATATCAGCATGTCCTTTGGACTCGACAAATGCAACATTCTTCATCTGGAACGTGGCAAGGTAGAAGAGGGAGCATCAGTCAGTTTACTTGGAGGAGGAGTTATTGGCCATCTTGTGGCAGGTCAGGCCTACACGTACATAAGGATGCAGGTTAGGGACAAACTCCAGAATGCCCATATAGGAAAAACTTCGGGTAGAGTTCCAATGGAGACTTAGGTTAATCTGGAGTTCAGAGCTGAACGCTTGCAATAAGGTTAAAGCCACAAATACTTATGCTGTACCTGTACTTTCATATTCTGTTGATGTTGTTGATTGGACGAAACAAGAAATGTAGGGTATAGACACCCTCACACGAAGAATCATGTCAGACAGTAGATCCATCCACCCTTACTCTTCCCTCAATCGCTTATATCTACCAGTTATAATGGGAGGGCGTGGTTTGACAAACGTGCAGGCTCTTCATGATAGGAATTGTATTGTTCACTTTGGCACAAATCTATTTGTCTGATGATCCTCTTGTGAAGCTTGTCAAGACGCATGATGAAAAAAGGCATTCTACCATTTCCTTAAACGAGCAAAGGATGTAGGACATAATCTCAATGTCGATGTTGTGGATGGATCGGCGCTGCTGGACGGTACAGGAATGAGTGTCACCCAAGCGAAGTGCCATATCAAATCTTTCCAGACTCAGTTTTTCAGGGAGAGGCTATCTGAACGACTACTGCATCGAGTTTATGTGCAGTGTGTTCAGAAGATCAGCAACCCTGCAGCATCCTTCCCCTTGGATAAAGTCAGCTGGCCTGACAAAATGAAACAGAAGGCTTTCTGCTTGCTGCCCAAGACCAGTCACTTACAACTCGAAACCGTCAATGTGTGATTTTGCATCAAAATGTAAATGTGAAATATGTAGAAAAGCGTCGTGGAAAATGATAAATACAAAATACTTTGGAATAGGCCCGTACACAGCATCAGAGGTATCCCGGCCAAAAAACTTTATCATATCATTTAATATATCCAATGAAATCATTTATATTGTTGAATTTCCTGTCCCTTTTGACAAGATTCAGTAAAAGCATGGCAATTATGCTGACCTCACTTTAGAAATGTCACGCTTGCATCCCAAGTGCAAAGTTGTCCGACTCCCCATTGTTTTTGGTGCCTTAAATTTGGTACGAGAAATGATATATTGCCTCAGTACAACGATCCGTCCTCATGTGATGACCTTGAACCGATTCCACGTGTATCACTTTGTACAGCGGTGGGGTAACCTCATGGTTAAAGCGTTCGCTCGTCACGCCGAATACCCGGGTTCGATTCCTCAAAGGCGTATAGTGTTCCCCACAGTGATATTGCTGGAATTGTACCATACTCACTAACTCACTCATTTATATGATTGCATGATGAAAACATGTTTGCTGGTGGAGGAAGATGTGATACAGGGGCCAAAAAAAAAGAAACGCATGACAGAATAATCAGTGTTTCATTACATGTTTAATGAAATAGGATTACACAATAAATAATGAAGATACAACAACCAAATTTTACACAGGATGAGGCACGTGTTTCTTACACTACAAACCGTCTTTTAATGTTCTAAGGGACGTCTGTATCTGTGATGGCACTGTGCCAAAGCCAGTACCGGGTGTTACCACCACGAGCATCGATCACAGCTCTGCACCGCCTGGGCATGGACTGTATGAGTCGTCGAATCTGGCGTTGTTGAATCCTTCTCCACTCATCCTTCAATGCATGGTTCAGCTGTTGAAGGGTCTGTGGTTGAGGCTGTCGGGCGTCGTACACGTCTGTCTAGCAGATCCCACAAATGTTCAATGGGGTTTAGATCAGGCGATTTGGAGGGCCATGGCAGCACAGTAACATTGTTGGGGGAAGATAACCCATGGTAACACGTGCAGTATGCGGTCTTGTGTTGTCTTGCTGGAAAATCTCTCTTCTGACGTCAATGGCGGGAATAAGGGGAGGTTGAAGGATTTCATCACGGTAGTGTACAGCAGTTAAATTTCCCTGCACGTGCACCAGATCTGCCCTACCATTCACGGCTAGCTATATCTGCAGAACGGGCGCTGTATATGGTCTCATTGGCCGTATCCCATGCTGTCTTAGACGATTTCTGATGGTTTGCACTGAGACTCTACGAAAGCCAGGAACATTGTTAGCTGTGTATGCTGCACTGATTGTCCGGTTGCAAAGATGCAATACCCAGTTGAAGCGGTCCTGTGCCGCAGTTGTGACCCTGGGTCTTCCACTTCTCGGGCGATCTCTTGTAGAATTGTGGAGTCTGTAGCGCTGCCACAGACGAGAAATGTGACTCTGCCTAACGTTAAAGTGCCTGGCTACTGATGTCTGACTTTCTCCAACTTCCAGACGTCCAATAGCTCTGTTTCTACAGTCTTCATTCAGTCTTGGCATCATGAGAGTCACGTATACAGAACATCGGAGAGTGATTCGCAGCAGGACTGCCAATTTTTTATACCCATCCGTATAAAGGTTAAGTAGCCGTATTTGCACTGCAGCATGCTTACAGCTTTTTCTCCATGCAATTTCTCCTAGTTTGGTTTCAAGATGCTGTATTTTGGCGACAAGTCACCAAATGTTGTGTTCGGGTGCAATAAATTAGTGTAAGGTCAATATTTACAGTAAGCAATGACATTTATATTGAGTTCAAGCCTTCATCTTTAATAACAGTCAAGTTTGAAAAACAGATTTCAGCTATGCGTTTCTCTTTTTGGCCAGTATATATAGATTTTTTGGTAAATGAGTTTGAAATTCAAACTTGTGAGGGCCAGTGGTCAACAGTACAGCACCTTGCAGTGTTGAGTGTCAGAATCCGACGATTATATGTTCTAATCCCGGATTTGGAATATAATTATGCTGGATTTGTGAGTAATATAACTTTGCTCTTCGGTTTCAACAATGTAGTAAACGACCTGTATCATGCTTGTGTGACCTTCCACCTTAATCTGCCACACAATGATACAGTTGAAATTCTATTTATAGAACGTTATATCCGAATCACGTAAGTGATTCATATCGGGTAATGGCCGAGACAAAAACAGGAAATATCTAATATATCTACCTGAAGTGTTTGCTGTAAATGACGACGATGCTATCGATCGGTGCCTATACAGATTACTTAAAGAGTTTGACATTTATTACATCGGTCACAAGAAATACGGTTCTAATGAGCATAAATATCATTTGATAAAACACCAAATTGTGATATCAGTTAACAAGAGTGGATACAGTAATAATCATGTTACCTAATAGTCTTGTGGCCGAGGTTAAACATCGTGACACGTCTGACTACAATCAGGGGTGGTCCCTGGCCTAGGTAACCTCAGTCCTTTTAAACCCAAGATGGTACATCGAGTGCAATTCCAGAGTTGTGCACCTAAGAGTGCAGAGTCTCAACTCTACAACTGCACTTGAATATTCTCTGTACTCTTAACTGCTGCTGTCAATGTACATCGTTCAGGCCGGCAACATCAGTTTCAGTGCAACCAAAGGTATCGGGCCTGGGTCATCCTCTTGCAATCCCAAATTTATTGACCAGGGCCCACTTTCACAGAACAATCTTAGTTACAATCGATCTTAGGTGGCTACAATCAACTTTACAATCACCCTACAATTGTCCTATTCCACTTGCACAAACCGATCTTAGCGCGATTGTAAGACGGCTTGGAAATCTTCAATGGCGGAGGTCCGAATATCTTAAACTAGACTCCTGTCTACGGTTGTCTGCAAACGCGCAAATCTTGCTGCGCATACAACGTGTGGAACCGGTTACGACATACAACACGTACCTCCCTCCATCGCATCTTGCACAGTTGAAAGGTCCCAATTGTTTGAGGGAAACTATAACTAGAATGTTGGCATATAGATTTAGTGACATTCTTATTATGAAAATAAAGATAGAAAATATTATATGTCCAAATTTAACAGGTAAATGTATGATCGTCATCTATTTGGGGGAGCTTTCCGTAAAATCCTTAATAGATGTATATCCTTCATGTTTTAGTTTCGCCGCTATTACAAAGGATGTTATGACAACCTTTTCAAAACATAGTAAGACGGGAGATTTCAAGAATGCATGCACGGGAAATAAGAATAATGAATAATGTTTCAAGAAAGCAGTTATTTAAGATATATTCACTGGGTATTAATTATATTTTTTAAAAAGTGTGAATTTTACTTTTGCTATTTATGGGATATTTTACACAAATTTCAAATGTCTCATCATGTGTATTTGCTTGTTTGACGAATATTTGTATTAATTTCTTATAAATTCAGATATTACAACCGCTCGTGCCCGTCCCACTCGATTTTAGATTTAAACGTATGGATTTGCACTTCAACTTGTGTTTACTTGTAGATAAATTTAATGATAAACTAAAGACAAAATAATTGACACGAATGTGACCCAAAAGAGATACAGGGGGAGCTCGGCGGTTCTACAACATTAATACACTGGGCTACGATACTTATGCAAAGGGAAACCACTCCCATCTGGAGTATAAACTATGATTAGCTGCCCTTGATTTATCTAAAAAGTCACGGACGTTACCGATCGCTTGCAGACGACTTAGGATTTATCCTTCCCTTGATAAGGTATGTTGTTTCAGACTTCCTTCAGCATTGAGACGGGTGGGAATAGTACTTTTAGCTATCCACTCGACAGTTATGTGGGTCACTATCGCAGTTAACGCAGTTCTGACGTTAAATCTGTGTTGCGGTCTTCGTGTTCTCGAAGAGTCGATTCGAATCATAAAATTTAACAAAATAAAGAGGCAGTGTTTGAACGTAAAGCAGATTATTAATGTGAAACAAGCCCTGTCTTGCAGGCCATTTTGTCAGGACTACAACTTTCTTAGCTACTTAAGATTGGTCCGGACCAATTGTAAGTTTCGATTGTAGCTTACAATGATCTAATAGAGCAGGAAACGAGACCAGAAAGTGGTGATCATTTTGCCCCAGGAAGAGGTATAGTCATGTTATATATCAAATGAAAGCTTGAAACATATGGATTACAAAAATGCATGTCGCAATAAAAACGATGTGGACAGTTTTTTATGTAGGTAAATTTCGGTCAATTTTCTATGCTATTCCGAAATAAAATGACGGCAAAATATACTTCATTGCTTTTAATTATTTCATAGCGAGTCATTATGAATTGGTGGCCACAGAATCTTTACAAATATAGATTCTGAAGAACAACTTGGACAGTAAGTCATCCAAATAGGTATTGTACTTATATTGTACTTAAGTATCAGTGTAAGCTTGTGCGAAGACAGTTAAAAGTTAATAATTCCTTGTTAATTACTAACATGGCTTTATTCATGTAGCTATAGTTACTACCCTTTATGGTATGTTATATTGCTAGACAAGTATAAACAATGATTTTAACAGTTTCAACAAGACACCTTCACAGCGTTCACAGCGTTCACACAAGTCCATCAGCATTGTTTGTGCATTTTTCCTGAGCCCCACAAGAACATAATTCAACACATGTCAAATTATTTTGTCTGCATGTGCATCTGTGACAGATACCATGTACACAGTGGCACACAAGGCTCTCAAGCAGCTCTGATGCAGATTGCCCTTCAAAGAAGCTCGGTACAAGCGACATGTTCACAGTTCTTGTCTAAAGGACTTCCAAGGTCAGGCAGTGCTTCATGTGACTTCATCCAAATTTGTGTTTGCCACATCGCACGTTTTACGTGCTGTTCAAAGCTGGACTCACAAGGAGGAAGGCAAGCGAGGTCTGTATTTTTTCTCATGCACATCCTAGCTCTCATGAGGTTGAGGTCATGGTGAATGGGTTTCCTGCTTTCTTTGGGGTCATATAAATATGCAGTAAGGCGTCTTGCAGCATTAGCAGCAGGTGAGTTTCATTACCACCCAGGTGGTGCATCTCTGAATAGACGTCAGGGTTAGCCTTCAAAGCATTGTACACAGTCTTCTTCCCAATTCTGTAGAAGGCTGAAGTAGAGTCACACCCAGTAAGAGCATGTACTGCTGGCAGAGCTTTGCAAAAGCTGAGCTGGACCTGTCTGCATATATCATGAACGGGGATCAACCTTCGTCTGTCTGTACTTCTTGATGCCATTCCACCCTCAATCCAGAGCTCACAAACGTTGGTGAGGCTTGAAAAGTAATGTATGCACAGAACGAGGACATCTGTGTCTGGTGAACGAATTACAATCCTCCCTTGTACCATGTTTTGTTCAAACTGCTTGTCAGCATATACAGATTGCAGGATCATTCGCGTGTCCGCTTCCTCATGGCTGCTTTCCAATTCAGCAATTATGTTAGTTCCTTCTGAAGTTACACATTTGGCAACTGCTCCATTTTGATATCCACCTACAAGATACACAGACTGGGATTCATCGAGATGAGGTGGCATTTGCATTTCCATTGTAGTGCTGATGTAGTTTGTCAAAGACATCTTGTTTGTGCCAACATTCAGAAACTTTGACCAGGGAGGAATCATTCTGCCACAGATCACCTGGTATTCTCGGCGACTGTCATGTTTTGACTCTCGTTTGAATCGTTCTGCTGATTTTGTTGAATCTTTGACGTCATATCTGTCGAAGACGTCAACAAGTATATCTGCCTTTGGAAGCCTTTCCTCAACTGACTCCAATACCGGTAGCTCAGTGTTTCAAATGTATCGACTGTGTTTGGTTTCATTGACTGTATCACGGCCATTCCATCTCTGATGTATACAGAAGACTGCTTGTCAAATACAGGAAGATCAGGGTTGCAACATCTAATTCCTCCTCTACTTTCTGAGTCAGATCTGATTTAGCTGTTTTTCGCATGGTCCCATCGATGTTGAAGAGAGAAGTTGGAAGTGGTCCAATAGGATGTGACATAACACTGTCAAGAGACACATCATCCCCGCTCTCAGTAAGGATCAATGCTCTTCTGAAAACTACTTGTTGTTTCATCTGCAACACCTTGGTTGTTCCATCTGTAGTTTTAATTTTACATCCCTCTTAAAGGTCAGAGAAAGTTTTCAGTTTCGATCTTGGAATGGGGCTGAAGAATGATTTGCCACCTTCATACGAAAGACTGTTGCTCATAAATGACACCATCTGACGATGTCCTGTCGCAGCAATGTTTGTAAGTGATTCTTCTTTAGGAGCATGGACACCAGTAGATATGTTGATTAGGACATCAGGATGGCTCTCTACATCAAATGGGTTTGTCATGTTGTTTGTCAGATGTGTGTACATTCTTGCAACATCTTGTTCATCACGTGCAGTAGTTGCATTTGAGGAACACTCAGAGGAGAATGTAGTTGTGTCTTGACCAGATCTCTCTTGCATTACTGAAGTGTAGTCTCCCATGATATGTCTTGTGAGTGTCCAACGGAGAAGTAAGGCAGGTTTTCTCGTGAGACCCACAACACCACCATCACTTTTAGAATCTCTGATGATTGTCTACTCCCATGTCACTCCACAAACCATTGAATGACCCTTGCTTCTCTCGGTAGACATGGTGTCCTTTAGCAAACTCCTCTTGGACTTCCTCTGGCATTGAGACCATATCAAGGAGGTACACAGGGAGATATCTAGGATAATTTGAACGACTGGCTGCAAACAAACAAGGAAGCATTGCATATTCTGTTGAGAGGTGCATATTCCAGTTGGCTTCACGTTCTGCTCGTATGTTTGCCAGGACAATCTGAACTGTCTCAAGGTATGCTATCCAATACTTGAATGTTGGAGAACGCTTCTCACCCCAATCTTTAAATCTTTGAAAGCATGGATAAAGTAAGGTTTCAACCGTTAGCTGCAGTTCACTGCAGCTTTCCTCATTCCATGTCTGATTTAGCATTTTTGCGTGATTCCTGGATAGTGTGTGCCACAGCTCTGACAAATCTTGTAGTTCTGCAGTGTTTTCCTCACACCATTTCAGAAGCTTAGAAATAAACGCTTCCATTAATACTTTATAGGTCATCGTTAGGCCTCAGATGGCTCTGTGGTAATGCTTTCCAGACAACATTCTTTCAGCAGTGGATGCTGCATAAACATCTGAATCCACAAGAAGATCTAGTAAGCCGCCATCTCCCCATAACTTTCCAATAGAAGCGATGAAACACTGCAATGTGTGGAAACCACCCAGTCTCAGAATATGGTTTTCAAATTCACGAGGCCTTGACCACTTTATTTGCTGTGCTATTGCATACAGTTGCTGGTCCATTGTTTGAACTGAATGCTTCTGTCCAAAAGCTTCAGTCATTTGCTTGCATCGCATCATTGTGGTGTACACAGTGGACATATCTGTTGGTTTGGCGTCTATTATTGGTGCATATCCAACAGCAGTAAATGTGTTGCATGGCTGCGCCTTTTGACGACGATATGCAGTCCAGACTGGAACGACCTGTTCACCAACATGGCAATCTAAAACGGGAATGAGTTCCCGATGTATCATTCTCAGCAAAACCCATGTTACATCAGAAACGTGGTTCAATTCAGAGGTTGCATTCTTGATTTTATCAAGAGAATGTGCATGTCGTGGAGGCTCTGGTCTCTGACTTGGCTTCTGGAAAGGAAGTACATGCAATGTAGTGTATATTTCATCATTGAGCTACATCGCGGTACGTCAGTGCTTTCTGCCTTTGACTTATCTGTACATTGAAACACAACCCTTGCCATTGAATGGAAATTATTCTTCCCATCCACCGTTTCACAGTTAATATCCACATTGTCATCACCCTCTTGTATAAGCAATCCACCATCTGCAGGTGAGACAATGCCACTTGGTTTATAGATGCCATCTCTGATTCTGTGTAACTCCGACTCAGCTAAACTTGTCATGAACATTCTCAATTCAGAGTAACTTACACAGAATCCATAGGAGTGCAGCGTATCTGTTATGCTACGAGATCCAAATTCATGGTGCATTTGCATGGCTAGACCCAAATGAAAAGGGGTTGTTGTGTTTGTTGAGGCATAAACTAAACACTCTGCAAGAGCAACTGCCTTTCGATGTATGTCATCTGACGGCGTGTATAAAGCTGCATTCAACTCGAAAGCTTTTTCTGTCTATCAACCATAGTACAAACTGCAACAAACTGTCAGGAACAACCTGTTTGGACGCCTCTTGAGAAACTCCACTGGAAGCTGGATAAGAATCCTTTTTTTTGACTTGCATTATGTTGTGTCTCAAAATCGTGACTGCATTTCTAAGAGTTAACATTTTGTTTTCCTCATTGAAAGCCTCCCCATTTACATCATCATCATCATCATCACCATCAAACCTTGCCAAGTGTAGCTCCCCCTTGAGTGTGTGCGCTGAATGGATTGCATCAGCCAGAGTTATGGAACTGTTGAGTAACATGTTTGGCGATCCCTTGCCAGCAATCGTCTGCACTGATATTCTGTCGCCGAAAAAGGAACAGAGTCTCGTTTTAAGTTTGTCACCTTTGTAGTTGCTGTTGTTTGAGGGCTGATTTGTTATGAGTTCATTATATCTTGCTGTGATTTTTGCCATTGATAGAGCTTTTCCTTCTGTGAAAAGATCGATTTCTATCTCCTCCACTAGTTTTGCAAATGCCTCATCATACATAGATTTCTCAGACATCATGTCATCATCGTCATTGTCATTCATATGCTGTACTTGATTGGCTGCTCTAAGAAATCGTTTCATACAAGTCTCATGATATAAACCTTCTTTGGCAATTAAATCTTCACCTTTTATCCTTCCAATTACATCCATGTCCCCCACTGCTATTGCTGCTACATTTAGGTCACCAGCTCGTTCAAAAGACTGAATTGTGTGTAGTTTGTTGTTACCACGATGCTTTTTGAAGCCACAGATTAAACAAGACGACCACTTTATTGATTTGACAGATCTAGTGGACTGCACGTTTGTACTTACAGTCGCCTGAGAAACAGTTTTTGGGAGTAGTGCCTGTGTTGCATATTTGACATTTTGCTTACTGGTATAGGATTTGAAACAAGATCTATGGTATGATAATGTCAGTGAATCATCACACTTGACGTTTATGATGCGACGCAATACTTCATCTTGACGACTGTGTGCAGCTGAGACTACACTTTTTGAACCATGGATTGATCCTAATGTGATGTCCCCGTCCTGTCGCCCACAAATCAGACACTGTTTGTGTACATCATTAAAAGAGAACTTGAGTTTTTTTCTTACTGGTGCCAGCTTTAGAGGGCTGGGGTCGCTTGAATTGCCAGGTTCCATAATTAATCTGTAAATAAATCATAAGTTTGTGCTTGTGTTTTTCTTACAGAAAATATTCAACTTGCTTTCTTTGTGCTTTCTGCTATTAGAACGTGTAAACCGACAGACGCCTTTGTAATCATTACTAGCGAGGAGGAAAGCAGTATTAACCTTTGGCAGTGCGCAAGCTCCTCACAGCGATAGTACGTTCCCGGAGCTCTCTATACTATCGCTGCCACCAGTCAAAACTCCCCACTGTGAATAGGTGGCCACAACCATGCTTGGAGTTGAACTCGCAACCGAATGACCGTTATGTTTACAAACAAGTGACGACTGTCGTGACGCCGAATACACTTATAGCTGCTAAATTACTTTCTTCGTTTGTCAATTTGAATTTCTGTTTCATTAAAACTATCGTGTTATTGATATAGTAAGAATGTAAGGGAGAAGTTGGTTGGTTTTCCGTTAGTCTGCAATCTCGAACCAATCTGATTATCAAAACAACAAAGTAAATTCATCTGGAAAACATGGTCAGTCGTAAACGTTTTCAAATTGAAATATGATGGCATTCCCAAAGACATAAACAAAAGTATAAACGTTACTACATTTGGGGTTAGAGGGCAAATTTCAAGATTCTTGTAATGGCCGCGCCCACACTGGTGGCAGCGATGTTACCGAGAGTGTAACGAAGGTGTCACGCGCTGGGAAGGAGCTTGGGCAGTGCGGCACGGTGTACGCCGTGTCTAGGCCTAATTCATACCACTAGCACATTTGTTTTTGGTCTCATTAAATCAGAAAAGATATATATATTACACAACGTTTGTCGTCATTACGATAATTTAGCCAAAATATTTAATTTATCCTACTATTTAATACAGATACACATGGCAAGTGGCACGCTGCTATCAATGAAATGTATGGGTCGGCGTTTCCCGAAGCATATTCACTGTATATTTTAATAAATCTTTATAATTTGAATTTATGTTCGCTACAATACCAACGTTAACTGTGTGTTATATCTTGCATGAGCAGTATTTACCTCATTAATTATTTCCTGTGACCATTGTGCGGTTGTGTTTACGTTTAGTGACAACAAGGGAGATCACTCCCAGCTGAGGATGTATGGACAACTACTTTTATATATACAGACATGTCGGCGTTTTCCGATGCATATTTTGTTCCAAATTTCTATATTAACGTCCATGTGAAGTTCATTACGACAAATTTAATTTGATTCAACATACATTAAACTTTACCAAAATGCATACAAAAGGTATACCTCTTTCAGGGGCATAATAATATATGTTTCAATGGGAAATCCGGGAACGTTTGCTCGGCGATAAGCCTACAATCGCTTTCTGCAAGTGGATGGCGATTGTAGCAAAAGCCTAAGATCGCGATCTTAAGGATTTAAAATAATAGTAGCGCTAAGATCGCTTTGTGCAAGTAGACCCAGGTGCAGCTGGCTTGGTAGATACTTTTGCACCATCTTCACCCGTTTTGCATGGCAGAATAGTTACTGTCTGAGGCCGTTCATTTTGTCAGATGTTTTGGTTTTATCATACACGAAGCATGTTAATCGTTCTGTCGCTGCAAAGTTCTCTGACTATGACACAAGGGGTAATGCAAGTAAAAGGGCTTCGCCTGCACGGGACGATGCTTTCCACATCCTCCACAGGTATTTATTCCCCTTTCCACAAAACATATGCAGTGCCATATCCTTGTGAATGCATGTGGAAAGGGGGAGTGTACATAGTAAAGTGTAGAGGGATTGTGAGCTGTCAGCTCTGCCAATACAATATCCATCAGCATAACAAAGACACTATAGGTCCATTGTGTTCACAATGATATTGGTTGCACCCTTCATCGCTATCTCTTCAACATGGTGACGAACGCTTAAATGTCTGCTTCTTCGTCATCAGAATCTTCTATCGTCCACTGCCCTCCTTTGACACAAGTGTTTGGCCACATGATAAAGACATTTTGGCCGAAACTGAAAAGCGATACCCGCTGTAACACTTAGAGTACTGTAGACATTGAGTATATTGTGTTCCTACCCATGTTTCCGATCCTATTGGGGTCACGGGTGGCCTAGTCTTCTAAGGTGCTGTAATTTGTTGTGTAGAGTTGCGTCCCGTGGGCACGCCAGACGCTTGTGATCGTGGGATTGAATCTCGCTTCGCATTAATATTATTCTAGATTTGTACAGACCTGCATCACTAAAGGTTTTCCTCCCTAATTAAACTGACACGCCGTGATATAACTGGAATACTGTGAGCAAACTCACTCATTCACATCATGCCTAGTACTTTTTAACAACAATTTATTGACTGCATGATTTATGTCGTTCCACTCCCTGATGACAGGGAGTCCAAAGGATCACGTGACCCACTGTAGCTTCTGTGAACACAACAGGCTTGCTCAAAAGTTGTTTGATCAGGGTTACATTATTCTAGGCCTCAGTAAAGTTTTCTAATGTTATTATAGTAGACACATAGAAGGTATTTCCAAATTATACAAATCAGTGAC
Organism: Haliotis rufescens; assembly: GCF_023055435.1. Taxonomy (NCBI): domain Eukaryota; kingdom Metazoa; phylum Mollusca; class Gastropoda; order Lepetellida; family Haliotidae; genus Haliotis; species Haliotis rufescens. Next base: position 2,758,238 of record NW_025964002.1, on the reverse strand, counting down.
CAAACGTGTGTGAGACGCAGTTCTTTACTTTGCCTAGTTCCGTGTTTGTTCAGGTCAACACATGACTTGCCTTTGCATGTGTTAAGGCAGGTGCCTCCGGTGGGACAGGCTACGCTCACTTTTTGCGGACGCCTGGTAACATCACTATTTGACAGTAATTCATGCACGCATGCTCGTGATATAGTCGGAATCGAGCAAAGGACCCTGCTTTTAACAGAGATTTCTGATGATTACTGAAATAGTTTCGTTGCTGTTATCCAATTGTCTGTCAGATTCAGAATCAGACGAACAGAACAACCCTTCCGTGCCAGCCATGAGCCTGCAACTATACACCACAAAACAAATATATAAAAATAGACGCACAAACACCCATTGATCAATGTGGTACCGACAGCCATAATACTGCAGCCTTGCCCGGTCAGAGAGACATCAAACACAACACACCACACAACATGACACTCTTTCATGTGTAGTAATATATCCAACATGAAAGGCATCACATTGTACTTATGATCAAGCAGTAATGTAGCAATTTCGGAAGGACAAATTGAAGGGTTTGATTTTATTTTACGACCTTTTATCAATCTCATCTTTGAGCCAAACCTGCCTATGACTTGTGACAATAGACAAATGAAAGTGTCTTTCGGTCACTTTTCCAGACTTCCAAGACGTCCTAAATGAGGTGACTCAGAACAAACACTTCCCCTGAACCAAAGTACTGAAGTCGATCAGTTAGCAGTTACTGATGCGGTCTTTAGATATGTTAGACATGTACCATGTAATCTTGCTCCTTCTCAGTGAAATGCGCAGATATGTGGATAAAGGGGATTTATATGAAGATCAGGAGAACTCAGTCACTATTTACTTCATTGTGGCCTTTGTAGATGAAACGACATTATTCATTTCATATTCATATTAGTCTTTTGAAGTGTTCTCCCCTTCTACACCATCCTATCTGTGATGACCCCAAGGTATAACATGTTCTCATCCAAGCATCTGCAAGCTTCGCGAATGTGACGAAAGAAAGCTTGTAATTGATTGTGCTTATGTGGGGGATGTTGCTAACGGCAGTGATTTAAACATTTCACACATCACTGACTGATCAGAAGAAGGGAAAGGCAGATTAGTACTGTGTACTGTAAGGTAAAGATTTATCACATAAAGGCCAGGTACAATAGGAGTACCAGCCGAGTGTTTTCATGTTTTGGTAAAGCGTTTCATCAATTTAGTATTTGGATATGTATATATGTCTATATGGATAACTTAAAGGAAACATGCATACATCATACTTATAAATAATACAATGATAACATAACGGTAATCGTTATCACATAGTGATAGCACCTGGTGTTTTTGAAATTATGACCATGCTTGGAAGCAGCAGAAATGTTCCTTATAGCGACCGGGGGCACGGGTGGCCCAGTCGTCTAAGAGTTGCGTGCAGAGTTGTGTCCCTTTGGCACGCCAGAAACCTATGATTGTGGGTTCGAATCCCGGTTCGCCCCAATTATGTTTCTAGGTTTGTAAGCACCATACCCGTGCTCGTGGGCTTCACCGAAGTGGTAAATGTCTGAGACCTGCATCACTTCGGGCTTTCCTCCCACATTAAGCTGACACGCCGCGATATAACTGGAATACTATTAAAAGCGGCGTCAAACCAAACTCACTCACTCACCTAATTGGAACAATAAAATATTTAAATTACATCGGTAGGAATAACATATCGAAACGATTTTAGAAGAAAGATACCAATACCGAATAGGGACAGTGAATCTGATCGCTTTTCGTCTCATTTCTCGTGTGACTTTGAGAGAAAACCCTACCTCCGTTACAGCCGTGAGTCTAGTTTACGTATGATAACATTTCAGCAGATGTTTGGGACGGTGGGGTAGTCTAGTGGTTAAAGTATCCGCTCGTCACGCCGAAGATCCGGGTTCGATTCCCTACATGGGTACATTTCTGGTGTCCTCCGACTTGATATTGCTGAAAACTAGTAAAAACCGTGTAACACAATACTCACTCACAAGGCAATATTTCCGTTTAATATGTTTTAAAGTCAATAAACAATTAGGCAATTATACAGAGGAATATCAATCTCACCAATGCCCCACCAATGTTACGCGAAATTCGAATTAGCTCAAATCTCTCGTTAAACATCCCCACAGCCAGTCGCTAGCAAGTCACATGCTCCCGTACATCTACGCACGAGTGTGGCGATCGATGCATTGAATGTAATGCTAATGTAGGCGTTACAATCTGGTACCCTGAATACATTGTGTCCGCATTAACAAAAATAAAGTAATTTTATTCTTTGAGCCTTTCCGGAGTTCTGACGGGCCACCAGCTTTTTATAAAGTGCCGCTAAGGGAATATAAAGCTTGGTGGTGCCATTCTTAATTTTTTTTCTATCACCGGGTTGCTTTTTATCAATCCGTTAAAACAACATTAAGCCATTCAACATTTGGTTGGCAGCGGTTTTCCGATGACTCTCAGTTGGACTTCTGAGTAGTCAAATCGAGATACCGTCAGGACTATGGATTGTTATGTGGCTAGACTGTATTATTTAAGGCAACGTGTCTGTTTTACCTTGTCATCATACTACCGTATATACGCATCATGTTCTATTTGTTTTTACCTGTACTCCTTCAAAACAGAACAGCTGGGGATAGTTAATGAACTGCATGTGATCTACAAGCTGATTCGATTATGAATTAAGTTTGAGAAAATGTGTCATCAGTGGCAGTACTATGATCATAGGATGAAGATTGGGTGCACCATGTGGTCAGAGCTCAACTCAACAATATGGTACGTCAGTTGCACTGCTCGGGCTCCCCATTTAAACATAGCATCATAAAACAGATCACCCTTAATCAGAGGATCCTTGCCGTTGACGTATAACGACGTTGGTGTTGAAGAGGGATCAGAACTTATGCTTGCATATCCCCCTGAAGCAGAAACTATCGATTTAGCATCTTTGTTGATTGGTAAGAGTGTTAGAGCCTAGCCTTTCTCACCATTCTGTTAAATACAGCAATATATCGCCACTTAACGTTTCCAGATCGTAAATATTCCTACCTGGCACGTACACAAGATCGGAATCCCATTCATGTCCAGTGGCAGCAGGCTTTGGGACGCTGTCCGTGGTTGCCTCTTTGTCACATAATGGGTACTTGTGAAGAATAATCTGCCTGTTCCATTGAAAAAAAGCGACAAAATCCTGTCCCCACTCACAAGAAATCTCTGCAAACAGTAGTACGATTCCGACTTTATCATGAGCTTGTGTTTATGAATCACTATGAAATAGTGATGACACCAGGCCTTCGTGAAATGGTAAGCGCACCCTGTCAAACCAGTGACACCCGTCACAAAAACATGCAAAGGCAAGTCAATTGTTCACACGAAAAAACACGGCAACATGTCACCAATAAAAAAAGGAATAACATACAACCAGCGAGCATTTGTGAGCCTTTCCTACAAGATATATCTTGCACTTCGTTATTGTTTTGAGATTACCTTTGTTCTGAGTTCCATTCAAGTTTATGCTACTCTGACTGTAGTTATGATAAGGTGCTATCGAGTTGCCACGTGTGTACGTAAATAGACGACAACTGATGATACACACACGACCTGATACATAAAGTATGTTGTATGCAAAGAAAAACAGATAGCCACTGCCATTATATTGGAAATGGTGATATAAAGTGAGCTGTGCTTAGGACGTTTCAGCGTTTATCTCTGATTTGAAAGATAATACATCCAGCTCACAAACACCATTCATCAGTGTCAGAGGGCCGTCGTGTATCTGCATATTCCCTTAAACTGGGAGCAATATCATTTTACTTGCACCCAATAACAGTAAGTATAGACATTGTCTGACACATGCTTGTCGTAAGAGGCGACTACCGGGATCGGGTGGTCAGGCTCGCTGTCATCGATCCCAATTGCGTGGATCGATGCTCATGATATTTATCACTGGATTGTCTGTATAATTGTATACATTGTATGATGTGCCAGCCTTATTGGTAGCGTTCTGGTCGTGGCTCATGGGGAGCCACGTCACTTGCTGCTTGCGAAGCAACTCACAAACATCTTGGCCAAGACGTTTGGGCGTACTGTAATCTTGTCAGATGGTCGTGTATGTTAATGCAATACAGTTGAAAAAAGTGGAAGGTTTGTTGTAAAAATAACTCATGTTGTACTATTGTACTGGCGTTCCCCATGATTATCATTGACAGTGTTATGTGGCAGTCTATTCTTTTTATTTAACAACGATTTTAACTGCTTTACATTTTTTTCTGTAGAGATTCGGGAGACGATCATTACATTGTATTTAGGCACTGGTTAGTCGTCAGGAATGTGGTACTATTAAATCTAAACAGTCGGTAGGAAGTTACTATATTTTGAGACTAGTGTGGTGTGTAACCTTCCGGTATACCGTGACCTGGTATGGAACATTCTGTAGTGTTCTGGAAGCTGGTTGGACTGTGCATAAGGGGACTGAGCGTCATTACGTATCTCTCACACATTTGGTCTCGCACTCACACGCGTTTTCGTCGCTTTGGAACCAGCTAATGTGAGAATCTCTCATCATTCCTGATTCTCCGCCTAGCCAATCTGGTAAGGTTGACTACTGTCGCCGCTGGGTGAACATATCTTATTATCACTGATTTTTGCTATCCCCATTTCTTTTTGTATTTGATACTGACTACCGACATCATATAACCATCAATATCATATTACTGAGTACCAGCACTCTACGGTGTACCGCCATTGTAATTGATGTGCAGAAATTTGTATTGATATGTAAACCTGGTTAATTTCGTAATACATTTGTTGAATGTATACCACTTGCTGGTTGTTTGTTGGTTTCACACTAGGTTCATAGATTTCTGGATTGACATATTGTTTCAATTTGGGAATAGACAACAGTCATTGGTGGTTGCTTCACAATAATCCCTTTAATATTGCCATATTTTATCACATCAGGTCCAATAGTAATGTCTTGAGACATCGTCTAACTCAATAGTAATTACAAACGAAGATAAAGACATCAGAAACAGATACATTTGTCTTAGTTTCTTTTAAAAATGTTTATCATCACAAAACAACATTCGGAATACTCCACAGGCGAAGTGCGTGTCATCTCTCAACATGAATGATACATAAGTGTGTTTAGGTTGAAATGGTCAAAGTGTAGCATTTAGAAAGGCTTGATCCCAATTGTAAAAGCTGCTATTATGACACAGTGCTATTTAAAGGCAACAACTAAAACCACCAAAATATTCAAAGGTAACTTATAGTTTAATAAAATGCTCATTATTAGTTCCTCCTGCATAAAAGTAAAACCGACAGAATCCTTTCCATCATCCTAAGAAATTGCTGTGAAAACAGATATCATTTACGATTCCCGACCATGTTATGAAAACAAATCCGTCTATGGCAAGATCATGGATGTCAAGAAGATATCATTATAAATTCTAAAAGATTGGGTTGAGAGGCCGTTTACCTCATCACAGTTTTTGACAGATAGGCATTTTTGGGTACATGTTGGATCAACCTTGTCTGATTTGTACGATCAATATCATGGTGTCCCTCAAGGTAGCATATTATCGGTGACGTTGTTCAAGATAAATAGTTTTTTCGAAGGTTTTTAATGACTGTTGATGGATAATTATTTAATGCTGATGTAATGTATCATGTCGAGGTAAAAAAATATACACATAATTGAGAGACAGTTGCATCTTTGTCTATATAAATTCAATGATAGGACTCGGTTTAAGTTTTGTTTTCAAAATAAAAAACAAATTGCATTCATTTCTGTCGAAAACAAATGGACCCAGATTAAGTCTAGCGGTAACTCCAATTAACGTTGTAAAGGATGCTACATTTTTAGGAATAATTTGTAATCATCACCTTACTTTCTTACCACATATTACATAACTGAAAGCTAAATATCTAAAGGCATTGGATTTATAAAGGTTGTTCCTAATTCCAAGTGGGGAGAAAATCAGTCGACCATCCTTTCACGTGTACAGATCACTTTTCCGTTCTAAACTCGATTATTACTCCTTCATCTATGGTGGTACTTGAAAAAAGTAACCTTAAATTACTCGCTCCAAATCACACCAAGGTCTAAGACTGTGTCTTGGATCTTTCAAAACATCTCCCATTGACAGTCTGTACGTTGAGGCTGATGAGCCATGTCTTAAGCAACGCCGCATTAAACTATCATTACAGTATATCACAAAGCTACATCCTAATAAGTCTAACCCTGCATACAGCTGTGTGTTTAATCTCTTTTCTGAGGATTTGTACAGTAAGAAGTCATATCTTATTCCGCCTCTTGGAATAAGACCTAAACCTTTTAATTCTGCTGCTGATATGAAACTTGAAAATAATATCCTTTCCGTTCTTCTCATCCTTGGCAATTGGAAAAGCCAAAAGTGGATCTAACATATTATCGAAACTAAAGAAATCTGAAACTAATTAGCTACAGTATCAACAAGAACAAAATCAGTTTAGAAGCGAATTTGATTCTGACAAATCCATATTTACAGATGGCTCCAAGCATAGTTTTAAGTGGCATTTTCATTAGATCCAGCACCTTATCAACTCGATTGCCAGATAACTCTTCCATATTTACAGCCGAATCAAAGTCCATTTCAACAGCTCTAGATCTGGAATATACGAACAAAGAGTCGAAACAAAAGCAAGTCATTAGTTTTCAGACTCTTTGTCCAAGCCAATAAAAAATAGATCGTGTCGGCATGCACTTTTACATGACAATTATACAATTAAGATACTGTGTTTCTTCCAACGTTGGGCATCCACTGACAATGTGTTGGGCCGTCTCATAAAATTTATTGCATAATCATATTATTACTTTATTATTAATTTTGTGAATGTGTTAATTAGTTTGAAGCATAAAAATGTGATATAATGTTAAAGAGCAGAAGGGATCTGTTTTGCATGTATATGACATATGAATAAATACCTTACTCGAACTACAACAAGAAATTATTACAAACCATTCCGACAGAAAGTAATCCGCCTATGCAGCGGGCACCAAGAAGACGTATACATCAATGTTAAAATCCTACATGCGATTTTGTTTGTATTATGGATTATCTCCCCTGCCTGCATCTACACTTACTGTGATATCCTGCGTTTCTGGCGAGATCCCTCAAGGCTACCAGTATTCCTCATTGTCTGAATATCATTCGCCTGGTGCACGTCGATGCAGGACTAGAGAACCCTCTCACAGATTGGTCCTTGGGGATGATCAAAAAAGGTGTTCACAGATTAAAAGGTAAACCACCAGCACAGAAATTACCGATCACGCCTGCTATTCTTCTGGAGATACGTCAGAATTTATACCTGACCTCACCGTGCAACATAACTTTTTGGGCAGGATTCTGCAAGTGCCCTTGTGTAACATGGCCGGCTCACTCTTGTGTCCGTAAAATTAAAATCCCCCTGAGAGGATATTGTAAGTCCCTTTCATTCAATGAATATTTATATCTCCTAGTATTTTAATCGTAGTATATCTGCCGTTTTAATTTTGGCTAAAAATGCGCACAATCGCCAGCGACTGAGAATATGGTATAAATCCTGCTGGGGTCCATGCAGGTAGCAAAGGTACTGTAAGTCCCCATGGTTCCCAGTATGGTGATCTATCTTCAGTGGTTGGCGATCAATAGCCCGTTTGTATCATATCTTGTGTATTGCTCCATCTTGTATAGTTAAATGCTAGTTTTATATTCATATCTGTGATAGTCTCGTTTGTTTTACTGTCCTTTGTCGACAGGTTTTTATATAGTCAAAATGTATTTATTATTGTTTGTATAAATTGATCTCGTCACTATATGGCTGAAATATTGCCGATGTGACGTTAATTCTTAACTCACTCACTCACTCTTGTGTCCAGTAACAGCTTTACAATCTCTTTGGCCGGTCCAGAACATGATACCGGTGACATGCCATGTGTTCTCATTCTTGGACAAAGGTCAGGTTAACTGTGTGACTCACGATATGTTTGTCAAGGCGTTGCGCCGTGTGCTCGCGACGTGTGGGTCATCACTTCAAGATTCGAGTGGACATTCTTTCCGGAGAGGTGGGTCTACTTATGCTTTGAATATCGGCATGCCACAAGTGCTGATAAAATTACACGGTGACTGGAAGTCAAACGCCTTTGAGCGTTACATCACAATTGAAGAGGACTTGCACTGTCAATTCGCACGAGCTTTAGTTGTAGCAGCTAGCTTAAAGTACAAAAACCAATAAAAGCAAATATAGACTAGGATATGACAACCGTTCTGGGGTTTGGGGGTATTTTTACATTGTTTAAACACATAAATAATTTATTGTCAATTAAGTATTGACCTATTCCCCAACGCGGTTGTTTGGTCTTTTCTTAGAGTTAATTGGTAAATAATGAGTAAAGATTTATTTAGGCTGCTCAGGTCACGATCCGCACGTGCTTCTGCTACCGCGAGGGCACCGCGCCTCACCCATGACGCTCAGTCTTCTCCCTGCAGGCGAGAAAGTAAGACTCCCACCCTCCCTCCCAGGGCTGGTTAGTTTTTAATTATGATTTCATCTTGTACATTTTAGTTAGGGAAGTATTTTTACATTGTTTTAACACATAACAAATTTATTGTCAATTAACTATTGACCTATTCCCCAACGCGGTTGTTTGTCTTTTCTTGTTAAGAGTTAAAATTGTGTGAATGTGTTTATTAATTTGAAGCATTAAAATGTGAAATGTAAAAGCATTTAATGTTAAAGAGCAGAAGAGATCGGTTTTGCATGTAAATGACATATGAATAAATAACTTACTCGAACTATAAGAGTGAGTGAGTGAGTTTGGGTTTACGCCGCTTTTAGCAATATTCCAGCAATATCACGGCGGGGGACACGAACTATAAGATGGGAATCATTACAAACCATCCTTTACCTCGGCAATCGCCTGGCAACCTAACAGGACTGGATGGCGCACACAATATGCATTAACGTTAATCTGGACCTAAAAGAAGTATCAACTAATTATATCTAGATGCCTACAGGAATAAACTCTCAAACTGGCTGGAATATTGAACTAACCGCAAATTTCTTCAAAAATAACTTTTTTACGTTCCTGGCATTTGACAGTCCTGAGCCGGAAAGTTTCTTCCTAGTTTGGGTAAAAACAACACAAGACGAATGCGTGAATTTTCTGTATAGGTTCGCGACCTGTCTGAGACTGAAACGTTAAACTCGAGTATTTTCTTAATTTAACCTAGAGGCATAATAACCAGAGTAATAGCTAAATACCAACAATAAAACGAAAAAGAAGTTGCATTGGAAACACGTTCTAAAGGAGTTGCGAGAATACAAAAAGGTAATGTAAACGATATAGTCACAAACAGGTCGTTCGCTTAAGCCGGTAGCCACGTCTATACCTGTGGCCTTAAGTAGAGGTAGTAAAGATGTTGTTATATAGTAATAAGTGTTTGTGTTTCTTTCATCAGTGTTGCTTTGACCTTCCAACGCATCTGCTATACGAGGTTCAATCCAGAAACAATATGTCCTGTGTGAAGGTCATTGTCATAACTGTTTGCAGGCAAAACATGTACAACGGCTGATGTTAAGGAAATAACTCATTACCAACTGTATCATTCTCGTTGCAGGCATCTCTCTGATAATAGTAGTTTTGTTCATGGGCCGTTCTGGATACAGGACAATTTGTCATTAACTCTTGAGAAGTCTGGGATGGCTGCACCTTCAATGGGATTTCTACACTCATAAGATATCTACTTTGATACATTCCGTCTCTGAAGGAATTAACATGGCTCCTGTTCTTCTGACATGCACAATATCGTGATATGTATAGGTCGATTACACTGTCAGTGTCAATAATTATTGTATTCATCACAACAGTTTCATACCAAGATATATGACATATATGACAGGATGCTTTGAGCAGTAGTTTGATTACGTCACGGCGTGTCAGCTTGTTGTGAGAGTATTTCAGTTATATCACATCGTGTCAGTTTGATGTGGGAATATTGTAGTTACTTCACGGAGTGTAAGCTTGAATTTGGATAGTTTCAGTTCTATCACGGCGTCTCAACTTGATGTGGAGGTAATTCAGTTATATCACAGTTTTTCAGCTTCATCTGGGAGTATTTTATATCACGGCGTCTCAGCTTGACGTGCAGTATGTCAGTTATATAACAGCTTATAAACCTATTCATTGGGATCTCTACTAAGTAAGAGAGTTCTTTCTATAGGCATTAAAACCTATTGTGAGGTTTTACTTTCAAAGTAAAACCTATTATGAGGTTTTATTTTCGTTCGTGAGGTTTTACTTTGAATGTAAAACCTCAAATCCCACGTTTAACCAAGTAACTGAAAAAAGTAGCAATTCAAAATTTTAATTCAATTAAAATTGAATGACACGTGTACAGTTCCGCGTGGACATTTAAAAGCGACATCACTTCAGAAAGGACAGCTAGGTTTCAAAACACGTGCTTTTAAACAAGTGCTTATCAATGCTGCACAATTTGCCCGTGCAGTAACTGCTAGCCGTTACGTCACAACTACCTCTATGTAACAGTTGGATTGTTTAAAGTCGGAAATCTTGTAAAGCAAAAAAAACCTTTAAAATTTGTTAATATTCGTCTTGAAAAGTTTAAAAGAAGTGGAATATTGCAACACAAACATTTAGAAACCGAAGATTTCACTTTCATTTGAAAGTAAGTATTTTAGTTGTGTTTTATTGTTGACACATCCAAGTGCTCTTGAACGAATTTCACGTGCAAGTTATGATATCACGTCTTCAAGGAAGCGCTATAATGAAGCGCCTCATTTATAGATGCTCGTTATAACATTTAATCAATTTAGACGATTTATAGGTATGGAAAAACAATTTCCTCCGGTTTTGGTAGACAGGGCATGCCCTGGGGGGTCGGGAAAAACCGCGGGAGCTTCGCCCCCTTGGTTTTTCCCTCTCCCCCAAGGGCATGCTCTATTTACCAAAACCTCGTGAGCGTGTTTTCTCCAATACGTAAAAGCTTCATGTGTCAGTATGTATGTCATATCACGTCGTTTAAGCTTGATTTGGGAGTGTTTCAATTATATCACGGTGTATCAACTTGGTGTGGAATTAATTCAGTTATATCACAGCGTCTCATCTTCATTTAGGAGTAGTTTAGTTATATCATGGCGTATCAACTTGATGTGGAATTAATTCAGTTATATCACGTTTCGCACCTGGATTCATAAACAGATGCTTTTGATACAATTTGGTGTTGAAATCATACAATGGACTCCGCTCTTACCGTGATAATGAAAAGGGTTTTGTCGCTCTTATTTACGATTATTTTGGCCGATGACCGTATTACAAATACAATATTTTGACAAAAGTGTGACTTTGATGGATTGATGAAATGTTTTGTAATTCCGGTCCATAAAATGTTCTAGTTGCTATGTGGTAAAAATGTAAAGGCGACGTTAAATAAGGTAGTGGCGTCTACAAAAAACTACATCACTTTACTCTTCCTCTTATTTGACGCTTACACTGGAGCTTGGCTATGCTCAAGTAATCAAGAAGATTGGCAACCACTGAGTGAGTGAGGAAACGTCGCTGTGTGGGAGTGTACACGAAGAAGTGAACATTTTGGTTTTACCACTACACAAGGGGCTTGGACAAAAGTCATGCTCATGTTCAAATCATCGATGGCTATACAACCTCGTACACAATTCTGGAGTGTACATAAACACTTCTTGGGGGCACTAATTGACTCTGTCAAGGAAGTTAATTTCATTTTTCGTAGGAGCACATTTGCTTTGACAATCTTGACAGTCGGACAAATTCTCAAATTCAATATATAAAACATTATCGAGAATAACTGTTATTTTTATAGAACTTATTCAGGGTTGAATTTCAAACTACGTAAGGTTTCATCATTGATGCTATATATTTCACTGTACTCAAGTAGTCAAACGTAAAACATTGCACACATATATGATTTATTTCTAACAAATTTATAACATGTAAATCGCATATATACCTACCTAGCAGCCCCCATGTGCACACACGCACGCACGCACACACGTACACGCACACGCACTCACACACCCCACTCACACACACACACACACATACTCATACATACATACTAAAATCAGAAATATGCAGCTGCACGTAAGGTTCTGTGCTTATTATCTTCGGTAACAACAGATGGAATGCTGAAATATGAGATCCATACTCAACATTCAAGCCTATGCCGTTTTAAGAAAGATTCCTTAAGCTGGAATACGACAGCGAGAAAAATGGCATTTTGGAAATTAAATTGTCAGAGTATATGGGCTAAAAATAGAGTTTCGTGTTGTTAGCTTTTCAAAAAAACGTAAAACAAATGTTTTGCTTAATCTCTACGAGCCACGACAAATTACTCGGCTTCCTGCACTGACGCTTACGTTTGTATTTCCTTTCATACACCTGATAGCACAGAGTACATCAATAAAATGTCCATTTGTTATGTGTTGGCAAGATTAACTTTAAAATAAACAGCACCACCATTGTTAAATATTGATAGGCAATTTTGTCCAAACGCGAATGTGTTGATGGCATCTGCACCACCGATATTCGCTGTTCTCACATGTGGCATTATCAAAACGGGCTGTTATTCCCACAGCGAGCAGTCTGTTATTACGACATCACTTATCTCTAACTAACAGCCTCTCTCATATCTTTAGGGTATAGTTTTCAAATTGTAATTGAAACTATCAATGTGGCCGAAATTCAGGTGTGATATGGTGTGTATACCAATGCGTCCCAAAGGTGCAATGGGTTATTAGTAGCAATTTCTGAGCGTCTGAACAATGAGTAACTGTTCGGACATATCACCTGCCGCGATTGAATATCATATATCAGACTATTTGATAAAAACAGGGACAGAGATTGGAATTTGTGACCACCATTGGAGGACATACTTTTCGTAAATATAAACGACAATACCCTTTCCATGTTATGTGCGATTCCAATTATACCATAAGCATGTGTTTATGTTTCATTATCTGGTTTCTGGTTTCTGAATATTCTCAGAAACATCCACCATCGGTGGTACATGAGCATAAATTACAAGACGGCTTATACATAAGTTATATTGTGTGGCATATATTTATCATATTATACCTGTCTGTTTACAGAGTGTTTTTGCGAAATACATTTCATAGGTCAGTACAAAATATTGACAGATGTTGAATTGCTGATTCATTTGATGGAGTCATTTCCTGCAGAAAGTTGAAATATTTGGCCATTCATGACATTTAATTGGAATTGAAGAAGTCGTTGGGGCTCAGGGGCATCACACCTAAACAGATGGTGAAATACGTCACCGATTGTTGTGGAATAACAGTCATCAAAATCTATTTTCCCTGTATATTGCCAACCTCAATTAATGATGAAACAAGGTGTTCAAGGAAAGGTGAGTGTATCACACCAGTGTCATCCATCACAAACACATTCAAAGGCTAGCTACCAAGTGTTCACTTGAACACATCTCATGTCCATCAAAATTATTTTTCAAAGCTAAACTGAAACCTTGAAAGTTGTAACCCTCATCAAACAACTTTGTCAATAGTCGTATGACACTCTTGGAAGTCTTCGTCGAAAGACTATGCTCGACTGTACACCAAAGGCTGAAATGTGTTCGTCAAGTGTTCCTAAATATATTTCCACACTTGCTGCAAAACCGTAACACGCTACTTAGCAACGTTAAATATAGATATCTGAAAACAGCAAAATGATGTAAATCAGCAAAATCATTGTCTGACGTGGATTCAGATACCCCTGGTGGACGAATGAAAATGCAGGATTCTGAAATGTCAGGGTAGAATACTTATAATCCAACGGAATTCAAACCACGAGTTAGTGATCGTGAGTAAACAGACTCATATTAACCTCCCCAAGAGGCAGTGCAACGTCGTTTTTTATGTTATTATGTTGGTATTTTCATATTAGCCTTGGTATTCCTAGCCTTAGGTTCATGGTCCATCATATTGGCCCGAGGCACACTTTATTCTACTGAAGAATCGGCAGGCTGTCATAGTTCTTGAAGAATAGTTCCTTAATAGATATTGTGTCATGGCATTTAAGGCAATAAAAGTAACACAACTGCATCACGACAAAACACAGTGATATAATTTACAAAAAATCGCAAATCGTTAGGGCACGGAAACATATCGTGGATAAGGAACATCTGCATAATAGACGGATTCCTACTTAGGGTCAAATAAAGAAGTGTAACTGGCGATCATCCCTTTACCAGGTCACCTATGCGACAAATTGTCAATGAAAACCTCCATTCTAATAATTGAAAATAACGTGAACCTTTCCATATCGGAATCGGAAACAACGGTAATCGAAGACCCGTGCTTACGAATACTAACAATCAGCAGAAAAGTATTGCAAGATGCAAACATGAGTGATTGATTAAGTGGTATGATAAATTAATGCTAAACGTTAATCTGAATTGACTGAAGTCAGGAGTGTGGGTAATGGTGTATGCTGAGTGATACCAGTGTATACCGTGTGACATTGTAGATATTTCAGGTACATACATGCCGTGTGTATACGTGTAATATGTGTTATAGAATCTATAACATGTATATCCACCACAGTGGCAGCTACATAACAGACACCCTCCTCCCAGCTGTTGTAAGAATCCTACATGCGTATTGAAATGTGTTTATAATATATAACCTGTAAATCCCATGAAATCTCTGGTAGGACTTCAAATTTTGTTATACCTGCGTTAAAACCCGATGACCGTGTAACATTTCGCTTCGCTTCCAATTCACTCACTGCGACTTTATGCACAAAAGGAAATGCCTTGCTTTGGAAATATTTATCACTGGAATATTTAATACACGATGTTAGTATTGATTCTTGTTATATGATCAAAAAATGAAATTTGCCATCTTAATGTTTTCATTAAATGCTTCAATTGCCTTTTGAGAATTTAACTAGGCGCCAGATACAGCCACTTCTGCAAAGTAGAGAGGCAAAACCAGCCAACAGTTGCATTTCCACGATATTTGACATATTGTCTGAAATTATTTTGACATATTGTCTGAAATTATTTTGAATTATATCTCTGTTATTTGTCTGTAGTAAGTTAGACGAAACACTCCTCGGTTGTGCTTGGGATTGTATACCACACGGACCAACACTTCTGCCTTCGGACTTGCTTTCTTTCAGATTTCCACCCTCGTCATGTCTTTCCCTCAGATTTCTGCCTTACTTTCCTTCGCTATCTACCCTCAGCCTTACTTTCCCTCAGCGTTCCGTCCTCGGCCTAACTATCCCTAAGCTTTCCATCCGCGTCCTTAATTTCCCTCAGCTATCCGCCCTTGGGGTTGACAATGCCAAGTATGACAGCGCCAGTTATACGTGGCTTTACAAACATCAATGGTAACTGAATGTGTGCTGACTACATTTGACTACATCTTGTGACGTTTAGTAGACTTTATGGAATTAGCGAAATAACGGGAAAGAGGGTAATGAAGGGGAGGACAGACAATTGTCGTTCTTTTGACGTGACAGGATACAGCTTGCATAGGACGTGGACTCAATCACTGATTAATAGATCAAGAACATGCACATAATAAAAACCGATTCATGTTAGGAAATTTATATTTCTCGGAAAACAATATTCATCTGTTCACTTTAACGTGAAGGACTGCAATACGTCACGACCAGCATTCCTAAAACGACTTAAACTTTCACATTAACTTAAGGGTGTAACGATTACATCACTTGTTTGCTAAACCCTGGAGACATACTTGTCACCGATTGGCAGCATGAGGTGTTTTCTCACCAGTGTAGCCAACTATCAGTAATAACCTCTTGTGCAGTTTGCCTCTTCCGATTTCAGTGAACAGTAATACCCATTAAGATATATCACTAGATCAAGGACGACCTCAACAGTACACAATGCCACTTGCATTTCAAGAGCGAGAATAATCTCAACTGAAAAAGAGAACCAGTGTTGTTTCCATGGGTATCCTCAATGCTACTGTACAACAATACACGTACTTCATAAGATCATGTAAGTGCATATGTGTCTATGTTAAGCCACTGTAATCCTGATGAATTAATGATGGTCAGTTGAACGTTCAGAAGTATCCATCTTCACAATAACTACTCATTTCACAAATATGTTAATCATAATTAATCATAATAACGACTTAGATTACTCCACAAGATAAGTCTGTAACAATGTTCTGCCTTTTCAATATATTATGTTCTACGATGATTGAAGTGTAAAAGAATGTATATTTTATTTTCTTCATCTTTTAGTTTAGTCGTACATTGCTAAAGAGAGTTCAAATTAACCACATATTAATGCAGTATGTGTGTTAAGAACACCAAAGTTTTGAAATGTGTATGGAAATTTGAAATACAAAATAAGAACTTAATTATCAAAATTCAACGGTTTATTGTCAACACAATCGTCAGCGTTAAAAAAACCAAGTGCCATCTCATCGTCTTTTGGCACGAGACTAAGGTATTGTGCATGTGTAGGAAACGGAAAAAGACAAGTGGATACTTTTTGTCACTCTGAATCTTTATGAAAAGATTCAAATATAAAACAGATAAGGCGGATTCGCTGATCCCTTTTATATCGAGTGGAGGTGGGTAAATCAGTGGAAAAGAAATGGCTATTTGACCTTTATGGAGCGATATCAGATCATTGGTATTTCTGAAGCTAAAGAGAAACCGCATGGTCTAATTCCCTTGGTTTGGTGTTGCCAATTTGTTAAGATCTTCTTACTCGTACACATAAGGAAACAGATCAACAAGGAGGGGAACACAGTTGGTTCCCATAGGGTTGCCTACTTGCCTAAATGTCCTATTCTCAAATTGCGGATTGATGTTAACCGTGATGACGTCCAGCATCTCCCACTGTTTTCTCAGTAGACTTCAGATGACATTTCCCTTATTTTTGACAAAGTGTCCCGAACCTTTGAACGTAGACATGTATCTGTGGTCACCACGATTAGTTACATTTGCCTCATGAATCAAAGAATGAAGTTTTCCCTTAAGTTTGTTGTGTTATTGTACACAGTAGTGTTCAAAGTTGAAAACTCAAATGTTTTGACATGATTGAACATGGTTCTTTTCCGAGATTGCATGGTGATAGTGTTGATGCGAGGTTTGGTACTTTTCCTCTTCAGTTAGCATACTGGCCTCATATTTGATATGCCGCTTATAAGTACATTTGGTGGGACTGAATGTTTTTTTTCCAATTCTGTTTCCTTGTTTTTAGTTTGTGCATTCAGCCAATAAACAACGCTCAGCATTCATCGACATACATGGAACATTAAATGAAGAGTAGTCTTATTCAGACACTTATTGAAATATTTCCCGACATAACTTTCTGTAATGGAACGAACGGTGGGACATTTACAACGCCAAATTTAGTGAAACTGATTTATCAATATTGTAAATATTTCCAAATTGGTTCTGTGCAGAAATCTATATATTTTCCTGCATGTAAGTCGGCATGGTCAGTTTATATATCCCTTACCGCCCAACTCTGGATTTTACTCTTATCGCTTTATCAATACTTTCAGGCACGAAGCAAGTATATTAATCACGGGTTTTGTACAAATCGATTAAGCACTTCTAACATGTAACAACTACATTTTAAAGAAAATTCTTCACGCCTAAATAGTCTATGATGTAAGATATGCGATTATCTATCGAGCCCCCTTGGTAAAGAAGCGTCTGCCCTGAGACCGGAAGGTCGGGGGTTCGATGCCCGGCCGCTTCTTTCCAAAAGACGTAAAAAATATCGTACTTGTTTTTTCCCGGGGCTTTCAGTTTAAAACCACACACACGCACACGCACACGCACACGCACACGCACACGCACACACGCACACACACACACACACGTGCATTAGTGAAATATTATTAAAGGCGACGCCTTACCAACCGTAGTAAACAAAATGATTCTGACAATTAGTCAAGGTTCAATCATATGAGGTGAGGTCAGGCGAAATGGGGTTTAACGTCGCGTCCAAGATTATTGCACTTATATAGAGACGTGCATGCACGTGTGTGTGTGTGTGTGTGTGTGTGTGTGTGTGTGTGGCTGCTTGTACTAGTCCGGACTGATGTCGATTTATAGTGCTAACTCACTGAGTTACCATGCCGCAGTTTTACATGAATACCCCACTCAGACACAGTATACTGACTCCGAGCCGACCAGTCCTTGTTTTAGCCCCTTAATGCCGAGCGCCAGACAGGGTAACAACAAGTACCATTTTTAAACGTCTTTTGGTATGACGCTGTCGGGGATGGAACCCCGGACTTTCCGCTCTCCGGGCGGACGCTCTACCACTAGACCACGGAGGCGGTCTCAATCATATGAAAGAGGCTCCACATATCCATGTTGATAGGGCAATTTGTAGTCATTTCTCTCTGAAGAACGACCCACAATTAATTCAAGTGCAATTTACAATGAGAATTGAACCAGTTCATCACTGGCATGATATTGTGAAGTTCCCTTTTATCAAGCCAAAAGTGTCTTCATGATTTTCACAACCTGATTGCAATTGTTTTTACAAGTGAATATCGTTCGGAAATTGTGTAATTACTGCTACCCTTTACGATGTATCCTATATTTAAAATACCATAACATCGTTGTATCACCATCAAGGTGGTACATTAAACGAAATTCACATTCTGATTCACTTCCGGGTTCTCTGACAAATGAATGTGGATGTCATTGTATTACATGCACATATCATTGGACGTCAGAACTGTTTATGCAGTGTGATCCGTATTTGACACATAGAATGCGATTTTAAAGGGTTTTTTTTTATCTGTTAAAGTTGGCAATACATTCTCTCTACCCGAAAAATCTCTGCATGGAACAAAACAACAATCAAAGCTCGTTTTCGTTTCCATATGGTGAATGTGTCTCCAGGAAAACAACTTGGGAACTACACCGCCACACGAACCATAATGGGAGGACAGACATACAGGAAAGATATACCATAGTGCAAACAGATCTACCCAACATGTTGTTTTAAAGCTATCATGGGCGCATCCTATACTAATCAATCGCTTCATGGTAGAAAACACTGTAGGTGACAGGAAATACGTTTCCGCTATGCATGTATTTTACATCCCATTATTATGTATATTTGATGCTAGTTTCCTGTCATAATGACACCAGAGTATGTATCTGTGTTTAGGTTTCATCTATATAAGTTGGCAGTGAAATACAAGCATACATATGTGGATCTGTCAATCCCTATCACTTGAATACATGAAAGTTTTGTACCTCGAGGTGCGCCATTGCGGACAGAAACAGAAATCATGCCATGCATGTAACGTTGTTAAAGCCGCGTGTACCACCATTATAAGCAGTTGATGACAACATGTTTCCAGGCCTATTGATTATTATCACGTCCTTGAGATACGGTGTAACATTCAATGAACATGTATGGACTGTTAAAAGTAATAAACAGACAAATACAGCGACGAGCTGAACAAATAAACCACTCTTGTCAGATTCAGATGAACAAGCCTTACCTATCAGCCATGGTGGGAACAGAGCCTGCGACCATATACTGCATAACAAGAAGGCATTCTAACACTCACTGATCATTCGAATTGTATTGACATGGTGCCACATGGCAGACCTCGCCAGAAAGACATCACGACAAGATGTGGAGTTCACTATCCAACATGAAAGGATTATTATATCGTGTTAAAGATAAAGCATTGATGTAACTATTATCGATGGAAGATGTCTTTGTATATGGTCTCTCTCAGTATTCACTCAATTTATGAATAACAACAATGGGCAACAAAAGACTTTTCTGATACTATTCCAATCTTCCAAGACGTGATCACAAAGCTAAAATCAAACAAGTCCCCATTCAAAGGATTAACCAAGTCATTTGTCAGTTACTGATGCACTCATCGGACTCAAGATATGTTAGATAATCATGTTTCTTATCTTGCATGTCATCTTCAATCGACTGTGCTCATATTCATGATTGAAAGTATTGAATACATATGGCCGAAGTTCATGAGTGGTGTGTTTTGATTATCAGTGCGTCCCTAAGGTTCAATACGTTGTCATTCGCAAACATGAAACAGTTCACCCAGTGCACATGTCAGACAAACTGAAACGGCAGAGTGTGTTAACAACGAGTAACTGTTGGGATTCAGCAGCAGCCTCGACTGAATATCAGGTTATCCCAGTACTCCAATAGTGATGAGTCAGGGTTTTGCCTCACATTCGAGGCTTTGGTAAGGCTTGTAAAAGTT
Source organism: Haliotis rufescens (assembly GCF_023055435.1). Lineage (NCBI taxonomy): Eukaryota > Metazoa > Mollusca > Gastropoda > Lepetellida > Haliotidae > Haliotis > Haliotis rufescens. The sequence goes on along the minus strand of NW_025964002.1, from coordinate 2,737,898 downwards.
TCATTGTAGACACTGACGCAACAGTGACAAAGATTATGTCTAATGCTATACCCTGTTTTGATTTGTACTGTAAGTTTTCGTGTTTTATGTGAATATTTGATTTGCCTCTGCATGTATTAATACCGCGTGCCACCAGGGGAAGGAGGGATACGTTCACCTATTCGCGAAAACCTAGTATCAACACTATCTGATTGTGATATATAGACGCAGTATCATGATCGTTATCGTCCACTGGACCTCTTTTAACAGATATTTCGTATGATAATGGAAAGGTTTTTCGCATTTCTATTAATAGTTATGGAAATGGTTTTGAAGTGCGTCATTTTTTTTATTCCGAGCTAAAATACATAACACGTACATACGTTCACCAGAATATATAATACACGAACATACTTTCACCAGTTGCAGATTGTGTGTGATTACACCATGAAATGGCATCCTACATTCTGACGTGTGCGCACGTGTTATACCTTGACTTTCTTGATGAAGCATTACCGGGGCAGAAAAGTATTTCTTTGAACCTATTTCAAACACTACAGTTACTTAATTTGAAACAATGATTGTATTTACAAATATCGAGTTGTGGCTGCAAGAATACAATAAACACGTGTGGTTATATATTTGGACCAAACAAAAAACCCGAAATTCAGTGATATCAACTCAGCTCTACACGCGTACTGAGAAGTCAGGTGTACCGCATAGGCACCGTTGAATGAAGAACATCATGAAGTTAAAATAGAGATACGCTTCAGAATTAAACGTTGCAAAGGACCCTTATTACTTCTTGAAAGAACAGTTATAATAATGTTTTACCGGGAACATGCACTAGATGATTTTATTGTTTCATATTTCATAAAGTTGTGGTGAGGTGACGTGAAGTTGAATTTCGCGCGTCGCATTCCAGACGATTTTACTTATGTAGTGATGTGCATGAACGTGTGCGTGCGTGCGTCCGTCCGTCATGTGTTTGCGTGCGAGCGTGTATCTGTGTGTGTGTGTGTGTTTGTGTGTGTGTGTGTGCGTTTGTGTGTGTGTGGCTGCTCGTACTAATCCCGACCGATGCTTGTTATATCGTACTAGCCCACTGAGATACCATGCCACAGTTTTCAAGATGATTCCCCAACTCAGGTAGTATAATCAGAGCCAACTAGTTCTTGATTGATCCCGTTAATGCCAGGCGCCAGACAGGTCAACAACAAGTACCATAGCTTAACGTCTTTTAGTATGACGCGACCGGGAATCGACCCCCGACCTTTAGCTCTCCGGGCAGGCATTCTATCTGCTATCACGGAGGCGCTCAGTTAAGAGGAAAACTATGGTTTGAGTATGTGAAAATAAACACATGGGGAATAAAACAGATTGTCATTGATCCCCAAAGTCCATCATGCAGCATATTACCATACGAGACGCAACTGATGCCACATCAATCATCTCCGAGTTCGCATCCATATTCAACCGTTGCCATGACAGAATGGAGATGACGCAGTGTGATTTCACAGCTACATCTATGGGGAACAACTTACTAGATACTTTAAAGCGTATCTTCTTCTAATATATGACGTCATCAAGTTGATGAATCATTTTAGAACAATGTTTCATTGTGAAATAAACCACACTTCGCTCTTCATTGTTCTTTGCGATTTATGGCGGTAGCTATCTTATACACGTAGATAAAGGTATCTAAAATGGTTGGCTAGAATGTGTACTCTTTGCTTACGTTATGTACGTACCATTACATGTTCCTGTCAACGGTTGTCATCAATATCAGTGGCAAATATTAAATTCATATGTAGGAATTGTCTGAATTTATGATTAATTTTAACTAAGCAAATATTTGTACACAATCCCAAATAAAAGTATCAGTGTATGCACGTGTAGATATACCTATTTCGTTTGGTGCACATATTCTATTTTGATATCTGTTTGCGTCAAGGTGTGCAGATCCCTACAACACACACTTACGGTATGCGTTGTTTACAGCCCACTGACACCTAATGCTCACAATGAGACATTTCAGAATGGTGACATGATAGGTTTGATATGACGGTCCTTCATGGCCAAATGTCCTGGGGGATCACTTTTATTCCAGTCACGTCCTTGCCACTGACCAGTACAGGTGCTGAAGAGGGGCCAGAACAAATGACTATTTATCCCCTGAAGCAAAAGCTATCCATCTCGGGTCTGCGTTGGTTGGTCAGCGTATTAGAGCGTAGCTTTCTGCTCAATTCTGTTTTATACAGTTCTACACTTCCACTTGACGTCTCCAGATCGTGGCTATTCCTACCTGGCACGTACACAAGATAGGACGTATTCATGCCCATTGGCAATATGCCTCTTCGTCACATTATTCTTAGGCACTTCCATTGAAATAGAACCAGCGAGGAATCATGAATAATATGGTTTAAGATTGTCTGATTTTCATATAATTTTGTTATTTTTCATAAGAATCACGATGTGCGTTTGTTGCTGTGGGCGTGAATGAAAAGATACGACGCATTACGTTTTTGTTTTTGTTTGTTGTTTAACGCGGCACTCAGTAATATTCCAGCTATATGACGGCGGTCTTTGTATAATCGAATCTGGTAATTGGTATCGATGACATGCATCAACCAAGTCAGCGAGCCTGACCACCCGATCCCGTTAGTCGCCTCTTACGACAAGCATGTGTTGCTGAAGACCTATTCTACCCTGATCTTCACGGGCCACGTATCACGTAAACAAGCGAAAAGATACATAAAATAACAGATGTCAAAATATGGGAACCTTTGATGAGGTGAGTAATGGGGTATGTGGAGAATATTTAAGGTAAATCTATAATTTGAAAGTTAATAGTAACAACGTCTCTTTGCTGGGATACATGTACGTTAGCTTGATGTCAGACAACGGGAGAAGTGTTGGTGTCATCCTTGTTGAGGTCTAACGTATATTTTCCTATATCTTCTAGCTGTGTTCTTCGATCAGTAATGACAGTTATATGCATGTTCATCAACGTATTTGCATGACAGGTTTGTACAGTGATCGCACGAAACCATATTTAAGTACCATGTATAAATATGGCTGTGCAATCAGAGACAAGGGGTGCTCCATCGGCGGATGTCCTTGTCTAGAATACTGGAAGTGTGGTAGACGGTGTCCATCATTATGATCCCATGCCTCTGGAAATACAACTATTTAGATGAAAGCTTGCAGATTATTGTTGAGAGTAGTGACATTGACAGATGACCATATGTGCATGTGAGTTGTATCTCTATTTCTTGAACATTTACATTCTCATTGCTTATATCATCACCATCAGTCCTTGTCCTGTGGATGAAATCTCTTGAAACATTTTTGTAGCATATTATGCTTGTCTACACTATTTTAGTAAATTCATAGCATATCAAATGTTGTTCTGCTTTTCATAATACTCATTTAAAGAGGGTTTTTCTGTAGATATTGGAAAAACAACCAAACATTATTATAAGAATTATAATAAGTAAATCCACATTCACAAGAAACCACTTCTAAACGTCGAGCATACGTCCACGTTCACCACCAAACAGTGATGATATCAGGTGTTCGCGAAAATGTGAGCGGATCCTGCACCATTCTCATTCATTATCACCGACAGCCCTTCTTGTCTCCGGAGTTCAGAGCTGAACGCTTGCTATAAAGTAAAAGCCACAAATACTTATGCGATACCTGTCCTGTCATATTTTTGGGTGTCGTTGATTGAAAATGTAGGCTTTTGACACCCTCACACGAAGAATCATGTCAGACAGTTGATCCCACCACCATCACTCTTCCCTCAATCGCTTATATCTACCAATTATAATGTATTGTTCACTTTGGCACAAATCTATTTGTCTGATGATCCTCTTGTGAAGCTTGTCAAGACGCATGATGAGAACAAGGCATTCGACAATTTTCTTAAACGAGTGAGTGAGTGAGTGAGTGAGTTAAGATTTAACGTCATATCGGCAGTGTTTCAGCCATATCGTGACGAGACGTATATTAATGATATACATATTTATACAATATTAAAAGCTGTCAACGATGGACAGTACAATAACTAGAATATCACAGAGTCTATTTAAAACTAGTTGAGAAAATAATTATTAGTGAACACAATATAAAAATGTGCTAGAGATCGTCAGTGACTAAAGGGAGATCACCATACTAGGGACCATGGGGTCTTACAGTGCCTTTGCTTCCTGCATGGACCCCGGCAGGATTTATATCATCCCTTCAGTCAATGGCGACAGTGTATCAATTTAGCTAAGATTAAAATGACGAATATTTTACGTTTAAAAGCCTGGCATGCAGAGAATACTTCGAATGATATGGGACTTACATACCCTCTTAGGGGGACAATAATTTTACGCTACTTCAACCCCCCTCGAGGGTACAGCCACTAACAATCTAAGTTATTATATTGCAACTACATCAAAATTTATGTATAAGTTCTATTTCTTTTAAAAATCATAGTATTAAATGAGAGTTAACTTTTCTAAAAAGGTCCTTCACTTTTTTTACACTGAAATATTTATCCCTTGTGATGAAAAAATCAATACAGTCAAGCAGGACATGCTTGACCGTGATTCCTTCATCACAAGGGATGCAAACGGAGGATCCTCACCTTTAAATATATACTCATGTGTATATCTCGAGTGGCCAATACGACATCGCCGCATAATGACCTCTTCAAATCTGGACTGACAGCCCAAGTAGGTGTAACCAATATTTGGTTTAATTTCATGTAATTTATTGATACCTTCTTGGGTGTCCCACTTCTTTTGCATCCGATCACGGATGTAAGTTCTAATTATAGGTTTATAATCACTGTATGGTAAAAGAAGTGGTGACACAGATTTGTTGAGTGCTGCTTTTGCAGCAGCATCAGCCATTGTGTTACCAGTGATACCAACATGGCTTGGTAACCAACAAAAGACGATGTCATGTTGGCCAGTCGTAAGATCATTAAATAACTCAAGAATTTCAATTACATGACATATTTTTAATAGCCTGAAGGCACGAAAGTGAATCTGAAAAAATAATGAATTCTTTATATTTGGATATATTCTTGATATATTTTAGTGCTGTTAAAATTGCGTGTGCTTCTGCTGTGAATATGGAACTATTATCGGGTAATCGTGAAGATACTGTTCTGGATCCAATGACAGTGGCACTAGCAACTGCTCCACCATCCTTGGATCCATCTGTAAATATAGATTTATAAGTGTCATAATTGTTTCGTAATTGATTGTATTCTTGTTTATAAATTAGTTGATTTGTATCAGATTTCTTAAGTCTAGTTGATGTGAGGTCTACAGTTGGTCTTACCATTTGCCAAGGAGGCGATGAAAAAAGTTGTGTGGGAGCTATATCTTGAAAATTAATCTTCGCAGCAGAAACGACTGATTTTATTCTTATTCCAAGTGGTGGAACAAGAGATGTTTTCTTATTGTAAATATTTTCGTAAAGAGGATTAAATACGCAATTATAAGCTGGATTTGACTGATTAGAACATAATTTAGTGATGTATTGTAAAGATAGTTTCAGACGGCGTTGTTTAAGAGAAGGCTCATCCGCTTCAACAGACAGGCTTGGAATAGGAGAATGCGAAAGGCTCCAAGGCAAAGCCTCAGTCCTTGGTGATGGATAGTATCTAGTTTTTTATAATTACTTGTACAAGCTCCACCAAAGACGATGGAGCCGTAATCAAGTTTTGAACGGATCAATGACCTGTATAAGTGTAAGAGGGTTGTCTGATCTCCTCCCCACTTTAAATTAGATACAACTTTCAACAAATCGAGTGCCTTCAGACATTTAGCTTTAAGTGATTTAATGTGTGGTAAGAAAGTTAAATGGCTATCAAAGATGAGTCCCAAGAATTTGGCCTCCTTTACAACTTTGATAGGGGTGCCATTCAAAAATAATTCAGGGTCTTTATGCTGCTTATATTTTCTGCAGAAGTGTATACATTTAGTTTTAGATTTAGAAAATTTAAACCCGTTTTCGAGAGACCACTTGTGAATTTTATTGAGACAGATTTGTTACTACCTCTCTATGGTATGCATATTTTTACCACGACAAGGTATATTATAATCATCCACGAACATTGATCCATAAACTGAATAACTTTAAACCTTTGACAAACTATTTATTTTGATACTAAATAAAGTGACAGACAAAATACTGCCTTGAGGGACACCCTGATCCTGATTATAATGGTCAGACAAGGTTGTACCCACTCGGACTTGAAATTGCCTGTCTGTTAAAAACTGTGATATAATATGAGGTAAACGACCTCTCAAGCCCAAATCATGTAAATCCCTTAAAATGCCATGCTTCCAGGTAGTATCGTATGTTTTCTCAAGATGAAAGAAAATTGATATTACGTGTTGTTTATTTACAATAGCATTTTTAACAAAGGATTGTAACGGTACTAAATGATCAATATTATGGACGGTACAGGAATGAGTGTCAACCAAGCGAAGTGCCAAATCAAATCTTTCCATCTTACTCAGTTTTTCAGGGAGAGGCTGAATGACCACTGCATCGAGTTTATGTGCAGTGTGTTGAGAAGATCAGCAACCCTGCAGCGTCCTTCCCCTTGAATGAAGTCGGCTGGCCTCAAAATGAAACAGAAGGCTTTCTGTTTGCTGCTCTGGAACAGTCACTTACCACTCGAAACCGTCAATGTGTGATTTTTCATCAAAATGTAAATATGAAATGAATATACAATGAATATAATGTGACCGTCTGAAACATTGTCAGTGGATGCCCACCTTTGGCACAAGCACAGTATCTTAAGCGACATTATGGAGTGGCTCGATCATTTTATTTCCGTCTTCGCCATGCTTGTGATTTTGACCCTGAGGTCCATCCATGGCACGACCCAGAATATGTAGAAAGGCGTCGTGGAAAATGATAAATACAAAATTCTTTGGAATAGGCCCGTACCGAGCCTCAGATCCTATCCAGGCCAACAAGCTTGATCATGTCCTTTTTGATAAATCCAATGAAATAATTTATATTGTTGGATTTTCTCTCCCTTTTGACACTAATGCGATTGACAAGATTCAGTAAAAGCATGGCAATTATGCTGACCTCGGTTTCGAAATGTCACGCTTGCATCCCAAGTGCCAAGTTGTCCGATCCGATTGTTCTCGGTGCCTTAGGTTTAGTACCTCCCGATCTGATGACTGACATTGGGAGAGTACATGGGTTTGCTGCCAGGAATGCAGACCATTTGTCTATCTGTGTAATGCAGAAGGCTACAGTGTTGGGGAGTCTTCCTATTTTCACATTCTCCAAAAGTTCTTTTTGTGGTTAGACTAGTCAGCGCTTTCTGTGATAAGTCCCTTTTGCTGTCTGGGCTGCGGGGAGAGGGGACAAGGGCCCTGAGCTGATGATGAGCCAAACCAGCCTGACTGTGACAGGATCACCAAAACCCTAAATGTAAAACCACGATAACCCTTTCCATAATCACAAGAAACATATGTTAAAAGCCGAGCATGTGTCTACGAATCAGCACTAAACAGTGATGACACCAGATGTTCGCACAAATGTAAGCGTATCCTGCCCCACCGATGGCACTCATCACAAACACATGCAAAGGTCTCCCCCTGAAAACAACACACGGTAACATGTGGTACAAGTCAAAAGAAAGAATGGCATGGGACACCATGTCACCCATGCGTCAAATCTTGGAAATGTCCTCCACATGTCTACAATTTTCGTTTTCTTTACATGCACATTGGTTAATATGAGAACCATGACAACTGACTTACGGTGAAATGGGAAAGCGGACAGTTTAAATTTTCCAGACGTTGTATTTTAATCTGTTTTTGTTGGGATGTGGAATATTCCACTTTTACAGATAAAGTATGTGTTAGCTTTGTTGATGGGGCAGTTTAGAAAATGCGGCCTAGACTACTCTGATTTTCTGTCATGAAATCAGCTGTTTGAAAAGTTTAATTGTGATGCCAAATAAGCTACATGTTGTAAAATATCTTCTGTTGTATATCTGTATATCTTTGTCAAATTTTGATGGAGCATTTATTGTTTGATATGCCATCCATAAAACGGTCCACAACAAAAAAACATATCGTTTGAACGTTACACTTTTATGTTTTTGAAACGCTTTTTATTAAATAACAAATCATGCGGTTATGGATAACATGTTGCATGGAAATTGAACATAATACAGCCAACTACCACTGTGTGATCAAATGATCTCACAAAGTATTTTTATGTCTGGAAAAACAGGTTTCATCATATTGTACTTCTGTTTCTGGGATGTCGAATCTAATCTTTCCACAAGCACATGACCTGAAATGATTTGATGCTATAATAATCTAAAACCCTCAGACAAGATTCTCGAAGAAAGAATTGTATTTGGCGCACGTAAGTAAATTGAAAATCTAACCGTATGTTTTACGCATTCGGGGGCAACTCGGTGAGTGAGAGAGTATGGTTTTACGCTGCTTTTAGCAATATTCTAGCAATGTCACGGCGGGGAACACCAGAAAAATGGGCTTCACACATTGTACCCATGTAGGGAATCGTATTCTTTGGCGCGGCGGGCGAATTCAGGGCAACTGGGGTTCTTGGAGACAATACATGTTTGCACACAACAAACCCATTTTGGTCGCTAATGCGTCAAATTAATACCTTATTAATACCACATCCAGGTAATCCTTTCATGGAGGATGTGTTATTCCAGATGTGAGAGCGCCGTGATGCGTGGTTCGGTTGATGGCTTTCTGATTGGGATAGAATGTGGCACCGTTTCGAGGACAGCTTAGCTGATTAACGGGTATCTGTGCTTCTGTTTGTTCTGCGGTTATGGCTGCAGGCTCTGCTTCGTTCATGCCTGACAAGCAAGGGTTGTTCATACAATACTGACAGCCGCTTGATTAAAAGCTACAAAACCCTTTCAATAATCATAAGAAATGTCTGCTAAAAACAGAGTCCGACTGTATCAGAAGCTTGTACTTATGAATCATCTAAAAAACTCGAGAACATTAGTTAAATAAGGGAATTGCATTGTACACAAAATGGTTTATAAAATGCCAAGTTATTTTCAACATGTCGGTGACTCCAAACAGGAAGGAACATTCCGCGGATACACTTCCTCATTCGTAATGATTCTCTGAGATGTAATGGAGCTATGGAAAATTCTCGGCGTGCATCGATCGTGACCACGACAAAAGAGGTATTTATGTAACATGTATGAGCGGACTCGGTGGATATGTGTAGCTCTGTTGGTTTATAGGAATGTTTCTCAAGAATTGTCCGCCTGAGCTCCTGAGCTTCTCCACGCAATAACCCATGCATACAAAAAATCCGGTTGTAATCAGAGCTGAACCAGTTCATTCTTGGTATGATATTGTCTGATATGCCCTTCTACTTAGCTGCAGGACTTATGAGGATCTTCACAACCTGAGTGATTTTTTTGTGAAATTATCATCGAATTATCATTAATGCACGGGATCAGCAGTGATCCACATACCTTAATTGGTATTTGATTAGAAATATGTACGTGTCGCCAGTGATGCTGGTTGTTTTCCATGAAATCAACACTGATCTCTATGACCTTAATATTCATTACTTTATTTACCAGTACTAATACACAACACTTGAATACATGTGAGGACCTTGAACAGATTCAACTGGTATCTCTTTGTACAGCGTCTTCATTTATATGGGGGCGATGGGGTAACCCAGTGGTTAAAGTGTTTGCTCGTCACGCGGAATACCTGGGTTCGAGTATCAAAAGATGTACAGGGTGTTGAACACATTTCTGGTGTCCCTCGCCGTGATATTGCTGGAATATTGCAAAAAGCGGTGTAACACCATACTCACTCACTCATTTGTATGGTTTCAAGATAAAAACATGTTTGATGTTGTAGGAAGATGTGTTATATAGGTATTGGTAAATGAGTTTGAGACCCAATGGTCAACAGAACAGCACATTGCAGTGTTGAGCGTCATGATCCGACGATTTTATGTTCGAATCCCGGATATGGAAGATAAGTATTATGTGTTTGCGAGTAATAAAACTTTGCTCGTGGGTTTCAACAATGTAGTAAACGACCTGTATCATGCTGGAGTGACCTTCCACCTTAATCTGCCTCACATTGATACAACTGAATTTTTTTTAGGGTGATTTTAATCCAAATCAATAACAAACTCGCAGTCGCTCAGGGGAAGAACAGATCGCCAGCTGATGTCTGAGTCAAGGTTGTAGAAGTTGTATTAACTGTACATGGAAAGGACAGGTGAATCTTGACGCCAAATAGCCGTTGCGTTCAGTCCACGTCTCTAATGAGCATTGGTATTGCTATTCCATGAAGCATGCCATATTGTCGTGGTATGGCTGAAACGTGACATCGCTCTATGATATGTGATTATTCATCCTTCAATCTCATCATGTCACACAATAAAGACTTCATGTCAGCAGAGTGATGCACGTCATCAGGTAAGTGATTTATATCGGGTAATTGCCGAGACAAAAACGGGAAATATCAAATATATCTTCCATAAGCGTTTGCTATAAATTACGACGATGACATCGACCGGTGCCTCAGCAGATTAATTATAGAGCTGGATATTAATGACATCGGCCACAAGGAATATAGTTCTACTGAGCATAAATAAACATTTGATAAAACACAGTAGTGTGATATCAGAGAACAAGTGCGGATACAGTAGTAATCATGTAACCAAATAGTCTTGTGGCATAGGTTAAAAATCGTGACACAGCATGAGACTTGGTACAGTTACTGGAAACACCGTATCTAATAATAATCAGGGGTGGTGCCTGGCCTGTGTAGTCACATGTCAAGCATGACATGCCCAGCGCATTGTACTTATGATCAAGCAGCATTGTATGCAGGAAGTACGGCAGGACATAATTAAGGGTTTGCTTTCATTAATTTGTGTAAATCTCATCTTTCAGACAGAACTGCCTATGACTTGTGACAATAGACAAGTGAAAGTTTTTTCCAAGACGTCCTTAATCAGGTAACTAAGAACAAAAACTTCCCTTGAACCAAAGAACTGAAGTCCATAAGTTAGCAGTTACTGATGATATGCTAGACATGCTAGACATGAACCATGTAATCTTACTCCTTGTCTTGCATGTCAGCATCAGTAAAATGTGGTTTAGGGGGATTTATATGAAGATCAGAAGAACACAATCACTATTCACTTCACTCTGGTCTTTGTAGATGAAACGACATTATTCACTTCATATTCATATTAGTCTTTTGAAGTGTTCTTCCCTTCTACACCATCCTATCTGTGATGACCCCAAGGTATAACATGTTCTCATCCTAGCATTTGTCCGCATTTACACAAAAAAACTAGTTTTATTCTCTGAGCTGCCGTTAAAGGAATATAAAGCATCTGATTTAATCAATCGGTTAAAACGACATTAAGCCATTCAACAGATGGTTGGCAGCGGTTTTCCAATGACTTTCAGTTGGACTTCTGAGCTGTCAAATCGAGATACCGCCAGGACTATCGAGTTTATGTGGCTAGACTATATTATTTAAGGCAACATGTCTGTTTTACCTTGTCATGATACAACCGTGTATACGCATCATGTTCTATTTGGTTTTACCTGTACTTCCTCAAAACAGAACAGCTGGAGATGAACTACATGTGTTCTACATGCTGATTTGATTATGAATAAAGTTCTAGTAAATGTATCATCGATGGCAGTACCATGACCATAGGATGAAGATTGGACGCACCATGTGCTCGGAGCTCAACTCAACAATATGGTGCGTCAGTTGCACTGCTCGGGGTCCCCGTATAAACATAGCATCATACAACAGATCACCCTTAATCAGAGGAGCCTTGCCGTTGACGCATAACGACGTTGGTGTTGAAGAGGGATCAGAACTTATGCTTGTATATCCCCCTGAAGCAGAAACTATCGATCTAGCATCTCTGTTGATTGGTAAGAGTGTTAGAGCCTAGCCTTTCTCACCATTCTGTTGAATACAGCAATATATCGCCACTTAACGTTTCCAGATCGTAAATATTCCTACCTGGCACGTACACAAGATCGGAATCCCATTCATGTCCAACGGCAGCAAGCTTTGGGACGCTGTCCTTGGTTGCCTCTTTGTCACATTATTGGTACTTGTGAAGAATAATCTGACAGTTTCATGTAAGTAATAGCGACAAAACCCTCATCACACTCACAAGAAAGCTCTGTCAAAGGCAGAGTCTATTGTACGATTCCGACTTTGTGTTTTTGAATCACTATGAAATATTGATGACATCATGCCTTCGTGTAATGGCAAGCACATCCTGGCCAACCGGTGGCACCCGTCGCAAACACAAGCAAAGGCAATTCTTCACCCTAACAAAACGGGAATATATGGCACAAGCCAAAATACAGAATAGCGTACAACTAGCGAGCAATTGTGAGCCTTTCGTGCGGGATATATCTCGCGCTTCGTTATTGTTTTGAGATTACCTTTGTTCTGAGTTCCATTCAAGTTTATGCTACACTGACTGTAGTTATGATAAGGTGCTATCGAGTTGCAAAGTGTGTACGTAAATAGACGACAACTGATGACACACACACGACCAGATACATAAAGTATGTTGTATGCAAAGAAAACCAGATAGCAACTGCCATAATAATGGAAATGGTGATATAAAGTGTGCTGTGCTTAGGACGTTTCAACGTTTATCTCTAATTTGAAAGATAATACATCCAGCTCACAAACACCATTCATCAGTGTCAGAGCGCTGTCGTGTTTCGGCATATGCCCTTAAACTGGGAGCAATGTTATTTTACATGCACCCAATAACTGTAAGTACAGACAGTCTCACATATGCATTGTCTTTAAAACAGCAGGTTGCGATAACAGGACATTAAACATATAAGTACCCAATATTGTTATGGGGGTACAATCAGAGAGGCAATATGTGCTGTATCAGCACATCTGCTGGTCTAATGTGCCAGCCTTACAGGTAGGGCTCTGATCCTAGCTCATCGTGAAGCCACATCACTCGCTGCATGTGGAGCTACCAACACACATCGTAGCCAAGACGTTTGGGAGTACTGACATTGACAGATGGACGTGAATGTTAATGCAATTTACGTGAAAGTTTGTGTTTAGATTAGACAAGTGTAATGTATGTTTGTTAAGCTCACTCATGTTTTACCCACATGTATGTAGTGGCGTTCCCCTTCATTATCACTGACAGTCATTGGAGAATAGATATGCATACATTGTCTGTGACCATGCTTGTTTCACTATAATCCCTTTATTTTTGCCATATTTCTTTACAATATCAGGTCGCATATTAATGTCTGGAAACTGACGACATCGACTGACAGTGTAGTTTAGTATCTCGTCAAATGACAATATTGGTTCCTTTGTCCTTTTCCATATGTGTTACAAAATGTATGCCTGAATTAATTCCTTAATGGACTTGTACCATGTGTTCCCGTGTTTCTAGACTTGCCTTTGCATTTGTTTGTGATGGTGCTACCGGTGGAGAAGGATACGCTCATCTTTCTGTGAGAACATACTACCACCACTATTTGATAGTGATTCATTAAGGCATGCTTACAGTCGAGAACGCACACTGAACCCTGAGTTAAGCAGAGATGCTTATGACCATGAAAAAAGTTGTGTTGCTTTATATGACTTGCTGGTGGAATTCCAGAATTTCGGTGATCCATTCATATCATTTTCACTGCTATTTTGCTTTTTCGACCTATTGCAATGGACTATATTATATTGAAAGGAATATATACTCTTCAAAACTTTCAAAATGTAATATAATGCGATTGTTTCAAAATAGGACACAGAAACCATAATTGAAACACTGTTTGAAGATCAATGTACACAATGTTCAAAACATCAATCGTGTCACCTAGACAGACACACGTACACGATACAGTTAATGTCACAGGGGTACAGAAAATGTCAGTTTCGGTTTAGCCCACCACGTGCATCAATCACCGCTTGACACCGACGACCCATAGATGCAATCAAGCTGTCAATAACACGCTGTTGGATGTGCTGCATTTCATGCTGAAGTGCATCAAGAAGCGCCGGAAGTGTTTGGGGCGGTGAATTCCTTCTGCGAACACGTCGATCCAACTCGTCCCACAGATGCTCAATCGGGGACAAATCTGGTGACCGGGCTGGCCAAGGTAATGTCTGGATGTTGTTGTGCTGTAAGAAGTCCTGACAAACACGTGCAATATGCGGTCGAGCGTTGTCCTGCTGGAACTGTCCGCCATGAACGTTGACGTGAGGAAGAACGTAAAGCTGTAGAATCAAGTCTCTGTAACGCACACCTGTCAATCCACCTGCCACATGCACGAGAGGCGTCCTACCACCGTGATGAATTCCGGCCCATACCATGACACTCCCGCCGCCAAATGGGACAACCTGCTGCACACAGTTGGGGGCGTAACGTTCGACCCGATGTCTGTAGACACGTGCGCGCCCATCAGCACGTGTGAGTAGGTAGCGGGACTCGTCAGTAAACAGTACATTTCTCCACCTTGCACGTTCCCATCTAACCCTCTGTTGGCACCAAAGCAGACGGTCCGCCAGATGACGTGGGGTCAATACATGACGTCGAACAGGTCTTCGTGATAAAGTCCAGCCTCCCTCTGTCTGTTGCGTACCGTTTGATCTGATATTCTGCGTACCCCAGGGATCTTTGTGGTTGTAGACGTGGCTGTGGTAGTGCGGTCTCGGAGGTGTCGCAGCCGGATGTATCGATCTTGTGCTTGGGTTGTCACCCTTGGTCTTCCTGACCTTGGTCTGTCGTCAACTCTGTTGGTGTTGATGTATCGGGTCCACAGTGCGGAGATTGTCTGTCTGGATACACCAAAGTGCCTGGCCACTTCTTGCTGAGTTGCTCCAGCTTGTAATCTCCCAATGGCGTTGTTCCGTTGAGCTGCATTCAGTCTTGGCATTCTGTCCCCGCCTTTACTGCCGTTTTCAGGACTGTATGAACAGCCGTTGATGTGGATTTTTATACCCATTCAGCAGGGGGGCCTGCATGCCTAAATGCAGGATCCTGTGCTGCACGTTTTTTACAGGCGGTTGCGTTTGAAAGAAGCTGTAAAATTGATCCCCAAACGCTAATTTATATGCTTTGCATGTGTTTTCGCGAATTATAGACACATTATCTTTCTGTTTGACTTATTTGGTTCTCATTTAATGTAATTATTTTAGATATATGGCAAAAAGTGGTTTTACATTTATGCCAAGTTTCTTTTTTTGAAGAGTATATGTGAACGCAGTGTAATATTCCTTTTTATAAATATACGGCCTATTTAAGTTTACTAAGCCAACGGTATAATGCACATGGTGGGCAAAGTGCTCTTGGCAACGTCAATAGTGTCTTATTCACAACTGCATGAAGAAACCAAGTATGTGCTGATCATGGCTTGCCACCTGAACCTGTCCTCAGTCATAAAGTCGTCATAACTTTTCACTTAACGCAGAGTATACTGCAGTCACGTACATTGATTTGTGTGTGGCAACACATGTGAAAATATAAATGGAACTTATTTCAGCGAATTATCTCCATGGCTAACTAACCATGCCACCAGTTTTACAGCGATAGCACAATTATCATGTAATATGTTTTGGTAGATGGTACACCTGCTTCTCTCAGAAACTGAAAACCAAAGACGTGTTTGCCACTGCTAATCTTGGTAGTTTTTCACTTCTTTTTTGTGAAACAAGTATATTAAAAAAAAAAATCAAATACATATTTACACATTTATATGTGTGGTAAATAGCAACATGATTGTACAAATATTTTCTTTTTTAGTGTTTTTGTGTACAGTATGTATGTAGCAAGGCTAGTATTTCAGCTGTACGTTTTAAGTTCTTGTGTATTACAGTTTTGACGAACATTGATTTAATAGTGCTTCACTGACTAGTTTCCTACAAACCAGACACAATATCAATCTAAAAATAGGTTTAAGTGTTTGTAGATTTTTGTTGCAAAGGTTTTTTTATCTGGATTGGTCAGATTTGTGCTATGGGAGTTAAATGATGTAAGATTGTTCTACTTTTGTGCGTCTGGTTTTATTGGTCTGTCCAAAGGGATGTTATTATATTTTGTATTCTGCTGGAGGTAATATGTCTCGTCCCGGGGACCTTCATTGTCGGTTGTGTACAGTCTATTTGTGGATCGTTCTATTGATTGGACTGGGGAGTCCATGGACTTATCCGTATCCACATGCCTCTCACAGACAACCACCCAAGTAGGGAGCATCACATTAGGAGAAGGTTAGTAGAAAATTAAGTAACTGTATAGGGAAATAATAAAATTAGGTTTGTAGTAACAAATGTTAATGTAAATGTATAAGATAAGACTTTATTATCCCAAGGGAAATTCATATTGTACAGTCGCTTCGCACTACAAATATGAAAAAAAGAAAATATATGATAATAAAATAAGTTCATAAGAAAATAAGACACGTGAGGTGAGGTGAAAT
Source organism: Haliotis rufescens (assembly GCF_023055435.1). Taxonomy (NCBI): domain Eukaryota; kingdom Metazoa; phylum Mollusca; class Gastropoda; order Lepetellida; family Haliotidae; genus Haliotis; species Haliotis rufescens. Next base: position 2,721,403 of record NW_025964002.1, on the reverse strand, counting down.
GGGGTTTAACGTCGCGTCCAAGATTATTGCACTTATATAGCGACGTGCATGTACCTGTGTGTGTTTGTGTGGCTGCTTGCAATTGTACTAGTCCGGACTGATGCCGATTTATAGTGCTAGCTCACTGAGATACCATGCCGCAGTTGAACATGAATATCCCACTCAGACACAGTATACTGACTCCGAGCCGACCAGTCCTTGTTTTAGCCCCTTAATGCCGAGCGCCAGACAGGGTAACAACAAGTACCATCTTTTAACGTCTTTTGGTATGACGCGGCCGGGAATCAAACCCCGGACCTTCGTTTGTAATAGTGTGTTAATATAGCCAGCGCTGTTTTGCGAAAAGTACTACAACGTTTCAAAATACCCCCATCTGGTCTGCTTGCTACAGGCTGCCTAATAGGTTGTCGAATTCAGTGTTGAAATATTCCTGTGAGTTTGTGATCACGCCATTATATGATACACGTCTTATTTGTACTTAAAGGTTGCCTGTATGGACGGATTTTTACACTATGCGTTGTAGTAAAGAGAAGTTATCCCGCGATTGAGTTTTTACAACGTAAATTCCTGTAAAAAACATTGTACTTAGCGGACCTTGGCGAGATAAATCCATAGTGTTTATTGCTAACACAACAAACAAAACCAACCCCTGTATCACAAAGTTATATTCTTTAAATTTTTTTTCATCTCCAACAAACCGTATCTGAACATTGCAAGATTTCCTGGAATGTTTGCATTACTTCTTTGCATCACAACGTCTGTGATAAGTCAGTCGATCTGTGACACAAGTCTGTGTAACGTAGTTTTACTTCTTTGCATCACAACGTCAATGATAAGTCAGTCGATCTGTGACACAAGTCGGTGTAACGTAGTTTTACCTCTTTGCATCACAACGTCAGTGATAAGTCAGTCGATCTGTGACACAAGTCGGTGTAACGTAGTTTTACCTCTTTGCATCACAACGTCAGTGATAAGTCAGTCGATCTGTGACAAAAGTCGGTGTAACGTAGTTTTACTTCTTTGCATCACAACGTCAGTGATAAGTCAGTCGATCTGTGACAAAAGTCGGTGTAACGTAGTTTTACTTCTTTGCATCACAACGTCAGTGATAAGTCAGTCGATCTGTGACAAAAGTCGGTGTAACGTAATTTTACTTCTTTGCATCACAACGTCTGTGATAAGTCAGTCGATCTGTGACAAAAGTCGGTGTAACGTAGTTTTACCTCTTTGCATCACAACGTCTGTGATAAGTCAGTCGATCTGTGACACAAGTCGGTGTAACGTAGTTTTACTTCTTTGCATCACAACGTCAATGATAAGTCAGTCGATCTGTGACACAAGTCGGTGTAACGTAGTTTTACCTCTTTGCATCACAACGTCAGTGATAAGTCAGTCGATCTGTGACACAAGTCGGTGTAACGTAGTTTTACCTCTTTGCATCACAACGTCAGTGATAAGTCAGTCGATCTGTGACAAAAGTCGGTGTAACGTAGTTTTACTTCTTTGCATCACAACGTCAGTGATAAGTCAGTCGATCTGTGACAAAAGTCGGTGTAACGTAGTTTTACTTCTTTGCATCACAACGTCAGTGATAAGTCAGTCGATCTGTGACAAAAGTCGGTGTAACGTAATTTTACTTCTTTGCATCACAACGTCTGTGATAAGTCAGTCGATCTGTGACAAAAGTCGGTGTAACGTAGTTTTACCTCTTTGCATCACAACGTCTGTGATAAGTCAGTCGATCTGTGACACAAGTCGGTGTAACGTAGTTTTACTTCTTTGCATCACAACGTCAATGATAAGTCAGTCGATCTGTGACACAAGTCGGTGTAACGTAGTTTTACGTCTTTGCATCACAACGTCAGTGATAAGTCAGTCGATCTGTGACACAAGTCGGTGTAACGTTGTTTTACTTCTTTGCATCACAACGTCAGTGATAAGTCAGTCGATCTGTGACACAAGTTGGTGTAACGTAGTTTTACCTCTTTGCATCACAACGTCAATGATAAGTCAGTCGATCTGTGACACAAGTCGGTGTAACGTAGTTTTACTTCTTTGCATCACAACGTCTGTGATAAGTCAGTCGATCTGTGACAAAAGTCGGTGTAACGTAGTTTTACTTCTTTGCATCACAACGTCAGTGATAAGTCAGTCGATCTGTGACAAAAGTCGGTGTAACGTAGTTTTACCTCTTTACATCACAACGTCTGTGATAAGTCAGTCGATCTGTGACAAAAGTCGGTGTAACGTAGTTTTACCTCTTTGCATCACAACGTCAATGATAAGTCAGTCGATCTGTGACACAAGTCGGTGTAACGTAGTTTTACTTCTTTGCATCACAACGTCTGTGATAAGTCAGTCGATCTGTGACAAAAGTCGGTGTAACGTTGTTTTACCTCTTTGCATCACAACGTCAGTGATAAGTCAGTCGATCTGTGACAAAAGTCGGTGTAACGTAGTTTTACCTCTTTGCATCACAACGTCTGTGATAAGTCAGTCGATCTGTGACACAAGTCGGTGTAACGTAGTTTTACTTCTTTGCATCACAACGTCTGTGATAAGTCAGTCGATCTGTGACACAAGTCGGTGTAACGTAGTTTCAAATGAATTTTGTCTTTTCGACAGAAGCGTAATTACGATACATGCAATACGATAACTGCCTAAAGATAATATTTTAACGTTGTCAGTGATCGCGGCAATCCATCGGCCGATCTGCTGGAGTAGTTGCCCTATTTTAAAGGGAAGATATTCTAGTCTAGGAGATGCAACATTTGTTGAAACCGCCCAGCATGTCATACTGTGTTACGATTACGAAACACCGTCATGTATCCGTCAGAACCAAAATAAAACATTGCAGCAAAATCCGACAGACTTTTAATTCTTGAATAGACCTCAAGCCGCAGTTGTCTACAAGCATGAGGACTGATAGTAGTGATATACCAAACACTCGCGCAAAATTTTGCGTCTTCACCTTTAAGAGGCCCTTTTCGACATCCATTTCGGTATTTAAGATTATCATTTTGATAATGATAGCAGTTATCCTGGCAATATGTCCAGATGTCTGATCATCAATTCCGACTCGATCTCTGAGAGACAAGGGGACGCCACATTCTTTGTAAACACTGAAAGAAGTACCAACATCACCTTATTATTTGCATATTTATCCGTTAAAAAGTCCAATAGATACCATTTTTTATCCGTTGGCTTTATCCTGTCGAAAGGTCTCATTTATATGAAAAATACGTGTATGTGTATTTTAACCAAAACATTATCAATATCAATATCACATGTATCCTATATGTGTATGTATATTTGACACAATGTTCTGGTACAGTATTAGATCTGTTTCAAGGCTGATGTGCACATGTTGGTTTGTGGATATAAGAGATACGTGTCGTTATCCCTGAATGAAGTATGAAAATTACCCAGCAATTTTCTTTGACTGACTGCATACACAGTCAAACACTGTTGTGTCGAACTTTGATTGTCGAACTTACGGTTATCTCGAAGTAAAAACCTGGTTCCTTCACATTCCTTCCTTAATGAACTTGTTTCGGTTTTGTCGAACCTCGGATAACTCGAATTATTTACGTAGGTCTCTTCAATTGCGACACAAGGGTGTTTGACTCTATTGACCTCTGTCTGTGATATGTGATATGTGATATGAAGACCGTTCGGTTTCTTTGGCAATACGTGATTGAAACAAACAACCATTGTGGAGATTATCAAATTATTGAAGCAATTATGTTTAAGTTTGAATAGACAGTTCTCATTATAACGCACTAGTGTGTCTGGGATCTCTCCACAGGAACATGGCAAGAATTGATGTGATGTCATGATAATCTAAACACACAGACAAGACGGTTCTCCAATGATAATTGGGTTTGGCACTGGCAAGTTTCAAATGTCGACCGATTGTTTATATTCGTTAAGTCATCCCTCCCATGACTTTATACGATTGGACATGTGTAGATCAGCTAGTAGTACCTGGGGCAAAAGTTCTTGACAGTGGAATCTGTTTCGGCTGATAAAAGAAACAGGTTATTCTCTTGGGTTGACGTTTTACGTTTGATGTAGAGTCATTAACAGTTAACTGATGATCGAAAACGTTTTAATTATTAATGCTTTAATAAATGTATGTATGTATGTTTGCAAAATGCCGGCAGTTAAATCACTATTTGGAAACCCTACATTAGATATAGGTGTCCCTGTTTCACCGGCCTGACCAAACGGAACCATGTCCTTGGTATGTAAAAAGATGGCGGTTTTCCCCAATATGTAAATACGTGCTGGTCATCATCGATTTAGTTCATAACTGATTGACTTCAGCACATATCACCGACGAGTTCGATGAACCTTGTCATAACTCTTCTTATATCGCTACTGTCCATTGATTTGGACTTTCAACTAGTGTGACGTCTTGTTTCACCAGCACCATGCAACGGGATTATTTCGGGTGCAATAACGACAACTCATTCGTCAGTCGAAATGATCTGATGTGTTCCTCTCGTGCTGTAATATCAAAACCCGGAACCATACAAGCTCACTCGAGAGAGAAAGCAGTACATATGTGAAAGTCGTATGTAGATGACAGCACGAGGTAATCATTCTATGTGAATTCCGTATTTAGTAGGTATTTGATATTTCAGTTACAACGAATATTCCAGTTTCATATTTTTCACGAGTTTCACAATTATCACCACCACAATTTTGACCTGGACTCAGTCACAAAGCTTCAAAGAAGGAGGATCTGACACAGATCGGTTTGACCACCATCTGTTATGTACAGTACAGAAACAGCTTAACATGGCACAGATCGGTTTGACCACCATCTGTAATGTACAGTACAGAAACAGCTTAACATGGCACAGATCGGTTTGACCACAATCTGTAATGTACAGTACAGAAACAGCTTAACATGGCACAGATCGGTTTGACCACCATCTGTAATGTACAGTACAGAAACAGCTTAACATGGCACAGATCGGTTTGACCACAATCTGTAATGTACAGTACAGAAACAGCTTAACATGGACCAGATCGGTTTGACCACAATCTGTAATGTACAGTACAGAAACAGCTAAACATGGCACAGATCGGTTTGACCACAATCTGTAATGTACAGTACAGAAACAGCTTAACATGACACAGATCGGTTTGACCACAATCTGTAATGTACAGTACAGAAACAGCTTAACATGACACAGATCGGTTTGACCACCATCTGTAATGTACAGTACAGAAACAGCTTAACATGGCATAGATCGGTTTGACCACAATCTGTAATGTACAGTACAGAAACAGCTTAACATGGCACAGATCGGTTTGACCATCATCTGTAATGTACAGTACAGAAACAGCTTAACATGGCACAGATCGGTTTGACCACAATCTGTAAGGTACAGTACAGAAACAGCTTAACATGACACAGATCGGTTTGACCACAATGTGTAATGTACAGTACAGAAACAGTTTAACATGGCACAGATCGGTTTGACCACCATCTGTAATGTACAGTACAGAAATAGCTTAACATGGCACAGATCGGTTTGACCACAATCTGTAAGGTACAGTACAGAAACAGCTTAACATGACACAGATCGGTTTCACCACAATCTGTAAGGTACAGTACAGAAACCGCTGAACATGGCGTTATAATTTGGCAGCACTGGATCAGTACTAGGCCGCCCCTCATGCCCACCATCACATCAATGCAAATCGTTGTCAATGCATTTCATTCCGCACATATGTACGTGACCGAGTTGATTTGATTGCTATTTTGTAAATATTTTAAGTCTTTTAATTGTCTTGTTTTTTTGTCTCAAGCTAGAGTACTTGAGCAGTACAAAAACAATAATTAGACAAGCTCAAGCACTTATATAACTACCAACGAAACAATAGCCACTTTCACCTTTACAGTCACCAACAGCACAAGCGTCTTGCTTTGTTTTCCTTCCTTCCCAGCTTCTGTATTTCTTCTGTTTTAGCTCAATCAGTTTGATCAATCAGTAGTTACAATTGAAAGAATCAGTTGTTCCTGTCTTTGTATTTTAACCAGCTAATGGTTTATTATTAGTGTTTAGGAACTTAGTTTGTGTTTGTGTTTGATTCATGTTTATGTATCTTGTATATATATGTATGTCAAACTGAAAATAGTTTAAAACATAAGCAAGCATTTAATAATTGGTATACATGTATTTTGTTATCGTCAGATATTCTACAAACTATGCAGCTGGTATATGCCTTCCCTCCTAATTCGTTAAACATTTAAATCTAAACTAACTTTAATCACAGCTTAAATACCATCTATTTATACATCCATATACATGTATGTATGTAGATTATGATTGAATGGATACGAATGAAAAGGTAATTTTACATGTTTTTAGTTTTATTTGCGATTTCCTGTTTCTTATGTGGTCTTATTTTTTCAATTTTCGAGAATATGGGAACTGATCTTATGATGCCTGTGCTCTCACCATCCTACACATAGTTGCCAGCTCATTGCCACACAGTGGTAAGTTATGTGTATAGGTTGTGCATATTGTTTTTATATCATGGTAATTTGTAGAGGCGGTACTTATGTAACCGTATTTCAAGTTGTAATCTGGCTTAAAACCACAAGTGTAACTGTAACTACTGCTCTGCATGTTGGATACATTAATGTATAATATCAATTATAAATAATATTAATAGTATTCATAGCATATTAAATTAGACGAGCCGTGTATCTAAATGTAGTTTATGCATTGATGTGTTGATACTATGTGATATGTTTGTTTTATTTCATCTATTAGATATATTTATTGTTTTTTTTTATGAATATGTGCAGTGTTAGAATCAACTAGCGTATGTGCATTGCACGTGAAATAAAGTCCAGTTTTGCTTTTCCTTGAATATAATGATGATGAATTTGCTAGGTTTTATTTTATGTACGAGCAAAGTCAGGTATGTTTACAACATCTCCAGAAGATCAACTGACCTTTCTTCTAAATGTACCAAGAAGAGTGAGTGAGTGAGTTGGGTTTAACGCCGCTTTTAACAGTATTCCAGTTATATCGCGGCGTGTCAGCTTAATGTGGGAGGAAAGCCCGAAGAGATGCAGGTCTAGACGATTACCACTTCGGTGAAACCCACGAGCACGGGTATGGTGCTGACAAACCTAGAAACATAATCGGGGCCAACCGGGATTCGAACCCACAATCATAGGTTTCTGGCGTGTCCAAGGGACGCAACTCGTGCCCCCCGTACCAAGAAGACACTTACCGATTGGTCGTACATGATAGTTAGTATTGATTTTTACCATAACTATATTATAAAACGTTATACTTTGTTATATGTCGAAATGTATATCAGATTTATGATGCTATCCATCTGTTGTCACTAACATATTTGATATCGGCCCTGAATAAACTTTAAGATCATTTTACGTTTTTACACGCTTTGACCCGATCAGTTCCATAATGAATGCACACGGCTTGGAATATAAGCCTCGTAATGCATATCGAGGCTACAGAAGTTGTAAGATGCCAGCACGTGGCAAGCAGTATATGTATTTTAATTACACTGCAATTCTCCGAAATGAGCAGCTCAGTTATATCGGGATATCAATGCGAAGACACATGTACATTAGTGTCAGTCCTCACTCCGGAGCTGCAGATTCGCTGTACTGTAACTAAATGAGTCGTCAGTCATGCTCGAAACTCACTGACTAGCCATCTGTAATGAAAAGGTAACTGGCATTCACATATATTCGCTGCAGGTATGAGGCTCATTTCTGGTGTCCCCCGCCGTGATATTGCTAAAAGCGATGTGAAACCATAATCACTCACTCACTATTCACTCCAAGCAGATGAATGGCCGAATCTTACTACCTTTATTCTCTCATGATAGCTTCTCTTCTTGGTGGATCTGCAAGCAAGGTGACGAAGAGGGAAGTTTGTCTTCCATACACATATAACATTTTCGACATCTTCTTTGAGCTATGATGCTAAACTCGAAGACATTATATAACGTAATTTATAGCATGTCACCAGATTGATGAACAAAAGTGAGGGTTGCATGTGGCCTTTGTGGCCAAAAGAATTGCTCCTTTTGTTTCATGTGAACAACCTGTGAACAAATTGTTTTAATATGCCAAATATATTACTCACAAGGTATATCAGTGAGTGAGTTAATTTTTACAGTCACATCGGCAATAGTACAGCACAGGGTATATCAGTGAGTGAGTTGATATTTAAAGTCACACCGGCAGTTCAGCACAAAGTATATTAGTGAGTGAGTTAATATTAACAGTCACATCGGCAATAGTTCAGCACAAAGTATATCAGTGAGTAAGTTGATATTAACAGTCACATCGGCAATAGTTCAGCACAAAGTATATCAGTGAGTGAGTTAATATTTACAGTCACATCGGCAATAGTTCAGCACAAAGTATATCAGTGAGTGAGTTAGTATTAACAGTCACATCGGCAATAGTTCAGCACAAAGTATATTAGTGAGTGAGTTAATATTAACAGTCACATCGGCAATAGTTCAGCACAAAGTATATCAGTGAGTGAGTTAATATTTAAAGTCACACCGGCAATAGTTCAGCACAAAGTATATCAGTGAGTGAGTTAATATTTACAGTCACATCGGCAATAGTTCAGCACAAAGTATATCAGTGAGTGAGTTAATATTAACAGTCACATCGGCAATAGTTCAGCACAAAGTATATCAGTGAGTGAGTTAATATTAACAGTCACATCGGCAATAGTTCAGTACAAAGTATATTAGTGAGTGAGTTAATATTAACAGTCACATCGGCAATAGTTCAGCACAAAGTATATTAGTGAGTGAGTTAATATTTACAGTCACATCGGCAATAGTTCAGCACAAAGTATATCAGTGAGTGAGTTAATATTTAAAGTCACACCGGCAGTTCAGCACAAAGTATATTAGTGAGTGAGTTAATATTAACAGTCACATCGGCAATAGTTCAGCACAAAGTATATTAGTGAGTGAGTTAATATTTACAGTCACATCGGCAATAGTTCAGCACAGGGTATATTAGTGAGTGAGTTGATATTTAAAGTCACACCGGCAGTTCAGCACAAAGTATATCAGTGAGTGAGTTTATATTTACAGTCACACCGGCAGTTCAGCACAAAGTATATTAGTGAGTGAGTTAATATTAACAGTCACATCGGCAATAGTTCAGCACAAAGTATATTAGTGAGTGAGTTAATATTGACAGTCATATCGGCAATAGTTCAGCACAAGGTATATCAGTGAGTGAGTTAATATTTAAAGTCACATCGGCAATAGTTCAGCACAAAGTATATCAGTGAGTGAATTTATATTTACAGTCACATCGGTAATAGTTCAGCACAAAGTATATTAGTGAGTGAGATAATATTTACAGTCACATCGGCAATAGTTCAGCACAAAGTATATCAGTGAGTGAGTTAATATTCAAAGTCACATCGGCAATAGTTCAGCACAAAGTATATCAGTGAGTGAATTAATATTTACAGTCACATCGGCAATAGTTCAGCACAGGGTATATTAGTGAGTGAGTTAATATTAACAGTCACATCAGAAATAGTTCAGCACAAAGTATATTAGTGAGTGAGTTAATATTTACAGTCACATCGGCAATAGTTCAGCACAAAGTATATTAGTGAGTGAGTTAATATTAACAGTCACATCGGCAATAGTTCAGCACAAAGTATATTAGTGAGTGAGTTAATATTTACAGTCACATCGGCAATAGTTCAGCACAAAGTATATCAGTGAGTGAGTTAATATTAACAGTCACATCGGCAATAGTTCAGCACAAAGTATATTAGTGAGTGAGTTAATATTAACAGTCACATCGGCAATAGTTCAGCACAAAGTTTATTAGTGAGTGAGTTAATACTTACAGTCAAATCGGCAATAGTTCAGCACAAAGTATATCAGTGAGTGAGTTAATATTAACAGTCACATCGGCAATAGTTTAGCACAAAGTATATCAGTGAGTGAGTTAATATTAACAGTCACATCGGCAATAGTTCAGCACAAAGTATATTAGTGAGTGAGTTAATATTAACAGTCACATAGGCAATAGTTCAGCACAAAGTATATTAGTGAGTGAGTTAATATTTACAGTCACATCGGCAATAGTTCAGCACAAAGTATATCAGTGAGTGAGTTAATATTAACAGTCACATCGGCAATAGTTCAGCACAAAGTATATTAGTGAGTGAGTTAATATTTACAGTCACATCGGCAATAGTTCAGCACAAAGTATATCAGTGAGTGAGTTAGTATTAACAGTCACATCGGCAATAGTTCAGCACAAAGTATATCAGTGAATGAGTTAATATTGACAGTCACATCGGTAATAGTTCACCACAAAGTATATTAATATGCTCGTGTTTGCAATATTACCCACAGTATATTGGCATTTCGTTCGTGAAGCCAGTCAGAAAAAAACGTATAAACACCAGATAAACTCGAGTGTGTTTATATCATAACGTGTGTCTGCCTCTCTGAATAAATGTGATAACAATATTATAGAACAAGTTATGAACCCTGGAGACAATCTTGTTACCGGTTGTTAACACCTGGTGTTTCCTCACCTCTTTGTAACAGCGTAGTCTGTATCGGTCGAAAATCCCCACCCATCTCTTCTTGAGTACCTTCCCTCTTCTGATCAAAGATTGCAATCATGAAACATTGTGATAAAGATGTTTAAACGTACCAGTGCTAGAATTCCCTGAGGATGAAGCTTCTGTCAGCTGTATGTGTGATCATGATTCCGTTTAAGCACAATGTTATGTGGCAGGGTAATGTATTATTAGTCTTTTTTGGTCTTGTCTTGGCCATACTGTTCGTGGACATTTAAAGCACTTGAAGGAACATGGGCTAAATGATAGGTCGGAAATGAGTTTGTTGCAGTATGTCTCATCATTTTAGAAGCTTTCAGAAGCTTTTGAAGTTGCTGAGGACAAAATGAAAGTCTCAAGAGAGAAACAGTCCTGGCGATAAAGTCGTTGTGTTTTTGCCAATCCCTTGTCAAACATTACGTGCTAAATACAAGGGTCGATATGTTATTGACAGATCAGTCAGTGATACTGACGATGCTGACGATGTGGTACAAACACCAGGACGTCGTAAAAAGACACACCTTTGTCGTGTCAATATGATTAGAAAACATCATGAACGAAATGACAGTGTTGCTACTCAATGTGTTGCCACTGTTTCTTCTGTGGATATTGCATCAGATTGTGATACTGATGAGAATTGTGACTTTGTCAAGATTGATGGCATTACTGACTCTACTGCCCCTAAACCAAAAAACTCCGAAGTTTTAGTTAACTTGGATACTAAGTTAAATAGTGTCATTGGACAAGGTCAGGTACGGCCCGTGCAAGCACAGGTCGAAGCTATTTCAAAATTCCAAGTTCCACAAAATAAACAGAAGCTGAAAGATCTCTGGGGACGGCTGGTTACTAGTGTAAATTTTGTCAAAAAACCTCACAAGTGGCAGCCCCTCTCAATAATTTCCTAGTTGCGAACAGCAACTGTCAGTCTGCTTTTGAGTAATTAACGCCATTCTCCTGAATTCTCCTGTTCACCAAGCACCAAACTTTGAAAAATCTTTTAAATTGGCAGTAAATTAAAAGCCTCTATGAAATATCCGTATTGATCATTTCACCTCAAAAGCCTGCCTGCAAGTAATGCCAGCCCTGTATGAGTGCCTACTGCACCAATTACTCACTTAACACGACTTGTATATCCTTGGAGTGACGAGAGCTATGATTCTGTAACTTCCCAGGACAACAGTGACACTTAATTATCAATATGTTGAATAGTTCCAAATCGCCTTCTCTCTGTCGATATGTATAGACGGCATATCAATCGATATACATCTGGCAAAGTCATTTTTGGTATTTTTTTTCACTTAAGTCTGGATTTGGAACTCACGCCCTTATCGCTTAATCAATCGCTTCACAGACGAGTCAGATTAAGTAATCATAGTTCTTTAAGTAATCGATGAAGAATTTCCAACGCATAACAACAAAAGTTATGAGAGGAATTGGCGCTATACGAAATCATTTAAGAGCTTTTATCGATCGCGAAAACGGCAATAGAAGTCTTGTCATAACATGTATAGGCACTCATTATGGGCATGTGTAGAGCTCCCCTGGTACACATGGACGTTGCTGATGAATATTTAATGCTCAATTCTACCATAGAAACACATTCATTTACATGTGTCTAAAATTAAACATTACTCGTCCCACAACGAGCTACGGAATCAGTACTGAGCGTGTTCATCTGATCCGTGGCATGTATGCGTTATCACGATTTACACATATTGATTGTGATGTTATTAAAGTATTATATAACGTTGACCTAGCAGTGTGATGCCCGTGCCTTATGATATATGGAGGCACGGAACTAATTTCATGATCAATTTGTAAAATAATTCGTAATGAATACTACTGTGTGGATTAAGGGACAATACAAACACAGTTCCTCAATACAACTTGCTTATTAAGATGGTATCACAGGTAGTTGATCCATATCAATTGCTTGTTATAGGGAATAAGAAAGAATTGTTAGAGGGTAGCATACCTGATCTATATTGAACCACATGTATATTGACATAAACTGAACCGCAAAAGAAACGACACCATGGTGAATATTTGAGAAACCTTATTTGTCCTAACACTGTAAACGTACTTTGAGACAAATTAAATAGATGAAACTTGACAAAACTGATCATCAAGGTTGAAATTAAACTGTCAAATGTTCTTAAAGTAAAACACAACAATAGTCTCTGAGAAAATGGAATCACAAGTCAGTTTTTTTTTGTGTCCGCCATGTGCATTGATGACTGCCGTGCAACGTTTATACATGGAATGAATGAGGCGGTTGATGAAGGCTATAGGCACTGATATAAGCTGCACTTGTCGGCCTTGGTAGGACGTCATTCAGCCGTCTTTCAATCTCGTCCCACATGTGCTCAATTGGATTTAAAGCGAGACTGAGGGCAGGCCACTGCATGGTTCTGATGCCATTCTGCTGGAGGAAGTCTCTCGTTGCTCTCGCAGTGTGTACACGGGCGTCATCATGCCGAAACTCGTGGCTGCGGCGACGTGCCAAGTGAGGTATGGCGTGTGGTCTCAAGACTTGATCAATGTACCGACCTGCTGCGACACCTCCCTGGACCGATGTTCTGGAAGACCACAAGGCTGACCCTCTGTGCAAGACCAATTCCATCCCACACCATGATGCTCGGACCACCTCACGGCGTCGCCAGACTCTCTCTCAACAACAAAAGCATCCGAATAACGTTCCCCACGGTGTCGCCAGACTCTCTCACTGCCATCTGCTGTTGAGATACAGTAACGGCTCTCGCCTGAGAAGAGGACCCTTCTCCATTGCTGGTGGCGCCAATGCTGGTGCTGTGTTGCCCACTGAAGACGGTCCCTGCGATGACGTGGTGTCAGAATGGGTCTTTGGTGTGGCCTGTGACAGGGGAAGTGTCTTCTCGTCAATCGTCGACGTAAGGTGTCTGCACTAATGTGACGCTGAAGTGTTCCCATGGTTTGTCGAGCAGTTTCTGCAGCAGTAACAAAGCGATCTTGAAGATGCTTTAGCACAATCTGACGATCCTGACGTTGGGTGGTGACCCTTGGTCGTCCAGTACGTGGTCGGTCATCTGTAGTGTTGGTGGTCTTGTACCGTTGCTGGTGCCTGTATATGGTCCTTACGTGGACTTGAAATGCATTGGCTACTTGCCGGGCGGTTTATCCAGCTTGCAATCGTCCAAGGGTTTGGTGTCGCTGATTTCTTGTCAATCTTGGCATGTGGTAGCAATTCAATAACGATATGAATATTACCCGACCTGGGTGGATTTTTATAGGGCAAGGAATGGGAGAACGCATGTGCATTTCAATTTGCACGGAACTCACGTGCATCGGGTTACCAAGGCCGTTGCCGCGATGCGTTTGGGCGACCGGTTTTATTGTCATCTGCTTTGTTTTTTATCGTCAAATTTCATTTTTCCGGACAAGGTAATGTTAATTTTTTAGAAACTTTGCGTAAATTACCCAGATATTTAAATGACAACTTTTGATGCGATGTTACTTGGGGTGACTTTTCTTTTGCGGTTCAGTATATATTGATCTAAACGTTTTCTGTGTGTGTCGAAATCTAGAGTTGAACAGGATGAAGTGGTTTTTTTGGTTGCAGCAGTCACAGAAAACAATATTTGAAGATTCATTATTGGAATAAAGGAGACAAAACCCTTTCCATATTCATAAGAAATCTATGCCAAAAACAGCATCTGTTGGAGGATTCCGACTGTATCATGAACACGTGTTTATGAATCACTATCAAGTCGTGATGATACCCGGTGTTCGCGAAATGATTAGCGTATCCTGCCCCACATTTGCCGCACGTCACAAACACATGTAAATGCATGTCAATTGTTCACCTGAAAAAAAAAAAACACGGGAAAATATGGTACAAGTCAAAATACTGAATTGCATCGGATATCATTCTTGTCACTGATGCGTCAAATCTGGAAATGTCCCCCACATGACTACCATCAAACTTGTTGAAAACTATTCCTGAGTTCTTGAATGTTGTGATCTTATGCCCCCTTTTCACTACGACCACGAATCTCCCGAATCACCCCGAATCGGAAACTTTCAAAATTCGCGATTTCTTCGGTTAAGAAACATGTAAGAATTCATGTACGGATCCTGCACGAATTGTAAGAATTGCCTACGACTAAGCTACGAATACGCCGAATGTTGTTCTTACTTAATTCTTACATGATTCGTAGTTGACTCGGGACATTCGTGGCTGTTTCGGGATGTTTTCGGGTTAAGGACAAGACATTTTGGTAGCCAGGAATCGCTAAGAGTAGCCAAGAATGCAAAAGAATCGATTACGAAGCTGTTACGGAACATAAGAATTAATTACGAATGGATTACGATACAGCCACGAAATTGCAATTCGAGGATCCTTCCACGAAAGTTTTTGACAAACAAAAACTTTCTCGCCCATTCGACGAACTCCCGCGAACAGTACGAATGTTTATGGATCAAATAAGATTCATTTAAGAATTTCAAGAAATGATTGAGATTTATCTATGAACATGAAAGATTTCCTATTCGGGGTGATTCGGGATATTCGTGGTCGAAGTGAAATGGAGGCATTAATCAAATAACTTCTAAAATCAAGAATCGTCAATGTTGATTCATTTTACGTTACACTGAGATTTGACAAGATTTGGTCATTTGCTAATTCACAAATTTGTGAATGGTATAACTATTTCGATGTGTCTTCCCTGACATAAATCTTGTCACAAGTAAAACCCCGATAATATTTGTTCATATTTACCGTCCTTACCGGATACTAACTACATGCTTATCTAACTTACATAAACTATGAAGTATATATATCAATATAAAAACAACACCTATATATCCAAGTGAAAATGCTCCAGTGGAAATCAGGAAATGAGCAACGTTGATTCTTTTCACTAACAGATGGAGATAGTCACACCCAGACAACACGATTTAGTCGTTTTAGTTAATTCAAATTTGATCAAAGTGAATCATATGAAATTATTTCAATAGGTCTTGTCTTAAAGAAACCCTTCACAAGACAAAAAAAACATGATGCTATCTTTCCACGTTTACCATTCCAATCATTGTAGGGATTTCGGCACTAACGAAATGATTATGTCATTAAACTTTCTATGAAGAAACATAAGAAATAGCAGTTCTCCAAAGTGAAAATGTATGTACGGTGAGTGTAGTCCCAACAGCGACGTCATGTCAGCCTAATGAGGAGGAAAGCAAACGGTAAATAATCAAGATGTGAAATACGTTATCCCGATATGTTTTATTTCAACTGTTCTTCTAGCAAATCAACAAGATCAATATCCAGTGATTTCGCAGATCAAACATCGCTCGATTGAAATTTAATAACTGACAGAACATGACGTTATACTGAGTATATTACCCTTTGACCAACCTCTTCAGTGAGGGCATATGTGTCCTAATGCCACAGGTCAAAATACAGGAACACATACACTGTTATCACGCCCTATTATACGAAATGACAGCTGAATACTCTACGTAATAGGATAATGACATACTATCATGGACAAATGAGGACAGATATCTATCTAATACTTGAATCCAGGAATTATGAATCAATTATTCTATCTGTTTTGCATCGTTTAGCTGCTGATCCGACATTCGCTCTCGCAATGAGCCTTGATCTCTGAGCATGCCCTTGTTTAGTTGGTTCTCGTTTGTTTTAAATGCGACGAACTGCACCAAATAATCCATATCTCTCTTGCTGGGCATGTAAGCTTCTAGGTTTATTCGATAAACAAACCCCTTTAAATATCATAAGTAGTTTCCGATAAAGCAGAGCATTTTCAAGACAATACAAAAAGATAGTAATAATCTCTTAAACAGATTTAAAAATAAAGTGACGTAGCGAGCACTTTCTAAACATCCCTACCAGAGGGTATGCAGCCAGCGTAGCCACATTCTCAATAAATAACACCATATGTTTCAGTCACCATTATTAACGATCACAAGTGAATGATGGTTTATATTCTTTCAGACTCCACTGCCATGACGGGGGCTGCTGTAAAAGACTTTGGGTCAATGAAGGGACTCGAACCCATTTCTTTGACACAGCGCCCTCAGGCATTAGATGCATCATCCTCCCGTATGAATGTGAAACATAAAGTGACAATTAGGAACATTGACAGTGGAACATAGCGTGAGAAAATATGATCCATACATCGATACGTTGAGAAATGCTAACTATTCAATATCAGTTAAACAAGAGGCTGTCAGAATCAAATGAACAGGTCTTACTTGTCGGCCATACACTAAACAAGGCCTGTAACCATACACCACAAAACAAATTGATCAATCTGGTACGGCTTGACATAATGCCACAGTCTAGCCCGGGCAGAAATACATCAAACACACTCACAAAACGACACTTTCTCATGTGGAGTAACATATCCAGCATGAAAGGTCAACCGTTTTGTACTTATGATCAAGCAATAATGTAGCAATTACCGAAAGCCAATCAATGCGTGTGTTTTTCCCCTTCACAATCTCAGTACTCAGCAAGAATTGCCTACGACTAATGACAATAGACAAGTAAAGATTTTTCGTCGCTTTTCCCTACCTTCAAGACGTTCTGAATCCGCTAAGATCCAACAATTCTCAGTCAAAGGACGGTCAATAAAATTAGCAGCTCTTGTTGTTTTAATTGACTTCAGCTACAAAGATATACACACCATGTTATCGTCTTACTTAACGTTCCAATAGTCAATTTTCCGTTTATTGAGAGCTGTATTCCTGCAGCTCTAGCTTTTGGTGTCTACATGTCGATCGAGGTACAATCAAGCATGCTCTTTCTACAAAGATTTCAAAGTTGAGGC
The DNA here is from genome assembly GCF_023055435.1 of Haliotis rufescens. NCBI lineage: Eukaryota > Metazoa > Mollusca > Gastropoda > Lepetellida > Haliotidae > Haliotis > Haliotis rufescens. Next base: position 2,703,933 of record NW_025964002.1, on the reverse strand, counting down.
GGTTTAAATGTTATCTTTTATTTCTAGTTCAAGTGGGTAAATCAGAGGATTGGAACTGTCCATTGGAACGAAATCGGATCATCGATATACCTGAAGCTCTGTACGTCTAAAGTCTTGACTAAATTAACGTGGTTTTGTTTTTCAATCTCAGCATACATTCCGATTCGCTGGAACAAAGAAACAAATCAATAAGAAGGGTTACGCAGTTGGTGCCTATGGGAGAGCATGTTTCTTGCCTAAATGTTTCACCCTGATTTTTTTTCATTTGCTGTAAATTTTAACAAATTCTCCTTAGCCTTAGAAGAAAGGGATGTAACTACATTTGTGATCACCATGTTCTGTGACAAACTCAAAACGTCAACGATCGCGATCGAATATCTGCCGAAACAAAATCCATAGGGCACAAACATATGAATTATATGAATAGATTACTGAAAAATGATCCATGACATCAGGTGATCGATATCATGAAAAGGTTCAGCATATCATAACACAATTACAGCGATCTGTCAACAATGTAGTCTTGACCAGACAGGCCAGTGGTCAGTTTCATGAGCGATGATCCACGTCGTCGGGGTACACGCTGTAAACCAGTGGTCACCAAGTCTGACCACCCAATTTCCGGTTAAGTAAATGCCAGTGAGGAAGGATGTGCGGTAACTCTCTGTAAAGTTCATAGTGTGGGATAGCATCCCGCATCATGTTAACAGGCAAAGTGTCATAGTTACATTAGTAAATATGGTTATGACAAATGCATATACTGGATCAAGTTTATCGTTTGGGATGGTGGTGAACAAAGTTAATAAAATCTTATGTCTTAACAGAATTGACATTGTTTTTGTCTGACACTGCGAACATTCAAACAGATCCTTTGCGTTTTTGAGACTCCACTTGGTATTAATTTCACTTTTCTCAAATACATTCTGTGAATATAAAGATAATCCCTGATGGCACCTACCTTGTATGTTTATTTTCGAACCCAAATCATTGTTGTCATATTCCTACAAAACACACGTGGATCCGTGTAACTGCAACTTTCTGACAACTTTACCAGAAGGATCACTATTAAGCAGATCTACCTTGCCTTTGATCAGAAGAGACATCAATGTTGAAGAGGGCTCCAACCAAATACATGTATATCCCCCTGATTCAGATTTAGGATTGTGTTGATTTGTCAGCACATCCGTGCCTGGCCTGTACTAGACTTTCATATACGCTACTTCACTTCCACGTTATGTTTTCAGGTTGTAAGAAGATCTACTTGACGCAACGTGGGGGTTCCTCTTTGGCACAGGAAGAGTACCTGTGATTAATACACTTTCCTTGCAACTGTTAGCGATGGCGAATTATGAGACTCTAGTATAAGGTAATTGGGATCATTTCAAGTCCGAGGGCGTTTAGTCTAGACGCAAAAGAAAATTATACCTGTAAAGCATTTTTGTTTACAGTGATTGTTGTAAGGAGAATGATGTAAGGGTGTCACTAATGAAAAAAAGTAATAGGCAAGACGGACCTTTGCCGTGTGATCAAATTGCTGTCAATCTCAGAGAGAACCTTTAACAATGCTGTCTTTGTCATGGCTGGATCATGTTACGGTCATTAAACATTAAATCCTTTCAACTGGGAGCAGTCCTATTCAATATGTACCCAATGTCCATGGTTTTTCGTGATTTAGTCTGTTTATGACTGCCTAGACAATCATTCGTATTTCAGACATGTTACAGTCTGCGTTATTGTGTCACGTGCAAACATCATATATCATACGTGAGCATACTTGTGTCACTATTAGATGCCATTGTTCGATTCCGACCATATTATAGATATGTGTCAATGAATCAAATTCTAATATCTTTATGATTGTCATATTTCCCAGCATCTTCATGCTTGCTTGAATTCATCGACGTGTAGAGTAGTTGAAAATGACAACAAATGATATACTGAAATAACACAATTCACCCCATAGTTACAGATTTCCCTGTACATTTTCAAATTGTTTTCCCCCAGGTATCAAGTCAGGTAATAAACAATCATCAACTGCAATTTTTGAAGTGGCTACTTGTGCAATCAGTGCTATCGTTAAACATTGTGACTGATGTATTGGCATGTGAAGATGACACGATTTTACCTTGACAGAAAATAAAGTATTTAACTTCTGTATATTTAATGATGGAAATAATTCTGTGCTGGAAGGATCGGTTGATAGTTTTGTTGTTAATAAAGCCTGCTTATGAATTTCTAAGTGTCTACTATATTTGAGGTGCGCTGCTTACCTTGTAAGGTATACAAATCTAGTGCAGAACTTCAGAGGAGATTATGGGAAAAACGAAAATCACCGATCTCCTGGCTGCACGTGTTATCATCCCTAACTGAAAGTGATTCATAAGTATAATTATGCATTTAATACATTGTCGGAATCGCAGAATGGACTTTGCTTTTAGTAGAGATTGATTATAATTCAGAGCCTTGATAGATATTTAGAAGTTGAATGTAAACATGACAAAGAGTATTATGGTGCTTATGATTGTAGGAAGCGTTTTGTCCATTCCCATAATCAGAGGAAATCACTAAAACTAAAACCAGAATCCATCGTTCAATTCCGACAATATCATGAGAAAGCTTTTCTGAATCACAATAAAAAATATGCAACATGTTGGCAAAAAGGTGAATCCGTCACAAACACATGTACAGGCAAGTGCTAATATCCCTTCAGAGTATCATGCATTACATTGCTTTCGTTAAACAAATCAAAGGAGCGATATACATGTATGTTAAAACAGGCATCTCTTCATCTCTTTTATCAACTTTGTATAATCTTCAGTGCATTTGTTTCTCACCAGGCTTTCATGTTACTGATGCAAGTCTTTGAGGTAATGGGGGCGGTCGGGTAGCCTAGTGGTTAAAGCGTTCGCTCGTCACGCCGAAGACCCGGGTTCGATTCCCGACATGGGTACAATGTGTGAAGCCCATTTCTGGTGTCCCTCGACGTGATATTGCTGGAATATTGCTAAAAGCGGCGTAAAACCATACTCACTCACTCACTCACTTTGAGGTAATGTATTGATACTTCATCAATGTAACGAAGGGACATGACCAGTGTCGTGGACATTCTTCGAGAAAAATGCTACAAAACATGGACACTCACGTAACAGTATACCTTTGTTATACCTTTGTTATACCTGTATTGGTGATTTCTGACAATCACGACCATACTGTTTATGACGTATATTCAGGTACATACAGAGTAAACGACTGCAAACAAAGCATTGTACTTTTGTGTACCCACCGTGTGTTGTTACCCGGCTGTATTACGTAGACGGGTATGATATCAAAGTGTAAAAAAAACATGGCTTTTTTTACTAACACCCGATTTTGACCTCACTGCTATTACTTGCTGATTTACCGATTGTTTGTTAAGAGCAAGTGGAAACCAATATAGTGTGACAAGAGCGTTATATCAATGATTGAGATACATGTATGTTTTGTGATGACATCGGCCTAATGCATGTGATGTGAATGTTCTAGAAATACCTAATATGTATATATTCCTCAGTATGCTGCATGAAATCATGTGACAAGAAATGATCCGGCAACAGTAATCTATCACATCTGTAAAAATCATTCTTGATGGGGGAAAGGCTTCACACATTCTACCCATGTGGAGATTATTGCACGTATGTAGCAACGTCATGCACGTGTGCGTGTGTTAGTGCGTGCGTGCGCGTGTGTGTGTGTGACTGCTTGCACTAGTCCGGACTAATGCTATCCAACTTAGGTACTATGCCACAGTTTAATATGGATACCCCACTCAGCCACAGTATATTGAATCCGACCTGACCACACCTTGTTTCAGACTCAATTTCCGAGCGCCAGGCCAATGTGTTTATAAACATTAATAGCAATATGCACAGGTATTTACCAGGGGAATCTCTGAATAAGAATACTTCCATTATGGTATAATCTTCCTGTTTGTTTGACGTAATTTGTGAGGCTTATATTATCTGTGGATGAATTCCGGGTTTGATGCTATCTCTCGCAGCCTCCTCGGTAAAGAAAGAATTAACTACTTTAAATATTAACAGTGAAAGAAGTGGAATGTTTCTCTCTGAGCATCGTTTAAACGTCGGTCTACAAAACGACTCAATAAAAATCCTATTCCGGAAGAAGTTGTATGTATATCATTTGCCTTGGAATCACTATTGTCCGTTAACAGCATCTCTCGAGGCAAGAGAGTTAACTGACTTTCCAGTTTCCACCCTTGCCGAACTAGGCTGGAATTACTGGGCTCGATCGTTGCGCCACCAGTGGCTATTACGAATTATGTCCCTTCTAAGCCTCTCCTATGGACCATAGATTCCACCTCTCGTATCACTTGCGTTTGCTTCACACAAAAAGGTGGCGCCCAGTCAGGACGATCTGATCGATAATCAAGATCTATATTGTGATAAAACAGGTCTTACATCACGAAATGCATCAAATCACGTGAGCACCTTGATTAAAACATGAAAGGATTTGGAACATATCTGCTGACAACGAATTGGCGATGCACATGTTTTGCAAATCGTGCAATCGATCGAAATCTTCACGACAGTTTACGAACCGGATTTCGATTTCGGTGCGCGATATTGATTGGACTATGCATAGACTCGTTAGTCCAGACAAAACGTAACTCCATAATACCAGCCTAGTTCGGCAAGGGTGGAAACTGGATTTTTATAGTCAGTTAACTCCTTTGCCTCGGGAAGATGCGTTAACAGTTGCCCATCAGAGATATTTCCTGATGTTGCACGCACTTATGACACGCTCATGTCGCTCTGTGAAACTTGTGAGTGACAACAACATTTGTTTTGACATAAATATAACGTATTTTATGGAAATTATGCTAACCGTGCCATCAGTAATACATGTGTACTTGTTCGACATAGCGTTAATATAGCGGTACCCTGCTGGGGACGCATTCGCACGTGCAACACGCAGTAAACACCAAATTCAAAGTTCGAGGATTTATTCAGATGCATGTCAAATACGGGAGCTATCGCACATCACACATGAAATATAGTGACTCAAACACACATCGTAGACTCCGTGAACACCATGGTTCCTCTTCATATACATCGAAACATCGCAGTTTGCCCAATTCTCCACCACGCGCTTTCATCACAAAAAAAAGTTTTTTCCTACTAAGGGAGCTAGTTCTATAAACACATTTTCAATGCATACCACTAAGAATTTCTCCTACCGCTACAGTTAATGAATTTCACATCCAGGAAAATGAGACAGCTTAAAAACAAATAATACAACAGTGGAATGTTATCGCAGTGCCATAGGCGAATAAACTTAGACATGTCACCCCTCTCTGCACTACATTGAGCGCCTTGGCATAATGTCGGAAAATCATAGCACATCAAGGCAAGTCATGCACGTAACAGCTTTTGATATTTTTGTCATTCCATACGAAGTCTTGCGATTATCGATAAGGTATTGCCCGTGTACATTACCTGCTGCCTGTCATATGTGATCACATCACGTTATTTTTGCGTCTGTGATATTAGCAACGTGTGATTTATCAAATGATCTATGTATTCAAACACTTGTTTATGTAAACAATACACATAATAGTTCCCTCGTGCTTCGGGAAGGCAGTATGTTCTCAGTGTTCCGTGAAAAAGAAAAAGTCGTATGGCGGACATGTTTCCCAATAAAGTGAGGACATGTTTTATGATTTCGATTAGTTGCACACAAGGGAAAGGAGACGAACCCGATCAGTTCATCATATTCAGAACGCCGATCAACTTCCTGGCGACTTAATTAAGGAACATTATTCAGAACGTGACATAATGACGTCACCAAAACATATCCTTGTGTACTTTTGCCTGCAGAGGGCTCCTTGTTTTACCCACAGGTTTCCTGAATCCCGTGATTGTGGGTTCGAATCCCAGAAGGGGCGGTCGGGTAGCCTAGTGGTTAAAGCGTTCGCTCGTCACGCCGAAGACCCGGGTTAGATTCCCGTCATAGGTACAATGTGTGAAGCCCATTTCTGGTGTTCCCCGCCGTGATATTGCTGGAATATTGCTAAAAGCGGCGTAAAACCATACTCGCTCACTCACTCACTCACTCACTCACTCACTCGAATCCCAGATTTAGCCTGAACGTGATTTTTTATTTGTCCATACTCGACGGTTTCGCCAGAGAAGGAAACATCTAGGACCAGTATAGTATTGAAATTTCATTCCAAAGGAAGTAGACACGCCCTGATAAAGCGGATATACTGTTCAAAGCAGCGTTCACCCCAATTCTTCCACTCGCCCCGCCAAACATGGCTTGGGATTCTGGTTTACTCAGGTTGCAATAGGCATTGTCGATTTTGTTCCATGTTGATTTGATGGACGTATTAACTACATGCAGTAAAAAAAACAAACCTTGTCGTTTCTGTTGTGATGTCCAAGTGTTGAGACGTTTAGTTATTGTGATATAACTTCAAAATGTCAGCCACAAAATAGTTTCATCACTCGATGGCGTATCTCAATGACAGCTTGATCAAATTTCAACGTGGCAACAGCGCACTCGACAAATGGAATTACCACAGATCTACTTCTAGTGCCCTAATATCAAGATTTGGGGAAACAGTAGTTTACTATATAAAGTAACTCTGTGCAATTCGTCTGTTGTTGAAACTACAATGGATTTCGTTTTTTGTTTTTTGTTTCTTTTCCTTTTTACAATTATCTCGAATATATATATTTCATAATTGTCACAAGATCTCTTTCAGCACCGACATTCAGACACTGACGGTGGTCTGAAACGAGTATACGCATTCAGGTCTAATGAGTACAGAACAATATCTAATGTTTATAACAACAAACCGACAAACGATTCATGTTCAAACTGATATAGAGTATATATTGAAAAAATTCACTTTGATAAATAAACACTAACTAATTTTTTAAAAGGCATTCAATATACTTTATCGAAGCTGAAATATAATTACACATTTGGATTAGAAACCTACACAATGATGGCGTCATCGATCTCATACCCGACCCAGCTTATGTATGTATAACTAAAAAGTGCGCACACCGAAGACCGTATGAGAATCTGCTAAAGACAAAACAGAATTTGCTTGTGGATTTTGATGCGAGGATTCTTTCGCATGATAAAAAAGGGTACCTTCCAAACGTATATTTCGTAGATGACAACAATAAGCTGAAGGTTATATAATTACACACTTGGATATAAGAAACTAACACAATAATGATGTGGTTCATGTCAAACTGGACCCAGATTATGCATGAAATCCAATAACAGAGAAGAAGGACAAGGACTGCATGAACATCTTCTAAAGACAGAAGCTTGCTAACACGTGCTTTGGTGCAAGAATAATTTAGTATGACAAACAATAATGTAAGGTCTCTGCCAAATGACTGACCAAAAGAAAAGTCCTAAAGGTCTAACGTGTTGACAGGAATGAGTTCTAAGGCTATATGAAGAAGAAAAAAAGAAGAAAAATAGTTTATTACTGTGTCACATATTATATATTAATGATGTGCAACAATAGAGGACAAAATTAAAAAAACTTTGATAAAATATTCAATATCCGGCCAACAGGCCTATGAGACACACAGCACAGTACAGTACATAATGAAATGAAAAATAATAAAGACGATACATACAAAAAACCTAATCGCAGTACAATCTGTAATATGATACTAATATTATGGATATATAAGGCAAATATTACCTGCTAAGGCTACTTCTACGGCGTAAGTACATTTGCCTTACTAGGGTGGCTAGGGGTTTAATTAACTTCTTGCTTTGTAAAAGGAACACGGCCTGGTTAACAGGAGATAGAGAAATAAACAATAGTTCTGATCTAATTATTTCCAGCCACAAGTCGTACCTTAAATCTGAGTAAAAACTACAACAAATCAAAAAGTGAACTTCTTCCTCCACACAATCAATATTACTGAACTTACATGTCCTATTTTGCAGTGGTGTCTTAGGGCTAGTAAATCTACCAAGTTCTATTTCTAAGGCAAAGTGCCACAGCGTAATTTACTGAGAATACTGCGGTGGGATCTATTCAGTATTGTAGTTACATATGGATCAACTGACAAGAAGCTTTTAAAAAGCCTGTAAGTACGGAGTTAACTACCGTTTTCCTTGCCTCTATCATTCCATAGCTCTCTATACCACTCTTTCTGATCTGATGAATACAGCCACGACTTTGCACAATTGAAATCATATATGTGTGAAGAGCTCTGAAATTAGCATGGTGGATCTCAAGTCAGCAATAAGCTTTCAGGTCGTGAAACTGGCGATGGAGAGCACCGATGATTGAAGATATTAGCAGCTTGAATCTTGAGTACATGATTAATAGCTCAGGTGAAGAGGGAAATTAGCAGCATGTAGCTGGGGTAAGCAGTTTAAGAGCTTTAATGAATAAAGACATTAGGAGGGTGGATCTGGGATAAGCAAATACGAGTACAGATAATGAGGGAAATTAGCAGCATGGAGCAGAGGTTAAGCAATGCAAGAGTTCGCGAGATTAAAGACATAAGCAGGGTGCATCTTGAATAAGCAAAGACGAGCTCAGATGATAAGGAGAATTTGCAGCATGGAGCAGAGGTTAGCAATGCAAGAGCTCGCGAGATTAAAGACATAAGCAGGGTGCATCTTGAATAAGCAAAGACGAGCTCAGATGATAAGGAGCATTCGCAGTAAGGAGCTGGAGAAGGCAATTTATAAATTTTGATGATTAAAGATATTAGCAGCGTTGATTTAAGTAAGAAAGAAGAGCTCGTATGATAAGACAACTTACCAAAGGGAATGTTTCGTGAGAAAAGAAGAACTCTGACGGTGAGAAACACTAACGAAGGGGACAATTCCGATTATATCAACAGCATGTGTTTATGAATCACAATGGAATAGTGATGATACAAAGTATTCGCAAAAAGGTCAGTGTATCCTGCCCCACCGATGGCACCCGTCCCTCAAGCAAGGAGGAGCTCTAGATCTGTTGGTTAGAGGATGAGAGAGAGAGACCTCATTTGATGTGTGAATGTGTAGCTCGGGACGATTGAGAGGTGACCAAGCGTGAACGTTGCTGTTACTGGTTAAGACTCAGAGAGATATGAATAACAATCAAGTAGTAAATATTTGGGTGTTTATATATTACCTGTTGTCACAGGGTGCATACACCTTTACACCACATTCGCCTTGCACGGCTGTTTACTTCACATGTTCAGTTAACTCGCATCGTGAACAGGAGTGAATAAGATATTTGCTGTTTAACGCCAATTTTTTAGAAAAAAAATCTCAGCCGTGTAATTATAGTAGCAGTCAGTGGGAAGAAAGCTAAAATGACACAGGTCGTTAACGTTAACCAATTGTGTGCAGGCGACGAGCGTAGTGCAGCGCCGACACGCATACGTGCAGGATACGTCATGCGAGACGTGCCAGTGTCAGATTTGTGTTCTAATAACATTCAATGTTCTATTCGTAACATGCTGGCTAATGATGAGAGTCGTAAATCTTAACATTTTGCACAAGAAAAAACAACAACCAAAAGATTAGATAAGATGTTTTCGCTAATTACCAGAATAAAATATTACATTAAGTTTATGAACACGAGCGGCCTTTTGTGCCTGAATCTTGATGTGATGAGTTATACATGATAAAAAGTGTTACTTAAACGATGTCACATATTTGAAGAGATACACACTGCTATGCATATTTGATGGAAACATATTGGTTGTTTTTTTCAAGAAAACGTGATACCATAAATATGCAACAATTTGCTTTTATATCCTATCAATTTTTCCCTGGAAAAAATAAAGGTGTTCCATTAAAATCATACTTTAAAAACATCAAAGTGTCCGTATGTAGTAGTATGTTATTATGTATAATCATCAAGTGTATTTAAGGTCAGCTCTTATTATAATACCTAAGTCTTAGTCCTTGTTCAACACCCAATCCGACCTGCTTCACTGTTACAATAGCACAGTCACCCTTGCGCTTTTTTACCTTCTCTATTGTTTCTGTGGTCTTTATTGTCTAGCCCAAGCCTCTTACTTTCAGTGACAGGGTGCATTATGTGGAGATATTTTGCATATTTTAACTCTGGTTATTTATTCCCACAGGGCCTTCGTTCATTTGATATAATGTATTAAACAAATGAAAATCAACCTGCGTTTGAGTGAATTATTAACCAAAACCACTCCGGCTACAAGTACACCAATCACAAGTAGCCACGCACCAAATAAGTCGGGAAGATATCGTAGTAATTATGTAAGAGTGAGTATATTAACATACATTAATAGTACAGCTGTATGAAGGATGTCTGTAAAATATCAAATTGGTCCGTTCCCAATAATATGCGCAACTGTCAACTCAAAATCTACATAACCATACGACCCCTGTGTATTCGCATTTACGACAGAAGTGGGAGCCTACAAAACGACTTCAAGTAAATGATTAGTACCGAGCAAGCAAAGTAAAAATCCGTCATCTGTTCTATGTGGTGGAAATATGCACGTGGGTATCAATGCATATTTCAACCCATGATGTTTTTGTTACAACTTATGCCTCGTCAAATTAGAATAGTGAACTTGGTGTTGGAAAACCAACTGCTCAGGTAAAGATGTTATGAAGCAGCATGCATTAACACTCTGCCACCAACACATTTACGTTAAGTGTACATACTAAAGTAAGACATAAGCGGGAAAAAACAAAACAGAAAAATTAGATGTAGCTCACAAAACATGTGTGATCAGCAGACAAAACCCAAAGTGCAGACTCCGTGAGAACAAACATCGTAAACATGCTGACTGTTGTGAAAAAGTCGTTGACAGTCTAACTAAAGACGTATATACATCTAAACGTTTTTGGTTTAACAGGCATAACGTTTGCCTTTTCGCTCACAAGAAACTGGAAAATCCCAACTGGACTCACACGTGGAAACAGTGACATGCCCTTGAAAACAGAACTGAATCATCTCGCACTCCAGTGGTAAGTGTTAGAGAATGTTTCAACATCTTTCAATGACCTCATGTTAATAGTTGATATCAGAGAAAATGTTCACAGTGACAAGCACCAAGGTTAGTGGCTCTACTAAGTGAACGGGGAAAACAGAGGATCATACTAGATCTTAAACCATTTTCGTTTTATTTTTACTCAATTCTAACACAGTTTGCACATGGGTATAAAAAGACTTAAGACATTACAAATTGGCCAATTACTTGTTTCATCCGACGTTCCCTAACATATTTTCATTCATTCTCCCACTTCCCACGTTACCGTTACCGGGCTGAGCATAACATAAAACACGGCATGTATCCAGCCAATCACACTGTTCATCGAGCAGACTTACGTCACATCACGTGTTACATTGCGTCTAATACTCATACACGTTTATCAAACTACAAAACACATTAATGGACATCTTTATCGAAACATCCATGAATTAAGCCAACTTCAATAACATGCTGTTTCCAGAAGTGTAAAAGATCCATGTCTGAACAATGTATCCAACTGAGGACAACACACTGTTCCTTCCTCACACGTCCTTATTCCAACAATCAATTTAAGGTAAATCATAAGTGTTCAGATGGGTAGTTCAGGATGCAGGCAGTAATGGTACTCTATATCACATAAGTGTGTTATTAATCTTGCTTCATCAGTCAAACAAGTATTGTTGTGACCTAAACAGCGATGTTTGTTTGCTTAGGTGGATGAATTGCTCCAATCATTAAAAGATGCATCTACTTGGGTCGCCATGGTTCGGGACGTACAGCATTAATTCACTCGGGTAAGATGCACGTGATTTCGTGTAACTCGTGCAGTATTCTCGAAGTAGATATTTGATCTTGTTAATACAGCTTTGAAAACGCTATGTCAAGTACTGTAGGACATAGGTATGAAACGAAAATGTGTTCAGCAGCAGCACTTACGGATCCACTTACGAATCGCGTGTCATGTATTAAGAAAGCATACCACAAAGGCCGGTATTTCAGTCAGTATTGCACTGTGAAACCTCACCGACCCAGAACATATTCAGTGACCTCTGATCACAGTGTCCAGATGCACCGGATGCATTTCATTCGATAAGCCTTTTTCTGATGCATCTTTGTGATAAGCCACCCTGTGTTTGTTGGAATCTTCAGCATCTCTGTCCCCATGAGATATCATATCACAGCATGTGTTGCATAGTTAGTTATCTCTTTTAAAACTCGTTGACATTAAACCCTGAGCCTGTGTCTGTCTCGATCACTTTCCAACATGAAGCTTAAAGGTTAAATGTGGACAGAATTGGAGCTGGTGAACTGTTTTAATATAGTAAAAGAATTATGTGTATTTGACTCATTTAGTTGGTCAATATTGTTTTTGGAGATGCCAATGTGTCACGTCAACTGTTTTATGAAGAAGCTCTAGCTGCTGTTGAGTACACTGTCCATGTGACAATGCATGTGCAGTGATATAAGATTCAACAGGTAGCAATTAGACTAGATCTGTGGATAAATCAAGCAGTGTGCCCCTGTTAATAGCAATGAGAATTTCTTCACCAAATGCGTCATCTCTGATTTTCAAATCTGGTAGAGTGCAACAGAAGAGTTTATGGCATAATTCAAAGTCATCAAACTCACGACTGCACCTGGTGACCTTACTAATTGATATCGATTCATACAAAAATACCTGCTTATGAATCGGAATCGCAAAATGGACTTTTAATAGAGAGTGCTATGATTGTAGAAAGGTTTTAAAAGCTATAATTGAACGGCTGATATCCCTTCAGATTGGTGTGCATTACTTTGCTTTCATTAAAAGATTCACAGAAGAGATAAACATGTACAGTATGTTCCTCCTACCTCCTTAATGCAATTTGTATAAATTTCAATGCATTTGTTTGTGCCTAAACAGAATTGAGGATATATTTATTATTTCATTGAGAAAGAAACAGAACCAACCATGGCACGTACATATGAACAATCGTTTTTTGAATCTGTTTCATGTCACTGAGGTCTGACTAGCATTAAGGGCTAATGTGACAAGAACATTCTTTGCGTAAAATACAACAAAATACGCAAACTGACGTAACAGTATGCCTTGTTATACCTATATTTTTGTAGGTTTCTGTCAATCAAGGCCTGACGGGTTGTAACTTACATTCAGGTACAAATGGAGTACACGATGGTAAACAAAGCATCATCACTATTTGATAGTGATTCATGGTCATCATATAGTTGGAATCATCCGGTTGACTCTGCTTGTAGATGATATTGAGTTTTGTCGCTTTTATATGTACTTTGTGCCTCCATATAGTGTTGTTTGCCAGGCAGTACTAAGGAGACAGGTACGATATCAAAGCGTTAAGAAACATTGCTTGTGATTGTCTGACACGCGAAGCATGACCTTACAGGTATTACTGGTTGATTTTCCTTTTGTCTGTTGCATAAATAAAAGCGAGGAATCCCTTTACATATTCTATAGAAACGTCGACTGTACGATTACGAACACATAATGTGAACTTTCTAGAATGCAGACATTCGTCTGTCTGCTGCATGTAATGAACTTTAAAAAACATGTTCCAGCAATCCTTTGATCTATCACGACTGTAACAAACCGTCCTTGTATACGACTTCAGCTTTCCAATAATTGACGTTCCCTTGATATTCCTTAAGATGCTGGTTTTACCCTGACTGCAATGGGCAGCATGCATCATCGATTTTGTTCGAGTAGCCTTGTCGTAACTCTACTCATGACTTAGGACTCAGCAAGAGTTATTGTGAAATTGCATCGGAAAGTCAGCTGCAAACAACAGTTGCTTTACTTTCGTCTCGATTGTGTATCGGTTTAGGAGCTTGATCAAATTTAATCGTGGTAACAATGCACTCGACAAATTGGATAACTAAAATATGTTCTTCTTGTGCATTAATATCAACATTCGGGGAAACGGTAGTTTACTTTGGAGAGTCACTCCATGCAGCAAGGTTGCTACTGCTGAAGAAATGGGTTTTGTCTTTAGTGCATTTTCTTCTTTACAATTATCTCGAATATATTAGATTCATATTTGTCACATGCTTCATTCGTTTCAGCTCCTATTTCAGCAGCGATACAAACGCATTGAAGACGACCATTTGATGCAAGGACACTGTCGCCTCAAACGACATATTCGTTCAGGTCATATGAGTACGAAATAATATTTACTGTTTATACCAACAAACCGACTCATGGTCTATGTCCGATTGGTGATAAAAAAAAATGTATGAATAAAAATCATTGTGACAAAAGGAACACTGACAAATACTTTATGAAGACATGAAAAAATAGAATTCATCGAAGGGGAAGAAGATATGATTACACACTTGCTTACATGTGTTTTTGGTGCAAAGATAATTTCGTATGGCAAATGATAAGTCTCTGCCAAACGTCCTCAGGGGCCAACTTGTTCCACGGGAATGAGTTTGAAGGATACGGACGCAAAGAGCTCTGAAATAATCAGCGTGTATCTTAAGTCAGCAATGACGCTGTCTGATGATGAGAAAAAATAGCAATGGAGATATCTGATGATTGAAGAAATTAGGCAGTGTGGATCTTGAGTACATGCTTATTAACTCAGATGACGAGGGGAATTAGGAATATTGAGCTTGTGTAAGCTATGTAAGAGTGCTGATGATTAAAGGGTGGATCAAAATAAGCAAAGACAAGACGAGATGCTGAGGGAAATAATTAAGCAGCAAGGAACTGGAGAAAGGGATTTAAGAGTTGTGGTGATTAAAGATATCAGCAGTGTTACTAGTGTTTCCTCCAGTGGGTTTTAACAGGGTGCTGCGTCCTGCCCTACTTACTAGCGCCTTGCCCTTTTTCTTGCGTCCTACCCTTTTTTTGTAGTGACCTCACCTTTTTATCTGATGCCTGCCCTTGCTGAAGTCGCGGCAATCCTGTACCGAGTCTTCTGGTGAAGACTGGCTGTTAAAGACTCCAGAGATGTTTCTTGACAGACTAGTAACCAGTTTGAAACAGAGGCTTATCGATATGCCTGTCCTTAACAGCTCAGCATCCCCTGACCTCGGTAACGCTTGTGTTGCTATTTTCGTGGCACTTTATGGAGATGCAGATGTCTGTAACTTTTGAGAGTTTCATTAATATAATAAACTATCTTCGTGTAGTCATGGTAATGAGACAAGAGTTTATGAAAAAATACACAAGTCATATTTTATCATGTTTCATTCATTATGATTATGCAATTACAACAGTGAAATATGTCTTTTGTCTCCATTATTTATCAATTAAATGCATGATCATATGCACCTTATAGCCATGGAAGTCCCTTTCATATCGTGCTAATATCGATATTGTATGCCTGTTATTTCAGATGTCTGAACTTGCAGACAACTTTGGATTGGATCCAGACCAGACTCTAACGAAGTAGACAAGGAGATGTTCTCTGAAGGTTTTTGTTATGATGGTTGCTCTGGGCCACTTCATTACAGACAGCCGACATGCAGTTGTACTATTGACGAATTTAATTTTTTTTCACTCATAATTACGACAAGATCTCCCTTATATATTTGGTATGTCTTTTGGTATGTTGTAATTGTTGTGCGGATACTCTCAAAGTAGGATTTCCGACTAATACTTTACT
This sequence comes from Haliotis rufescens, assembly GCF_023055435.1. NCBI lineage: Eukaryota > Metazoa > Mollusca > Gastropoda > Lepetellida > Haliotidae > Haliotis > Haliotis rufescens. The sequence goes on along the minus strand of NW_025964002.1, from coordinate 2,688,296 downwards.
TTTGCACCTGATAAACCTGATAGATTATTGACTTAAAATGTTGTACATTTATGGTGTCACGTTTTTTTTTAAAAAAAGTCCATCAAAATATGCAAAGCAGCCTGTATCACTTCAAGATTGTTTAATCAACACATGTCGTCATGCATCACTCATCATAATTATCTATCATAACTGGATCATATAACTTCTAATTGTATACTTGTATGTTTCATTTCTTGTGAAATATGTCCACTTTAAGATTTACGACTTTGAATTGTATCATATGATCAACTTGAGAACACAAATCTCACAACGACAATATGTCTCCATTCTTCCTATACATGTTGTCGCAACACGACGCTCGTCGGTTCCACGCAATCGGTTAAGATTTGCGTAACATTTGTTTTCCTCCCACTCACTGGTGTTTTAATTATACGGCTGACATACATTTAAAACATTTACGTTCAACAGCACACACATCATTCACTCTCGTTCAGCCAGTGAGTTTACTCAATATATTAAGTTAATAGTCATGCAAAGTGAATGTGTAGTTAAAGTGTTTGCTCCCTGTTACATTGGCTAATATGAAAGAAACTAATATTTACTCCTTGATTGACATTCATGGCACTGTCTTTAATGTGCTATTTATCATGTACACAATAACAGCGACTTCCAAACCTTCGAAAGAAACAGCCAATAGTCATCTTCCGAATGTCCCAAGTTGTAGCTTCTCACATCATCAGATCTCGTCCTTGTCCACAATGTTAGCTTCTCACATCATCAGATCTCGTCCTTGTCCACAATGTTAGCTTCTCACATCATCAGATCTCGTCCTTGTCCACAATGTTAGCTTCTAACACCATTAGGTGTCCTCCGTGTCCACAGCGTCAGCTTCTCACATCATCAGATCTCGTCCTTGTCCACAATGTTAGCTTCTCACATCATCAGATCTCGTCCTTGTCCACAATGTTAGCTTCTCACATCATCAGATCTCGTCCTTGTCCACAATGTAAGCTTCTAACACCATTAGGTCTCCTCCGTGTCCACAGTGTCAGCTTCTCACATCATCAGATCTCGTCCTTGTCCACAATGTTAGCTTCTCACATCATCAGATCTCTTCCTTGTCCACAATGTTAGCTTCTAACACCATTAGGTCTCCTCCGTGTCCACAGTGTCAGCTTCTCACATCATCAGATCTCGTCCTTGTCCACAATGTTAGCTTCTCACATCATCAGATCTCGTCCTTGTCCACAATGTTAGCTTCTAACACCATTAGGTCTCCTCCGTGTCCACAGTGTCAGCTTCTCACATCATCAGATCTCGTCCTTGTCCACAATGTTAGCTTCTCACATCATCAGGTCTCTTCCTTGTCCACAATGTTAGCTTCTCACATCATCAGATCTCGTCCTTGTCCACAATGTTAGCTTCTAACACCATTAGGTCTCCTCCGTGTCCACAGTGTCAGCTTCTCACATCATCAGATCTCGTCCTTGTCCACAATGTTAGCTTCTCACATCATCAGATCTCGTCCTTGTCAACAATGTTAGCTTCTAACACCATTAGGTCTCCTCCGTGTCCACAGTGTCAGCTTCTCACATCATCAGATCTCGTCCTTGTCCACAATGTTAGCTTCTCACATCATCAGATCTCGTCCTTGTCCACAATGTTAGCTTCTAACACCATTAGGTCTCCTCCGTATCCACAATGTCAGCTTCTCACATCATCAGATCTCGTCCTTGTCCACAATGTTAGCTTCTAACACCATTAGGTCTCCTCCGTGTCCACAGTGTCAGCTTCTCACATCATCAGATCTCGTCCTTGTCCACAATGTTAGCTTCTCACATCATCAGGTCTCTTCCTTGTCCACAATGTTAGCTTCTCACATCATCAGATCTCTTCCTTGTCCACAATGTCAGCTTCTCACATCATCAGATCTCGTCCTTGTCCACAATGTTAGCTTCTCACATCATCAGGTCTCTTCCTTGTCCACAATGTTAGCTTCTCACATCATCAGGTCTCTTCCTTGTCCACAATGTAAGCTTCTCACATCATGAGTTCTCTTCCTTGTCCACAATGTTAGCTTCTCACATCATCATGGGCTCTTGCTAACTTAAGTTCCCTCTGATAATTTCTCTCGTCGCACGAGCTCTTCTATCTTACTTAAATCCACACTGATAATATCGTTAACCATCAGAACTTTCAAATTGCTTCCTCCAACTCTTTTCTGCTAATTTCTCTTTGCGCATTCTATATCCACCCTGCTAATGTCGTTTATGTCCAGAGCTCTTAAATCGCTTCCTCTAGCTCCATGACGCCAAATTCTCTCATCCTCTGAGCTATCAATCATTTACTCAAGATCCACACTGCTACTTTCTTCCATCATTGGAGCTCTCCCTCGCTAATTTCTTTCATCAAAAGGCTTCATTGACCTTAGATGCTTCGGAGCTCCTTCAAAGTCATCCCCATTAACAATGCCCCCTTAAGACATTTATTGTGATTAATTACGAAGTTTAAGAAGAAACTAATAAATTACCCTCGCAGCGAAAACCATGTGTAAGAAGGTTTTGTCTTCTATGGAGGCGTATTGGTGCCACGGTCTAAAATTATATATATCTACGTAGATAATACTCACATGTACGTAGGTGATACTAACATGTACGTAGATAATACCAACATGTACGGAGGTGATACTAACATGCACGGAGGTGATACTAACATGTACGGAGGTGATACTAACATGTACGGAGGTGATACTAACATATACGTAGATGATACTAACATGTACGGAGGTGATACTAACATGTACGGAGGTGATACTTACATGTACGGAGGTGATACTAACATGTACGGAGGTGATACTAACATGTACGGAGGTGATACTAACATGTACGGAGGTAATACTAACACGTACGGAGGTGATACTTACATGTACGGTGGTGATACTAACATGTACGGAGGTGATACTAACATATACGTAGATAATACCAACATGTACGGAGGTGATACTAACATGTACGGAGGTGATACTAACATGTACGGATGTGATACTAACATGTACGTAGATAATACCAACATGTACGGAGGTGATACTAACTTGTACGGAGGTGATACTAACATGCACGGAGGTGATACTAACATGTACGGAGGTGATACTAACATGTACGGAGGTGATACTAACATGTACGTAGATAATACTAACATGTACGGAGGTGATACTAACATGCACGGAGGTGATACTAACATGTACGGAGGTGATACTAACATGTACGGAGGTGATACTAACATGTATGTAGATAAAACCAACATGTACGGAGGTGATACTAACATGTACGGAGGTGATACTAACATGTACAGAGGTGATACTAACATGTACGGAGGTGATACTAACATGTACGGAGGCGATACTTACATGTACGGAGGTGATACTAACATGTACGGAGGTGATACTAACATGTACGGAGGTGATATTAACATGTACGGAGGTGATACTAACATGTACGTAGATAATACCAACATGTACGGAGGTGATACTAACATGTACGGAGGTGATACTAACATGCACGGAGGTGATACTAACATGCACGGAGGTGATACTAACATGAACGGAGGTGATACTAACATGTACGGAGGTGATACTAACATGTACGGAGGTAATACTAACATGTACGGAGGTGATACTAACATGTACGGAGATGATACCAACATGTACGGAGGTGATACTTACATGTACAGAGGTGATACTTACATGCACGGAGGTGATACTAACATGTACGGTGGTGATACTAACATGTACGGAGGTGATACTAACATGTACGTAGATAATACCAACATGTACGGAGGTGATACTAACATGTACGGTGGTGATACCAACATTCACGGAGGTGATACTAACATGTACGGAGGTGATACTAACATGCACGGAGGTGATACTGACATGTACAGAGGTGATACTAATATGTACGGAGGTGATACTAACATGTACGGAGGTGATACTAACATGCACGGAGGTAATATTAACATGTACGGAGGTGATACTAACATGTACGGAGGTGATACTAATATGTACGGAGGTGATACTAACATGTACGGAGGTGATACTTACATGCACGGAGGTGATACTAACATGTACGGAGGTGATACTAACATGTACGGAGGTGATAATGAAACATAATGGAAATAATTCAATGGGTCACCAAAGAGCAACTTAAAGTTTATCCCGAATGCTTTCTATGGAAATCAATTTAAATGTTTATATGAAAATACAAGCGCCATGCCGGGAATAAGAAGAATCACAGAAACCAGGCTGCACAAATGGTGGCCAAGGTTTGTAATGTCATGGCATGGTGCCAGCATCGATACAAGAATGCTGGGTCCGCGTATTAGGGGTGCCGTTTATCAGAATAGGCACAATCATTCGGGACTTTGTACCATGATCGTTAGTTAAACTGCGTTTTGTCTAGCCATTATGTCCATATCCGTAGTAATATTTTTTGTAGCCAGCCAATCAAGGGTAATTATGTATTGGATTAAGTTACTTAGAATGATGCCTGATAGATACCCATATCAGTGTTACAAAATGTACTTGATGATAATGGAAAAAAATGATTGGGTTTCAGATGTGAGAAATCTATTATTTGTCAGTGGCTTTTCATATGTATGGATTTCTAAAGATGTGGGAGATCCACAGTTATTTTTATATTTATTTAAGCAAAGACTGAAGGATATATTTTGTCAACAGTGGCACCAAAGTATTTCTTGATCACTTTATCTCAGCAATTACAGCTAAGTGATATCATTGTTACAAACTGAAAGATATTTAACTTCTTTAAATGATAAAAGTTTAATCAGAGCTTTTTGTAAACTTATAATTTCATTGCATAATTTTAATTTAAATATGTGTCGCAGGTCCAAAGACGGTGATATTGTGAACTCTATTTGTATAAACTGTTGATCCGGAGAAATAGAGGATGCATACCATGTCTTACTTACATGTGGAACGTATTCCCATTTAAGGTATACATTTCTCCCCATGTTGCAAGGTATTTTTAAAGACCGTCAGTTAATGATAAATCTGCTAAACTCTTAAAATCCTGATATGATCCATGCTGTTTCTGTATTCTTAAAGATGTCTTTATAATGAGGAATGTGTAACTTGATTTAAAATCTAATCGTGTACTTCACGTGACAAATGTTAATATCCAATCTGCATTGTACTATGGGCCTTGATGCCTAAAGTATTTAATAAACTGTCAGTCTGTCTGTATATCCATATTTAAGTCACATTTTTAGTCGTTTGCGTTAAATTCTTGACACATGTCAAAAGCGAATATACCTGAAACAAGTATTAATATTTCATTGGGAACTTTCATGAAATATTTTCATGAAGTGACGTTCGTTTGCAGCTCAGTATATGTAACATTAATAATAACGATCGATGTCATTGACCTTTTAGCTTGACATGTCTTTATTGAGGTACTATCTAGCATTAAATAAAATAAATCTTCATTTCAATGTGTCGAAGCTACTAAAGAATACCGCGCCTTTTATTGGTTTCGTGCATAACCTCGGTCGTGTTTGACATCAATAACACCATTATTGTATAAGTTGCTTATCCAAGTGTGTAATTATGTTTCCTTCAGCTTCGAGAAATTACATTGAATGTCTTCATAAAGTAAATGTAAGTGTCCATCTGTCACAACACATTTTCATTCACATATAACTTTATTGGCGTTTGAACATGAATCATCACTCGGTTTGTTGGTATAAACATTAGATATTGTTCCGTACTCAATTGACCTGAACGATTATAGTCGTTTTGAGGTACTTTGATCAAACGATCTTTGGTGTCCCTATATCGGTGCTATAAGAGATTACAAAATATATTAAGCATGTTACAATTATGAAACATATATTTGTCACGAAGAATATGTATTAAACACGAAATCGGTGGTAATTTCATCAACAACAGCAAACAAGCTGCATGTTACCCTCCAACGTAAACTGCCGCTTCCCTAGATCTCTATATTAGTGCACGAGAAGTAGATATGTAGTAATCGATAATGCCCATTGCATTCAGAGTTAAACCAGCATATTGAGCCAACATTGGCAGGGTAAGAGGCAGAATCGGGGTTAACGCGTATGTCGTTTATACCGGACGTGTCAGCTGGATGTGGAATGAAAGTACAAATGAATCTGGTCCTAATGCTTACTACTCTTGCACAACCGAGCATGGACAAATCACGAATCATTGTCAGCACGAATGGGGGATTCGAACCCGGAATCTTTGGTTTCATCACACCTGTCTGTTGGTAAAGCTGATAGTACTCGATGTTTTGTTCAAATGACGTGATTGTGTCACGCTCTGAATGATGTTCCTTATGTCACCTAGTATGAATGTTGTTCGTCGTTCTGAATTGGGGTGTGGGGTGTGGGGTGTGGGGTGTGTGTGTGTGTGTGTGTGTGTGTGTGTGTGTGTGTGTGGGTGGGTGGGTGGGGGGGGGGGGGGGGGTCTGGTAGCCTGGTGGTTTAAGCGTTCGCTCGTCACGCCGAAGACCCGGGTTCGATTCCCGACATGGGTACAATGTGTGAAGCCCATTACTGGTGCCTCCCGCCGTGATATTGCTGGAATATTGCTAAAGCGGCGTAAAACCATACTCATTGGGTGTATTTCCTTTTCCTTGTGCGCAATTGATTAAAATCATTTAAACACTTCTTGATCTTTCAGGTAAACGTGACTCTCATACGACTTCTTTGAGGTGTACGATCTACAGAAATTTCAAAGAATGGATACACAGATGTGTACGATCTACAGAAGTTTCAAAGAATGGATCCACAGTTGACTACAGACTACATTCCTTCAGAGACGCGATCCTAAGAGTCATACCTACATGTTTTCATTGGTATTTGAGATTTCAAGAGTTTTAACATGTTTTACCTTTCCAGCATCACATCGGTCCAGATACGTGTGGAATTAACAGGATGACTGCGTCAATGCACTACGACACTGTTATCAGATATGAAATCTCCTAAACATTAGTGAATTTTTTTGAGTAGTGTTTACATAAACAAGAACTTATATACATAGATCATTTGATAAGTCACATGATAGCAGCTTGCTTCTATCGCATTCGCCAAACCTAACGTGATGATATCACATATGACTTGTAATAGGTAATGTATACAGGTAAAAACATTATCCATGATCGCACGATTTCCAAAAGAATACACATTCCTTCAGAATAGCAAAAGCTGTAATATGTACACCGTACTTTCCTGTGTGTGGTATGATTTTCCCACCATTTGCCAAGGCCTACATAGTAGCAGATAAAGCCACGGCATCTCTCAGTTTGCTCGCCATGTTGCTGAGGTAACGCTCTAATGTTGTATTATTTGCCATAAAACTATCTCCTGGTCCTTGATCTCAATTGCATTAACGCTGTGTCTAAAAAGATACACTTGCTAAACAGATAGCATAGTCAGCAAAGTTGATACTTTCCCTAAAATAAGCTTTATTAATATTGATTAACGTGTTGTTGCCATTCAAAAGTTTCACTGAGCGGCATGAACGGCATCAGTTGGTGAAGCATTAGGACTTTATTACTAAAGGGCAATGGTTCAACAGCATTTTGTGTCTTAGTGCAATATTTAGCAATTCGAAGAGAAATGATGAACAGAAGTACAACTCCTGTAATATGATACCGAGATAGAAACATTCTACTTCTTTCACTGTTAATATTTCAAGTTACTGTAGTTAATTCTTTCTTTCTGACGAAGCTGTTAGAGACAACCAGAAATCCTTCAAAACAAATAACTTTGCGACAAACGCCGGAATTTATCCACAGGCAATATTAGCCTCACTAACAAAGTCTAACGATTTTATCATAATATAAATATCCTTACTGAGATATTCCTCTAGTCAACGTCTATGCAGTTGTTACTGACACTTTTGTTAAACAATATCAAACACTTGAGGCCTGCCTCACGTCATTGAGGAGATAAAACACACACACACACACACACACACACACACACACACACACACACACACACACACACACACACACACACACACACACACGTGTTTGACGCTAAACACGCCTCATCTCACCTCACCTATGAACACAGTGACATGACTTCACATTTCAAGTTTCTTATTTATAAGTGTAGATGCTTGAGGACAGGAGTGATGTGTGACGTACGTGATGTCCTTGCCACAATCGAGGCTGTCGTGTTCTGCACTAACTGGAGACGGCCTAGCGTTTGCTTTGAAACCCCCACAACAAGCTGTTTTCATAGTCTAGCCGATACAACACCAAAGACTGAATCAGGTTCCTAGCCGCCTCTGTGTTGACGTGATGCCTTATCTTACCAATGCATCTTAAGTGAAGGTAGCATGATCTGTAAAGATGCCTAATTTGGGCATCATATGTGAGGTTTGAGTTCATGATTATACCCAGATTTTCACATTGTCCATGAAGTCAATCTGCGATTGTCTAATGGTAATGGTTGTGTCTGCTACACTGCAAAGTTGATGTTTCGTTCTAGTAGGGCTTCGGTTTTGTCGTCATTTAACTTAAGCCTCCTTGATGGCATCCACGACTTAATGTCAATAGAGAGCTCAGTAAGGTGACCCAGCGATACTGGTGTTTCTGTTGCTTTAAATGCATTGAGCAGTACGTTAAAACATAGCCGCCTTTCATGGCAAGCATTTAGGCAAGAGATAGGCTTTCCTATAGGCACCAACTCTGTATCCCTTCTTGCTGGTCTGTTTTTCTATGCCTGCTAATCGAAATTTCTGCTGAGACGAGAGTTTTGTCTCAAGACGTTTAACGAACTAAGTTTCATGTATATAGACGATCTGATATTGTTCCAATAGACAGTTCCCTTATACTGATTTGAAATATAGGATACCAATGAAACCAAATCATCTTTGATATGTTTGTACAAAAAGCATGCTCGATTGACATGTAGACACCAAAAGTTTGAGCTGCTTGAATACTGCTGTCCAGAAACAGAAATTTTGCCATTGGAACGTTAGGGAAGACGATAACATGGTTTGTATATCGTTGCAGCTAAAGTGAGTGAGTCAATGCTTTACGTCACATCGGCAATATTTCAGCCATATCGTGACGAGTTGTAGCTAAAGCCCATACAAGACGACAATAACTGCTGAGTTTAATGACCGTCCTTTGATTAAAAAGTGTTGTTCTTAGTCAGCTGATTCAGAACGTCTTGAAAAGAGTGAAAAGCGACGAAAAACCTTTACTTGTCTATTGTCATTATTCGTGGGCAGATCTTGATGAGTACTGAGATATTGAAGTGGAAAAACACACGCATTGATTTCTTTCGGTTGTTGCTACATTACTGCTTGATCATAAGTATAATACGGTTGGCCTTTTATGTTGGATATGTTACACAAGAGAAAGTGTCGTTTTGTGAGTGTGTTTGATGTATTTCTGCCCGAGTTAGAATGTGGCATAATGTCAAGCCGTACCAGGTTGATCAATTTGTTTTGTGGTGTATGGTAACAGGCCTTGTTTAGTGTATGGCCGACAAGTAAGACCTGTTCATTTGATTCTGACAGCCTCTTGTTTAACTGATATTGAATAGTTAGCATTTCTCAACGTATCGATGTATGGATCATATTTTCTCACACTATGTTCCACTGTCAATGTTCCTAATTGTCCCTTTATGTTTTTCATTCATACTTGAGGATGATTCATCTAATGCCTAAGGGCGGTGTGTCAAAGAAATGGGTTCGAGTCCCTTCATTGACCGAAAGTTTTTACAGCAGCCCCCGTCATGGCAGTGCTGTCTGGAAGAATGTCAACCATTATTCACTAGTGTATCCTTAATCATGGTGGACCCGTGAAGATTCCGGGGTAGAATAGGTCTTCAGCAACCCATGCTTGCCGTAAAAGGTGACTATGCTTGTCGTAAAAGGCGACTAACGGGATCGGGTGGTCAGGCTCGCTGACTTGGTTGATACATGTCATCGATCCAAATTGCGTGGATCGATGCTCATGATATCAATCACTGGATTGTCTGGTCCAAACTCGATTATTTACAGACCGCCGTCATATAGCTGGAATATTGCTGAGTGCGGCGTTAAACAACAAACCAACCAACCTTAATCATGGTGACTGGAATCTATGATGTTATATATTGAGAATTTCACTACGTTGACTGCATATATCTGACGGTTTTTCCTGTGGTAAGGATCTTTAGAAAGTGTTCACTTTACCCTTAAATCTGATTTTGTATTCTATATGCCCTCCTTTTAGTAGAAATTGCCTTTGATTATGAAAGGGTTTTGTTTATTGGATAAACGTAGAGGCGTATAAGACTATCATGAGAGATATGGGTTATGTGGTGCAGTTCGTCGCATTTAAAACAAACGAGAACCAACTAAACGAGGGCATGCTCAGCGACCAAGGCTCATTGCGAGAGCGAATGTTGGATCAGCAGCTAAAGGATGCAAAAACAGATAGAATAATTGATTCATAATTTCTGGATTCAAGTATTAGATAGATATCTATCCTCATTTGCCCATGATACTATGTCATCATTCCCGGAGAGCGGAAGGTCCGGAGTTCGATCCCCGGCCGCGTCATACCAAAAGACGTTTAAAGATGGTACTTGCTGTTACCCTGTCTGGCGCCCGGCATTAAGGGGTTAAAACAAGGACTGGTCGGCTCGGAGTCAGTATACTGTGTCTGAGTAGGGTATTCATGTTAAACTGCGGCATGGTATCTCAGTGAGCTAGCACTATACATCGGCATCAGTCCGGACTAGTACAAGCAGCCACACACACACACACACACACACACACACACACACACACACACACACACACACACACACACACACACACACACACACACACACACACACACACACACATGCACGTCGCTATATAAGTGCAATAATCTTGGACCCCATTTCACCTCACCTCACCATTTCGTATACTAGGGCGCTGCCCTCACTCTGTGAACAGATTGTGATAACAGTGTATGTGTTCCTGTATTTTGACCTGTGGCATCAGGACACATCTGCCCTCACTGAAGAGGTTGGTCAAAGGGTAATATACTCAGTATAACTTCATGTTCTGTCAGTTATTAAATTCCAATCAAGCGATGTTTGATCTGCGAAAGGACTGGCTATTGATATTGTTGATTTGCTTGAAGAACAGGTGAAATAAAACATATCGGGATAACGTATTTTACATCTTGATTATTTACCGTTTGCTTTCCTCCTCATTAGGCTGACATGACGTCACTGTTGGGACTACACTCACCGTACATACATTTTCACTTTGCAGAGCTGCTATTTTTTATGTTTTTTCATAGAACGTTTAATGACATAATCCTTCCGTTGATGTCGAAAACCCTACGATGATAAGCATGATACATGTGAAAAGATATATAGTATCATGGTTTGTTTTCTTTTGAAAGGGTTTCTTTAAGACAAGACCAATTGAAATAATTTCATGATTCACTTTGATCAAATTTGAATTGAAATCTAACAAAAACGACCAAATCGTGTTGCCTGGGTGTAACTATCTCCATCTGTTAGTGAACAGAATCAACGTTGCTTATTTCCTGATTTCCACGGGCGCATTTTCACTTATATAGGTGTTGTTTGTATATTTTTGTATTTTTGCATAGATCATTTCAGTGAGACAAGCATTCAGTTAGTGTCGTAAACATCACTTTGATAAGGACGGTAAATGTGAAAATAAAATTATCATGATTTCTGTCAGCTGAATAAGGGCACGGTCACAGACCGAGGATCATTGCGAGAGAGAATGTTCGATTCCAACATTAAAATCAACAGCTTAATAATTCAAAAACATATAGCATACATGTAAGTATTGGTTCATAACCTTCATGGATTCAAATATTAGGTAGATCATTGTCCCCATATGTCTATGGTTGTAATTCGTTGTCCTATTTCGGACATTTAGTGTATTCAGCTGCTATTTCGTATAACAAAACACTACATTCAATCTAAGAACATATTGTGATAATTGTTTGTAGATGTTTTTCTTTTCTTTTTGGACTTTGTGGAATCAAGAGACATGTTTGTCAAAAGATAGTATACTCAGCACAACTGTATATCCTTTCAGTTATTGGATTCTAATCGCGAGAAGATCGCGAACAATTCTTTACAAAACATATTGAAAAACCTATTTACCGTTTGTTTTTCTCCCCACCATGACCCGATCCGGCTGACATGACGTCACAGCTGGGACTACACTCACCGTACATACATTTTCACTTTGGTGAGCTGCTATTTCTTATGTTTCTTCATAGACCGTTTCATGACATTAGCATTTCGTTGGTGTCGAAAACCCTGGTATGATTAGGATGGTAAAAGTATCCTGATTTTTTACTTTTGAAATTGTGTCTTTCAGACAAATAATTTCACATGATTCAATTGTGAATTAACTAAAAGACCAAACTTTGTTATCTAGGTGTAACTATATCCATCTGTATGTAAACAGATCCTTGACCACTTCCTGATTTCCACTAGCGCATGTCGATGAATCTTCCAAGATTGTAAAGATCTGAAGGGTGATTTATTTCGAGAAAAAAATACCCTCCGTTCAACTCACACAGGAAACGTTTCGGATATACGTATCATAAAACATATAGATCATGAGGTTAACAGACACATTACATCCTCTTACAATAAGCAAATGGAATTGATAAACCACCTATGTTACCCTCTTATGATAATTAAGGAGTAATGATAACTACTTGCAGCACTATTACCCTCTTACAATACCAAGATGTATTGAAGACGTAGCTGTGTTGACAAACTACGTATATACTGTCTCATCATACACACAGCAGTATTCATTACGAATTGTTGTACAAAATGACGAGGAAATTAGTTCCGTGCCTCCATATGTCATAAAGCAGGGGCAAGATACTGCTACGTTAACGTAATATATATTATTTTAATAACATCACAATCAATCTGTGTAAATCGTGATAACGCATACATGCCACGGATCAGATGAACACGCTCAGTACTGATTCTGTAGCTCGTTGTGGGACGAGTAATAATTAATTTTAGACATGTAAATGAATGTGTTTCTATGATAGAATTGAGCATTAAATATTCTTCAGCCACCTCCATGTGTACCAGGGGAGCTCAACACATGCCCATAATGGGTGCCTATCCATGTTATGCCATGACCTCTATTGCCGTTTTCGCGATCGATAAAAGCTCTTAAATGATTTCGTTTACTGACAATTCCTCTCATAACTTTTGTTATTATTCGTTTTGAGATTCCTCATCGATTACCTAAACAACTATGATTACTAAGTCTGATTCTTCTATGAAACGATTGATTAAGCAATAAGATAGTTCTAAATCCACACTTGAGTGACAAAAGACACCAAAGATGACTATACCAGATGTATATCGATTGATATGCCGTCTGTATATAAAATGATTTCTGCAAATGGCGTTTTGGAAATATTCAAAATGTTGATAATTCAGTGTCATGGAATCCAATCTCTCAGCATTCCAAGGATTTATAAGTCGTGTTTATTAAGGAATTGGTGCAGTAGACACATATGTATGGCTGACATTGTCTTCAGGCTTTTGAGGTGAAACGCTAAATAGAGATATTTCAGAAAAGGTTCCATGTTGAAATACACACTGCACACAAAGAACGAGTTAATGCACATGCACGTATTACTAGTTTAATACCTAAAACGACATCTTGGTCACACATTCACAATTAGAAATAAATATGAAATGAACCTGATAGGCGGTTGCATCCTTAGAAAATTCTAACACTTCTAGTTTTACTCAGCTAGATCACAATGAATCATGTTTGCGATCTTCGGTCGGAAGAGGGAAGCTTCTAAAGAAGAGATGGACGGGGGTCTCAACTGATACATGGTAACACCGTTACAAAGAGGTGAGGAAACACCAGATGTTGACATCCGGTGACAAGTATGTCTCCAGGGTTCATAACTTGTTCAATCTTTGTCACATTTATTCCGAGTGGAAGACACACGTGGTGTCATCATCACACTTGAGTTAATCCGGTTTCCTAAATGGCTTGTCGCGGAAGAAAGACATGACGTTTGTCGGTAATATTTTGCAACTACGAGTCTATTTACTTGGTGAGTAATCCATTTTGCATAATACTAGCATTTGTTCACAGGCTGCTCCCATGAGACAAAAGTGAACAATTCATTTAATTTCTTTGAGAGGCATTTTGAAGTTGGAATATTAAGTAAGGATAAGATATACGGATGAACAACTACTTTATTACAATTAGGAGGGACGTTTTGGAGTAGGTTCTAACATCATTATGAAGCAAGAGACGGTTGATGGCTGAGATTGCCCATCTCTATGAAGACGACGAATAACTTCTTTAAGAGGCAGTTAGAAGTTGGAGTTTCAAAGTTTCATTATTTATTTCAGAAGAAAGGCCATTAGCCCACGTACAATAAATTACAAAATCAATTTTAAGACAGATGTGCGTTTTGTCCAACAAATAGAGAGTTGTATATAAACTTTGCACAATTAATCAACATCAATTGCTTATTGCATGACACTAGAGAGTACACTTTTCTTAAACTTGGGTTATGACAATATTTCTTTTGGAAATATCTGTTTCTTAAATGCTTATAATATGGACATACTAACATGAAATGGAACTCATCTTCAACAGCTTGCATGTCACTATAATTACAAAGGGTTTGAGAATATTCCACACCACGGCGTCTACCAACATTTTTCATTAAGGGTAGCTCACCAGATCGTAACAGAAAAATAATATGTCTATAACGCTGGCTAGATAATTTGTTCAAAAGTAGCTTAAATTCTTTAAAGAATATTAATTTATGAGATTCACAAACTGTACTATATCATTCCTGTTGATAACAATCTTTTAGTCTTTGTACACAGGTATCAATAAATATTTTACAATCACCAACTTCTTGTGAAGTCCAAACAAACCCCACTCAATAATTATCAAATAACATTTTTTTATCATATGTGACCCATGTTATGCGACCAGCATCGTCTAGAGACTTCAATAGTTTATAACATTGCTTTGAGTATCTAGTATTAGGTAAATATAATAAATGTAACCAATATTTAATACACCTTTTATAGTAATCAACATACAATCTATATCTACCATAATCTCCTAATACTGCTGCACTTGTTACATGATTTCCAACACCCAAAACAAACTTACAAATTTCACATGATTTTTTTCAACTGCTTGCCTTTTTTTTAAAACCCCACACTTCTGACGAGTACAACAATATGGGCTTTTTTTGCATATCAAAAACCTTAAATAAGGATGAGATAGCCTTATTCACCAGGGTATTGACGCCCGAAGTCCAACACAAACGGTTTGAAAATATTAAACCCAGGTAGCTGTAATAAGTAGAAGCTTTAATATTAATGTTTCCAAATTTCCAATTCTCTGTATTTCTAAGTTTGCCACCATTCCTGAAAACTAAAATTTCTGTTTCATCCAAGTTTACTTGCAATCCCCATTTCAAGCAAACTGTTTTAAGTATATCAATCTTTCTCTGTAGACCAATTACGTTGTCACCAAATAAACATAAGTCATCTGCATATTATAACAACAAAATATCCCAAAGTCCTGCCCAACAAAAATACCTCTCTGCCCTGAACATTGCAACATAAGTTATAGCTCAACAATAAATACAGAAGACAACAGGGGACTCAATGGACATCCCTGTCTGATACCACTTAAAGTATCAAAGAAACATGTAACTTCATAATTAGATAACTTAACGGCTGACGTAACTTTGGAGTACATATCTTTAATTACCCCAAGAGCTGTACCATGTATACCCTTTCTTAACAAAATATACCACAACAGTCTACGATAAACACAGTCAAAGTTGTTTTTAAAATCAATAAATAAACAATTAAATCGTCCATTTGTCTTAGATAAGTACTTTTGAATCAAACACCGTTATCAAGCAAGTATGAAAACCTACATTACTTAATTCATTTCATGGTGGTATGACAACAAAAAGGTCACAAACAACCGTCATGCTTGGTCATCAACCTGGAGACATGTAATACCCTAGAGTTGCTAGAATATATCAAAATGTAACAGTTATGACAAAACCGCATACAGTACGTTATATCGTGTGCACGAGGAAGGGTTCAGCATTATTACTCCAATGAGATGTCAGGGACATGGGTGGCCCGGTCGTCAAACAAAATGTGAATTGCTAGATTTCCTGACTGATAACATCCATGTAAAATGTAAGGGTAAGAGATTTCGGCAAGAGGTCGGCATTCCCATGCGCAAAAAATGCGCTCCCTTCTTGCTGATCTGTTTCTTTATGCATATGAATCAGAATTTTTGTTCAGATTGGCAAAGTCAAAACAAGGTATTCTGGCCAAGAATTTACCTTAAAATTCAGATAAAATGATCGATGTTCTGTATCGTTGAATAACCATCAAGTTGCCAGTTCCCTTCCACTGAGCAGTATTCCTGCAGCTCCAGCCCTTGGTGTCCACATTTCACAACATTTGAGCATGTTCTGTCTACCGAGATTTCAAAGAGTGTCATACAACTCTAGATCAGAAGCTGTTTGATCAAAGTGATGACTCTGAAGGCCTCAGTAGTGCTTTCAAACGTAGACATGTGGAGGACCGGACATTTCCAAGTTTGACACATCAGTGACAAGACTGATGTCCGACGCTAATCCCTATTTGGACTTGTACCATATGTTCCCGTGTTTGTTCAGTTGAACAAGTGACTTGCTTTTACATGTGTTTGTGATGGGTGCCATCGGTGGGGCAGGATACGTTCAACTGTTGGCGAACACCCCATATCATCACTATTTCACAGTGATTCATAATATAGTCCGAATCGTACAATCGACTCCTCTTTTGGTAGAATTCCTTTATGAATATGGAAAGGGTTTTGTCGCTTTTATTTCCAATTGTACCTGGAAGAGATAAACAAGCAAGTACGGTTCGGTCCTTAATCGGTTTGCAGTGATTTTATGGAAATGTCGGTAAGCATTGCATGATATGTTGGAAAAGCAGGGAGCCATTTCAGGCAATAGTACACGACGGTTTGTTCAAATGACGTCATAGTGTCATGTTCTGAATGTTGCCGCCTCGGAGGAAAGTTAATCGTCGTTCTGAATTTCATAAACGTCCCTTGTGTGCAGTTGATCAAAATAATTAAACATATCATGACCTTTCAAGGAAACGTGTCTGTCGTACGAATTGCTTGATGTCTGGGTCTTCAGAGGTTTTAAAGAATACAAACACAGTTAAATACAGACTACCTTCCAAATGAGACTCATCATAGGAGTACTAGTCATACCTACATGTGTTCATTAGTAGTTCGCATCGTGTCATATACGTGTGGAATTATTACAGGAACAGGATTATTACATCATTGCACATCTACAGTAGTATCAGATATGAGATTTCCTAAACACGAGTGAATTCTTTTGAGCATTGTTTACATAAACAAGAACTTGAATACATAGACCATTTGATAAGTCACATGTTAGCAGCTTGCTTCTATCACATTCGCCAAAGAGAACGTCATGATATCACACATGGCAGGGAGTAGGTAATGTATAGCGGCAAACACCTTATCCATGATATCGCAAGATTTAATGATGGAATTAAAAAAGCTGTAATGTGTATAGCATACTTTCCCTTGGTGTGGTAGGATTTTGCACACACACAGTGACAGTGAGATGTGTGACTCAATTGCTAGCCTCATGGTATTGAGATAACGCTCAGCTGTTGTATTATTTGTTATAAAACTACCTCATTTCCTTGATGCCAAATCTATTGATGTTATGTCTTAAAACGTACACTTGTATAACTGATGGCACGTTTAGCAAAGTTGATAATTTCCCTGAAATAGGTCTCACTTATACTCACACACATGTTGTTGTCACTCAGACGTTTCACTGAGCGGCATGTGCGTGTCATGAGTGGGTGAAGCATCGAGACTTTTTTACTAATGAGCAACGGCTCAACAGCAGTTTGATTCTTCGTGCAATAGTGATCAGAAGACAAATGAAGCACAAACACACCTTCCTTATTATGAATGATTTCCATTGACAGGTTTTGCAGGTTTAAACGATACCATGAGACAGGAACATTCGACTTCTGACGAGGCTGTGAGAGGTAATCAGGATGTTTTTCAAATAATTATGCTTCTTTATGCACGATTCTCCTAGACAAAATCTATGCATTTCATTATTGACTTATAAAAACCTTGGGCCTGGCGCACAGTAGATCGTCTTGACTAGACGCAGCCGTTTTGTTTGAATCAAATGCAAGTGTTATGAGATGGAATCTGATTGATCAATAGGAGGACATAGAAGGGACATAACTCATAATAGCCACTGGTGGCGCTACGATAGAGTCTGGAAATTCCAGCCTAGTTCGGCAAAGGTGGAAACTGGACGTTTATAGTCAGTTAAAACCCTTCCGCGGGAAGATGTACACATGTATGCATCTAAGATAAAAAAATTCTTGTTACATTGCATTGGTTTCAATTTGATTTCTTCTGTATCAAACAAACGGTAAATCAGGCAGTAATACCAGTGAGGTCAAACTTCGCGTGTCAGTTAATCGTAAGCCTTCACACCTGTCTACGTAATACTGCCGGGGCAACAACACGAGATGGGTCCACAAAGTACAAGCCATGCTTTGTTTACCACCGAGTACTCCGTACGTACCTGAATGTTTGTCATAAACCGCCTTGCCATGATTACCAAAAACCCAACAACAAAACAAAAATAAAGATATCACAAAGGTCTATTACGTTAGTGTGCGTATTGTGATGTTGTTTTCGCAACGAATGAAATCATTATCCCTTTATGCTGGTTAGGTCGAGACTATGTTCATGATGTAATCAATACATTACCTCGAAGACTTGCAACAGTAACATGAAGCAGGCTCAAAATACGTGTGTTCATGTGTACGTGCCATCGTTCGTACAATTTATTTACATGATGAAACAATAAATATAACCTTATGTCTTTACGTGACAGACAAATGCATTGACATTATACAACGTGAATGCATTGGGTGAGGAGAGAGCCTATTTCAACATACATGTATATCTCGTTTAGTGAAAGCAATGTCACACATTATGATATGAAGGGGTATTTTCAATAAACTCGCTAAAACCATTTCCACAATCATAAGTAATTTCCACAAAAGGCAGGATCCACTGTGTCACTCCGACCATATCATATTTAAGAATTTTGTTAAGAATCGTAAACAATTAGGTGCAGTCGACGACTTTCGCTTATGCCATAAGCTCGTCTGGAGGATTCTACTAGATTTGGGTAGAGGAGACACTGGGTAAAGTAATTCACAGGGCTATTAACAGGGAACAATTGCTTCATTTATCCACATATCTATTCTATAGGCGTCCTGTTGAATCTCGATCACTACAAATGCATCGCCACATGGACAGTGAGCTCACCGCCAGCTAGAGTTTCTTCATGAAAGAGTTGACGTGACGCAAAGTTATTTCCTGAAACAATGTGTACCTATAGATTGAGATAAATGCACATATAAAAAACAGTTGGTCAGGCGATCCCATTCCGCGTACATTTTAACCTTTCTCTAGGAAGGCGATGGAGACAAATATAGGTTCAGTGTTGGGTGTTCCTGTCAGTAGTGATATGTTATATATTGTAAGCCACAGATGGTGACGACAGTTCATGTGTTCGGGATCGCCTTCGTGGTCTAGTAGCAGAGCGGAACGTCAGGGTTGGATCCCCAGTCGCGTCAAACCAAAAGACGTTAAAAGATGGTACTTGTTGTTACCCTGCCAGGTACTCCGGGTTAAGGGGCTTAAGCAAGGACTGGTCGGTTCGGCGTCAATTCACTGTGTCTGCGTTGGGTATTCACATTAAACTGCTGCATGGTATCTCAGTGGGCTAGGACCATAAATTCGGCATTAGTCCGGAATAGGATAAGCACACACACACACACACACACACACACACACGCACACACACGCGCACACACGCACACGCACACACACACACACACACACACACACACACACACACACACACACACACACACACGTGCATGCACGTCGCTATATACGTGCAATAATACCTTGGACGCGACGTTAACCTCATTACACCTCCTCACATAATGTTTTGTGTTTTGTTATATTTAGTAAGCCACTACTGGTGAGAATAGTTCTCTGTGTAACTGTGAGATAACTGTGTAACATATGTCTTAGTATACGAGCATCAGGTCGCCCCCCCCCCCCCCCCCCCTCCCCCCCCCCCACACACCCCTCTCCCCCATTATGGTGAATTATAACATGTAATCGGAGGTCAAATATTATGTAATTGGTCGGTTGGTGTTTACACGGCAATATTGACAATACCGGCCTTTGTGCTACACTTTGTTTATATTTGATTGGTACACGCGTGCATTGTCGATTCAGTTTAAGGCGTTTCCCAAAGAAAATCAACAACATCAATATCTACTTAGATAATACAGTACGAGTTATGAGAGGTACGGAGTATCTAACCAAAATTGTGTATGTCCCGAACCAGGGCGACAGAAGTAGATATATCCTTTAATGATTGACGCATTTCATCAACCTTAGCAACCCGACGGCATGCATCGCTAATTAGGGCACAACATACTTGTTTAAGTGATAAAGCTAGATCGGTAACAAACCGCCATGGTGTACAGTACCATCACTGCCTGCATCGTCAACTATCCACCTAAAATCATAAATACAGAATGTTCAATGTTCCAAAAGTAATGTATGTAAGGAAGGAACATTGTGTTGTTCTCAGCTGGAGACATTGTTATGTCATGGACCACCTTGGCTCACACAAGGTTACACTTCCGCAAAACAAGTGTTTAATGGAATAAAAGGTGTTCCGCGTCAAAAATGATTTGTAACTTCAGATCGATAAACGGTGTGATTGGTTGGATCCATGTCGTGTTTTATGTTTTGCTCATTCCGGTAACGATGACGTGGGAGGTAGGAGAATTAATGAAAAGATGGGGGGGGGGGGGGGGGGGGGGGGAAAACTCACATAAAACAATTAATTGGCCAAATCTTCACGTTTTAAGTTTTTACTCATCTGCATTGGAATTAAGTAAATTAAAACTGAAATGTCTTAGCATCTAGTATGATTCTCATATGGTCCAATTGACTTAATTAGAGCAACTAATTCGTTGGGTTGGTGTTTTTCATGGAGCACATTTCATCTTATATCAACTATTAACATGAGGCACGGAATGATGTTGCAGTATTCTCTCACCCTTACCACTGGAGTGCGAGATGATTCACTTCTGATTTCAAGGTCATGTCACTGTTTCGGCGTGTGAGTCGCTTTTCCAGTTTCTTTTGGCGGAGAGCTTAACACTTCTCGTGAGCGTAAAAACAAACGTTATGCCTGTTAAGCTGACAATGACTTTTTCACAACAGTCATCAAGTTTACGATGTTTGTTCTCACGCAGTCTGCACTTTTGGGTTGGTCTACTGATTATACAATTTTTTTTTGAGTTATAACTAATTATCCTGTTTGTTATTGTTCGCTTATGTGTTATGTTTGTCAAACTATATTATACGCGTAAGGGTAATGTGTTGATGGCAGCGTGTGAATGCATGCTGCTTCATAATATATTCACCAATTATGTTTTGCAAAAACCTGTTTGTTATGCTCATTTAACAAGGTGTAAGTCATAACATTAGCATCATGGCTGGAAATTTTCAGTGATACCTGCATGGATATTTCCTCCACGTAGAACAGGGCACGGGTTTTACTCTCGATATCACGTTTGTTTCAAGAAAAGTATGTTTCTGTCAAACATGCAGCTGAGCATTGTTTATCTCTTCAAAGATGTGAAATCGTTTAATCGACACTTTTTGTCATGTATAACTCACCATATATAAATTAAGGCCCAAAAGGCAACAGGTCTCGTGCCCGGAAACTAAATATGATATATTTTTGGAACGATCAGATAAAACTTCCAATTTTATACCAGTTTGATATCTTTCTCGTAAGAAATGTCAACTTTTTAATTTACCAGTCTCATTCACTAGCATGTTACGAACAGAACGTGGAGTTGTACCATAATCTGACACCGACGATGTCTCCCATGGTTTCTACATGTATGTGTGTTGGCACTGCACCACTCTCGACGGCTCCACACTATTACCGTCAACGACCTGCGTCATATTTGGGTTGCTCCCACTGACTGCTGTTATAATTATTCGGCTGAAATAAATTCGGTTTTGAACATCAATTACCTTTTTCATTCTTGTTCACGCGATGAGTTTACTGAACTTATGACGTAAATAGCCGTGCTAGGCGTATGTGTTGTCAATAGTGTTTCCCGAAGGTTTTAAAAAGGGCGGGATACATTGCTCACAAAAAGGCATCACGAACAACAACAAGGACAACCCTAAAGTGTCATGACATTAATATGTTTGGTTCCAGATACCATTCCTGATTCATGTTCCAAATTTCTCATTTAAAATATTTAGGATTTCGTTAAAATTAGATACCTCAAATAGCACAAGTCAAATTAAATATTAGAATCGGCTAAGTGGATCGTACATCTTTCCCCAATGTAATCGCTCTTTTTAGGTTTTGTCACTTTATTTACGACGACAGTGGAGGTGAGGTGAAATGGGGTTTAACGTCGCGTCCGGACTGATGCCGATTTATAGTGCTAGCTCACTGAGATACCATGCCGCAGTTTAACATGAATACCCTACTCAGACACAGTATACTGACTCCGAGCCGATCAGGCCTTGTTTTAGCCCCTTAATGCCGAACGCCAGACAGGGTAACATTAAGTACCATCTTTTAACGTCTTTTGGTATGACGCGGTCGGGAATCGAACCCCGGACATTCCGCTCTCCGGGCGGACACTCTACCACTAGACCACGGAGGCGGTCTCGACGACAGTGGAAGGCTACAAAACTCCTTCAAGTAAATAATAAATAAATAAATAAATAATACTTCAAGTAAATTAAAACGATAAAATCTTTTAAATATTCATCAACAATCTCTGACAAAAGCAGAGTCGATTGCATTTTATGAGCATGTGCTTCTGAATCACTATCACATAGTGATGATACCAGGTGTTCACGAAAAGGTGAGTATCCTGCCTCACCGATGACCTCCATGAAAAACCCGTGTTCTGGCGACGTGGGAGATATATGGAGGAAGGTCTTTTTGTAAATTTCAACCAATGATTCTTATGTTACACTTTACGCATCGCTAAATGAGAACAACAAACATGATTTTGCAAAACCAGTTGCTAAGGTAAAGGTGTTTTGAAGCAGCATGAATTATACACAGCCACCAACACATCCCGTTAAGTGTATAAAAAGGTTTAATAAATATAAGACAGACGCGAACAAAAACAAACAGGAAAATTGGATTTAACTTTGTATGATCTGTAGGCAAAACCAAAAGTGCAGACTGCGGGAGAAGAAACATCGTGAACATGTTGACTGTTGTGAAGAAGTTGTTTTCAGTTTAACAGGCATAACGGTTTTGTTTCGTTTACGAGAGCTGTTGAGGTCTGGTAAAAACAACACACGTGGAAACACTGACATAACTTTGAAAACAGATGGGAACCATCTCGCACTCCGTCATTCAATGACCATATTGTAAGAGTTAATATCAGAGACAAAAATCACAATAAAAAGGGCCAGCATTACGAGTCAGGGGCTCGAATCAACGGGGCAAAACGATAATCATACTTCATCTTTAAAGGTCTGAGATATTTTTTAAACTGCTTATTTCTCAAAGTGTGCACATGGATATAATACAGCTTAATGGGAAACAACACTCCAACTTTGAAAGTATTAAAATATGTATGGACTTTTTCTTTTGCGGATTCAAAATTTGGTTACTGTTGATTATATTTTCGCCTGTTTTGACTTCGGCGCGAAGAACACATTCCAAATCTGACGCATCAGTGAAGAAAAATGATGCCCGATGCAGTTTCCTATTTTGACTTTACCATGTGTTCATGTGTGTTTTTAGTAAACACTTGACATACCTTTGCATGTGTTTGTGACGGTGATAAGACAGGTTGCGCGGATCTGTTCGTGAACACCTGGTATCATCACTTTTGATAGTGATTCATAAATACATGCTCATGATAAAGTCGGAATCGATAATCGACTCCGTTTTGGCAGAGATTTCTGATGAATATGGAAAGGTTTTGTGCCTATTATTTTTAACGTATGATCGGCTGACCCTTTGAAAAAAGTATGTTGTTTTCACATAGACATTTAGCGCCCAGATACGTGTGTATTCCGCCTGCTTTTATAAAATCTACATACATAAACATTTTCGTTTGACAAATCCGTTGTGCAAGATAACAGTTATAATTAATCAACGTATCATCTGTCAATCCTTTGATCGATGTTAGTTTAAACTCAACTGAATATTCCCTTCTCCGCAGCCCCGTGCATATGACATAATATGTTATACATTCTCCACATCGGACCTGGATTTTTTACCCAATTTTAGATTAAATATTTTCCCCAGACACGAGCAATGCCAAATGCGAACCATTGATTGCTATATATCCTTTTCATCCTTAGAGGTAGGGGTTAACGTTATTGAGTTATTTTGCATAGTCTTGGTTTGGTAATGTTAGCATCAAGTGATACACGGCTATACACAGATGTAGGGTTATACAATGGAACATGCCTGACAAGAAGAGAGTAGCCATCATTGCGTTATACGTAAGTTGCCTGAAAAACAGTTGCTGCTGTTTCGATCTAAATACGTACACGGAATGGGTTCAATTAAGTACATAAGTTTACATATACATTTGCTTAATGGTTTGTTTGTCCCGCCCCAACGAAAGGAGGATGTAGAACGGTAGCCCGTTCTTCACATTTCGCTTTCGGAGCATGAAATCATGAACCATTCAATATTTCACATCAGGCATACACTGAACTGGCGTCATTTGATATTCAGACAAAAATAATTACACCTTCATGTCTACAAGTTGGATTTTTAATGAGGGTAGGGATCGTTTCTACAGCATAACTCCTAAAACGATTCTCATTTCTTTGTATCTGGCAAGAACTGAAATGGTTGGTTTTGCTGTTGGTTTATATTCTAGATTTTGAATTAACAATTTGGACTCGGGTGCAAAAAAGGACTTCAAGGTTTTTTTATAATTAAATCGTCGTCGTGTTCATTGTAAATCCTGCATTCTGATTAGCTGAATTGGTCAGATGTTATTTCATTCATTTTCCACCGAAGCGGACTACTTTTATTACTACGGAAAATCGGGGAATCCCAATATTACAGCCGAAAGAATATCCTTACTGCTCACGTGTATCGCGTCATACACAGAGTATTTAACGAAATTTAGCATGTTCATTGTCCAAACTACTCTCTGAGACCGAAGGCCGATCGAGAGGGAATGAAACAACAAACGTGCGGGCTCGTTCCCCTGGGTGCCACAACCTTCATGTGGAAATTTCTCAGGGAACTTATGTTTGAATCTAGTGGTAACTGACCATGTCAATTGAAACAACTGCCTCATCCCGGATATATTTGTTCCGATTCGTTACATTCTGACTGTGGCAGGTCTTCTCGCCTCTTTCCTTAATTAACGGGTCCTATGAATTTTGTTTTGTTCCTACTCTCCGTTGATTGGCTACTTACTTGACTCAGTCGATTCGCGTGTCAAGTTATGTGCATAAGTTAAACAATCACCTGATTCATGTCACGCCATTGTATGAATTCCTGCACTTGGTATATGTTTATCAATCTCGTCATTCTTGTCTGCTTTAATATATACAACTGTTTGGGGTTAAACCATAGTAGATGACACCTGCTTTTGTGTAAGGATTATAAGGATTATAAGGATTAACTGCGGATTCCCCAAAAACACAATCAAGCCTTAAATAATCAACTGTCTTAATGTCAGTTTTACTCACCAACCCTTTTTAGTATAATGATGTACATGACATATGCAATGTTTGATTCATATTTAAAAGGGAGGGGGATATTGAGTGCGTTAGTTTACATCCGATAGTCGAAAGTATAGTATAACCATGCAATGGTAAAATGAGGTTTATTCATGGCCTGAAATAAATCAAAAGCACAAATTCAATATTAAAGGTCTATTGATGTGACATTATTACATGACATGATTCATTATCAAGCCATGAAACACGGAATGGAATTCAAATCAATCTTAACATCCACTCATTCAGAAATCCGAACAAGCTTTCACTGCGGGGATATTTTTGTCATCAAAGTATAATCATCAGGGGTATTTCCAAATACCGGCATCCGACGCTACCGTTCTATTTGGCTGTTTGTTTAGGTCGAAGACATTAATTTACATGCGCCTTTGTAATGTCAAAAACTCCATAAATCACGGGAAGCAAATCATTAGTGTCCAACCAATCACACTGTTTATTGAGCCGAAATAACAAAACGTCTTTCAAACAGAACCCTTGACATCTTTAACAAATCATCCATACACTAAGCCAACTTGAATAACATACTTTTTTGAGAAAGTGTAAAATCGTGTCCGTCAAGGAGGTCCATTTCATGACAATGTCTCCAGTTGAGGAACACACAACGTTCCATCCTTACAGGACTTTGCAATCGCAAGGGATTCACATTATCAAAGCGTAAATCTGAAAGATCTCTTTTATCAGCAATTTGAAAGAAATCGGCCTGTTTAATAATATTTAAATATGTATGTGAATAATTAAATGCTTGTTCTTAAATTTGGTGTTATGCTATTATCAACTGACATTATTGAAGGCTCTGTCCAGGAGGTTAACATCTTCCCGCGGCAAAGGTGTTTTCTGACTTTATGAGAAAGTCCAGTGGAAACTGAACTTTCTCATAAAGTCAGTTAACACCTTTGCCGCGGGAAGATGGGAGGTTAACGTAGCGTCCAAATATAGTCCCCCTGTGTTACACGTAATCCTATCATAATCGATGTTACTATCATCAACCAGTGTTTTTAAGCCAACTCATTGCTGACAATTTTTTAATATTGGCTAGTATTGTTCACAACCACCGGTGGCTAAAGGGATGACGTAAATCCTGCTGTATCATGCAGGAAGCAGAGGTACTGGAAGTCCCCATGACCCCCAGCGAGGTGGCCTAGCTGTGGTTACTGGTAGCCGATAGCCCGTGTTTTAAAACTGTATATATAATATTGTTATGCTCAAATATGTTTAATAAATTGTTTTTAAATATGGAATACATGAATTGATTTTTAAATATTACTTTGCTTAAATGACTCAATTGTGAACACATTAAACTTGGTCTCGTCGCTATATGGCTGAAATAATGCCGATGCGACGTTAAATTTTAACTCACTTACTCAATCCTTACAAATGTTCTTATTTGAACATTCGATTTTTGTATTAAAAAGAGTTGAGGTGTTCACGATGCAGGCAGTAATGGCACTGTACATCACGTCTGGTACTGATCTAGCTGATCAAACACGTATGTTGTGCCCTAAACAGCGATGCACGCCGTCGGATGGAAGATGCTATGTCTTGTAATGCAGGACATTTGGTACGAATCGAAAATGTGCACGACTTCCGAATCCAATTACGAATCGCGTGTACCAATCACATATACACAAAGTATACCAACCAGGCCGGTATTTCAATCAATATTGTGAAACCAAACCAATAACATAATTCTGGGACCTCAGATCACAGTTCCCGGGTGCACTGGAGGCATTCGATAAGCCTTTTTCTGATGCGACTTTGTGATAATACACTAACCCGCCGGGGAACCTTGTGTTCGTCAGCATCTTCAGCATCTCTTTCCCCATGAGACATCATATCAAAACATGTGTTACATAGTTATCTCTTAACTCGTTTATCATTTAACTCTTGCACAGGTTACACAAGAACGTTCCTCACCGTCTGTGGCTAACACAATATAACACAACACCTTTATCACTGCTTTTTAAAATTAATGTGTATTTGTCTCATTTAATAGATACTCATTGATTCAGGAAATGGCACTGTGTCAGCTGTTTTATGAAGACACAATCACTGCAGGTAGTGGTCAGTTCATTGTCAATGTGATCTGGCATTTGTAGTAATTCAAAATTCCAAGTACACGTCGCAGAATATAGGTCCCCTGTTAATAGCACTGTGAATTCCTTTACCCAATGCCTGGTTGCGGCTATACAAATTGAATAGAGTGCTACCGAAGAGCTTATGGCATAAACGAAAGTCGTCGACCTATTGACTGCACCTGATATCCTCACTAATTGATGACGACTCATTAGCAAATGCTTTAATATGTTATAGTTTGCGACGCACAGTGGACCTTGCTTTCTGACGAGATTGCTTATAAGTGTGACAAGAGTTCTAACGTATTTATCAAAAGGCTAATATCAAGACGTTTAACGTACTTAGTTTCCTGTAAATCGACGATCTGATATCGTTCCAATAGACAGTTCCCTTCCACTGATTTACCCACTTGAACTCGAAGATACCAATGAAACCGATTCGGTTTTTTTTTAGATCTTTGTACAAAAAGCATGCTTGATTGTACCTCGATTGACATGTAGACACCAAACGTTTGAGCTGCTGGAATACTGCTGTCCAGAAACAGAAAGTTTGCCATTGGAACGTTAGGGAAGACGATAACATGGTTTGTATATCGTTGTAGCTAAAGCCCATAAAAGACGACAATAACTGCTGAGTGTAATGACCGTCCTTTGATTAAAAAGTGTTGTTCTTAGTTAGCTGATTCAGAACGTCTTGAAAAGAGTGAAAAGCGACGAAAAACCTTTACTTGTCTATTGTCATTATTCGTGGCCCGATCTTGATGAGTACTGAGTGGAAAAACACACGCATTGGTATCTTTCGGTTATTGCTACATTACTGCTTGATCATAAGTATAATACGGTTGGTCTTTCATGTTGGATACGTTACACATGAGAAAGTGTCGTTTTGTGAGTGTGTTTGATGTATTTCTGCTCGGGCTAGACTGTGGCATTATGTCAAGCCGTACCAGATTGATCAATTTGTTTTGTGGTGTGTGGTTACAGGCCTTGTTTAGTGTATGGCAGACAAGTAAGACCTGTTCATTTGATTCTGACAGCCTCTTGTCTATCTAATATTGAATGATTAGAATTTCTCAACGTATCGATGTATGGATCATATTTTCTCACGCAATGTTCCACTGTCATTGTCCCTAATTGTCACTTTATGTTTTTCATTCATACGGGAGGATGATGCATCTGATGCCTGAGGGCGCTGTGTCAAAGGAATTTGGTTCGAGTCCCTTCATTGACCCAAAGTCTTTAACAGCAGCCCCCGTCATGGCAGTGGTGTCTGAAAGAATGTAAACCATCATTCACTCGTGTATCCTTAATCATGGAGACTGGAATCTATGATGTTATGTATTGAGAATTTCACTACGTTGACTGCATATATCTGACGGTTTTTCCTCTGGTAAGGATCTTTCGAAAGTTTTCACTTTACCTTTAAATCTGATTTTGTATTATACATGCCCTGCTTTTAGCAGAAATTGCTTTTGATTATGAAAGGGTTTTGTTAATTGGATAAACGTTGAGGCGTATAAGACCATCATGAGAGATATGGGTTATGTGGTGCACTTTGTCGCATTTAAAACCAACGAGAACGAACTAAACAAGGGCATCCTCAGCGACCAAGGATCATTGCGAGAGCGAATGTTGGATCAGCAGCTAAACGATGCAAAAACAGATAGAATAATTGATTCATAATTCCTGGATTCAAGTATTAGATAGATATCATCTATCAGATGTCATTTCGTATAATAGGGCGCTGCCCTCACTCTGTGAACAGATTGTGATAACAGTGTAGACCTAGGGCATCAGGACACATAGGCCCTCACTGAAGAGGTTTGTCAAAGGGCAATATACTCAGTATAACTTCACGTTCTGCCAGTTGATTAAATTTCAATCAAGCGAGGATTTATCTGAGAAAGGACTGGATATTGATCTTGTTGATTTGCTTGAAGAACAGTTGAAATAAAGCATATCTGGATAACGTATTTTACATCTTGATTATTTACCGTTTTCTTTCCTCCTCATTAGTCTGACATGACGTCGCTGTTGGGATTACACTCACCCTACATACATTTTCACTTTGCAGAGCTGCTTTTTCTTATTTTCCTTCATAGAACGACTAATGACATAATCATTGCGTTGATGTCGAAAACCCTACGATGATAAGCATGGTAAATGTGAAAAGATATATAGCATCATGGTTTTTTATCCTTTTGAAAGGGTTTCTTTAAGACAAGACCTATTGAAATAATTTCGTATGATTCACTTTGATCAAATTTGAATTAAAATCTTACAAAAACGACCTAATCGTGTTGTCTGGATGTAATCTCCATCTGTTAGTAAACAGAATCAACGTTGCTCCTTTCCTGATTTCCACTGGCGCATTTTCACTTGGATATAAAGGTTTTATTTTTATAAAAAAATATATATTTTTGCATAGATCAATTAAGTGAGACAAGCATTCAGTTAGTGTCGGAAACATCACTTTGATAAGGACGGTAAATGTTAAAAAATATTTTCATTGTTTTACTTGGGACATGATTTCCGTCAGCTAAATAAGGGTATGGTCACAGACCGAGGATCATTGCGAGAGAGAATGTTGGATTCCAACATTAAAATCAACAGCTTAATGATTCAAAAACACATAGCATAAGTATTGGTTCATAACCTTCATGGATTCAAATATTAGGTAGATATTGGTCCCCATTTGTGCATGGTTGTATTTCGTTGTCCTATTTTGGACATTTAGTGTATTCAACTGTTATTTCGTATAACAAAGCGCTACTACAATCTAAGAACAGATTGTGATAATTATAACTGTTTGTAGGGTTTTTGGTTTTTTTTAGACTTTGTGGAATCAAGAGACATCTTTGTCAAAAGATAGTATACTCAGTACAACTGTATATCCTTTCAGTTATTGGATTCTAATCGCGAAACGACCGCGAACAATTCTTTACAAAACATATTGAAAAAACTATTTACCGTTTGGTTTTCTCCCCACCAGTACCCGATCCGGCTGACATGACGTCGCAGCTGGGACTACACTCACCGTACATACATTTTCACTTTGGTGAGTTGCTATTTCTTATGTTTCTTCATAGACCGTTTAATGACATTAGCATTTCGTTGGTGTACATGTCGAAACCCCTGGTATGATTAGGATGGTAAAAGCATCCTGATTTTTTACTTTTGAAATGGTGTCTTTCAGACAAATAATTTCACATGATTCACTTTGATCAAAAGTTGTGAATTAACTAAAAGACCACATTTTGTTATCTAGGTGTAACTATTTCCATCTGTATGTAAACAGAATCCTTCCTGATTTCCACTAGCGCATGTTGATGAATCTTCCAAGATTGTAAAGATCTGAAGGGTGATTTGTTTCCAGGAAAAATTTCCCTCCGTTCAACTCACACAGAAAACGTTTCGGATATACGTATCATAAAACATATAGATCAATAGGTTAACACACCCATTACATCCTCTTACAATAAGCAAATGGAATTGATAAACCACCTATGTTACCCTCTTCTAATGATTAAGGAGTAATGATAACTACTTGCAGCACTATTACCCTCTTACAATACCAAGATGTTTTGAAGGCGTACCAGTGTTGCCCTCTTATAATAGGCAAGGTGTATTGACAAACTACGTATATACTGTCTCATCATACACACTGCAGTATTCATTACGAATTGTTGTACAAAATGACGAGGAAATTAGTTCCGTGCCTCGATATGTCATAAAGCAGGGGCAAGATACTGCTACGTTAACGTAATATAATATTTTATAACATCACAATCAATCTGTGTAAATCGTGATAACGCATACATGCCACGGATCAGATGAACACGCTCAGTACTCATTCTGTAGCTTGTTGTGGGACGAGTAATGTTTAATTTTAGACACATGTAAATGAATGTGTTTCGACGATAGAATTGAGCATTAAATATTCATCAACCACCCCCATGTGTACCAGGGGAGCTCTACACATGCCCATAATAGGTGCCTATCCATGTTATGCCACGACCTCTATTGCCGTTTTCGCGATCGATAAAAGCTCTTAAATGAATTCGAGTACGGTAACTCCTCTCATAACTTTTGTTATTATGCGTTGGATATTCGTCATCGATTACCTAAATGACTATGTTTACTAAGTCTGATTCTTCTATGAAACGATTGATTAAGCAATAAGATAGTTCTAAATCCACACTTGAGTGACAAAATATACGAAAAATGACTTTACCAGATGTATATCGATTGATATGCCTTCTGTATATAAAATGATTTCTGCAAATGGCGATTTGGAAATATTCCAAATGTTGATAATTCAGTGTCACTTCGGTATTCTGCGAAGTCATGGAATCCAATCTCTCAGCATTCCAAGGATTTATAAGTCGTGTTTATAAAGTAATTGGTGCAGTAGACACATATGCATGGCTGACATTGTTTTCAGGCTTTTGAGGTGAAACGATAAATAGGGATATTTCAGAAAAGCCATCAGACGATTAAGGACAACATTTTTCTTGTACAAACGAAAACGGGACTTTAAAAAGTTCCATGTTGAAATACACACTGCACACAAAGAACGAGTTAATGCACATGCACTAGTACTAGTTTAATACTTAAAACGACATCTTGGTCACACATTCACATTTAGAAATAAATATGAAATGAACCTGATAGGCGGTTGCATCCTTAGAAAATTCTAACACTTCTATTTTTACTCAGCTAGATCACAATGAATCATGTTTGCGATCTTCGGTCGGAAAAGGGAAGCTTCAAAAGAAGAGATGGACGGGGGTCTCAACTGATACATAGTAACACCGTTACAAATAGGTGAGGAAACACCAGATGTTGACATCCGGTGACAAGTATGTCTCCAGGGTTCATAACTTGTTCAATCTTTGTCACATTTATTCCGAGTGGAAGACACACGTGGTGTAATCAACACACTTGAGTTAATTCGGTTTCCTAAATGGCTTGTCGCGGAAGAAAGACATGGAGTTTGTCGGTAATATTGCAACTACGAGTCTATTTACTTGGTGAGCAATCCATTTTGCATAATAATAGCATTTGTTCACAGGCTGCTCTCATGAGACAAAAGTGAACAATTCATTTCATTTCTTTGAGAGGCATTTTGAAGTTGGAATATTAAGTAAGGATAAGATATACGGATGAACAACTACTTTATTACAATTAGGAGGGACGTTTTGGTGTAGGTTCTGACATCATTATGAACAAGAGACGGTTGATGGTTGAGATTGCCCATCTCTATGAAGACGACGAATAACTTCTTTAAGAGGCAGTTAGAAGTTGGAGTTTCAAAGTTTCAAAGTTTATTTCAGAAGAAAGGCCATTGGCCCACGTACAATAAATTACAAAAATCAATTTTAAGACAGATGTGCGTTTTGTCCAGCAAATAGACAGTTGTTTATAAACTTTGCACAATTAATCAACATCAATTGCTTATTGCATGACACTAGAGAGTACAATTTTCTTAAACATGGGTTATGACAATATTTCTTTTGGAAATATCTGTTTCTTCAATGCTTTTAATATGGACATACTAATATGAAATGGAACTCATCTTAAACAGCTTGCATGTCACTATAATTACAAAGTCTTTGTACAAAGGTATCAATAAATATTTTACAATCACCAACTTCTTGTGAAATCCAAACAAATTCCAATCCATAATCAAATAACATTTTTTTAACACATGTGCTCCATGTTATGCAACCAGCATCATCTAGAGACTTCAATAGTATATAACATTGCTTTGAGTATCTAGTATTAGGTAAATATAATAAATGTAACCAATATTTAATTCACCTTTTATAGTAATCAACATACAATCCATATCTACCACAATCTTCTTATACTGCTGCGCTTGTTACATGATTTCCAACACCCAAAACAAACTTACAAATTTCACATGAATTGTTTCAACTGCTGGCATTTTGTTAAAACCCCACACTTCTGACGAATACAACAATATGGGCTTTATTTGCATATCAAAAATCTTAAATAAGGTTGAGATAGGAATATTCTTAAAACGAACACTTATTTGCTTCAATGCAAATTCACCTTAGCCTTATTCACCATGGTATTGACGCCCGAAGTCCAACACAAACGGTTCGAAAATATTAAACCCAGGTTGCTGTAATAAGTAGAAGCTTTAATATTAATGTTTCCAAATTTCCAATTCTCTGTAGTTCTAAGTTTGCAACCTTTCCTGAAAAATAAAATTTCAGTTTTATCCAAGTTTACTTGCAATCCCCATTTCAAGCAAACTGTTTTAAGTATATCAATCTTTCTCTGTAGACCAATTACGTTGTCATCAAATAAACATAAGTCATCTGCATATTATAACAACAAAATATCCCAAAGTCCTGCCCAACAAAAATACCTCTCTGCCCTGAACATTGCAACATAAGTTCTAGCTCAACAATAAATAAAGAAGACAACAGGGACATCCCTGTCTGACACCACTTAAAGTATCAAAGAAACATGTAATTTCATAATTAGAGAACTAAACGGCTGATGTAACTTTGGAGTACATATCTTTAATTACCCCAAGAGCTGTACCATGTATACCCTTTCTTAACAAAATATACCACAACAGTCTACGATAAACACAATCAAAGTTGTTGTTTTTAAAGCAACAAATAAACAATAAAATCGTCCATTTGTCTTAGATAAGTACGTTTGAATCAAACACCGTTATCAAGCAAGTATGCGAACCTACATTACTTAATTCATTTCATGGTGGTATGTCAACAAAAAGGTCACAAACAACCGTCATGCTTGGTCATCAACCTGGAGACATGTTGTACCCTAGAGTAGCTAGAAAATATCAAAATGTAACAGTTATGACAAAACCGCATACAGTACGTTATATGGTGAGCACGAGGAAGGGTTCAGCATCATTACTCCAAGGAGATGTCGGGGGCATGGGTGGCCCGGTCGTCAAGGCGCCGATATTCGCTGTGCAAAGTTCCGTCCCTTGGGCACGAAAGAAAGAAAGCTTGTGGGTTCGAATCCCGGTTTGCCCCGATTATGTTTCTAGGTTTGTTAGCAGTGTACCCGTTCTCCTGGATTTCACTGAAGTGGTAAATGTCTGAGACCTGCATTACTTCGGGCTTTCCTCCCACATTAAGCTGACATGCCGCGATATAACTGGAATACTGGTGAAAGCGGCGTTAAAACCCTACTCACTCACTCACCCAAGGATATGTCGGAAATGAGTCTGGACGACAGTCTTCTCTCTTAGTCAGTTTTTCAACTTTGCACACCACATGACAAACTTAGGGTACAACTTCATTCCTTGATCCACCGGATCAATGTGACATTCTTGGGTGTCACGGATAGTGGTGACAATAGATACAGTTACATATCTATCTTCAGTGTTTCAGGGACATTTGTCAATAATGAAAGCAAATGCCATGGCAAGTTTACTGCGATAACAAAATGTGAATTGCTAGATTTCCTGACTGATAAACATCCATGTAAAATGTTGGGGTAAGAGATTTCGGCAAGAAGTCGGCATGCCAATGGGCAAAAATTGCGCTCCCTTCTTGCTGATCTGTTTCTGTATGCATATGAATCAGATTTTTGTTCAGATTGGCAAAGTCAAAACAAGGTATTCTGGCCAAGAATTTACCTTAAAATTCAGATATTATCGATGTTCTGATATCGTTGAATAACCATCAAGTAGCCAGTTCCCTTCCACTGAGCAATATTCCTGCAGCTCCAGCCCTTGGTGTCTACATTTCACAACATTTGAGCATGTTCTGTCTACCGAGATTTCAAAGAGTGTCATACAACTCTAGATCAGAAGCTGTTTGATCAAAGTGATGACTCTGAAGGCCTCAGTAGTGCTTTCAAACGTAGACATGTGGAGGACCGGACATTTCCAAGTTTGACACATCAGTGACAAGACTGATGTCCGATGGAATTCCCTATTTGGACTTGTACCATATGTTCCCGTGTTTGTTCAGTTGAACAAGTGACTTGCTTTTACGTGTGTTTGTGATGGGTGCCATCGGTGGGGCAGGATACGTTCAGCTGTTGGTGAACACCCCATTTCATCACTATTTGATAGTGTTTCATGATATAGTCCGAATCGTACAATCGACTCCTCTTTTGGTAGAATTCTTTTATGAATATGGAAAGGGTTTTGTCGCTTTTATTTCCAGTTGTACCTGGAAAAGATAAACAAGCAAGTACAGTTCGGTCCTTTATCTGTTTGCAGTGATTTTATGAAAATGTCGGTAAGCATTGCATGATATGTTGGAAAAGCAGGGAGCCATTTCAGGCAATAGTACACGACGTTTTGTTCAAATGACGTCATAATGTCATGTTCTGAATGTTGCCGCCTCGGAGGAAAGTTAATCGTCGTTCTGAATTTCATAAACGTCCCCTTGTGTGCAGTTGATCAAAATAATTAAACATATCATGACCTTTCAAGGAAACGTGTCTGTCGTACGAATTGCTTGATGTCTGGGTCTTCAGAGGTTTTAAAGAATACAAACACAGTTAAATACAGACTACCTTCCAAATGAGACTCATCATAGGAGTACTAGTCATACCTACATGTGTTCATTAGTAGTTCGCATCGTGTCATATACGTGTGGAATTATTACAGGAACAGGATTATTACATCATTGCACATCTACAGTAGTATCAGATATGAGATTTCCTAAACACGAGTGAATTCTTTTGAGCATTGTTTACATAAACAAGAACTTGAATACATAGACCATTTGATAAGTCACATGTTAGCAGCTTGCTTCTATCACATTCGCCAAAGAGAACGTCATGATATCACACATGGCAGGGAGTAGGTAATGTATAGCGGCAAACACCTTATCCATGATATCGCAAGATTTAATGATGGAATTAAAAAAGCTGTAATGTGTATAGCATACTTTCCTGGGTGTGGTAGGATTTTGCACACACACAGTGACAGTGAGATGTGTGACTCAATTGCTAGCCTCATGGTATTGAGATAACGCTCAGCTGTTGTATTATTTGTTATAAAACTACCTCATTTCCTTGATGCCAAATCTATTGATGTTGTGTCTTAAAACGTACACTTGTATAACTGATGGCACGTTTAGCAAAGTTGATAATTTCCCTGAAATAGGTCTCACTTATACTCACACACATGTTGTTGTCACTCAGACGTTTCACTGAGCGGCATGTGCGTGTCATGAGTGGGTGAAGCATCTAGACTTTTTTACTAATGAGCAACGGCTCAACAGCTGTTTGATTCTTCGTGCAATAGTGATCAGAAGACAAATGAAGCACAAACACACCTTCCTTATTATGAATGATTTCCATTGACAGGTTTTGCAGGTTTAAAACGATACCATGAGACAGGAACATTCGACTTCTGACGAGGCTGTGAGAGGTAATCAGGATGTTTTTCAAATAATTATGCTTCTTTATGCACGATTCTCCTAGACAAAATCTATGCATTTCATTATTGACTTATAAAAACCTTGGGCCTGGCGCACAGCAGATCGTCTTGACTAGACGCAGGCCGTTTTGTTTGAATCAAATGCAAGTGATATGAGATGGAATCTGATTGATCAATAGGAGGACATAGAAGGGACATAACTCATAATAGCCACTGGTGGCGCTACGATAGAGTCTGGAAATTCCAGCCTAGTTCGGCAAAGGTGGAAACTGGACGTTTATAGTCAGTTAAAACCCTTCCGCGGGAAGATGTACACATGTATGCATCTAAGATAAAAAAATTCTTGTTACATTGCATTGGTTTCAATTTGATTTCTTCTGTATCAAACAAACGGTAAATCAGGCAGTAATACCAGTGAGGTCAAACTTCGCGTGTCAGTTAATCGTAAGCCTTCACACCTGTCTACGTAATACTGCCGGGGCAACAACACGAGATGGGTCCACAAAGTACAAGCCATGCTTTGTTTACCACCGAGTACTCCGTACGTACCTGAATGTTTGTCATAAACCGCCTTGCCATGATTACCAAAAACCCAACAACAAAACAAAAATAAAGATATCACAAAGGTCTATTACGTTAGTGTGCGTATTGTGATGTTGTTTTCGCAACGAATGAAATCATTATCCCTTTATGCTGGTTAGGTCGAGACTATGTTCATGATGTAATCAATACATTACCTCGAAGACTTGCAACAGTAACATGAAGCAGGCTCAAAATACGTGTGTTCATGTGTACGTGCCTTCGTTCGTACAATTTATTTACATGATGAAACAATAAATATAACCTTATGTCTTTACGTGACAGACAAATGCATTGACATTATACAACGTGAATGCACTGGGTGAGGAGAGAGCCTATTTCAACATACATGTATATCTCGTTTAGTGAAAGCAATGTCACACATTATGATATGAAGGGGTATTTTCAATAAACTCGCTAAAACCATTTCCACAATCATAAGTAATTTCCACAAAAGGCAGGATCCACTGTGTCACTCCGACCATATCATATTTAAGAATTTTGTTAAGAATCGTAAACAATTAGGTGCAGTCGACGACTTTCGCTTATGCCATACGCTCGTCTGGAGGATTCTACTAGATTTGGGTAGAGGAGACACTGGGTAAAGTAATTCACAGGGCTATTAACAGGGAACAATTGCTTCATTTATCCACATATCTATTCTATAGGCGTCCTGTTGAATCTCGATCACTACAAATGCATCGCCCACATGGACAGTGAGCTCACCGCCAGCTAGAGTTTCTTCATGAAAGAGTTGACGTGACGCAAAGTTTTTTCCTGAAACAATGTGTACCTATAGATTGAGAAAAATGCACATATAAAATAACAGTTGGTCAGGCGATCCCATTCCGC
Source organism: Haliotis rufescens (assembly GCF_023055435.1). Taxonomy (NCBI): domain Eukaryota; kingdom Metazoa; phylum Mollusca; class Gastropoda; order Lepetellida; family Haliotidae; genus Haliotis; species Haliotis rufescens. The sequence goes on along the minus strand of NW_025964002.1, from coordinate 2,649,358 downwards.
GTACATTTTACCTTTCTCTAGGAAGGCGATGGAGACAAATATAGGTTCAGTGTTGGGTGTTCCTGTCAGTAGTGATATGTTATATATTGTAAGCCACAGATGGTGACGACAGTTCATGTGTTCGGGATCGCCTTCGTGGTCTAGTAGCAGAGCGGAACGTCAGGGTTGGATCCCCAGTCGCGTCAAACCAAAAGACGTTAAAAGATGGTACTTGTTGTTACCCTGCCAGGTACTCCGGGTTAAGGGGCTTAAGCAAGGACTGGTCGGTTCGGCGTCAATTCACTGTGTCTGCGTTGGGTATTCACATTAAACTGCTGCATGGTATCTCAGTGGGCTAGGACCATAAATTCGGCATTAGTCCGGAATAGGATAAGCACACACACACACACCGCACACACACGCGCACACTCGCACACGCACACACACACACACACACACACACACACACACACACGTGCATGCACGTCGCTATATACGTGCAATAATACCTTGGGACGCGACGTAACCTCATTACACCTCCTCACATAATGTTTTGTGTTTTGTTATATTTAGTAAGCCACTACTGGTGAGAATAGTTCTCTGTGTAACTGTGAGATAACTGTGTAACATATTTCTTAGTATACGAGCATTCAGGTCCCCCCCCCCCCCCCCCCCCCCCCATCCCCCCACACACACCCCCCCTCCCCCATTATGGTGAATTATAACATGTAATCGGAGGTCAAATATTATGTTATTGGTCGGTTGGTGTTTACACGGCAATATTGACAATACCGGCCTTTGTGCTACACTTTGTTTATATTTGATTGGTACACGCGTGCATTGTCGATTCAGTTCAAGGCGTTCCCAAAGAAAATCAACAACATCAATATCTACTTAGATAATACAGTACGAGTTATGAGAGGTACGG